>NC_086448.1:357908010-358558010 GCF_028390025.1 Pseudophryne corroboree | reverse complement strand
AGATGTTCGGCGCATCAACACGCTGTTTGTAGTCTCCACCAAATCAGCGTAGCTGTGTCCTGACCCCTCTAGTAAGAGGAAGTCCATATACTCACTGTCTCCCCATGCTCCGGCCACAGCCTGGTAACGTCTGCTGGACCTGCTAGAACATCCGACACAGACGCCCGTCGAGACAGCACTGTACCGCGAAGGTAAGCGTTGTTGCGACCCGGTGGGGAGTTGTTGGAGCGACTCTTTCTAATACACGTTTAAGACGCTGTTAAGAGAAGTCGCTCAAACCAAAACAGTAAGTCTATAAAAATAAAGTAATGAAAACTTGAGGCTGCTTTCACAGCAGCCCTGTGACCATGCGGCTTCCTGCCGCACCAAGCAAAAAACTGATCTGACTGAGTCAGTGGGCGGGACTATATAGTGGAGGCCCCAATGCATCCTGGGAGGCCAGAAAGCTCGTGACCGTGTTGGTGCCATTTTCGCTGTCGCTCGACAATATCCCAATGTTATCCTGTGGATAATCCTGTGGACCCAGCCAGAGAAAAGTCACTAAGTGACAACAACCGGACTTGGGTATAAGACCCAGTAGGGGGGACGCAGCCCAGCCAGGCCAGGCGCATCGGGTACAGCGGACACTCAACATGTGTCCCGAGTCCAGGGACCAGTAGCAAAAGGGGAAAAGAACGGGACTTAGTGTCCCAGAACCTACTACCGATTAGGGCAACTAGTAATGAAGACGAGACCATCCAAGGCTTAAATGAGTCAAGTCTGGGGTATGGAACAGCGCTAATCTACCTCAAGGTAGAGGGCGTCAGGTCCCACACAGGGGGGGTCCCACCCCCATAAGGGCGGACGAGACATGATAGATACCTAAGGTGGTCTAATACAAGAAAAAGAGGGGCTTTTGCTCTTGTACGCACACAGAAGGCGTGGAGCAGGACGCATCCAAAAACCAAGGCTGGAAAATAAAGAGACTAAAGAAAGAGATTAGCCCCTCACAACATACGCATAAACAAAAATACAAAACCACAGAATGAAATGGCATTAGGACATGTGCAACATCAGGTGGCAGGGCCAGCGGAAGCAGATTTCCACGCAGAGGGCACTTTCGTCCAGTCCCGGTTCAAGGATCATCGAGGGGTGGCAGTCGACTCCATGGGCGAGGCCACATGTGCCCGCTGCGGGGAAACAGATGAAGCCGGTGGGGGGGAGAGGCCCAAGGTGCGCAAAAGTCCTTGCGCTTCCGCCAGGTCCCTCGCCGAGTGGAGACGGTTGTGATGCCACACCAAGATGCGAAAGGGGAAACCCCATCTGTAGCGAATGCCATTGTCCCGAAGCACCGAGGTGATAGGTTTGAAATCTTTTCTCTTGATCAGAGTAGCAGGAGCAATGTCTTGGAAGATTTGGAGCGAGTGGCCCAGGAATAGTAAGTTGGAAATCTTCCTAGCTTCTCTGAGGATGGCCTCCTTAGTCGTGTAGTTGTGGCATCTCAGGATGACATCCCTAGGTAGAGCAGAGTCTTGTGATCGAGGGCGTATAGCCCTATGGGCCCTATCTAACAAGAGCTGGGCTTCTGGAGTCGAAGGCGATAAATGGACAAACAGTTTTTTGAGGTAATCTTGCAGGGACGTCATATCAACGTCCTCGGGGACGCCTCTAATGTGCAGATTATTACATGGCGCCCTGTTGTCCTGGTCTTCTTGATGTTCCAGGATGTGCTGGATCTCCGTCTTTAGACCTTGAATGTCGTCGCTCATGCCCTGTTGGGTAGTGATCACTTCATCCACTCTAGTCTCCAGGTGGTCCGTTCTGTCCTCAAGTTCGGCAACGTCTGTTTTGAGGGAGGCTATTGCCGTGTGCACATCCGCCTGTACTTCTTGGATGGATTTCCTTGTCTCCCGTATCTCACGAAAGAGCAGCTGTAGATCTTTCTGGGTCAGCGGGGAGTGATCTGAGTCCTCCGAGTCAGAGACATCAGGGTGCGAGGGGGTTTCCGGACCTGGAGAGGTAGCATGGGAATAGGCAAATTTTTGAATGCTTAGTGTCAGGTCCGCTCCACGTTGTTTTTTACTATTTATAGGCATGGTGGAACCCAGATACCGAACACCTGAGAAAAGCCACCGCAACACGTAGCTAGGTAAATCTCGGTAGCAGGGAGACAGTCCCGTAGTTATTCAAACATAGATATCGGTAAAAGGAGGTCCCAAGACTCAGGGCACGTTCCGAAGGGTCACATGCTAAGAGAAGCAAGCTTCATCTAGGCAAAGCAATCCCAGCGAGAAAAGCTGCCAGCAGGTGGAGCTCCAGGGTAAGTTATCATAGATGGTGTGACACAGCCGGGGCTCTGAAGGTATATAACAGGAACAGAGATACTCCGAGCACGTGGGGCACAGGGGGAGCCCCCTCTGAAATCCCACAGTGTGACGTAGTGCATACAGGACCCCAGCAGTGGGGAAGGGTGCCAGCTAGGATAGGGATAGGGATATGTGCTATAAGGGGTGGGAATACCTTTGTTAACCCCAAAGCACTATTTTACCCCCCAAGGATCCCAGGTGACAAGGGGCAATACCCAGCCTGAGGGGGGTCCTAGCCACGGACCAGCCAGTAGCCAGGGAACCCCCCAGACACCCCCAGCTATCAGGGGAAGCAGGAGCTCTGGTTGCCCTTAATCAAGATGGCCGCCGGTGTTAAGGGAGGGCAAAGAATCCTGGGCCCAGTACCTTCTCACAGCCACAGGCCGGGCTCCCCGGGCGCCCAGCGCCAACAAGCACAGCGCCGCTGCAAGAAGGCGGGGCCCAGCCCACTGCACCACGGGGACCTCCGGTCCGGGCCTCGGCCGCCGGGAGTGCGCGGCAGCCGCCGCCGTCCCCTCAGCTCCCGGCACAGCAAGCGGAAGCAGGCCCCCGAGGCGGATGGCAGACACGGAGCCCGCTCGGCCGCTCCACAAAGGACCGACGGGAGGCGGACATGAGTCTGCCCAGGGGAGGAGGGAGCCGCAGGCAACAAGAGTCCAGGCGCCGGGTAAGTCAGTCACAGCTGCAATGTTTCACGGCGGGGATCACCAGGTGCGGGGCACAACAGAAATCGAGGCCCCGGCTTCTGGAGGGTGCGCAGGCCCCAACCCGCAAGGAGGCAGGAGGCCTCCTCCGGCTCCGGGACTCTGCTCACCAGGATCAGGGGAGATAAGGGCAGGATATTGGGAACAGGGATAGGCTGGAACAGGGCCAAATGAGGTATTTTTGAAGAGCATTATACAGGAGCTCTCCTCAAGAACTTTGTAGTAATGTGATATACCCTGCACCGAAACCAAATAATTTGTTTAAATATTGTGAAACCAGCTATCCAATAATTTTCCCTTGATGATTTGGGATTATTTGGCTGGAGGTGCTCCAACAATCATGTTTAAACCTTATAAACAAGCAGAGACCGGCAGCGGCCGGAGAAAGACAGGGATTGCCTTTTTTGGAGCACTCTTTTAAATAATTTAAATTCAAATTGATATGATTAGTATTTGAAAACATAACTTTTAATATTACTCGTTAAAATAAGGGGGGTAAAAATGAATTCACAACCATCATAAATATTGTCTGGTATCCTCCCAAAAAATTAATAAATCCATATATGGCTGTCTTAACAATTCATATGATTAACATTATGGTGAAAATAACTTTTTTTAAAGTGTGAAAGAAATATTAATTCTACAATTTAATAAAATACATATATTGAATAATTCCCATATCTTGATTGTCTCAGTCAACAACCTAACATGACATAATCAGATTGTGTAATGCTCATTAATGCCACTAACGAATTATATAAATCACAATGCTTCTTTCCATAGGACTCAATATATCCAATTCTTTACTGAGTCCAACACATCATATATAAGTGCTACATAGAGCTCTAATCCATTAACTTGTCTGTATAAAAGAACACAATATAATTAGCCACAATTCTTACATAAACATATCAATTGGTATCATAAATAAATCAATAAATGTATTAGAGTTTCCCAGGCGCTCAGATGGTCAACGCAATGCCAGACAGTTCAACTTATATCTCTGAGTTCATATCAGTGAACAGAGAATTTGTTACCAATAATTTGATACTCTATTTATGGTTACAAATAATGCAACTGTTATCACTCCTCACTGTCTGTGAGTATAACACCTTTTGCACTTGATACAAATGCTACCAATCTTGTAGCGCTTATGGTAGATGACATAAATGCAGTCAGTTCTCACTGATTATAAACACAACACTGTGCGCAGTTGTCAATCCCCATCGCGCTGAGCCAATAAGTGCATTGGAGTTTCACAGGCACCCAGATGACCAGCACAGCGCCAGACAATTTAACCTATGTCTCTAAGTTCAAATCAGTGAGCAGCAAAGTATAATGAAACAATTCTTACACGGACATATTGATTGGTATCATACATGAATCAATAGATGTATTAAAGTTTCACAGGGTGCTCAGATGATCAGCGCAACGCCGGACAGTTTAACTTATGTCTTTAAGTTCAGATCAGTGAACAGCAAATTTGTTATCAGTAATTCGATACTCTATTTATGGTTACAAATAATGCATTTGTTATCACTCCTCACTGTCTGTGAATATGACACCTTTGACACCTGATACAAATGTTACCAATCTTGTAGCGTTTATAGTAGACAAAATAAAGGCAGTCCGTTCTCACTGATTATAAACGCGGCACTGTGCATAATTGTTAATACCTATCGTGCTGAGCTAGTGAGTATATTAAAGTTTCACAAACGCTCTGATGATCAGCACGGCGCCGGACAATTTAACCTGTCTCTGGGTTCAGATCAGTGAACAGCAAAGTATATTAGAGTATCACAGGCGCTTAGGTAATTAGCGCAGCGCCGTACAATTTAAACCTTCGTTTCTGAGTTCAGATCAATAAGCAGAAAAGGGTGTGTTATCTATTATCCGCTACAATTAGCTTAATCTAAGTTAAATTCACCACTCTTGCCTGCTATTGACTGAAAATCCTCAGAGAGTCAATACCGTGGCCAATAACAAACATTTAACCGTTCCTGCTGTTTGTAAATGTAATACCAAGTAATATCAATTTATAACAAATTTAAACAATTAAACTAATAGCAGAATACAAACATATTAATTAACATCTTTAAGTAAAGACATATGAATTAACATTTAATCCTAAAATGGAATGGATTAGAGCTCTATGTAGCACTGATATATGATGTGTTGGACTCAGTAAAGAATTGGATATATTGAGTCCTATGGAAAGAAGCATTGTGATTTATATAATTTGTTAGTGGCATTAATGAGCATTACACAATTTGATTATGTCATGTTAGGTTGTTGACTGAGACAATCAAGATATGGGAACTATTCAATATATGTACTTTATTAAATTGTAGAATTAATATTTCTTTCACACTTTAAAAAAAGTTATTTTCACCATAATGTTAATCATATGAATTGTTAAGACAGCCATATATGGATTTATTAATTTTTTGGGGGGATACCAGACAATATTTATGATGGTTGTGAATTCATTTTTACCCCCCTTATTTTAACAAGTAATATTAAAAGTTACATTTTAAAATACTAATCATATCAATTTGAATTTAAATTATTTAAAAGAGTGCTCCAAAAAAGGCAATCCCTGTCTTTCTCTGGCTGCTGCCGGTCTCTGCTTGCTCTCCTCAAGAACGTCTGCCCTGCCTGCCAAGCCACGCCCCCCATTCAATGTTGTTTTAAGAAAATCAAATACAGATTCTTACATAAAATCAAAGTGCAAAATACCCCCCCCCCCCCCAAAAAAAAAAAAAGAAAAAAGCCAAAACCTGACAAGTAACCTCACGGTTACGATCTGCGATGGTCCCACAGATGCTGCGTCTTAGGCCCCAGAACTTGGATCTGCAATGCAGTCCGGGGGTGTCTTTTTCCCTCAGATGCCTCCTGCTGCATTTGCATATTTTTATATCGCTGCAAAATACAGCAATGATGGAGGCCCATAATTCCTACAGCCATCATGCACCACATGGTTGGGTCGCTTTTTATTCAAAAGTGATAAAAACAGCTAAAATCATGTAATTTGGACATTGTTTTGTTTCTATAATATTACTAACATCAATCATAATTAATGTGCAGTCATTTTCAGTGCGAGATGGCACCTGCAATCACAAGAAAGGGACTTACAGTCAATCCAAACTACGCAAGATTCATTTTTTAGATCTGAGATCTGAACTTGGTGGGATGACCTGAGCCAGGTGTGTTCGGTTTTCAACAAATCTCTACTTTCATAGTTATCATAATGAAAGTTTAGACAACACAATGTGATTTAAAAGTGAAAAACGCCTGTCCCCTATTAGTCTATTGTTTGGTTAGTTTGTCTGTTGATTTTTGGTCGATTTTCAAACCAACTGTCAGTAAATCTCCAGTTGGTTGCCAGTCCAGTTCAGCTGTATTCCAGTCGGTCCAGCTTTCTTCAGCCGGTAAATTACCATAGTGTGGTTCATAACCATGATTTCATATCAGAGGCAGTTCTCAATGCTACCCAAATCCCCTGCAAAAGAGCTATATTCAGCCTCCTCGACTCCAGCTCCAAGCCTCAGACCCTGGACGTCAGTCACCACCTGACTCAGATAACCTTGTGCACCAAACTGTGACACATTTTTAGTGACTGCAATTGCAAAGCTGCCTGCATGCACAGATCTCAGTGGATGTTGCAGTAGGAATTTTCCAGCCTGCTTTCAGTAGTGTAATGAACCAGGTACTGTGGGCATTTCTGATGTGACTCATCTAGTTTATTCATTTGCTATTGGGGAGGAATCCTTAGTGGTCATAAAACAGATATTCAAACAAGTTGCTGGTGCATAATAGGGGTCATTAATCTGAGCCTGTTAGGAAGAAACACACCTATTTTCAGGCTGTATGCAAATAGGGTTGCCAGGTCGTCCCTTTAATAATGGACACATACAGTATGAATTACACAAGTACAGGGCTGGCTCCAGTATTAACCAATCACAGAATCTGGGTAATTCATATGTGTTCCTTATTAAAGAGATGATCTAGCAACCCTACATGCAGCACATCCCTCCTAATCCATAGTGTTTTGCCAAATTTCTAGTGAATGCATGTTGCTCTTTTATGTTGTGCCAATTAGTAATATAACGCAAAATATCACAGAGGCAAGATGGAGACATGGCTATTAGGTATTAATGGTGCTCTGCAGGAATGGATGCTGTAATGTTTAGCATTACTGCCTCAAAGCACTGAGGTTATGAGTTTAACTCCATGTCATGGCCCATCTGTGGTGATTTTGTATGTTCGTCCATGTTTTGCATGGGTTTCCTCTTGGTGCTATGGTCTCCTCCCAAACTAACAAAACATACTGGCAGGTTAATTGGCTTCTGACAAAAAATTTAATTCATATGCCTCTGTAATATTTATGCATTTTGACAGCAATTAATATGTTAAGGGATTTACATATCTTGCCTATTGTATCTCAGTTTCACAGGATACTACTACTACTACTACTACGTACTACTATTTAATATGATTTTATACATTAACGCTTTGTGTGGTTAATTTGGGTATATACAGTAAATATTAAGAGTTATTAAAAGTTATGTTTTATTTTTCATTTAATTAAACTACTATTCAAAGTGTACTTCTAAATAAGAGTTTTGTATCGTGCCTCTTTGCAACTTGATGTTGTCTATTGTATCACATTTACCCTTGGGGGGACCACCAACCCAGTGCTATACTTCTCTTTAAACCCAAAACATCAGATAACTAATATTATAAATGGTCTATCATTACTTTCTTCTTGTGCTGAATCATACCTCCTGTCTCATACATCTTTCAAGTGTTTTAATGATGGGAAACAGAAGACATTTACAGCTCCAGGCACTCACGATAATGACCTCTTCATGATGCGACCAGGCAAATCTCCATGTAACCTTCCCAACCACCCATGGTTCCATGGGTCTTCAACATGCAGCCCTCCAGTTGCGGTTGAACTACAGATCCCAGCATGCCCTACCTCCATTTTAGAATGCCTTAATAACAAAACTGTTGCAATGCATGCTGGGAAGTGTAGTTCCACAGCAGATGGAGGGCCACAGATTGAATACCCATGGTTTAGTCAGTGGTCCCTTCAGCAATATCCAATATAATTTTTTATCAGGTAAGTTTCTTCCTCTGGTGGCTCTAGTGGAGATGCTATCTGTGGCTGGGCACCTCTTCAATGGAGTGCCAGACAAAAACATTGTCATCCAATGAGGAAAGAGTGTTTGCTTACGTTAATGCTTGGGCAGCTGGTGCTCAGTAAAAGTTGCACAAAAGAGAACATGTAAACTCTAATTTTATCCAGCTTCTTATGTCTCATAAACTGCACCTCAGGTAATCATCTTGGTTTGTCTAGTGTCAGTGCTGGCCCTATGTATATTAAAGCATATTGTATAAGAACAAATGAAATTGGTCTAAGATCCAAAAGAGTGCTAACTTAGCTCTTTCTATAATCATATTCCATTGCTGGTTCACTTGGCAATGATTGAGTTAAGTAATTGCTGCCTTTCAAGCCGTAATAATATATGAACTGAATCAGAATACAGGATATTTTTGCTGTAGGCTGCCTGATATGTGCTATATGATATTAAAAAATGAAAAAAGTGTATATGTAGATACAGTGCATTAATATTTTAGATGAATGTATAAAAAGAAATTAAAAAAGATGCCTTGAGGGCTTATGACATTTTATAAGTCACGTCACACAATTTAGTAACTGGAGCTTTTGTTTTGTTTTGTTTTTCATTTTCCAAATACATTAAGAAGTGAACCAACTACATTATTATCAGAGAATGCTAATTTAACTTCCAGTTGAAATACCAAATACAGAAGTAACTATTACTTCTGCAGCTGAAATCATACATGCAATAATTAGGGTACAGCACATACATGTGTGTGTATATATGATATGAGTCTTCGTTGTATGCATGATTTAACTACATGCTCTTCAATAGTTTGTATCTTAACTGCAATGTCCTGATATGTTGCTCCCTAATATGATGGTGCTTCCGGGGGTATGAGAGTGGCTTTGTCAGAGAGTGTGCATAGTTGGGAAGACTAGGGGCCATATGTACTAAGCCTTGATAAATATCACAGTGATAAAGTACCAGCCAATTGGCTCCTAACTGTCATTTTTCAAACATAGCCAGTGACATGGCAGTTAGGAGCTGATTGGCTGGCACGTTATCACCGTGAAATGTAACACTTTTCAGGCTCCTAGAGGTGGCTTTGCTGAAGTGGGACATGCTTTGTATTTGCTGGGGGCTGGGATTATTTAGTCATGATTTTGCCTATTTAAAGGTATGTGTAAATTCTATCTGTTGTGTTAAGAAGGTGTTCTGAGGAAAAAACACAACAGCTCACAGCTGTTAGTGCAGATGTATTAAGCCTGGAGAAGTGATTAAGGGGTCTATTCATAAAGAAAATGAAAACAGATTTGCTACTTATCACTATACATCGCATCTCTATCTGTAATAAGTAGCAATTCATGTACACTCACCCTTCCGACGATGCGCTGCAGTGTCTGGGGCTCCTATGGTGAGGTCTTCTCCAGCAGTCCCTCCCTGCGATGCGCGGAGTCCAGCGGCGGGTCCCTCTGTGCATGCGCAGCTTGATGACCTCCCGGCAGGCCGCAGTGACTGCTGGGAGGTCAGGAGGCGGAGCCTGCGCCAGGTGCCGAGCAGCGATCAGGGAAGCATTGAGCTTCCCTGCCGTCTCCGCACCACAATTCGGGTTACGCCATCCTGAGATGGCGAACCTGAACTCCATGGAGAAGTGGAAAGCAGAGCTTTCCGCACCTTCATGAATCGCAATCACCATACAAAGGTATGGTGATGCGATTCAGGCACAGAGCGGGGGTACCGCTGGAGAAGTCAGAGGCTTCTCCACGGTAACCCGCTCTGTGAATTGCAGTAGGCAGAGAAAAGCCCTGTTTAACGCAAAACAGGGCTTTTCAATGCTACATGAATAGACCCCTAAAAAGTGATAAGTGTAAGGTGATAACGCAGCAGCCAATCATTACCAGTTTGAAAAATGACAGGAGCGGAGTGGCTGGTGCGTTATCACATTCCACTTTATCACTTTTCCAGGCTTAATACATCTTCCCCAATGTTGGTAATGTGCGCTATCTTCATGCATTCCAGCTCCATATCTATGCCATTCACGTCAGAGCAACAAACCATGTTTAAATAGAAAGCAACTCTGTGTATGAAATTACTTATTAAAAGGCCATATTTGCCCAGTCCAAAGTTGCTGAAGCAGGTTCCATAATTACCTTGTAAATCTGATATTTTATCTGTATTAGTGATACTTTCAGGGATATGGAAGCAGGTTTATTTTGGTGCACATTAGAGCAACCAGCACTCCTACTGGTGAATAATCTGATCAGGTGACCAGGACACATGGCTGCTGGAACTTCTTGAGAACACAATGAATAGAGATACCAGAAGCTGCACACCAGACCCTGCTGATTAACACAAGGGACTGGGAGACCTACACAGGTGGCTTAATCAGGAGACAGACACATGCT
The DNA here is from genome assembly GCF_028390025.1 of Pseudophryne corroboree. NCBI lineage: Eukaryota > Metazoa > Chordata > Amphibia > Anura > Myobatrachidae > Pseudophryne > Pseudophryne corroboree. The sequence continues at coordinate 358,547,424 of NC_086448.1, read as the reverse complement.
GCAGCTTGGAAATTGAAGTCTGCATGGAGCTTGCAAAACTGAAATCCTCAAATCCGTGCAGGACAGAAGGTAAGGTACAAGGAACACTTAGTACATGCATGAAATAGTCGAAAATCCTGACAAAATGCAAATACAGTAGGAGGTGTTAAACACCTCCTTGCAGTATTTGCGATGCCAGGGCTGCGACCAGCGTCACAGCCTGGTATCAACATCGTGACTGATGGTCGCGATGTTCCCCACAAACTGCCAGTTTAGTAAGACTCAGCTTATCGAGGCTAGCCATAGCAGGGGGTCTTGCGAGACCAAGAAATATGCATCTCTAGACGCAGGCCTTGGCCCATACTTGCCTACCTGACCCTCTCCATGAGGGAGAAAATGCTCTGTTCCTGGACTTTCCTGGTAATGTATGATTGCCATCACCTGTGGTGAAACACCTTTCTTATCAATTAACTAGCTCACCACAGGTGATGGCAATCATACATTACCAGGAAAGTCCAGGAACAGAGCATTTTCTCCCTCATGGAGAGGGTCAGGTAGGCAAGTATGCCTTGGCCTAGCCCCTCTCGGAAAACTGGGGGTGACACGTCACCATTTCCAGCAATGCTCTCTGTCCCCGCCCTGCACACAAATGCTGCTTCCTGTCAATCAGGAGAGGCTTATAGAAAGCTGGATCACGCAGGAACCCCTGCACATGCGCAGAACTGTTCCTGCACCTACGCAGCTTCCCAATCAGGAAACTGCGCAGGGGATCACAATAGTGATCCTTAATTAACCCCTCACACCACCTCCTGTCAGAGAGGCAAGGCTTCTTCCCAGGTGCAGTAACTGCAAAATGGGGCACAAGAGTGTAACATTTCATTTTACTGATCCCAGCTAATAACTGGAAATGGGCAGCATGATACAGCATTTTTAGTAAATAAAAGGAGATTTACATCAAGTTTATAAAGTGCTCAAAAACTTAAATGCAGTCTCACAATTACTGCTAGCGTTCTCATTAATGAAAAACAAGCTGAAATAGTACAAAGTGGTAATGAACCTATAAACCTAATATATATTTCACAGAATATTACTATAAATCTACACAAAAACTGAATATTCCCATACACCTAATATAATATGCATTCGGCTAACTCTCTACAAATGTCCCTTTAATAAAGGGTCCTGTAACCCAAATACAGTACCAGTGTCCAGAACACTATGAAATCTGAAGAAAAGTCTAATACCCCTTTCACATCGCACAAATAACCCGGTACCGACACGGCATATTGCCGTGTTGAACCGGGTCAGTGTGCGATGTGAAAGCACACTGGCCGATTTAGCGGGTCGCCTGACCCGGTAAATCAACCCGGTAAAAAAGAAGGGTTTTACCCGGGTTGATTACCGGGTCAGGTGCGGTGTGAATGGGAGCCGTGTCGATGCGACACGGTTCCTATTCACAAGATAGGGAGAGGCGGCGCAGGAGATGAGCTCATCTCCCGACGCCGCCTCCACCCCCGCCGCTGCTGCGCGCTCCGTTGTTATGGCAACCGACCCGGTATATTGCCGGGTCGGAAAGCCAGCAGCGGAGTGCAAATGCCAGATCCCACCCGGTAAGTACACGTTTGTCTTACCGGGTAGGATCCGGCATTTGCAGTCTGAATGCAGCATAAGAGATGTAAATTTTGGTAATGCGGGTCACATCTGAGCCAAGTGTCGGACTCGGCCTAAAATGTCCACCTGGCGATTGCATTCATAGGGGCCCACTATAGGGCATGGGCAGTCATCAAATGTAGTGTAGCCAACCACCAGAGAAGGGTATTAGAGGGGGACCCACCATGGCACAGCTTTTCCAGCGCACTAAAGCACTTTCATACTTACCATACCATTTCCCTAAGCAGTGAGAGCAGATAGTGCACATGCATGCATTCTGATCAACATGCCCAGCTTGTAACCCACCCACCCCAGCCCACTAAGTTGGGGCACTTTTCTCCACCATGGGCTGTTTGCCCATTGCACTGGAAACATACATCCATATCCGTGAGTATGTGAACAGTGCATGGTCGCTGCCATTAGGACACACATTCAAATAGATGAAAAAATAAAATAATATATGAGCATAGAGAAAAAAGTAAAGAGAAATAAAAAAGGGGAGAAAGAGAGAAAAAAAATATGTATATGTGTGGGGAGACCAAAAGGGAGAGAGAAAGAGAACTTGGGAAACAGCAGAAGGCAGGGCATTGGGGGGAGAAGAGACAGGGAAAGAGATATAGACAGAAAGATACAGTAGGATAAGGGAAGGGGAGACAGACAGCGTGTGAGAGAGAGAGAGAGAGCTGCAGCCACAGACAAAGCAGATGTTACAGTAAAAGTGCTTGAGGCCATCGGCTGTGGCATTATATCCTTGGCTAGTGGAGCCCATTGCTGGTTTTACAAATTCTGACCACTACTTCCTTTTCCTCCCATATTTGTGGAATAAGGACTGATCTAAGAGCCCAGTGCTGGTTCTTTAAATACAGGGGGACCTTACACATTTTTTCCCGCCAGCCTGGGGCTGGTTATGCTTAGAAGAGGGGACCCCACGCAGTTTTCTTTAACATTTTTAACACTTTCTTATATTTCTCATACGTCCTAGAGGATGCTGGGGTCACATCAAGAACCATGGGGTATAGATGGGATCCGCAGGAGACATGGGCACTTTAATACTTTCAAAGGGTGTGAACTGACTCCTCCCTCTATGCCCCTCTTCCAGACTCCAGTTTAGAATCTGTGCCCAGTGAGACTGGATACACTCTGAGGAGCTCTACTGAGTTTCTCTGAAAAAGACTTATGTTAGGTTTCTTATTTTCAGGGAGACTGCTGGCAACAGTCTCCCTGCTTCGTGGGACTTAGGGGAGAGAAGTCAGACCTACTTCTGTGAGTTTAAAGGCTCTGCTTCTTTGGCTACAGGACACCATTAGCTCCTGAGGGTCTGATCGCTAGGTATGCCTAGATGCTCGTTCCCAGAGCCCGCCGTCACCCCCCTTGCAGAGCCAGAAGTCAGACGACAGGTGAGTAGAAGAAGACTTCAGTGATGGCTTCTGAGGTACCGCAGCGCTCGCATGCTGCGCGCCATGCTCCCACACACAGCGGCACTACAGGGTGCAGGGCACGGGGGGGTGCCCTGGGCAGCATATATGATCTCTATAAGTAACTGGCAAGAGCGGACATAGTACCAAATAAAGAGAAATGGAAAAGAAGTAGACTCTTGTTTGGGAGCACTCAACCTCAGAAGGACTAAAGTGTATTAATGTCTTATACTGATAAAATCATAATTTTAATAATTTCTTAGTAAAATATGTAGAATTATCGGAGTTCAATAAATATATGATTCAAGACTATTAAGCAAAAATATTTATATAGATTAGAGTAGATAATTAGCAAAAATTGCTATAATATAATATAAGCCGGAAAATCTTTTATATAGTCAAAAGGGTGTCACCTTCTAGTCTCAGTAGTGTCCGTCATAGAGAGTATATGGACATCATTCATACTGCAAGAATCCCAAGTGGAAAAATAGTTGCAGAAAATTAAATCATAGGTCATATGGATCCGAGTACCTATCTGTGACATAAATTTAGGCAGCAAAATTTATTTGCAGTATCAGGATGTTCCAAGGTGGTCTCCCATCCAAGTACTAGTCCGGCCCTCCACTGCTTGGCTTCCAAGATCGGAAGAGATTGGGCATCTTCAGTGGGGTATGTCCGCAATTTTTTAAGCTAGCCCTTTTGTTTGTCACCTTAAACAGGAAATGTAATTGGTCGTATTTTCCACAAGAAAAGGGGACGGACACACATGTGACAATTAGGCTCAAATATACAGATTGGATATAACAATTATATGGCAAAAAAATGTGAAGGCCACAGATATCCAAACAAGGTAAATCCTTCCTTATTTATGCAGTACTGTACACCAGTCAATTATGAGTGAATAATAAACTCGCTCACAGTAGTGCTGTCTAAATATGTAAAACTAGGCATGCATTTATCACCAGGAATAATCCCAAGATTACTACAAAGAATCCTTTATGGGTTTGCATCTATATTTTTCTGACAACCAATAATCCACCATTGGTATATACGTCTGAGGTATACAGATGAAAGCAAATGTTGCAGTAACAGGGTGTTTTGCTGCCTAAATTTATGTCACAGATAGGTACTCGGATCCATATGACCTATGATTTAATTTTCTGCAACTATTTTTCTACTTGGAATTCTTGCAGTATGAATGATGGCCCTCATTCCGAGTTGTTCGCTCTGTAATTTTCTTCGCATCGCAGCGATTTTCTGCTAATTGCGCATGCTCAATGTTCGCACTGCGACTGCGCCAAGTAAATTTGCTAAGAAGTTTGGTATTTTACACACAGCATTACGAGGTTTTTTCTTCGTTCTGGTGATCGGAGTGTGATTGACAGGAAGTGGGTGTTTCTAGGCGGAAACCGGCCGTTTTATGGGTGTGTGTGAAAAAACGCTGCCGTTTCTGGGAAAAACGCGGGAGTGGCTGGAGAAACGGGGGAGTGTCTGGGCGAACGCTGGGTGTGTTTGTGACGTCAAACCAGGAACGAACCTGACTGAACTGATCGCAGTGGCAGAGTAAGTATCGAGCTACTCAGAAACTGCAAAGAAATTTCTATTCGTAATTTTGAGAATCTTTCATTCGCAATTTTGCTAAGCTAAGATTCACTCCCAGTAGGCGGCGGCTTAGCGTGTGCAATGCTGCTAAAAGCAGCTTGCGAGCGAACAACTCGGAATGAGGGCCGATGGTCATATGACGGACACTACTGAAACTAGAAGGTGACATCCTTTTGACTATATAAAAGATTTTCCGGCTTATATTATATTATAGCAATTTTTGCTAATTATCTACTCTAATCTATATAAATATTTTTGCTTAATAGTCTTGAATCACATATTTATTGAACTCCGATAATTCTACATATTTTACTAAGAAATTATTAAAATTATGATTTTATCAGTATAAGACATTAATACACTTTAGTCCTTCTGAGGTTGAGTGCTCCCAAACAAGAGTCTACTTCTTTTCCATTTCTCTTTATTTGGTACTATGTCCGCTCTTGCCAGTTACTTATAGAGGTCATATATTCTGCCCAGGGCACCCCCCCGTGCCCTGCACCCTGTAGTGCCGCTGTGTGTGGGAGCATGGCGCGCAGCATGCGAGCGCTGCGGTACCTCAGAAGCCATCACTGAAGTCTTCTTTTCTTCTACTCACCTGTCGTCTGACTTCTGGCTCTGCAAGGGGGGTGACGGCGGGCTCTGGGAACGAGCATCTAGGCGTACCTAGCGATCAGACCCTCAGGAGCTAATGGTGTCCTGTAGCCAAAGAAGCAGAGCCTTTAAACTCACAGAAGTAGGTCTGACTTCTCTCCCCTAAGTCCCACGAAGCATTCTAATTATCTACTCTAATCTATATAAATATTTTTGCTTAATAGTCTTGAATCACATATTTATTAAACTCCGATAATTCTACATATTTTACTAAGAACTTATTAAAATTATGATTTTATCAGTATAAGACATTAATACACTTTAGTCCTTCTGAGGTTGAGTGCTCCCAAACAAGAGTCTACTTCTTTTCCATTTCTCTTTATTTGGTATTTTTTCTCTGATACAGTACTTTTTTGACTCATGGGAGCACCACTGAATGGTAACAAAATTCAGTGCACCTGAAAAGATACAGTATCTTTCTATATGCACAGTTACCTTAATCCGAAGTAATTCTAAAACAAAAATTTCAGTTTCTCAGAGGACATTATTCAGATTTCTATTTATACAAAAACCATTGATAGACCGGTGCGGTTCCCACAAAACCCCTTTCTCGAAGAGCGGACATAGTGGCAGGGCACTGTCCGGACCCCTGCCAGTATAAAAATGTATTGGAAAAGAGCGGGTCTGAAGTGCGCCATTACGGGGGCGGAGCTTAGTCCTCACGGGACACAACCCGGCGCCATTTTCTCTACACAAGGCTGCAGAGATGCTGGTCCTTCCTCACACTGCTGCATAAGTATCAGGGTATAAAATGTGGGGGGGGGGGCACAGTTATTTTGGTGCATTATATGTTAATTATATAAGCGCTGCAGGTCTGGGGCATTCTCTGTGGTGTTTCAGACCGGGATTGAGCGCTGGGGTGTGAGCTGGCAATAACTCCCTCTGTGTCCCTCTGTCAGGCTTTACTGTGGGTCTGTCTCCTATAGGCCCAGTGTCTCTGGGTGTGTTGGGTGCACGTGTGTCGGCATGTCTGATGCAAAGTGCTCTTCCCAGGAGGAGACTGTTAGGGACACAAATGGCTGTGGGAGTGACCCTTTCGGCATCGCCGACACCTGATTGGGTGAATGTTTTAAGTGCTTTGAATGCAAATGTAGATAAATCTGAGTCTCAGAACCAGGCATGGAAGAAATCCATAGAGGATGTGTTGTTACAAGTCCAGACCCCCTCGGGAGTCACAAAAACGTTCATTTGCCCAGCTGGCAGACATGGATACCGACACGGACACTGACTCAAGTGTCGACTATAGTGATGCCAGATTAGATCCAAAACTGGCAAAGAGCATTCAGTACATGATTGTGGCTATAAAAGATGTATTACATATCACTGAGAACCCTACTGTTCCTGATACTAGGGTCTGTATGTATAAAGGAAAGAAACCTGAGGTAACGTTTCCTCCCTCTCATGAACTGAACACGCTTTGTGAAAAGGTTTGGGAAAACCCTGACAAAAAGTTTCAGATTCCCAAAAGGATTCCAGTGGCGTATCCGTTTCCCTCTGGGGATAGGGAAAAATGGGAGTCACCCCCCCCCCCCCCCCCCCCATTGTGGACAAAGCTCTATCACGGCTGTCCAAAAAGGTGGCTCTTCCGTCCCCTGACACGGCAGCCCTAAAGGATCCTGTGGATCGTAGGCAGGAAAATACATTGAAATCCATTTATGTCACCACGGGTACGCTACTCAGACCAGCCATTGCATCTGCGTGGGTGAGTAGTGCTATCAAAAAATGGGCAGATAACTTGTCATCTGAAATAGATATCCTGGATAGGGATAGCGTTCTTTTGACACTAGGTTATATCAGGGACGCTGCAGTCTACCTAAAGGAAGCTGCGAGGGATATTGGCGTCTTGGGATCAAGGGCCAATGCCATAGCAGTCTCAGCTAGGAGAGCATTGTGGATTCATCAATGGAATGCTGATGCTGACTCTAAGAAAGCTATGGAGTCTCTACCGTATAAAGGTGGTGTAATGTTTGGTGACGGCCTCGCTGACTTGGTATCTACGGCTACCGCGGGTAAGTCATCATTTTTACCTTATGTGCCTGCACCACAAAAGAAAGCACACCACTATCAGATGCAGTCCTTTCGGCCCAATAAATACAGAAAAGGCCGAGGGTCTTCCTTCCTTGCTTCTAGAGGAAAGGGAAAAGGTAAACAATCACCGGCCGTGGCCGGTTCCCAGGGGCAGAAGTCCTCCCCGGCTTCTGCCAAATCCACCGCATGACGCTGGGGCTCCTCTACGGGAGTCCGCACTGGTGGGGGCACATCTCAGACTCTTCAGTCAGTGCTGGGCTCGTTCGGCCCTGGACCCATGGGTTTTAGAAATAGCGTCCCAGGGGTACAAACTGGAGTTTCAAGACGTTCCCCCTTGCCTATTTTTCAAATCGGCCTTGCCAGCTTCTATTCCGGACAGGGAGGTGGTATGCGCCGCAATACAAAAATTGTGTCACAATCAATTCATTGTCAGGGTTCCCCAGTCGCAACAGGGAGAAGGCTTTTATTCGAGCCTCTTCGTGGTCCCGAAGCCAGACGGCTCAGTCAGACCAATCCTGAACCTCAAATCCCACAAATCCCTCAATTTCTACTTGAGAAAATGTAAATTCTAGATGGAATCTCTCCGGGCAGGGATCTCCAGTCTGGAGGAGGGGGATTTTATGGTTTCGGTAGACATAAAGGCCTACTTACATGTTCCCATTAATCCTCCACATCAGGCTTACCTGAGGTTTGCAGTTCAGGATTGTCATTACCAATTTCAGACATTGCCGTTTGGTCTGTCCATGGCTCCAAGGGTTTTCACCAAAGTAATGGCTGAAATGATGGTTCTCCTGCGCAAACAAGGAGTCACAATTATCCCGTACTTGGACGATCTCCTGATAAAGGCGAGATCCAGGGACCAATTACTGCAGAACATTACGCTCTCCCTGACAATTCTGCAGCAACATGGTTGGCTCCTAAACTTGCCAAAATCACAGTTGGTTCCGGTGAGACAGCTGTCGTTTTTGGGAATGATTCTGGACACAGAATTAGAGTTTTTCCTCCAGTGGAAAAGGCTCTGGAAATTCAGAACCTGGTCAAACAAATTCTGAAACCGGAAAGAGTATCGATCCATCAATGCACTCGGTTGCTGGGGAAGATGGTGGCAACCTACGAGGCCATTCAGTTTGGCAGATTCCATGCCAGAGCATTTCAGTGGGACCTGTTGGACAAGTGGTCCGGGTCCCATCTGCACATGCACCGAAGGATAATCCTGTCTTCCAAGACCAGAATCTCACTCCTGTGGTGGCTGCACAGCTCTCACCTCCTAGAGGGACGCAGGTTAGGGATCCAGGACTGGATCCTAGTGACCACGGATGCGAGCAGTCACACAGGGGGAAAGCTTCCAGGGAAGATGGTCAACCCAGGAAATTTGTCTACACATAAACGTTCTGGAGTTAAGGGCCATATACAACGGCCTTCTGCAAGCAGAACATCTTCTTTGCAATCGGGCCATCTTGATTCAGTCGGGCAACATAACAGCAGTAGCGTACATAAACTACCAGGGTGGAACAAAGAGCAGAACAGCAGTGGCAGAGGTTCGCCGCTGGGCGGAAAGGCATACAAGTGCTTTGTCAGCGATCTTCATTCCAGGAGTGGACAACTGGGAAGCAGACTTCCTCAGCAGACACGATCTCCATCCAGGAGAGTGGGGTCTTCATCAAGAGGTCTTTGCAGAAGTGACAAGTCTTTGGGAATTCCTCAAATAGACATGATGGCATCTCGCCTCAACAAGAAACTACAGAGATATTGCTCCAGGTCGAGAGACCCTCAAGTAATAGCCCTAGTGACAGCAGGGGCCGTGCGTGTTCCAATACTTACCGTGACTTCGTTTGATGGCTTGGAATTTGAACGCCGGATCCTAGCCCGAAAGGGTATTCCCAAAAAGTCATCCCCACTCTTATTCAGGCCAGAAAAGGAGTAACGTCTAAACATTACCACTGTATTTGGAGAAAATACGTGTCTTGGTGTGAATCCAGGAAGGCTCCTACGGAAGAATTTCAGTTAGGACGTTTTCTCAATTTTCTACTAGCTGGTGTGGATGCGGGCCTAAAGTTGGGCTCAATTAAAGTACAAATTTCAGCCTTATCATTTTTCTTCCAAAAACAATTGGCCTCCCTTCCAGAAGTTCAGACTTTTGTGAAAGGCATGTTGCACATCCAACCTCCCTTTGTGCCCCCAGTTGCACCGTGGGATCTTAACGTGGTGTTGCAATTCCTTCAATCTCATTGGTTTGAACCTTTACAGAAGGTAGAGTTGAAATTCCTCACTTGGAAAGTGGTCATGCTGTTGGCCTTGGCATCCTGTCTGAATTAGCGGCCTTGTCTCACAAGAGCCCTTATTTGATCTTCCATGAAGATAGAGCAGAGTTGAGGACTGGTCAACAATTTCTGCCGAAAGTAGTTTCGTTGTTCCACTTGAACCAACCTATTGTGGTGCCAATGGCTGCTGACACCTTGCTGGAATCAAAGTTTCTCAATGTAGTCAGAGCTTTGAAAACTTATGTCGCCAGAACGGCTCAGTTTAGGAAAACGGAGGCTCTGTTTGTCCTGTATGCTCACAACAAGATTGGGGATCCTACTTCCAAGCAGACTATTGCGCGCTGGATCTGTCATACGATTCAGCATGCTCATTCTACGGCTGGATTGCAGTTTCCGAAATCGGTGAAAACCCATTCTACCAGAAAGGTGGGCTCGTCCTGGGCGGCTGCCTGGGGGGGTCTCGGCATTACAACTTTGCCGAGCGGCTACTTGGTCAGGTTCAAACACCTTTGTGAGTTCTACAAGTTTGATACCCTGGCTGATGAGGACCTCATGTTTGGTCAATCGGTGCTGCAGAGTCATCCTCACTCTCCCGCCCGTTCTAGAGCTTTGGTATAACCCCATGGTTCTTGATGTGACCCCAGCATCCTCTAAGACGTATGAGAAAATAGGATTTTAATACCTACCGGTAAATCCTTTTCTCTTAGTCCGTAGAGGATGACTATTTGGTTCTTATGGAACTATTTTGTAGTTAATTGGGCTATTTCTAGAGAAAGACACAAACATTTATGTCTGTATGCATATGTGTATGTGCACAGTGCGTGTGTGCACATATATATATTTTTGTATTTTGCATTCCATTCCTATTGTCTCTGTTTTTACCCCTCTCTCTCTCTTTTTTGTTCCTTTATTGCCCAATACAATACCACTGGAGGGCCATTGGGGCGTTTCTTCGTTTTAGGTATCTGTTCTGTTGTTAGAACGGATTTTAAGTACAAGTGAAATTAAGGATTATATAAAAGAAAATTTTCCTATTATAGTCATGTACATTAATATTACGATAACCTGAGAAAGCCTATTTACCTAAATGTACACACGGAAAGATATGCAAATTAGCACGACAATTGTAGATTGCCTTAGTATCTTCCAAAACAAGGATTAGTATTCCCAGTCTCATATTTTATTTGGGTTTTCTTTTTTATGTATTGAATGTGATAAATGTTGTGTTATTGTCTACCAGACTAAGGTATTAAAATGATATTATTATAGTGATGTCTTTTATAAATGTGCATGATTGCTCCATAACATTAGGAGCTCAATACACCACATATAAATTGATGATATAGAAATGGCTGAATCCAATTGCTGAAAATCAATTTCACCTGTGGAACAGGTATAAGAACAGACCACTCCTATTCCCAGGTATACCTGCCTTTCGAAAAAGACGCCCTGCTGGCGTTGAAACGCGTTAAGGACACAGGCTTTTTTCTTCCAAGGATTAACACTGGTAGTGGCTGCACATTCATCTCCTATCCGTGCACAGGAGCCCGGTTCCAACCACCGCAATCAGGAACACCTTCATTGCAGCTCTAACCCCTGTTACCACAGCCGTCCACTAAACTTGGGGAGGTAGAAGCAACAGGTGCCGTTCCCTCTCAGCCCGGCGCAGACCGGTGTACTCCGGAGTATCAGCTTATAGCCTCCGTTTTGAAAGTGCGGAGGTACCGGAGGTGGCGTGGACCATCGGGGACGGCTTGTCGGGGCTCCCTGCACGGCACAGCATCAGTCATACCCGCTGAGGCTCTGGTGTGTGTCTCTGACGGGACGGCGGGACGACACCAGGGAGCAAGGACAGAACAGGCTCCTGCCCAGCAGAGGTTGTATTTTTCACATCATTTTTATATACCAGCTGATTACTGCTATGGATTTGTACTATACGCAATTCTTCCAAAACATACAGCCGTGAGTGACTCTTGTTTAGATCTTACATATAACAGCCATATATATTACTACTTGTGTATACTGAGTGAACCCAGCACGGTTTAAAACCTTCCAGGTGTTGCTAATAAATAAGTTACGTGCAAGTAAGATTATTTATTAATTATGTTTTTATTTAATTGATTATGAAGTATTAATCAAGTGCACATTCATATTGTTGTGACATTCTCATCATTGTTTTTTACTCCCGGGAGGTTGTTGTAATTTACATACATTTTATATAAATAAATGTTTTTTAATTGTCTGATTGTCAAGCGCCACTTGTTATTTATTGGTTAGTTTTCGTTTTAAGGGATTGGCAATTCCCTTTATCAGGAGGCTGCTGACAATCTAAGTGCAGTGCTACTCACCTGAGCGCTTAGTGTTTTTCTTCCTTCCCATTCACGCATAGCGTGTATCTTGCCATACTATAGCAGCTAAGGTGAATAGCACTACAAAATGAATTTCTCTACAGATAGAATTCAACGGAGACAAGAAGTCCTTAAGCAATATGAGACTGGGAATTATAGTACCAAGGAAACACCCCATGATGAGTTCTTGAAAAATTCAAACAGACTAGAGGAGTTGCTTAAATCTGAATCTAGACATTGGTGGGACAAAACGTCTCTATCAAAGTATTTAGAACATAATAAAATACCTCGTGGCCTGCGTATTTTCAAGAGCTCATCTTCTAATAATGATCCCGATTTATTGGAGCAATGGGAAAAAATTTTGGACAAATGTTCATTTGCGTTGATGCAATTAATAATTGATTATAGGGGAAATAAATTGATTGAAATTGAGGATGAGATTAAACAAACGCAAGATGCGCTTCAAAAATATAAAGATGAGGATTATTACAAAGAGAGGGAGATGGTAATGAATAAAAGGCTAGAACATTATGAGAAAGAAATAATTGAAAGAAAGGAGAAAAAATTCTCACGCGATCTAAGAGACTATAATACTAACACTACGAAAAACTACCACATTAGGAATAGGGTGAGAGAGGAATCTAGATCAGAGGTGCGACAAAAATCTAGCTATAGGGATAATACCAGTCACCAACCTAGATTCCAAAGAAGTAGATATCAATATAGATCTACTCATTATAATACCCGTGATATATCAGAGAACAGTAAGTACTCTACTAATACACGCATGTCACCCGGGTGGTCAACTATACCACATAAAAAAAACTCACAACAGCAAGAATCCTCTATAGGAGCTGTGAATGGAGAGTCTCCCCGAGAGTGTCGTCATTTTTTAGACAGGGGAAGGAGAGACAGGATGGAATTAAATACCAGAGGGAGCAGATATTTCACACAAAATCGGTACGACCCCCTGATACGCACACCAAAAAGAGGAAGAGATCTCGACCAAGAGGTCGAAGAGGAGGTAAGGGGTAACAAAAATCAAAGGTTCCGTTAAAACCAGTTGGTATTTTTAATCTTTCCTCTGTTACTTTAACAAATACTGAGGAAAAAATTCTCTCGAAAGGGATGAATTTTGCACCCACCACACGCCCCAATTTTTTTGAGCTCTTCATTGAACTCAATCGTTTTGTTAGAGGATTATGTAGGAAAAGATTTTTTGTGATGGCAGATAAACAAAATAAAAATATACACCCAAATAATTCTGAAATGTTATTAGATCAAGATGATATTTCTGGACTTAATATGCTTAATGAACTTTTACTTGAAAATATATCCCATAATGATCTAGAACAGCAGACTAAAATATCATTGTTTGATGTTAATAGAGGCACTTTTAAGAAAAAAATCACAATTTTTCCCTACTCAACATAAAACTAGTGCCATAGATACCTTCTATCATACCACCTTGGAAGAATTTCGCAACTTATGCGATCATAAAATACATCCCTGTCTATATAATTTGAAGCCTGACGAAAGAAAAACTCTTAAAGGACTTTCCGACAATCAGACACTCACTATGAAACCTGCAGATAAGGGAGGAGGAGTGGTGGTACAGAATACTGAAGACTATGTTAGAGAGGCTAAAAGACAACTTACTGACACTACTTTTTATAGAATTCTAGGACAAGATCCAACCCTTGATTATCAAAAACAATTAAAAAACATGCTTACATCGGCTTGTGCTAACGATATCATTACATGTGATGAATTTGAGTTCCTCTACCCCCTCCACCCAATCACTCCCATTTATTATCACCTTCCCAAAGTACACAAGACACTGCACGAACCGCCAGGTCGCCCTATTATTTCAGGGATTGATGGCCTTACATCAAATTTGTCTTATTATGTTGATCACTTTTTACAACCACGCGCTACCTCTCTGAGATCCCATATTAGAGATACCACTGAGTTTATTAAACTGGTAGAAGGTCTGGAATGGAGCTCTGATTTTATGTTCGTCACATTTGACGTTCAAGCTCTTTATACCAACATCCCACATACAAAAGGGATAGACTGTGTGGCAAAAAGCCTATGTGAGGATATGGGTATCTCAGAGGGGAAACGTCAATTTATTCTTTCTGCAATTGCCTTTTATTTTGTCTCACAATTATTTTTTATTTGATCACTGTTATTACCTTCAGGTCCTCGGCACGGCGATGGGGACCAGGTTCGCACCCAGTTTTGCCAACATCTATATGGGCGACTTCGAAAACACCTACATATGGGGAGGCGCCCATAGTGCGAACCTGGTCCTCTATGGTCGCTATATCGACTACCTGTTTTTTGTTTGGAATGGGGATTCTGCTTCAGTCACTGAGTTTGTTAGGTATATTAATAATAACACTTATGGTTTAACCTTCACGTGCACTCACCATCCCTCACAGATTAATTTTTTAGATGTAACGGTGGAGGTGGTAGAGGACATCGTCACAGTATCACCTTTCAAAAAATCAGTGGATGTATGTAATTATATTCCTTATTCTAGTAATCATAATAAAAACTGGCTCAAGAATGTACCAAAAAGTCAGGTACACAGGATTAGGAGAAATTGTACTTTTGATAAAAAATACCATGAACAGGTTAAGGAACTGGTGGATACATTTAAGGGTTGTGATTATCCACAGGTGGTATTGGATGAGGCCTTGGTTTATGCTTCTAAACTTGTGAGAAAAGATACGCTTGCTACGAATAATGAGAATCGTGCTAATATGCAGGAATCCGGCCATTTAAGTGATGAAAACTTGGAGGTTAAAAATAAAAATAAAAATAAAAGTAAAAATGAAATAATGAAGAAGAACAAAGATAAATACAGTTTGGTATTTAAATCAAAATTTAATGTAGCAGCCAGCAAGATCAAGGGCATAATTAACAAAAATTATAGATTATTATTTACTGATTCTGTTCTTAGGGAACATCTAGATGAAACACCTATGATTGTTTTCAAGAAAGCTAAAAATCTGCGCAATATCCTAGCTCCAAGTTTCTTTAAAGGACAGTTAGATCGATCTTTAAAAAACACACAAAGAACTCTCATTGGACCGGAGGTCACAGGTTTCTTTCGATGTAATCATAGGAGGTGCACTACGTGCTCGTTTGCTTTGAATAAAACCAAAAGTGTGGTGTCAAGTGTCTCTAAAAAAAGAGTACACAATTGATACATTCATTAATTGTAGCACTCAATATGTTATTTATTTACTGATATGTCCCTGTCAATTATACTATGTTGGTCGAACTATACGTTCCCTGAAGCTCAGATTTATGGAACATAGAAGGAATATCCTTAATAACATCATGAACCATAGCGTACCCCGACATTTCTCTGAGCTTCATGGAGGCGATCCAACAGGGCTTCAGCTGATTGGGCTGGAACATATTCCAGCAACCAGCAGAGGTGGTGATCGCTTTAGAACTTTATGTAGACAGGAGGCAGCATGGATTCTAAAACTACAGACATTGAATCCTCAGGGTCTTAATGAAACCATCGATCTGGAGTTTATCTAAAGGATTAAAACTGAATGTTCGAAATCCGTAAAAGCTGTTTGGAATCGATACATATATGTATATTATTTATACATGTGCATATATTTTTTGATTTAAACACCTTTACAGGAGTATATATAGATCTGATCACACAGCTCCACCATGAAAAGCTTTTTTCCCTTGCTCTATGTTTAATATACTGGGTTTTTTCAAAATCACCAGTTACATACAGTATCCCTTATTCTCTCCTCCTTCTCCATGACACTATATACAATGTGTATTGTAAAATATGCATTGTATATTGCATATGACTATTTGGTTCTTATGGAACTATTTTGTAGTTAATTGGGCTATTTCTAGAGAAAGACACAAACATTTATGTCTGTATGCATATGTGTATGTGCACAGTGCGTGTGTGCACATATATATATATTTGTATTTTGCATTCCATTCCTATTGTCTCTGTTTTTACCCCTCTCTCTCTCTTTTTTGTTCCTTTATTGCCCAATACAATACCACTGGAGGGCCATTGGGGCGTTTCTTCGTTTTAGGTATCTGTTCTGTTGTTAGAACGGATTTTAAGTACAAGTGAAATTAAGGATTATATAAAAGAAAATTTTCCTATTATAGTCATGTACATTAATATTACGATAACCTGAGAAAGTCTATTTACCTAAATGTACACACGGAAAGATATGCAAATTAGCACGACAATTGTAGATTGCCTTGGTATCTTCCAAAACAAGGATTAGTATTCCCAGTCTCATATTTTATTTGGGTTTTCTTTTTTATGTATTGAATGTGATAAATGTTGTGTTATTGTCTACCAGACTAAGGTATTAAAATGATATTATTATAGTGATGTCTTTTATAAATGTGCATGTTTGCTCCATAACATTAGGAGCTCAATACACCACATATAAATTGATGATATAGAAATGGCTGAATCCAATTGCTGAAAATCAATTTCACCTGTGGAACAGGTATAAGAACAGACCACTCCTATTCCCAGGTATACCTGCCTTTCGAAAAAGACGCCCTGCTGGCGTTGAAACGCGTTAAGGACACAGGCTTTTTTCTTCCAAGGATTAACACTGGTAGTGGCTGCACATTCATCTCCTATCCGTGCACAGGAGCCCGGTTCCAACCACCGCAATCAGGAACACCTTCATTGCAGCTCTAACCCCTGTAACCACAGCCGTCCACTAAACTTGGGGAGGTAGAAGCAACAGGTGCCGTTCCCTCTCAGCCCGGCGCAGACCGGTGTACTCCGGAGTATCAGCTTATAGCCTCCGTTTTGAAAGTGCGGAGGTACCGGAGGTGGCGTGGACCATCGGGGACGGCTTGTCGGGGCTCCCTGCACGGCGCAGCATCAGTCATACCCGCTGAGGCTCTGGTGTGTGTCTCTGACGGGACGGCGGGACGACACCAGGGAGCAAGGACAGAACAGGCTCCTGCCCAGCGGAGGTTGTATTTTTCACATAATTTTTATATACCAGCTGATTACTGCTATGGATTTGTACTATACGCAATTCTTCCAAAACATACAGCCGTGAGTGACTCTTGTTTAGATCTTACATATAACAGCCATATATATTACTACTTGTGTATACTGAGTGAACCCAGCACGGTTTAAAACCTTCCAGGTGTTGCTAATAAATAAGTTACGTGCAAGTAAGATTATTTATTAATTATGTTTTTATTTAATTGATTATGAAGTATTAATCAAGTGCACATTCATATTGTTGTGACATTCTCATCATTGTTTTTTACTCCCGGGAGGTTGTTGTAATTTACATACATTTTATATAAATAAATGTTTTTTAATTGTCTGATTGTCAAGCGCCACTTGTTATTTATTGGTTAGTATATGATTCAGCATGCTCATTCTACGGCTGGATTGCAGTTTCCGAAATCGGTGAAAACCCATTCTACCAGAAAGGTGGGCTCGTCCTGGGTGGCTGCCTGGGGGGGTCTCGGCATTACAACTTTGCCGAGCGGCTACTTGGTCAGGTTCAAACACCTTTGTGAGTTCTACAAGTTTGATACCCTGGCTGATGAGGACCTCATGTTTGGTCAATCGGTGCTGCAGAGTCATCCTCACTCTCCCGCCCGTTCTAGAGCTTTGGTATAACCCCATGGTTCTTGATGTGACCCCAGCATCCTCTAAGACGTATGAGAAAATAGGATTTTAATACCTACCAGTAAATCCTTTTCTCTTAGTCCGTAGAGGATGCTGGGCGCCCGTCCCAGTGCGTACTGTATCTGCAGTTTTTAGTTACGTTTCAATACATGTTGTGTTACGTTTTTTAGTCAGCCTGTTGCTGACGTTGTTCATGCCGTTGACTTGCGTTATGTTGAATGCCATGTTGTACGGCGTGCTTGAGGTGTGAGCTGGTATGTATCTCACCTTGGTTTAACAATAAATCCTTTTCCTCGAAATGTCCGTCTCCCTGGGCACAGTTCCTATAACTGGAGTCTGGAGGAGGGGCATAGAGGGAGGAGCCAGTTCACACCCTTTGAAAGTCTTAAAGTGCCCATGTCTCCTGCGGATCCCGTCTATACCCCATGGTTCTTGATGTGACCCCAGCATCCTCTACGGACTAAAAGAAAAGGATTTACCGATAGGTATTAAAATTAGTGATGAGCGGGTTCGGTTCCTCGGAAACCGAAACCCCCCCCCCCGAACTTCACCCATTTTACACGGGTCCGAGGCATACTCGGATTCTCTCGTATGGCTCCGTTAACCCGAGCGCGCCCGAACGTCATCATCCCGCTGTCGGATTCTCGCGAGATTCGGATTCTATATAAGCAGCCGAGCGTCGCCGCCATTTTCACTCGTGCATTGGAAATGTTAGGGAGAGGACGTGGCTGGCGTCCTCTCCGTGTATTGTTGATGCAAATATTTGTGCTTGCTTATTGCTTAATTGTGGGGACTGGGGAGCAGCTGTATATTAATAATATAGGAGGAGTACAGTGCAGAGTTTTGCTGATCAGTGACCACCAGTTTTATCCGTTCTCTGCCTGAAAAAAAACGCTGCTTATCTGTGCTCAGTGTGTTGCATATATCTGTGCTCACACTGCTTAATTGTGGGGACTGGGGAGCAGCTGTATTATATAGGAGGAGTACAGTGCAGAGTTTTGCTGACAGTGACCACCAGTATACGTTGTCTGCCTGAAAAACACTCCATATCTGTGCTCAGTGTGCTGCATATATCTGTGCTCACACTGCTTTATTGTGGGGACTGGGGACCACCAGTATATTATATAGGAGGAGTACAGTGCAGAGTTTTGCTGACCAGTGACCACCAGTATACGTTGTCTGCCTGAAAAACACTCCATATCTGTGCTGCATTGTAGTATATAGTAGGAGTACAGTGCATAATTTTGCTGACCACCAGTATATAATATATAGGAGTACGGTACAGAAGGCCACTGCTGTACCTACCTCTGTGTCGTCAAGTATACTATCCATCCATACCTGTGGTGCATTTAAGTTTTGCACAGTTTGCTGACCACCAGTATATAATATATAGCATTACGGTACAGTAGGCCACTGCTGTACCTACCTCTGTGTCGTCAAGTATACTATCCATCCATACCTGTGGTGCATTTAAGTTTTGCACAGTTTGCTGACCACCAGTATATAATATATAGCATTACGGTACAGTAGGCCACTGCTCTACCTACCTCTGTGTCGTCATTCGTCAAGTATACTATCCATCCATACCTGTGGTGCATTTCAGTTGTGCGCAGTATATATAGTAGTAGGCCATTGCTATTGATACTGGCATATAATTCCACACATTAAAAAATGGGGAACAAAAATGTGGAGGTTAAAATAGGGAAAGATCAAGATCCACTTCCACCTCGTGCTGAAGCTGCTTCCACTAGTCATGGCCGAGACGATGAAATGCCATCAACGTCGTCTGCCAAGGCCGATGCCCAATGTCATATTAGAGAGCATGTAAAATCCAAAAAACAAAAGTTCAGTAAAATGACCCAAAAATCAAAATTGAAAGCGTCTGATGAGAAGCGTAAACTTGCCAATATGCCATTTACGATACGGAGTGGCAAGGAACGGCTTAGGCCCTGGCCTATGTTCATGGCTAGTGGTTCAGATTCACATGAGGATGGAAGCACTCATCCTCTCGCTAGAAAAATGAAAAGACTTAAGATGGCAAAAGCACAGCAAAGAACTGTGCATTCTTCTAAATCACAAATCCCCAAGGAGAGTCCAATTGTGTCGGTTGCGATGCCTGACCTTCCCAACACTGGACGGGAAGAGCTTGCGCCTTCCACCATTTGCACGCCCCCTGCAAGTGCTGGAAGGAGCACCCGCAGTCCAGTTCCTGATAGTCAAATTGAAGATGTCACTGTTGAAGTACACCAGGATGAGGATATGGGTGTTGCTGGCGCTGGGGAGGAAATTGACAAGGAGGATTCTGATGGTGAGTTGGTTTGTTTAAGTCAGGCACCCGGGGAGACACCTGTTGTCCGTGGGACGAATATGGCCATTGACATGCCTGGTCAAAATACAAAAAAAAATCAGCTCTTCGGTGTGGAATTATTTCAACACAAATGCGGACAACAGGTGTCAAGCCGTGTGTTGCCTTTTGTCAAGCTGTAATAAGTAGGGGTAAGGACGTTAACCACCTCGGAACATCCTCCCTTATACGTCACCTGCAGCGCATTCATCATAAGTCAGTGACAAGTTCAAAAACTTTGGATGACAGTGGAAGCAGTCCACTGACCACTAAATCCCTTCCTCTTGTAACCAAGCTCCTGCAAACCACACCACCAACTCCCTCAGTGTTAATTTCCACCTTACACAGGAAAGCCAATAGTCCTGCAGGCCATGTCACTGGCAAGTCTGACGAGTCGTCTCCTGCCTGGGATTCCTCCGATGCATCCTTGATTGTAACGCCTACTGCTGCTGGCGCTGCTGTTGTTGCTGCTGGGAGTCGATCGTCATCTCAGAGGGGAAGTCGGAAGACCACTTGTACTACTTCCAGTAAGCAATTGACTGTCCAACAGTCCTTTGCGAGGAAGATGAAATATCACAGCACTCATGCTGCTGCAAAGCGGATAACTCAGGTCTTGTCAGCCTGGGTGGTGAGAAACGTGTGTCCGGTATCCACCGTTAATTCACAGGCAACTAGAGACTTGATTGAGGTACTGTGTCCCCGGTACCAAATACCATCTAGGTTCCATTTCTCTAGGCAGGCGATACCGAAAATGTACACAGACGTCAGAAAAAAGAGTCACCAGTGTCCTAAAAAATGCAGTTGTACCCAATGTCCACTTAACCACGGACATGTGGACAAGTGGAGCAGGGCAGACTCAGGACTATATGACTGTGACAGCCCACTGGGTAGATGTATTGCCTCCCGCAGCAAGAACAGCAGCGGCGGTACCAGTAGCAGCATCTCGCAAACGCCAACTCGTTCCTAGGCAGGCTACGCTTTGTATCACCGCTTTCCATAAGAGGCACACAGCTGACAACCTCTTACGGAAACTGAGGAACATCATCGCAGAATGGCTTACCCCAATTGGACTCTCCTGGGGATTTGTGACATCGGACAACGCCAGCAATATTGTGCGTGCATTACATCTGGGCAAATTCCAGCACGTCCCATGTTTTGCACATACATTGAATTTGGTGGTGCAGAA
Source organism: Pseudophryne corroboree (assembly GCF_028390025.1). Classification (NCBI taxonomy): domain Eukaryota; kingdom Metazoa; phylum Chordata; class Amphibia; order Anura; family Myobatrachidae; genus Pseudophryne; species Pseudophryne corroboree. The sequence goes on along the minus strand of NC_086448.1, from coordinate 358,526,271 downwards.
TTATTTAAAAAACGACAGGGGCGTGCAAGAGATGCTGTCGGTGGCCCGAAGAATTGCGGGACACTTTCGGCATTCAGCCACCGCGTGCCGAAGACTGGAGCACCACCAAACACTCCTGAACCTGCCCTGCCATCATCTGAAGCAAGAGGTGGTAACGAGGTGGAATTCAACCCTCTATATGCTTCAGAGGATGGAGGAGCAGCAAAAGGCCATTCAAGCCTATACATCTGGCCACGATATAGGCAAAGGAGGGGGAATGCACCTGACTCAAGCGCAGTGGAGAATGATTTCAACGTTGTGCAAGGTTCTGCAACCCTTTGAACTTGCCACACGTGAAGTCAGTTCAGACACTGCCAGCCTGAGTCAGGTCATTCCCCTCATCAGGCTTTTGCAGAAGAAGCTGGACACATTGAAGGAGGAGCTAAAATAGAGCGATTCCGCTAGGCATGTGGGACTTGTGGATGGAGCCCTTAATTCGCTTAACTATGATTCACGGGTGGTCAATCTGTTGAAATCAGAGCACTACATTTTGGCCACCGTGCTCGATCCTAGATTTAAAACCTACGTTGTATCTCTCTTTCCGGCAGACACAAGTCTGCAGAGGTTCAAAGACCTGCTGGTGAGAAAATTGTCAAGTCAAGCGGAACATGACCAGTCAACAGCTCCTCCTTCACATTCTCCCGCAACTGGGGGTGCGAGGAAAAGGCTAAGAATTCCGAGCCCACCTGCTGGTGGTGATGCAGGGCAGTCTGGAGCGAGTGCTGACATCTGGTCCGGACTGAAGGACCTGCCAACGATTACTGACATGTCGTCTACTGTCACTGCATATGATTCTCTCACCATTGAAAGAATGAATTATAATTAATTCCTCCGTGGAGACATTCACCAGCAATTGCCTCCAGAAAGTACACAGGGACCTGAGATGGTGGATTCCAGTGGGGACGAATTAATAATCTGTGAGGAGGGGGATGTACACAGTGAAAGGGGTGAGGAATCGGAGGATGATGATGAGGTGGACATCTTGCCTCTGTAGAGCCAGTTTGTGCAATGAGAGAATGATTGCTTCTTATTTGGTGGGGGCCCAAACCAACCAGTCATTTCAGTCACAGTCATGTGGCAGACCCTGTCGCTGAAATGATGGGTTCGTTAAAGTGTGCATGTCCTGTTTATACAACATAAGGGTGGGTGGGAGGGCCCAAGGACAATTCCATCTTGCACCTCTTTTTTCTTTCATTTTTCTTTGCATCATGTGCTGTTTGGGGACAATTTTTTTGAAGTGCCATCCTGCCTGACACTGCAGTGCCACTCCTAGATGGGCCAGGTGTTTGTGTCGGCCACTTCTGTCGCTTAGCTTAGTCACACAGCGACCTTGGTGTGCCTCTTTTTTTCTTTGCATCATGTGCTGTTTGGGGACAATTTTTTTGAAGTGCCATCCTGCCTGACACTGCAGTGCCACTCCTAGATGGGCCAGGTGTTTGTGTCGGCCACTTGTGTCACTTAGCTTAGTCACACAGCGACCTTGGTGCGCCTCTTTTTTTCTTTGCATCATGTGCTGTTTGGGGACTATTTATTTGAAGTGCCATCCTGCCTGACACTGCAGTGCCACTCCTAGATGGGCCAGGTGTTTGTGTCGGCCACTTGTGTCGCTTAGCTTAGTCACACAGCGACCTTGGTGCACCTCTTTTTTTTCTTTGCATCATGTGCTGTTTGGGGATTATTTATTTGAAGTGCCATCCTGTCTGACACTGCAGTGCCACTCCTAGATGGGCCAGGTGTTTGTGTTGGCCACTTGGGTCGCTTAGCTTAGCCATCCAGCGACCTCGGTGCAAATTTTAGGACTAAAAATAATATTGTGAGGTGTGAGGTGTTCAGAATAGACTGAAAATTAGTGGAAATTATGGTTATTGAGGTTAATAATACTATGGGATCAAAATGACCCCCAAATTCTTTGATTTAAGCTGTTTTTGAGGGTTTTTTGTAAAAAAAAACACCTGAATCCGACAAAAAAATTTCAGGGAGGTTTTGCCAGTACGCGTCCGAATCCAAAACACGGCCGCGGAACCGAATCCAAAACCAAAACACAAAACCCGAAAAATTTCCGGTGCACATCACTACTTAAAATCCTATTTTTCCCATAAAGAATCACTGCTTAAAAGGACTTCACTGCTCAAGAGGACTTCCAAGCTTGGCCAATGGTCTTTTTTTCGTTCATTTGTGTTCTATTGTGTTTTTCATGTCTGTTTGAGCAAACACTGCTGTGTTTTGTGTTTAGTAAATCACCAAGATGGTTTTTACAGCTGTGAATGCAAACTCAAATGAACATGGATGATAGTAAATTTTCCCCTTAAGTGTGATCGGCCCCTAAGACTCTGCCCACCATATGTGGCTATATATGCTTTATCCACGTCTATCATGTTAGTGTGATGTGTTATACATCCTAGTCCTCTGCCTGGCAGTATTGCACTCTTTGGCCTGTCCATTGTTTGCTTTTGAGGTTAGGAAGTACAGTACGTTTTCTTGGGAATGTTTTGATGAGTGCTAAACACCAGAAACAGGGATTGCATTAAATCCTAAGGAGCAGAGGTTAAAGTGTGTGTGTGTGTGTGTGTGTGTGTGTGTGTGTGTGTGTGTGTGTGTGTGGGTGGGGGGCGAGGTTGAACTGGGTTCTACCATCTGTAATGGTAGGGGGAACTAGTTCCACCACCTCCATTGCCTGCACAGTAATTCCAACGCAAAAATCTGCCCCATCACCTACATCAATAGATGATGCAGGCAACACTAGTGGTACTGATGAGCTGCAGCCACCTCCCCCTTCCTCAGGTCCTGGTGGCTCCATGGTCCTCCTCCATTTACAGCCCACCTCTCCTGGTACTCACAAACACTGTGTCTGTTGGACAGCATTCATCCCCTGCCCAGGTTCCAGTGGTTTCCTTTACCGTCATGGCATCTGTGATGTCATGCTGTCACAGCTGCTGAAGTGAAGAAGAGCCATGAAGAGGAGCAGGCTCTTTGTATCTTGAAGACAAGATGAGAGAGGGCTGGAGGGACAAGAGAGGTGGGGATGCTGCTGGAGGGAAACAGGGCATGGAGCTGCTTGAGGGACACAGGTGTTGAGCTGCTAGAGTGACAGAAGCAGAGATGTGAACAAGGGGAACTACTGTGGGCATTATGTGTATAAGTGGCACTACTGTGGTCATTATGTGTAAGGGGCACTACTATTGTGGGCATTGTGTGTACGGGTCACTACTGTGGGCATGCTGTATATAAGCGGCACTACTACTGTGGGCATTTTGTGTATAAGCGGCACTTCTGAGGGCATTATGTGTATAAGTGGAACTACTGTGATCATTCTGTGTATGAGGCAATACATTTCTGAGCATTATGTGTAAGGGGCACTACTACTACTGTGGGAATTGTGTATAAGGGGCACTACTATGTGGCATAACATGTATAGAGGGTACCATTGTATAGTGCATTGTGAATAAGGGCACTACTGAGTGATGTAACCTGAATAAGGGGCATTATTATTTGATGTAATATGAATCAGGGGCACTACATGCAGTATAATGTCAATAAGATTGTGCTACTATATGGTGTAATTAGAATTGGGGTTACTATAATGTGACCATGCTGCATCTTTGTGAGATCAATGTCCATTTATAAAGTATTGGTAGTAGGACACTAATTTATAGTTTGCAGGGGGTGCCAAAAACACTAGCACTGGTTCAGGCTCTGTCACTGAATGTGCGGGGGAAGGTGGCGGAGGCAAATGAGTTCCACCACCTCTCAAGGACCACTTTAAGCTCTGCTACGGAGTGTGGATAAAAGAACAAAAAATCGTTCCACCAAGTGGAGAACTTAATTAAAGATTAAGAATATTTTTTTTGTCTTTTGTGACTATTTTCTCTTGTGTGTCTATTCTGTAACGTGAATTGTGGAAGCTCCATATGGTCACCACAGGCTGCTACTCACAAGTGTTTGTGCAGATTTGAATTTTTAATTGCCTGTATATTATTATTTCAGACACACACACACACACACACACACACACACACACACACACACACGCACAGTGACAATGTTACCATGCTGTGGTAACGTTGGGGCCCTTAAAGTTATACACAAATAGGAGTCAGTATTGCAGTACTGATATGTGCATAAAGGTATCACAAACTATTGGCCATATGCAATTGGGAGCTTATTTTCCAAAAATCTTGTGCTGCAGTATTTTTCCCACAAGTGCAAGATTTTTAGTATTCAAATGGGTGACAAGTTTTTACATTTTTGGGAGCTTAATTTATTTTTATTTTTTTTAGAACATCTGAAGAGCAGGTCCAATTTTTTCCTAAAATCTTTATTTTTAGGAAAACATTTTGGGACTTGCTTCTGAACTTCTAACACTCTGCCTCCCTAATGACCATAAGCCTAATACAGATCTGATCGCCGGGCTGCATTTTTTGCTGTCCTGCCATCAGATAGTCACCTCCTACAGGCGGAGTGTACCATGCAAATGTGCGATCGCATGTGTAGCCGAGCTGCAAAATCCACTTTGTGCAGTCTGTGAACAGCCCAGGACTTACTCCTACAGTACAGCTACATCAGGCAGATCGGGGTCGGAGCTGATGTCAGACACCCTCCCTGAAAACGCTTGGGCACGCCTGTGTTTTTCCGGATACTCCCAATAAACGCTCAGTTGCCACCCACAAACGGCCTCTTCCTGTCAATCACCTTGCGAATGCCCGTGTGATTGGATTTTTTGCACCATCCCTTCACTGACCGGCGATGCCAGTTGTTGTTGTCTGATGCGTGTGCGCATTGCAGTGCATGCACATGCGCTGTTATGACCTGATTCCCCGCTGTGCGAAAACGCACAGCAGCGATCAGATCTGAATTACCCCCCCATGCATTTGAAAAGAGGTGTGGCTTGTTGAAAAGGGCATGGTTGTGTGGGAGTGCCATGCTATCCAGCCACGCCCCGTATTTTGTCACTGAAGGGCGAACACACAGCGCTCTGTGAGCTGCTGGCATGCCCCCCTGTCTCTAGTGATGCGCACAGCAGCTATTAGCTAACACCTAATACAGGACACTGTGACCCACAGGCAGGGCCGTTTCTAGCCAATTTGGCTCCCAGTGCGAGATTTAAAAATGCGCCCCCCCCCCATTCACATAAAAAAAATGCACCCGCCCATAGATATAAAGAGTAAAAGCAAGGGGGCGTGGCCTTGTTAAAATGGCCACGGCCTCGTTAAAATGGGCGTAGCCTCATCTGATCTCATCATCACGGCCACCACAGGATAAAAAAAAAAAAAGTCCTCATTTTACACATTACAGCAGGCACGTGACCCTATTTTACACAGCACGGTAGGCAAGTGTCCCCATTTTACACATTGCGGCAGGCACGTGCCCCCATTTTACACATTGCGGCAGGAAAGTGTCCCCATTTTACACATTGCGGCAGGCACGTGCCTCCATTTTACACAGTACAACAGGCAAGTGTCCCCATTTTACACATTGTGGCAGGCACGTGCCCCCATTTTACACATTGCGGCAGGAAAGTGTCCCCATTTTACACATTGCGGCAGGCACGTGCCCCCATTTTACACATTGCGGCAGGAAAGTGTCCCCATTTTACACATTGCGGCAGGCACGTGCCCCCATTTTACACAGTACGGCAGACACGTGCCCCCATTTTACACATTACGGCAGACTGCATCCCCATTTTACACATTCCGGCAGGCACGTGTCCCCATTTTACACAGTATGGCAGGCATGTGCCCCCATTTTACACATTCCGGCAGACTGCGTCCCCATTTTACACAGTACGGCAGGTGGGGGTGAGGGAGGGAGAGAGAGGGAGAGGGGCTGACTTACATTTGAAGCGGTTCTTCCCGCTCTTCAGCCGCCTCTCCCTCTTCTGCGCGGCGCCGCCGCCGGCCGGCTTGGCTCCCCCTTCTCCCTCCTCCCGAGTGCCCAGCTCAGGGGGCGGGGTTTCGCGGAATGACGCAATTGCGTCGTGATGTCACGACGCAATCGCGTCATTCCACGAAACCCCGCCCCCCGAGCTGGGCACTCAGGAGGAGAGGGGAGGGGGGATTGAAAGTCCTCAAGAAGTGCCACGGCGGGCGCCCTGTGCGGTTGCACGGCTCGCCCGCCGCAAGAAACGGCACAGGTATTCTAATCGCTAATTAAGTAATTGGAAGTTAATTACCTTCTGCAGTGCTCTCCTACTCCTCCACAACCCCATCATGCTGAAGTCTTCTTCCTTTGTTTCTTTCCAGGGCTCTGGTAAGTGAGAGTGTGTGTGAAGTGCTGCTGGTGTATGAGTGTGTGCTGCTAGTGCCTGAGTGTGTGTGGAGAGCTGCTTGTATCTGTGTGTGTGCTGCTGGTTTCTGAGTGTGTGTGAAGAGCTGCTAGTGTCTGTGTGTGCGATACTGCTGGTGTCTGTGTGCTGCTGGTGTCTGTGTGCTGCTGGTTATGAGTGTTTGTGGTGCTGCTGGTATCAGGGTGTGTGCTGCTGGTGTGTGTGTGTGTGTGTGTGTGTGTGTGTGTGTGTGTGTGTGCTACTGGTATCAGGGAGTGTGCTGCTGGTTTATGAGTATGTGTGGAGAGCTGCTGGTGTCTGAGTCTGTGTGTGCTGCTGGTATCTGAGTGTGTGTGGAGAGCTGCTGGTGTATGGAGAGCTGCTGGTATCTCAGTATGTGTAGAGAGCTGCTGGTATCTGTGTCTATGTGGTGCTGCTGGTATTTGTGTGTGTGCTTCTGGTATGTGTGTGTGTGTGTGTGTGTGTGTGTGTGTGTGTGTGTGTGTGTGTGTGTGCTGCTGGTATCTGAGTGTGTGTGTGTGGAGAGCTCCTGGTGTATGGAGAGCTGCTGGTATCTCAGTGTGTGTAGAGAGCTGCTGGTATCTGTGTCTATGTGGTGCTGCTGGTATTTGTGTGTGTGCTGCTGGTATTTGTGTGTGTGTGTGTGTGTGTGTGTGTGTGTGTGTGTGTGTGTGTGTGCTGCTGGTATCTGAGTGTGTGCTGCTGGTATCTGTGTGTGCTGCTGACATCTGAGTGTGTGTGGAGAGCTGCTGGTGTCTGAGTGTGTGTAGAGAGCTGCAGGTATCTGAGTCTGTGTGTGTGCTGCTGGTATTTGTGTGTGTGCTGCTGGTATCTGGGTGTGTATAGAGAGCTGCAGGTATCTGAGTCTGTGTGTGTGCTGCTGGTATCTGTGTGTGTGCTGCTGGTATCTGTGTGTGTGCTGCTGGTATCTGTGTGTGTGCTGCTGGTATTTGTGTGTGAGCTGCTGGTATTTGTGTGTGAGCTGCTGGTATTTGTGTGTGAGCTGCAGGTATCTGAGTGTGTGTGTGCTGCTGACATCTGAGTGTGTGTGGAGAGCTGCTGGTGTCTGTGTGTGTGCTGCAGGTATCTGAGTCTCTGTGTGTGCTGCTGGTATCTGTGTGTGTGCTGCTGGTATTTGTGTGTGCTGCTGGTATCTGAGTGTGTATAGAGAGCTGCAGGTATCTGTGTGTGTGCTGCTGGTATCTGAGTGTGTATAGAGAGCTGCAGGTATCTGTGTGTGTGTGTGTGTGTGTGTGTGTGTGTGTGTGTGTGTGTGCTGCTGGTATCTGTGTGTGTGCTGCTGACATCTGAGTGTGTGTGGAGAGCTGCTGGTGTCTGGGTGTGTGCTGCTGGTATCTGAGTGTGTGTGGTGCTGCTGGTATGTGTGGGGTGCTGCCGGTGTCTGTAGGTGTGCTGCTGCTTGTGTGTGTATCTGTGAGGAGTGATTGTGCATTGAGGTGCCTGCAGTATCAGTGGTGTTGCTGGTTCTCTTTCATCAGCACGACAACTGGTGGCAGGCTGCAGGCTGATTACAAAAAAATTCTCCACCCTTGGGATTTTGCTGGCAAAGAAATTTGCAACAAGTTTTTTTATTGAATACTGCAAATATTGGGAGTGCGCATACCCACAGTAATTAAAGATTAGGCATGAGGTCCATGCATTTTTTTGCACTTAATTGATATGCCTATATGTCTGTTCCACACAATTATTATTATTATTATCCTTTATTTATATGGCGCCACAAGGGTTCCGCAGCGCCCAATTACAGAGTACATATGCACATAATCAAAACAGGAAAACAGTGACTTACAGTTGATGACAATTTAGGACAAGTACAGGGTAACTAAGCATAACTACACCAGTTAATGACAGAGAAGTTCCAGGTGGCCAAAAACTGCTTGATTTGGGCAGTTGAGGATTATTAAAGTAAGAAAAGGATAAGCACATTAGTGCCCTACTCGTGAGAGCTTACAATCTAAGGATTGGATGCTAATGAACATACAGTATCAATTGTTTTATATAACCAATGCAGTATACCGAGTCAGGGTACTGCTTCCTGTCCAAAAGGTAAGTACAGCTCTCACTTCAGCAGGACTCTATGTAGAACCATAAGTCTCTGCCTTATTGCTTGTTGCAGTTTCTCCCTCTCAGCAGTTTATCTACTTTAATCTGATCAGTAGTGTCTCCCAGCTCTCCTCTCTCAACTGCTCACACATTTTTTTTAAATCCTCTTTATTTAATATGGCATTGGCCCCTATGCCCTTTTACAATATGGCCTAAAACCATAGGCATTCTTATAAAGGGTGCAAGGGTGCAAGGTGTGCAGTCCACACAGGCCCTAGGCCCAGGGGAACCCACACCACACACCCTGTACCCAAATATTACCTCTCCAGAGACCTGTGGTGGCGGCCCTGCACTGCATACACAAATCATACCTGATGAAAAAACTGAGGCCCTTTGGGTGACCATAGAAGCAGAGCAGAATGACACTATTCGCACTGGGGTGATGTAAAGACTACCAGGACAGGGGCAGGATTTGGACAGAAACCTATTGCTGGATACAGTACCACTAAAATGGCTTTAAAAGGAGAGGTCATAATCATGGGAGCCTTTAATCTACCTGATGTAAATTGGGAGGGGTCTTTTGCAAGTTCAACTGCAAGTGACCAGTTTCTAAATTCCTTAGAGCATCTCTCAAGCAATTGGGGAGGGAGCCCACTCGCAAAGACTCAATATTAGATTTAATACTCACAAATGGTGACAGGATATCAGACATACTTTATATGTTGGCGAGCACCTAAAATCCAGTGATCATAAAACAGTGTGGTTTAGTATAAAGACAGGGTCCAACTGCTGTCACACAAAAATAAAGGTGTTGGATTTTAGAAAGGCTGACTTTGCAAAAATAGGGAGATATTTAAGTGATTCATTGGCAGACTGGAGGAACTTAAAAAAAATGCTGGAGACGTAGTGAAAACTAAAAAGTACAATACTAAAGGCAACAGACCTTTGAAGCAAAAGGATTAGACAAAGCACCAGAAAAAGGAAAACAAAAAAGATGGCCTTTAGGAAATACAAACAGACTCAAAATAATTACGGCAAAGACTGGAGGCTAAAAAAGTGATAATGCATGCAATGGCACAAGCTGAGGAGAAAATGGCCCAGTCAGTAGATATAGGGGGCAAAACTTTTTTTAAGTATATAAGTGAAAGGAGAAAATCAAATGGAGAAATACTAAGACTTAAGACAGGGAGTGAGAATTTGGTGGAGGGAGACAAGGCAATAGCAGATCATCTAAATAATACTTTTTGCTCAGTATTCACTACAGAAAAAGGAGAGGGGCCACAGTTAAGCTGCAAGGACATGTATAAAAATAAGGTAGATGAAAGTACATTTACAGAGGAGAATGTCCTAACAGAACTCTCAAAATTATTGAAAGTGGATAAATCAATGGGAACAGATGGGATACATCCAAGGATACTAAAAGAGCTAAAAGATGTGCTGGTAGTACAATTAACAGAATTATTCAACCAGTCACTAGATACAGGTGCAATTCCAGAGGGAAAACAGTGAAAGTAGTTCCACTGCACAAAAGTGGAAGCAAGGAAGCAGCAAGTAACTACAGACATGTAAGCCTTACATTAGTCATAGGGAAAGTAATGGAAACACTATTAAAATAAAGAGTAGCAGAATAACTTAAACAACTTACAGGATCCAAAACAGCATGGATTTACTGATGGAAGATCATGCCAAACTAAAATAATAAATCAAGAAGGGGGGGGGGGGGGGGAGCTGTAGATGTAGCTTATCTAGACTTTAGTATGTTATTTTACACTGTCCCACATCACAGACTGCTAAATAAACTCAAAAGTGTGGAACTGGATTATAAAACAGTTAAACAGTTAAGAACCTAGCTGAAGGATAGGAAACAGTTGTAGTAAATGGAGTGCATTCTATGGAGGGAAATGTTACCAGTGGAGTACTCCACGGATCTGTACTTGGACCAATGTTCTTAAATATCTTTGTTGGTGACATTGCAAATGGTATTGGAGGCAAAGTGTGCCTTTTGCAGATGACACAAAGATATGCAACAGGGTAGACACACCAGGAGGGGTAAAACAAATTATTGATAATCTAGATAGACTTGAGAAATGGCCAACAATGTGAAAACTACAGCTTAATGCCAAAAAATGCAAAATCATGCACTTAGGTCTCAAAAACCCAATGGCTAAATATAGTATCAAGGTTACTATAATGCAAACTACTGAGGAGGAAAGGTATTTAGTATTCATTATTTTAAGTGGCCTAAAGGCAGGAAAGCAATGAGAAAGGCTAGTCAGATGCTTGGTTGCATAGGGAGAGAAATCAGCAGCAGAAAAAAAGAAGTAATTATGCCACTGTATAGGTCATTGGTACGGCCTCGTCTGGAATACTCTGTACAGTTCTGGTGACCATATCTCCAGAAGGATATAAATTTAGAGAGCGTACAAAGAAAGGCAACTAAAATGGTACATGGCCAACATAACAAAATTTACCCGGAAAGACTAAAGGATCTTAACATGTTTAGTTTGGAGCAGAAAAGGGAAACTTTCAAATTACTGTATTAAGGGTTTTAACAAAGTACAGCAGGGAAACTGTCTTCAAATGAAGGGAAGTATTAGAACTTGAGGACATGCACTGAAACTGGAGGGAGACAAGTTCAGGGTAAATTTAAGGAAAAAATACTTCACAGAAAAGGAAGTGGATAAGTGGAATAGCCTCCCATCAGAGGTGGTAGAGGCTAAGTCAGTACAGCAATTTAATCTTCCTTGGTTTACAGTGAATCCGGAAAGTATTCACAGCGCTTCACTTTTTCCACATTTTGTTATGTTACAGTCTTATTCCAAAATGGAATAAATTAATTTTTTCCCTCAAAATTCTACACACAATACCACATAATGTAAAAAAAAAAAAAAACCTTTTCTTCACGCTGTCATTATGGGGTATTGTGTGTAGAATTTTGAGGGAAAAATGAATTTATTCCATTTTGGAATAAGGTTGTAACATAGCAAAATGTGGAAAAAGTGAAGCGCTGTGAATACTTTCTGGATGCACTGTAGGCATATGAATATCCTTACAAAGAACTAAGGGCCTAATTCAGACCTGATCGCTGTGCTGCTAATTTTGCTGTCCTGCGATCAGATAGTTATTGCCCAAGGGGAGTGTAAATTCGCCTGCACAAGTGTGCGATTGCATGTGTACGCCATGCAAAAATGTCCCTCAGTCAGCAGACAGCTGCAAATCCATTCGCACCTCACTCACCATCAAATATTTTTTTAAGTTTCAAAAGGGTTTGAGATTGCCCAAAGAATTAGGTAGACTAGATGGACCAAGTGGTTCTTATCTGCTGTCAAATTCTATGTTTCTATGTAACCCCCTCAATCAGCATCTTATAAACCCTATACAAAACCTATGGTGCATGATGTGTCCCACCATTAGCAGTCGCCTTTTTTGGAACCACAGTCTTCACTTGTACTAGGATGCCCCCTTGAGGCACTTAAGACAGGGGGGCCCCAGTCGAAGGGGTGGGGGTGTATTAGAGTGTGTATACCCCCAACAAGTGCCATTCCAGGAGGGACAAAATGGTCTCTACCTGAATTTCCCTCTTAATATATGATTAGTGTCACCTGTGTTGAACTATTTTTTGATAATAAAGGAGTTTCAACAGAGGTGATTGCCATGGTAACTTAAGAAGGAAGTCCAGCCAGAGAGCATTTTGTCCCTCCTGGAATGGGTCATGTTGGGATGTATGGATTGATTATATTAAATTTAAGCCAATAGTGTATATTAGATTTAAAGTAATAGATAATAATAGGGTCTGGGTACTGTTTATAGCTCCAACTAATTGAAAGAGAACTATTTGATAAAATTTTCAGGTAGTGGAACAAAGACAACTTAAACAATCTTAAAATACACATAGAAAAATATATAGCATTTATATTGTCACATGCAAGAATAGCAGCAGCCTTTGTACTACTTACACACTGGGACACAACTCAAGAGGTCTATCTCTAGACCCTCCTTAGATAACAGGTTACACAAGACCCAGGCAGGGAATAGGAGAGGCTGGGATCCCTGTGTCACTTATAAGTCTCTCCACCCCTCTATCTCTTATGAAACCTAATACTCCTGTGTTTCTGCCTTCACTACATACTGTCCTGCTCGCATTCTGGCTGCCTGGTGCTGCTGCTTCATAAGAGGGAAAGCTAATGATGTCAGTGTCTTCCGTTTGGGGGCCCCCTGACAAAGGAGGGTCTGGGTATAGTATGCCCTGCGCTCCCCTCCTAATATGGCTATGTTAATGAAATTGTCCAAGTCACTGTCCTCATTTAATACTGTCCCTGTCTGGTGGCATTATTAATAGTGATCTGAATACATAACAAATATGCTGTAGATGAAGACTGAATATATTAAAATTACTTGGTTTAAATATAAGATAAAATATAATGTAAACTGAAAATATCTGCTTACAATACATGTCATCGTGTAAATTAAGTCACAAACAAAGAAAGCACAAACAATTCAAGTCAAGAAGACATGTAAAAAAATATGAAAATGTAATAAATTGACATAGGATCATATTGCAAATTCACATTTCATATTTTATTTATATACAGTATATACAGTATATCAATATTATCCTAATTGCAATTTGATAATGCGATGTTGTAAATAATTTCCAGGCTCTGTGCCTAATGCATAGCTTCTTCCAGCCCGGATTGTAGGAACATCTTGAGAAGGAGACATTTGGTGATGGATTGTTACTAGGTTAGAGTACCCTGGAAGTTTGTAATATAAAATACATTTTAGTGATTCTGAATGCACTTCTGCTTTGCTGAAATGACAGTACATTGAATTAATCCAAAATAGATTTACTGCAAGTAGAATCAATGTAAAGCAATCACATGGGAACAACATATTTGTGACGCGTTTTTGCACAGGTTAATAAATTCAGTTTCATTTGACATATTTTAGCGCTTATGAAACTGTGGTTAATAAATGGAGAAATTCCTGCATTCATTTTCCTTACAGGGAAACGTTTATGAATGAATTCAGAGTACTGCCATTTCAGTAAAGCATATAAGCAGTGTGTATCTTGTAAATTAATTAAAAATACTGTTGTTTCAGCAACTGAGTATATATATAGGAGAACCTCGAATGAGGTTTCTTCGTAACATTTGATTGCATTAAGGGAGCAATGAGTTTATCCAAGTTGGAAATACACAGGGCCTACAACTTAATAGGAATCCGATCCAGGACAAGTGAAACACAGCACTTAACACCGGGGATGGACATTACAAATATTTGGTTATTCCACTTAGATGAATAATGCACTAGCATTCTTCCAAAATTATATATACTGTACAGCATTTTCAAAGATATGTTGTATAAGTATGTTGTGGTCTACCTAGATGACATTTTGAACTTTTCCAAGGATCTGATCTTTCCTCACAGGCATGAGAGAAGTCTTAAGTTGACTCTGGGTAAACCAACTCTATTGCAAATTGGAGAAATGCATATCTAAGCAGGAGGAAATTGATTCTTGGGATATATCATCTCAGGTTCATCGTATGGATATTGGGCAGCTTTCGGCCATTGTCAATTGGCTGCATCCTAAAGGGTTAAAGTGATCCAATGATTCCTAGGGTTCTGAAAATATTATAGGGAGTTCATCAGGAATTATACAGTGGTAGTTGCTCCCATTACAGCACTGATCAGTAAGTAACAGAATAACAAGGATTGGCCTCATGACTCTGAGAAAAAAATTTCTCAACTAAAACAACACTGTAAACTGGTATTCCTTTTATTTAATTTACCTTAAGTTCTCTGCTACTGCAAACTATGCAGTGGGGGGAGAAGAAATTGTTGCCAATCAAACTTGCCTCACAGGAGTGGCGACACCTATTAGAAAGAGCAAAATTCCCTGTTATGGCCTTCAATGACCATAAAAATCTAGTATCTAGTAAAGTATATCTCCAAATAGCTCACTGTCTGAACTTTTGTTAGACGAGGTGATCGTTATTCTTTGATTGTTTTAATCTTGACATCTCATATCACCAGGGCAGCAAGAATATCAAGGCTGATGTGTTGTTTCACCCATTTTGTACCACAGAGGAAGAAGCTTCCTGCAAGAACAGACCTAGTCTTAATCCTGCATGCTTCATTTCTATTAGTAATAAAGTAAAAATACCTACAGGAAAAACATTTGTGTTATCTGGAGAACACTGAAAAATACTTCAGTTGGTGCAGACATCTTGCTTCAGCGGTCGTACTGTTGTGAAGAAGACCCTGGACTTGATTGTCAGAAGCTTCTGCTGACCCTCTTTATGACAGGATGTAAAGGGCTTCATGGCAGCTTGTGCTACTTGTGCTCAACATAAAATCCAACTTCAAGCTCCTATTGGACTATTACTTCATCTTCCTACTCCTGAACATCTATGGACACATATTTACATGGAGTTTATTTTGGAACTGCCCTCCTATCGTGGGATCACTACAATCTAGTTAGAGGTCAGCTGTGGATTGGACCAGTGGGACAGTCTCCACTGGGCTGGTCCATTCTCCATTCTGCCGAGTAAGTTCACACACAGGCCCAAATGTATTAAGCCTTAACAAGAGATAAATCTTAGATGCATAAGGAATGATAAATGACCAGCCAACCAGCTCCTCACTGTAATTTTTCAAACACAGCCTGTGACATGGCAGTTAGGAAGCTGATTGGCTGGTCATTTATCACTCCTTATGCACCTCAAATTTATCTCTTGTTAAGGCTTAATACATTTGGGCCTAAATGTCTGACCGAATGGCAGCTCCTCCCATGGGCCTTCGCCAGGGACTGATTAAGGGCAAGGCAGATAGGGCAGCCCCCTTCGCCCCAAACCAGCACAGCCATATTTATTTGTCTGCACCTGAATTTGAAGTGTCTAGACTCTTTTGCTTCTGTCTTAAGCCCTTGGTCTCCCTAACAGTCCCTGTCCCATGCAAACTAATTCATCAGCGAAATGCAACTCAAGCTGCTGCATCAGTGCAGCTGCGGGGTGGCAGCTGATGGGGAGGGGGGGGGGGGGGAGACCAGTTCCAGTAACAGCACTTGAGTGGGAGTTTCCTCTGCTAGAAACGAAAAGGGCACCTAATTTAAGTGTGAGAAATGTGCAGCAGAAGTAGATGAGGAGCGGTTATGTGCAGGTGAGAGAAGAGGTTGGCTCATGATTGTTAGTCTAATAGTCTCTATTGCATGAACACATTGCGCATGCACGAAGGGCTAAATGCGATCACACCTCGCATGCTGCCTAATTGTAAAGAGAACACATTTTGATTGACAGGAAGTGACCATTCGTGGGTGGTAACATGTAGTTTGTGGGGAGTGGTTGGGAAAATGCAGGCTTATCATGGCCGATTAAGGGGTGTGTATTTGACGTCATCTGCATATGCTGTGTTCAAAAACATGGCGCTCGGTGTAACTGCATTCTTATTAATTTAAGTATTTTGGGGTCAGCCGCAAATGTTGATTGTGCTCATTTTTTGTATATGCATTGCTATTCTTGCAGTGCATAAGCAGATTTGCGAATGCATCCGTGGACATTTTTTACCCTTTCTGGGTGGCTCTTCACATGTGATTTTTAGCAGTAGCAGGTTAGTAAAAAATGATAATTCATCCTCAATAGTGGTCTGTAGTGAATTAAACCCTAAGTACACATTTGCTACACAAATATTTGTGCAAAAGTTGGACTACAGTGACACTGTCTGTCCTGACACAGTAGGTCAGGTGTTTAATATAAGAAAAGAACACTCTGCGCTATTTAGAAACCTTCCAGACTCCAAATAAAGTGAACTCACATGTATACATAAAAACATCTTTTTATTCCGGATTAGATTAATCACATAAATCTCTAATTAGTAGATAGAACCACATAAAATTCTTAATCTAATAAAAAAGCTAACATATGCATATATACATTTAACAACTCAAATTAATTCTTATTTTCAAAAGCCGGCTTTCTATAAGCACCTAAAATAAAATATGGATCAGCTCTCATGCGTAGATAATAACCACAATATGTGCAATAGGGGATATACCTATTAATTGATGTGCAAATCAGTATTCTCAGATTGTCCACTAACTGCTTGTAGAGAGACAGAATAATCAGATGTAGTGATCACCGCTTGTTGTTACAAAGTCTCAGATTAAATATCAACAGGGCTGCGGGACGCTATAGCGGATGACAGCAAGAAACACTTCCTTCTTTCTTCAGCCTGTTGCCGTCTGGCCAACTCTCTCACCTCCCATTTACTGTGTACTTGTACACACATGGGAAGGCAGCAGAAGTTGACCGGACACACGGGACGGGCTCCTTTTCTGTCCATAGCTGAGGATTTTTTAATCCACAAAAATATCCTTTGTTGGCAATTTAATTAATCTTCTCCACCATGTCTATTGTAGTTATACTTACAGTCTTAATAAGTTGACTCAGCTAACCTGATATAATTCTTCTTCTGTCTATGATTTCATTTACAGGAAGTTTGACATTTCTTTGTAACTTTGTTTCTGTTGCTGATGTCACATACTGCTCGAAAAATAACCAAACTGTTGCAAGTATAGTGGAGATCTGAGTCCACATAAGAAATTGTTACAATAGTTTTTTTCTTGTTTTTTCTTTTTCTTCTGCTGAGATTACATACCGTTTTCTCCTCAGTAATTGCTGTAAGCACAGTGGAGTACCTAATTTTCAAACTATATATTATTATAAAATCTATTGACAGTACAATATCAGGAGATACACCATCCCCCGCTAGATCTGAGTTTATATAACTGAGTGTTCTAATTATTGCGGAGGAGTTTCTTTTGCTGACACCATATACTGCCCTATACATGCCATATACCGCACTATTCTTAATAACTATAGAATTGCTACAAACACAGTGAAACATTTAACTTTTAAACCGCACATGATCATAAAGCTTTTGATGGTACAATATTAGGGGACATATCATCCCTTTGTGTAAACTGTGTTCATATAACAAAATGTTCTAACTATTGCGGAGTATAGGGCTTTTTTGTTTCTATGTTTGGGGGAAATAATTACTCACAGAGAAAATTTACTGTTACTTGTACTTTTTATTGTGGTCATAAACAAATTGTCATAATTATTGTGGAGTATATGGTTTTTCTGCCTCATTCAGGAAGACACTCACTCACAAAAGAAAGTTTATTACCATTTGTATATGTACCAGGATTTCAACAAAATAAGGTTCTGATCCATAAGGCCTGCTCTGCTATATTTTGTTCTTAGCAGGGACAGTGATCAGCTACAAACTAAGTTGATGTGTGCCTTTCCTATTTAGAAGTATATAGGAATAATCTCTGGTTAAAAAACTGTTATTGGTTTATTTCCCTCAATAGAAGTGATATATCAACTACTAACTACAGGTAGATCGTCCAGTTAGAAATATTAATATGCCGTTATGGTCGGATTATTACTTTCTGACCTTGTTTATTTTATTCTATAATTAAATTATTTAAAAAATTTATTTGATATAACCTTACATCATACTATATATTTTCACCTGAGGGTGACCCATATTTAGAGGTCAAAAATCTTTTTTGTTTGAGAAAGGCTATAAATAACATTTTTTACTTGACTTAATAAACGTTATGTTTTAAATAAATTAGACTATTTAATAAGAGTGCCCCCACAAAGAGGTTTACTTCTTGGTTTCTTGACTTCTTTCAAGGAACAAATTTTCCTAGCATTGCATCCCTCACAGAGATGGAGAGATCACAGCAGGTATCGGAGATATCTTCATACATTTAGGTTATACTAAATATTTATGGTTACCCTCTGAATTAGCCACAAATATTTCTTAACAAATGGATCTCCAGAGTGTGGAAGGATGGAAGGAGAGAGAAGGGTAGAGGATGAATTAGCAAATACGTGGGCAAAGGATGCAGGGGTACTGTGAGAGGGATGGGGGAGGGAAATAAAGCATGAGGCAGAGGACTAGAGAACCAAGTGTGAATAGAATGCTCAGGAGATAAATAAAAGTGAACAGATACTCAACAGGAGAAACCGAGGAGCGGATAGAAGGAGGACATCCACCACACTGCGACGGTTATAGAGAAGGGGAGTAGCAGTTAGACCCACCAATACACAATATCCTGACAAAAGGCACAGGGGTAGATGTATTAATGCTTGTAGAGAGATAAAGTAGAGAGAGATAAAGTACCAACCAATCAACTCCTAAATGCCAATTTTAAAGCGGTGTTTGAAAAATTAAAGTAGCTGATTGGTAGGTACATTATCTATCTCCACTTTATCTGTCTTCAACCTTTACTACATCTCACCCATAGCAAGAAAAGTGGTCCAAAGTGTACCTTTATGGAGAGGATCAAGAAGCCCGGCGGTGGTCTTGGAGATAGGTCCAGCACAGAGGCAGAAGAAAGCCATAGGTGAAGAACAGCTTGGCAGCTAAGAACACAGGGACCCCACAGAATTGAGAGCAAGGATCCGGAATGTGTATATGCCACCCAGCGTTAGAGCCATGGAGCCCCAGCAGTCAGGCGATACTCTGTCTCCATAGCCAAAGCACTGTTCTGAGTAGGAGACCAGTAGCGGTAATCACAGCTGGGGCAGTCCAAGCCGGATCATGACTCTGGGGGGGATTCAAACCTGATCATTGCTGTGCGTTTTCAAACAGCAGTGATCAGCAATTAACTGCGCATGCATATGCACCGCAATGCGCGCACACGTCGGCAAACAACAGTCATCACCAGTCAGCAATGGCTGCGTCTCCGGATCAGTGATATAATGGTATGTATAGCAGTAATATCTTAAATAACAGGTAATCTTTATTCACAGGAACATCAACATATCGTTACCTCAGAATCCTCAAATTTACATACCACCATAGAGTGCCTCAGCTACTCTATTATCCAGGCCTATACAACAAAACTTTTGCATACAATACAAAAAACACTTTTAACAAAATGGCATCATGCTATTCGTTGGAGTGACCCAAATACTCAATGTTATATTAGTACACTGTTGGGGCCCTTACCTCTAGTATCCAAGTTCAGGGAAAGTACAACATCGTTACCCTGGATTTAAGGGTGCTCCTAGTTCATTAACCTCCCTCTGGATATACTAGCTGTCTCTGGTAGGGCGAGAAGGGTACTCCAGTGGAGTTGTCTGAAGAGTAGACAAATCTACGACTCCCATCTCTGGCCCTGGAGCTTGAAGGGGTTAATCCTTACTAAATCACGTGCTGGACTATTATGCCAAGTTTTATTCAGATGATGGACGACACTCCCAGTGCATAATAGTTTATGGTTGAGCCCTTCCTTAAGCGCTTCTTTACAAAGGTGGGGCGTGACTGCAATAAACCGATAACATCCAATTGTCTATGAACTCTCTGCAACAGGCGATGATTATTACAAAATATCCTTTATACGCAAAGCAGCCCTTCTATATAATATCACATTTAATCCTGGCAGGGTTAAAGTCTCTGCCTGAGTGGATCAATGTCTTTATGGCATCACCTCAATGCCATTGTTAAGCATATATACACCTCTGGTTGCTATGCAATTAGTTCATGGATGCATTTACCCTCTGTACCTTTGTCTCAGGATGAGTTATAGTCTCTATGGGGTATGTGGTGCTGTTTGCACTTACTTCACCTCAGCTGCATTAAGGCGTCTCCTTAAATAACATCTAATGTTCAGTATATATATACAATAAGCATATATATATTATTCCACTGAAACATTACTCAATGTGAATTAGGTAAGTATTCTCCTCCAGGTACAATCATTAGCCAGTGGCTTTCTATGTGATTCACAGTCTCTAATAGGCTAACTCATTTACATGGGGCATGCTCACATTTGATAGCTAATACTCCCCTTTGAACTGCCTGTTACCTGGTGGTTTGTGACACTTCCCCGACTCCTCCTATGTCTAAGCTGATTTGGTGAGGTGTCTTAGCTCCCATCCCTCAGGCCACTAGTGGTAAGCCTTTTTATGTGGTGATTTACCTCACAGGTCCTCGGGCAATGTTGCCATGACAACAACATGACAGCCTGACAGCTCTCCTCCCTCTGTACACAAACTCCCAATGCCAGCGACTCCAACACCTCACCGATGTCAGCGGGGAATCACCTCCTTTACTGATATGTGATCACCCAGTCCTCCGCCATCCTCTGTTGCACTGCCTGCTGCTACTGTTGTTATGTTCACCGACAAGTGAACGATGCACACCGTTCTGGCCTCCTCACTCCTCAGAGGGCTCCCGGCTCTTTCCCTAAATGCCACACCAGCAGCCCCTTTTGTTACCTCCTCTCCAACTGCTCATGACTCCTGCTCCCTGGATACGGCATGCGGATCATACTGCTGCGGGGACATTCTAGCAGCTTCTTCCCCCTCCACTGTATTATAGCGTACACTGCTATAAACCCTAACCTTCCCTGTTTTAATAAACTATGCAGCACCTATGCCCTTTACCATGCCTACAGGGAGTGTTTCCCCCATTAACATTATTAGGCATAGTTACACTCTCCCCCTGGTGATCTACACCATTCTCTTGACTAGATCACCATATACCAACCGTCAGGGATATACTGAAAGTAGGGCCAGGTAAGGACCACAGGGACCATCACGTGGGGACCCTAACTGATCATATGTGAGCATCAAAGGGGTCATCTATGCCTTGTAAGCCTATCTATCACCCCCTCATCACATCCTCTCCCCCATAGGGTAAGTAGCTATCAATACTGTCCTGCACATCATTCAGAACCCCTCCTTCAAAAGCTCTGGGATTCATATAGGGATCTCCAGAGTCACCATAATCAACTCCAATATCCTCATTCTCAGCTCCCTCCTGCAGGCACATGTTTTAATCTCTGTAATAACATCCCTGACCTTCCTCTTCTTCCTCCATATTGGTTTCACCATCATTGGGTTCCAAATGTCTATTCATCCTTCCAGTTGGCGTCCCCTCTTTCCTATCTTCCAGCCTCACCTCCCGTCCAATGGGGAGTAAATGCTGTCGGTGATATGTTAAAGTCGCACCCTGTCCAGTTTCTGGCATTATCCTATACACTGGAAAATCCGTGAACTTTTCCACTACCATGTAGGGGTCCTCTTTCCACCTATTGGCTATTTTCAACTATCGAGGCATCCCTAACTGTCTTAGTAACACCCTATCTCCTGGGGCTAACACTTGGTCATGTACTTTCCTGTCATACTGAATCTTGTACCTTTCTCCACTTAAGCAGGCAGCCTGCTCAGCTAAGTCATACGCAGTTTTAAGTTACTCCTGTAATTTCTTGACATACTTACCATGCGACATTGAAGAACTTTCTCCTGAGGACACCCCCATACTCGCATCTATCGGGAGTTTAGCTTCTCTTCTAAACATTAAATAATAGGGTGATTATCCAGTGGACTCGTTTTGCATGCAATTATAGGCGTGTATCAACCTATCAATATGCTTCCTCCAATAATGTTTATACAATGGACTCAGAGTTCCCAACATATTTAGTAAGGTTCTATTCAATCTTTCCAGCTGTGGATCACATTGCGGATGATTGGGCATTGTTCTGGACTTCAAGATCCCACACATTGCACAAAGCTCCTTAATTAGCTTGCTCTCAAAATCCCTACCCTGGTCCAAATGTAATCTATTTGGAAGCCAATAATGTATAAAGAATTTACTCCACAGTGTGTTGGCAACAGTGGACGCTTTCTGATTTGGTGTTATATATGCTTGGGTATATCGCGTAAAATGATCTGTGATTACTAAGATATTGCATTTCTTTCCCGGATCCACCTCTAGTTTAAGTCCATACATACTAGATCCATCGGGCCGTTACTTTTAATGTTCACCAACAGAGCCACTTTTGCAGGCAATATTTTCCTTGTGATACACTCCCCACAATTTCGGCAATACTTTTCCACCTCCTTCTTCATGCCAGGCCAATTAAACCAGTCAGTTACTAACTTCAGAGTCTTGTTGAATCCCAGATGGCCGTGCTGGTCATGTAGAGCTTGCATCACTCTGATCCGATGATTTCTGGGGAACACAAGTTGATATCTCCTCTTGCCATCCCCTAGTTTGGAACATCGGTATAACACCCCCTTTCGCATCACCAAGCTTTCCGCCTGCTTCCTCAGAAGCCGAACTACTTCCATCACCTCAGGTGTAATCAAAACTTTCTGTCTCACTGCTCCCGGAATCACCCATTGTATGCCTGAGTCCTTGATCTGTTCTTGCCTAAGGTGATGCTCCTTCATTCTGGGCAAACCCTCCAACTCCATCTGACTAAGCCAACAATACAAAAGTGGCAACGCTTTAGCCGTTGCTCCCAAGGCGATCAAATACTCTCTTCCTGTAATTCTTTCCACCTGCATAAAATGGCACATTCCTTGAACCTTCCTGGCAGGTATTTCAATCCACTCTTCATCCTCTTTCCTCTCTGTCAGCTGTCCTGGGATTATTGAGAGGGAATCCGCATCAACGTTACTGACTCCCGGTTGATACTTTAATGAGAGGTCATACAATGCAAGTGCTGCTAACCAGCGGTGGCCTGCTGCATCCAACCTTGCCGTGGTCTGCACATATGTCAAAGGATTATTATCCGTATGTACTTCAAACTTTAACCCATACAGGTAATTGTGGAATTTGTCCACCACGCACCACTTCAGTGCCAAAAACTCTAGTTTGTGTGCTGGGTACCTCTTTTCACTGCTTGACACACCTCTACTGTAAAATGATACTGGTCTTAATTCACCAGAATGCTGTTGATATAGTACTCCCCCAAGCCCACTTATATATGCATCAATATGAAGGCAATACGGTTGACCTAGGTTAGCATAAGCCAAGACTGAAGCATTCGTCAGACTTTCCTTCAGAGTGGCAAATGCTTCTTCACACTCCCCGGTCCATCTTTCTCCAAAGGGTTCATTTGGCTTGTAGAGTTTTCTTGCCGATTCAGTCTTCGATTTCCACCTCTCGTTCACAGATGGTAGTACCCGCAAAATCCAAGGAATGATCTCAATTCCTTTAATCTAGTAGGGCGGGGCCAGTTCCTGACAGCTCTCACCATCTGTGGCTATCCCATCCCTACTAACAATGTGCCATAGATACTTGACACTCAGTTTTGGACTCAATTATTACTTGGTTCTCTAATAGCCCCTTTAAATGTTTCCTCACATACTTGAAGTCTGCTGGGGGGATCCTCTGAGAATGCTCCCAGAACGGTGTGTCATCTGTGAGCTTTATACAGTGCTCTACTACCTTCACAGTTCCCAAATCCCATCTTCCAGTAGAAAAGACTTGCTCCCTGGACTTTAATTCTCCAACCAGATGGGACCTTTCATCCTGCGTGAGTTCACTTCCTAGTAAACATACATCAAACAGGCCATCTCTCTCCTTAGAGGTATCTTCCACTGTCACATACTATGACTGAGGCGGCCCGTTAGTTGATCTCTCTTCCTTTTATAGCCAGTCCATAAGAATAGGATAAATTCTCGTGTTAGTCCCAATAATTACGGAGGGCTCCTCTCTGCCTTCTGGGACCTCTGGACAAACCAGCGTGATCAGGGGCACCTGCAGTTTGCCAATCTCCGCGCCTTCATCTTGGCAAATTTCTAGGGTAATTGTGATGTACCCTAAGTAGAAGAATTTTTCCCTACTCAGCCCCCATATAACTAGCCCAGATAATGGCTGCAGGGGAATATCATGCAGATGTTGTCTATACCAGTTTTCAAAAACAATGGAGACTTGAGAGCCACTGTCAATTAATATTTTGCAACGATGCCCATTTATTGTGGCCTCCATTACTGGAGCAGGTCCCATCAGTCCCTTGGGCAGATTTTCACTTCACCAAGTGCTCCCCATTGCGCAGCGTCTAACCTCTAGGAGGCCTGTGTGGGGTCCACTGGCCTCCCCCGTCCATTTCCCTGATTTTGATTCTCATAATTGAATTCACTGGAAGGGTTATTAGATACTCAAGGGGAATTTCGTCCGAGATTGCACTCAAAGGCCCTGTGGCCGATTCTACCACACTTGAAACACCCTCTACTATTGAAGTTATTCCTTCTTCCTGCTCCTCGTGTTGTTTCAGTGGGGGCAGCACTTTGCAGAGGACTACTGTCACTTTGCTTTGCAATGAATTGCTCTATTTTCTTATTTTGTTCCTCCATTATTTTCAAGATCTTCTCCTCCAATGGGTGGGTCTCAGCCATCGACTGCACTACCTTGACCTTCTTTATCATTTTCTCCCTCATCTTGATCAGCACTTCTTCCTGCTTCACCTCCTTTATCAATTCATTGAAACTTGGGGGAGGGTCCTTGATTCCGGAGCACCTCAATTTCTGCGCTACAGAGTCGGTTGTTAACACAACTCTTAATACTTGCCTCATGCGACTTTTGTTTACTTCCTCTCTGGTTATTCCCCTCTTGTCCACAATCTTATATAGTAGTTTGTCTATCCGTATTACATATGCGATCAATTTCTCACCAGGCTCCTGAAAGGTGTAGTGTAGCCTGGACATGAGATCTCCTACATCTTCCAACGTACCATAAGTATAGTCTAATGCTTCCAGGTATGTCTCTAGTGTAGCCTTAGGGTTTCCTTGTCTGGCCACCTGTACAATCCCCATAGCAGGCCCTCTCAGACACTCCACCACACGGTGAAGTTTAATCTTGTCAGGACACTGCCATTCTTCAGCCTGTTGTACCGCAGCCTCCTTCCAAGCTTCATATGTATACTCCCCAGTGGGTATTGGTACAATGCCCGAGAATATTTGTAGCCTTCTATAACTTCCCTCATAGTGCCATCTTTACAATTGAGAAACTACTCTGTCTACCATTGTCTCGAACTGCCCTCCATTTATCTTAGTATTAACGTTACTGGTGTTTCAAGTATCTCCTTTCTCAGATACACCTGAAGGGATAGACGAGACATGGGCACTGATCACCTCTTCATCCCTCATACTGGACCCAATAATAAACCATTTCTTCCCGGTGTCTTCGTCAGCTACCACCATGAGTGGGATTAATTTGACATCTAGCTCCATTTCAGTTTCTATCAGTGCTGCGATTCGTCTCCCCAACTCTCCATTCCTAGTATCCACTATGACAGGTCTAATAACTCCATACAAAGGTCCTACTTTCCATAATACTTCTTCATCTGCAACTTCTGAAAGGTCCCCTCCTATTCCTATACATTTTCTCCGGTTAGTTCCTTTCCTCTGGCACCAAGTATAAATATCTTCCCCAGTTAACATCTCCATAGTTATTAGTCCTATATTAAACTATGTATTAGATAGGAGAAATAGGGTATATATATTTTTTATCCTACCACACCAGTTCAGCTCACGGAGGATCTCAGCAGTGCCTACATATGTAGCCCTCCCATGCTGGTGCTGACCCAGTATCGGGTCTTTTATACTCTCTTAACCTGGATCGGTTGGGCCATATTAATAAAGTGTGCCTCCACCCAAACTAAGTTGTTTATTTCAGGCCCATTTGGGTAAGCCTTTTATCCTGGGTGAGTGTATACGGGAATGACAACTTATATACCCCCTCCCCCAGCGTTATTCATATACCTGTTCTCTTTTCCCTTCTAGGTTCATAGATTCACCAACTCTGCCTTCACCACCTTGGCTGCTTCTCCGGATCAGTGGTATAATGGTAAGTATAGCTGTAATATCTTAAATAACAGGTAATATTTATTCACAGGAACATCAACAAATCGTTACCTCAGAATCCTCAAATTTACATACCACCATAGAGTGCCTCTACTACTCTATTACCCAAGCCTATACAATAAAACTTTTGCATGTAGTACATTTAACACTTTTAACAAAATGGCATCATGCTATACGTTGGAGTGACCCAGGTACTCAGTGTTATATTAGTACACTGTTAGGGCCCTTACCTCTAGTATCCAAGTTCAGGGGAAGTACAACAATGTTAACCCCAGATGTCACGGTGCTCCTAGTTCCTTAACCTCCCTCTGGATATACTAGCTGTCTCTGGTAGGGTGAGAAGGGTACTCCAGTGGAGTTGTCTGAAGAGTATCCAAATCTATGATTCCCATCTCTGGCCCTGGAGCTTGAAGGGGTTAATCCTTACTAAATTACGTGCAGGACTGTTATGCCAAGTTTTATTCAGATGATGAACGACACTCCCAGTGCATAATAGTTTATGGTTGAGCCCTTCCTTAAGCGCTTCTTTACAAAGGTGGGGCGTGATTGCAATAAACCGATAATATCCAATTGTCTATGAACTCTCTGCAACAGGCAATGTTTATTACAAAATATCCTTTATACGCAAAGCAGCCCTTCTATATAATATCAGATTTAATCCTGGCAGGGTTAAAGTCTCTGCCTGAGTCGATCAGTGTCTTTGTGGCAGCACCTCAATGCCAATTTTAAGCATATATACACCTCCGGTTGCTATGCAATTAGTTAATGGATGCATTTACCCTCCGTACCTTTGTCTCAGGATGAGTTATAGTCTCTAGGGGGTATGTGGTGCTGTTTGCACTTACTTCACCTCAGCTGCATTAAGGCGTCTCCTAAAATAACGTCTAACTTTCAGTATATATATACAATACTTCAGCATAAATGTATAATGATTAGTAAATTTGTTTAATCTGGACCGGAAGTGATGTCACTTCCGGTAATCTCGTGAACAATTTGAAGCAATCTTCCCCATTAAGAGGGGTATAAATAGAGGTCCTAGGGGGCCTTTCTGTATACACTCCTGAGGAAGTCCTGCAGTAAGCAACGGACGAAATGCGTTGAGTGACAGACCGATGGACTGACATATTTGATATCAGATAAGCTGTTTTTATTCTTTTATATGGTACGGGCAACTACTTTATGTGTTATACTAAATAAATGTGTGTTTTTTAAACTTTACTACACTATGGTCGTTTTGCTTCTCATTTTTTTGCATTTGGGCGATTATGAGAACTAAGCCTTTGGACATCTGAGCGACCGCTGTACCCAGAAAATTAATTATCAGAATCGGGGAAAAGTATTGGATCTATATACGCTGCTTTAAGGTGGTTTAAGACCACTGATTACGGTACACCTCCCACTTATAGGGTGTTTTTCTTATTGGTGGAGGTTGATTATACTGTCAGTATTGCACTAGGAGGCGCCTTTTTTCACTTTGTTTTTGTAGATTTTAAGAAGACCTGACTGAACAGCGGGCCATTTGGAAAAATAGGCAGCCACCCTGGGAATTAAAGGGAAAATGCTCTGAATTAAACCTATACGCTATTAACCCAGCCAACTGTCTGGAGGAAGGTTTCCTAAGCGCCGAATATCACCCCTTGGAGATATATGTATATTATTCCACTTGTCTCACTGAAACATTACTCAATGTGAATTAGGTAAGTATTCTCCTCCAGGTACTATCATTAGCCAGTGGCTTTCTATGTGATTCACAGTCTCTAATAGGCTAACTCATTTACATGGGGCATGCTCACATTTGATAGCTAATACTCCCTCTTGAGCTGCCTATTACCTGGTGGTTTGTGACACTTCCCCGACTCCTCCTATGTGTAAGCTGATTTGGTGAGGTGTCTGAGCTCCCATCCCTCAGGCCACTAGTGATAAGCCTTTTTATGTGGTGATTTACCTCACAGGTCCTCGGGCAATGTTGCCATGACAACAACCTGACAGCCTGACAGCTCTCCTCCCTCTATACACAAACTCCCACTGCCAGCGACTCCGACATCTCACCGATGTCAGCGGGCAATCACCTATTTCACTGGTAATTGATCACCCAGTCCTCCGCCACTCCTCTGTTGTGCTGCCCGCTGCCACTGCTGTTATGTTAACCGACAAGTGAATGATCCACACCGCACTGGCCTCCTCACTCCTCACAGTGCTCCCGGCTCTCTTCCTAACTGCCGCACCAGCAGCCCCTTTTGTTACCTCCTCTCCAGCTGCTTATGACTCCTGCTCCCTGGCTGGGACATTCTTGCAGCTTCTTCCTCCTCCACTGCATTATAGCATACACTGCTATAAACCCTAACCTTCCCTGTTTTAATTAACTATGCAGCACCTATGCCCTTTACCATGCCTACAGGGAGTGTTCCCCCCTTTTACATTATTAGGCATGGTTACACTTGGTTACATATCTGATCGCAAGACTACAATTTTAGCAGCCCAGCGATCAGGTCTGAATTACCCCTCTAGCCGGCAGGAGCATAGCGGTCCGATCTTTTATACAAACTGTGGGAGGTGCTCTAACTCCTCTGGGTTCATACAGAGCTACAGTGATGGGTGCGCAACTTGACTGAGGAGACCACTCTCACGCTGCACAGAGCTGCAACTACTGTACCTGTCACTCTGAACTTGGAAGCAGCTCTGGCCAGGAGGTCCACTGAGAGAGAAGGCCTGTGGGCACTTGCCCCCTGTGCCCTCCCCCTATTTAATACAGCTCTGTGTGTACCCACATTTGAATTACACATATTACACATGTAATCAATGTACTTAAAGCATAGAAATAATGTATGAGCACTTTTTTTCATATTTGTAATTGAATGTAAGTTGTCGGAATAAGGCTTCTAGGGTAGAAGACTAATGCCTACAGAAAAGCAAATTACAGTAACAGCTGTTTGAGAAATACTGAAGCTTTTTATTTGAGAACGTTAATGTTTTTTTTTTATATAGCAATTTGTACATTGATATCAGCACATTGGTGGTCATTCCGAGTTGTTTGCTCGCTAGCAGTTTTTAGCAGCCGTGCAAACGCTATGCCGCCTCCCACTGGGAGTGTATTTTAGCTTAGCAGAAGTGAGAACGAAAGGATCGCAGAGTGGCTACAAAGTTTTTTTGTGCAGTTTTAGAGTAGCTCAAAACCTACTCAGCGCTTGCGATCACTTCAGACTGTTCAATTCCTGTTTTGATGTCACAAACATGCCCTGCATTCGCCCAGCTACACCTGCGTTTTTCCTGGCACGCCTGCGTTTTTTCGAACACTCCCTGAAAATGGTCTGTTGACACCCAGAAACTCCCACTTCATGTCAATCATTCTGCGGCCACCAGTGCGACTGAAAAGCTTCGCTAGACCCTGTGTGAAACTACATCGTTCGTTGTAATAGTAAATTGCGGGTGCGCATTGCGCCGCATACGCATGCGCAGAAGTGCCTTTTTTGCCTCATCGCTGCACAGTGAACGAACGTAGCTAGCGAACAACTCGGAATGACCACCATTGTCCTGATGTCACAATGGGGGTCATTCCAAGTTGATTGCACGCTGCAACTTTTTGCAGCCCGTGCGATCAACTAGACGCCGCCTATGGGTGGAGTGTTTTTTTGCATAGCAAGGCTGCGATCGCTTGTGCAGCCCTGCTACTCAAAAATAGTTTTGTGCAGGACAAGACCAGGGTATGAGTTACTTACCCTGTGCGATGAATCCAGCTTTGATGGTCCCGGAATTGACATCAGACATCCGCCCTCCACACACCTGGACACGCCTGCGTTCGCCAAACCACTCACAAAAAATGGTCAGTTGACGCCCCGGAATGCCTTCCTCCTGTCAATCTTTTTGCGGTTGCTGCTGCGACTGCTTTCTTCGCTAGTGGCATCGCTGCCTGGTGACGGCCATCGCCAGGCAACGACGTGCCTGCACAATGCAGCCACAGCACATGCGCAGTTCCGACCAGATCGCACCGCTGCAACGAAGCGCAGCGTGCGATCGGGTCGGAATGACTCCCAATGTGTGACCTCAAAATGATTTGCTGTTGACTGATGACTGCTTTATGCATGTGCAGTAATCTGCAGTTCTCACGCATAGGCTCCTATTTGATAAGAATGCTCAGCATGAGAGCCAATCTGTCACTTATGTTATATGTGGTTAAATTGGAAAAGAGCACCTGCGGCTCAGTATTCAGGTAGACTGGTGCATGTGTGATCAGATTGTAGAATCAATGTAAACATTTTTTTTTTGAAATTTCAGAAATATGGAGAACTGCATTTTTACACGATTTTTGGGAGATATTCATATTCTCTACACAGTCTTCCTGTGTGTTTATTCTGCACAAAGTATATTGGGGGTCATTCCGAGTTGATCGCTAGCTGCCATTGTTCGCAACGCAGCGATCAGGCTAAAAATCAGCATTTCTGCACATGCATATGCACCACAATGCGCAGGCTCTTCGTACAGGTACAATGAGCATCTTGGGTTTGCACAGAGTCTAACAAACATTCCTGTCGCACGGCCGAACGCAGGAAGATTGACATGAAGTGGGCGTTTCTGGGTGTCAACTGACCGTTTTCAGGGAGTGCTTAGAAAAACGCAGGCATCGCTGGGCATTCGCTGGGCATTCGCTGGCTGGGCATGGCTGGGCATTCGCTGGGCCATCAAAAGCCGTCCCTCCGTCATTAAAAATCAATGCACACAAAGAGTAAGTACAGGGCTGGTCTTGTTTTGCACAAAAAGATTTTGCAGGCGCTCTGCTGCACAGGCGTTCACACTTCTGCAAAGCAAAAATACACTCCCCGGTGGGCGACAACAATGCGTTTGCATGGCTACTAAAAACTGCTAGCGAGCGATCAACTCGGAATGACCCCCATTGTGTGGGGATTATTTATTTTTTTGCATTTTGTGGATGTTACAGACATTGGGGGTCATTCCGAGTTGTTCGCTCGCAAGATGCTTTTAGCAGCTTTGCACACGCTAAGCCGCCGCCTACTGGGAGTGAATCTTAGCTTATCAAAATTGCGAACAAAAGATTAGCAGAATTGCGAATAGACACTTCTTAGCAGTTTCTGAGTAGCTCCACACTTACTCGGCATCTGCGATCAGTTCAGTCAGTGTCGTTCCTGGTTTGACGTCACAAACACACCCAGCGTTCGCCCATACACTCCTCCGTTTCTCCAGCCACTCCCGCGTTTTTCCCAGAAACGGTAGCGTTTTTTCACACACTCCCATAAAACGGCCAGTTTCCGCCCAGAAACACCCACTTCCTGTCAATCACATTACAATCACCAGAACGAAGAAAAAACCTCGTAATGCCGTGAGTAAAATTCCTAACTGCATAGCAAATTTACTTGGCGCAGTCGCACTGCGGACATTGCGCATGCGCATTAGCGACTAATCGCTCTGTTGCGAGAAAAAAATAACGAGCGAACAACTCGGAATGACCCCCATTGGACCTTATTCAGCTTCAGTTGCAGTTTTGCTATTTTAGCAAAACTGCAGCTGCTTGCAATCGCATGTTGGGGGCCGCCCAGCACAGGGCAAGGCCACCCAGCATGCAAATGCCCGGCAGCAATGTGATCATAATTAAATTGAGATCGCATCACTGAATTGTGGATGCATCCCGTGAAGGAAGGCGCAGAGCAGCCATTTTTCTAATCGCAGCGGCTACATGTGGCATCGTGTGACCACCCCGAACCCGCCCCATTTCTGAAGGCACGTCCCCGCAATGCTGAGTCAATGCGCGTCCCTCGCACGTCTGATGGCACATCCTCCGCAACGCAGAGTCGACGTCTCGGACTGCGCCGCAAACACCTCTGCCTGCAGAAGTGTTTGAATAAGTGAGATGCGATCGCATCTCACTGTGTGCACATGCGCTGTATGGTTCCTGTGTGTGCGCACTGGGCATAAATACAGTGGTTTAACATGTGATAGCAATGCTGAGGCATATCCATACTGAATCTGGCCAATAATCATTAGCATTTAGGTGGTTATTCAGAGTTGTTAGCAAACCAGAAATAACACTAATGTGCAAAACCATGTGCACTGCAGGTGGGGCAGATTGAACATGTGCAGAGAGAGTTAGATTTGGGTGGGGGGGGTTCCAACTGAAATCTAAATTGCAGTGTAAAAATAAAGCAGCCAGTATTTGCCATGCACAGAAACAGTACATCCCACCCAAATCTATATCTCTCTGCACATGTTACATCTGGCCCACATGGGTTTGCCCAATTGCTAACTTTTATGGTTTACTAACAACTTTGAATAACCCCCTTAAACTTTAGTTTTTCAGCATTATTACTCCTGCATTATTTCTCACACAGTTCATCAAGTCTGTCTGCCATTAGTCAGTAAAGAAAACTGTGTAAAATCACATTTATATTCTTTTACTAATCAATAAATACATGAGTGCCCTGACATGTGCACTATTTAGAATCTGTAGATGATACTGTTAAGTTTGTTTAACTTTCAGGAAAGAAAAGCAATACCTTAAATGCACAAATGTTCAGCCCGCTGCGACCGCTACGCATGTGTGTGTAAAACCCCTATGAAATGCGTACACGTTGCGTAAGCACGCCGTCACGCTGTAAGCACAAAGTAGCTACATGTGCGGCATAATACACTTTATAACCCCTAACAGGAAAGGAATGCGACACCAATTGTATATGTAATGTTGTGGTCCAACGCAGCAACAAATATTTACTTAAAAGGGGATTCACAGAGAAATACAACAATACAAGAGAAAAGAAGCTACAACCAATGATACATACGTCTGATCGCCTGCGCCACCCGGTTCCGGTCCTCAGTCAATCTGGAAAGATGACCTTCAGAGAATAGACTGAGACCGGCCAGGAGGCTTGGCTTTTATGCAATGGTCCAAAGCATGAAACAAAGGAAATTGTAATCTCTTCATCCATTGGTCAAAGGGCTGGTCATTTACAGTACAGAAGGGGTCATAGGTCGGTTTGAATAGGTGGGTGATGCCTGGTCCAGGTGCACTTGCAGATGTTCTCCACTGGGTTCCCGCCGAATATCAAGAGTACAGTAAATACAGTGTAATATTAATATTGTACACCCGCTTGGAGGCCACTCTGTGTGGTGTTTGCACGTGATGCGTGTGGGTCTAATATTTTTGACTTCGACAGTCCACCCTTTGGCAGTAAACAATAACTGCCACACATAACTAATAAAACTGAAAATATTACATATACATTATATACAAAGTTCGAGTGACCGGGGGAGATTTGTAGGTGGGAAATGTATAGCCTAGTGGGATAGGAAAAAGCATGTATGTATGAATCAATGTCTGAGGGGCATATATCATCGTGCCGAATTTATGTTCTAAGTATACATTAAATCCTTCTCATCCCGTATTAAGGGTCTGTACGTGGGCAAACAAACACTACCGAGCTCTTTCTAGAAAAAAGGCCATTAGCCCTCACCTTTCCGGCTTCTTATACCAACAAATGGGTAGCACATTTATCTTATGATACATGTTGGGCAGTCGTATGCAGGGCTGCCATCAGAAATTGCGGGACCCGGGACTGACAAAATAGGCAGGGCCCCCGCCACTGTGGAGGAGTCAGCTTTAGAATTGCACCAGTTAACACGTGTGTGTGTATTATATATGCATACATACATGTGCCGCTGTCGGGAGGGCCCAGGATGCTGATGCTGTTGCCTGCCCGCTCCATCCCCACTGTACTGTTGCTCTCCTCCATCCTCCTGCAGCTGTATTGAAAACGTACCTCCCAAAATGGCCGCTGCCTCATAGGTGACAGTTATTCAAGATACTACAGTGCTCCAGTGTATCTTGAATAACTGTCTCCTCTGTGGCGGCGGCCATTTTGTCAGGGAAGTTTTCAATACAGAGCTGCTGGAGGGTCGGAGGGCAGCGGCAGAACAGCGGGGATGACCACGGAATGGCGGGGGCAGCGGCGGCGGGCAGGTGGCTGCATGAGCATCCTGGGCCCTCCTCTCTCTGTCAGAGAAGCTGGGCCCGGGACAGCTGTGCCCCCAGCACCCCCCTGATGGTGGCCCTGGTCGTATGTGTATGCTATTATGTGTGGATAACATTTATCGACTATGTGTGCCATTAACTGAAGATTGCAGAGATGAGGGTAAGGCACATAAAAATACATTTACACAAATTTGGGTATGTTGAAGTTTTTTCCGGTTGGATGTCTCTGGTTAGAGGGGAAAACAGTAAAATGGGGATAGAAACAGGCCATGAAATTAATTTACAATCCTTATCACAACACTGTTTCTACGGATGGGTCATAAATCAAATCTGCCGCTGTTACAACGCCCTCACCCCTCATCAAATTTGTCCTGTGTTTTCGCCGCGTCAAAATTCGAACACATCTGAATATCAGACCGATAATTATGACGACACCCAGGATACAAAGGAGAAACTTTCCCACACTCGCAATTACATTTTGCGCCCATTCTCCTAACCCAGAGAACCATTTAAGTGGGTTCAACCATGAGGCCCAGCCGGTCAATTCATTACCCACAGCCGTCAAGGCAAGGTTGTGCTTCCATCGGAACTCCCACATCAACTGCAAGATCTCGTCCATCTTTTGATCGATGATCTCCGCTGGGTCTTTAGTACTGTTCGTAATATACGTACAGTACTTCACACCATATTGAGTTGCCAGAGTAACACAGTACCCACCTGTCACAGCCGTGACATAATTCAGGACCATTCTATGCTGGACCAGCTCCTTCTTGTAGGCTTGTAACTCCCTGCCCATATACCTGAAGGTGTCATCATACATCTCAGTGAAATTATCTATCAAGTTCGCCAGCGCATGGATGTACCTATAATTTATAATTCCTCTGGCAGTACGGGTGATATCTAATGCGAGAAGAATTTGAATCCCGGTGGATTCATGGATCAAATCAGAGGCTGCGTGCTCTGTCCTATCTATGAGGTGTCTCTTGACAATGTGTTTATAATGTGTATGAGTATAAGGAGTCTGAGCGTTGCGGTGAATATCTTTCATTCTGTCATGTGCTATGGTCATAACCTCTGGTAGTACTCTGCCAATATAACACAACCCTTCAGAGCTCGGAATAAGCCACTTGTACGCTTTCCTTCCACATATGAAGTAGGCATCATCTGGGAGAACATAAGGGACAAAATGCAACAACACCATATCACATATCTTTCTTATAAAGAAACCGGTCCCCAGTTCTCTCATTTGCTCAGCACAAGTATCAGGCTGGATGATGTGGGCACAATACCCCTGCGACACTTTTCCAGCCCACATGGTTTTGATCCCACGTGTATACCTATACAGAAAGTACTTCCCACTTGTGGCTATCTTACGTACAAAATCGGAGTCGATAAGTACTTTATCAGCTCTATGTGAAAAGGTCATTGTCTGGTTATTCCATGTCACTTCCCAATTTCCTGGATTCCGGAAATTGGACACGTTGAAACACAACAGTGAACTATCTACGTGGTACTGGTGGAGCTTCAAGCTAGGGGGCCTAGATATATTGAATTTCTTGTCCACCGGTCTCCACCCCCCCCATAATTTGAGTACCTCATCTATCGTTAAAGGGTATGGCACTAATCCCGACTTACTCTGTCCTTGAGGTACTTGTGAGTACACCCAGCATTCTGTTTGGTTTAAGACCGTACCCACTAATGAGTGGTAATCACTTAAAGGATGTCCGCTCATATCGATATTACTGTTTGACTGACATCTCTGGATGCACCCATCTTCGACAATATTTTCGCAATACCTACATATGCAGTATTCCTCAGACAATAACCCTTCACATTGCCTCCGAGCTCTGTGACTACCAGATCTCTCACTGATACCAGCTTTGACCAAAGTGATGCGCTGATCCTGGGGTCCTATGAATCCGTACTCTACATCAGAACCCATTCCAGATCGTTGATCAACGTCTCGGGGAACCTCACAAAAACAGATTGTCCTGATCAAAAACAGAGTCACCAGAAAAAGTCGGAACACAGTCTCTTGGTGTGGATCCATTTCGTTAAGGAGCAAAAATAGGAAGGGGGAAAAAAGAAAAATGCAGTGGGGGGTGAAAAAGAAAAATGTAACGACAACCGTCCTTGATTTTGCTGCTCTCCACGCTCAGGTGCCATCCAACAGTCCTGCCTCTCTGCTTTCCCGAAATAGATTCTCTAGTGATACGAGGTTCTCTTCACCTTTCTATTTGTCACGAGTTTTCTCCGGGTCAGCGACCTTCTTGCAGTGGGACGAGTGAACCCAAGTCTCTCTCTCGGCAACCTTTAGTGCTGTCGTGCTCGTCAACAAAACTTGATACGGTCCTTCCCACCTGTCAATGAGGCAACCTGAGCGTAGAAAATTCAATGTCAATGTCATGACAATTATAGTTTGGTAAGTCAGGAATCGCCATTTTTTGATTCCTTTGCTGGTTTCTCAGTTGCTGGCTCATCCTAACCAAATATTGCATGGTTATTTCATTATTGCACTTCAAATCATCCCAGGGGTCTATCATTACATGAGGTTGTCGTCCAAAAAGAACTTCGAAGGGTGATAAGTTAAGCAGTGACCTGGGAATGGTTCTGATGCTGTACAACACTAGTGGCAATGCCTCTGGCCACAACAGTCCAGTTTCAGCCATCACTTTGCTCAGCTTGTTCATAATAGTGCTGTTCATTCTCTCTACCTTCGCACCTGCCTGTGGCCAGTATGGAGTATGCAGCTTACTATTAATACCCATCAGTTTGCACATGACCTGAAAGACCTCACCTGTAAAATGGGTACTCCTATCACTTTCAATTATTCTAGTGATACCATATCTACACACAAATTCCTGCACGATTTTCTTTGCAGTGAACACGGCAGTATTTTTGGCAGTGGGGAATGCTTCTACCCAGTTTGAAAAGACATAGGTA
Source organism: Pseudophryne corroboree (assembly GCF_028390025.1). Classification (NCBI taxonomy): domain Eukaryota; kingdom Metazoa; phylum Chordata; class Amphibia; order Anura; family Myobatrachidae; genus Pseudophryne; species Pseudophryne corroboree. The sequence goes on along the minus strand of NC_086448.1, from coordinate 358,489,286 downwards.
CATACTAACACATACTTTAAATTCCTACAGAGTGGTAACTGTATGAAGTTGATTTGTATTACCTGGAAAGGTCCGTCTGTAGGAGGGATATGGGATGGCTCCGCTGGTATTGTCTTACCAATATTCTTCCTCAAGCAAGTAAGACATGTCATTGCTTTCTTACCTGCATGAGAAGAGAACCCTGATGTACTCCAGTAGGCTCTTACCATTTTGCACATACCTTCCTTGCCCAGATGAGTCAGACCATGTGCCGCCTCAGCTAGGCTTGGGAGATATGCCCTAGGGGCCACTGGCTTACCATGTCCATCTGTCCAAAGTCCTTAGGACTCCTGACCATATCCCTTCACCTTCCAGACTGCCCTCCCCTGTAGGGAACACAAATTTTGCATTTCAATTAACTGTTGCATGTTTACAGTGTTAAATGTCATCAGTTGTGTGATGTTAGTTTGTATGGTGGTGCTTGCTGATTTTGCAGCTACATCTGCCCGGCTGTTACCAAGTGAAATTGGGTCTTGGTTGTAAGTGTGTGCTTTACACTTGATAACAGCCACTCTGTCCGGTTCCTGTATGGCTGTCAGAAGCCTCTTGATGTATGACGTATGCACTACAGGTGTGCCAGCTGCAGTCATGAAATTTATGAGGCGCCACAGAGCCTCGAAATCATGCACCACTCCAAAGGCGTACCTAGAGTCTGTGTATATATTAGCTGACTTACCCTTTGCCAACTCACATGCTCTGGTCAGTGCTACCAGCTCAGCGACTTGTGCTGAGTGAGGTGGACCAAGGGGCTCAGCTTCTATGATACCTTCGTCATCTACAACTGCGTATCCGGTGCACAGGTCTCCCGATTCCGTCTGTCTGTGGCAACTACCGTCAATGTAGAAGGTAACTTCTATACCTTCCAGTGGGTTGTCACTGATGTCAGGTTTCACAGTGAAAGTCTGGTTCAGGTATTCCATACAATCATGCATATCAGTGTCTGCACTAAATCCTCCTTCACCATCATTCTCATCCTCCACCCTTTGTGCATGACCAGGCACACTCGGCAAGTAAGTTGCAGGATTTAGTGTGCTGCACCTGTTTATGGTGATGTTTACAGGGGCCATCAGTGATAGTTCCCACTTTGTAAACCGAGCAGATGAGACATGTCTGGTTTGGGTGGGGTTTAGCAACGCTGATACTGCATGTGGTGTATGAATGGTCAGGTCGTGTCCTAACGCTATATCTTCACTTTTACTTACCAACAAAGCTATGGCTGCAACACTTCGTAGGCAAGTGGGGAGAGACCGTGCTACAGTGTCCAACTGTGCACTGTAGTAGGCTACCGGTCTGCTGGCATCACCATGTTTCTGTGTTAAGACTCCTGCCACGCACCAAGCACTCTCAGTACCGTACAATTCAAAGGGCTTCTCGTAATCTGGCATCCCCAATGCTGGTGCTTGTGACAAGCACTTTTTTAGTCTCTCAAATACCAGTTCGGACTCTTCTGTATGAGAGACCCGTTCTGGTTTGTTCGAGGAGACCATTTCTTGCAAAGGTAGTGCCAGAATAAAGAACCCTGGAATCCAATTCAATGTAAGGCCTGTGAGAAAATACTTGGGCTGTCAATGAAACCTTGGGGAAGACGGGTCCAGGTATATTGTACTCCCCTGTAGGTGAAAGCAAAGAGGTATTGGCTGTCAGGGTGGAGAGGGACAGAAAAGAATGCAGAACAGAGATCGATGACAGTGAAGTACTTGGAAGTGGAGGGAATCTGCATGAGGAGGACAGCTGGATTTTGCACTACGGGGAATTGACTCTCAACTATCTTGTTTATCACTCTTAGATCCTGCACTAGCCTGTAACCCCTCCCCCCACTCTTTTTCACAGGGAAGATGGGACTGTTGGCTGTGCTGAACGTCCTGACTAGGATGCCCTGCTGCAGCAGCCGTTCTATGACGGGGTATACTCCTAATTCCACCTCTGGTTTCAGAGTGTACTGTGGGATTTTTGGAGCTATCCTGCCACCTTTTATTTGTACTACTACTGGGGCTACATTCGCTATCACTCCAGTGTCCTGTCCATCTTTGGTCCAAAGGGAACCTGGTATTTGCGAGATCATTTCCTCTACCTGCAATGGACATGTATCTATAACGGTGGAGTGTAACATTAGCCTTTGAGGGGTGTCTAATATATCTTATACTTCCTGTGCATGGTTCTCAGGGATATCTTAGAACACACTCTCAGGGGTATAGTATATGACACACCTCATTTTACACAACAAATCTCTGCCAAGCAGATTAGTTAAAGCTGATGCAGCCAACAGGAAAGAATGTTTGGTATGCAATGGCCCTATCGTAATCTCTGCAGGTCTACTCAAAGGGTACTGCTGCACCTTTCCCGTTACTCCCATTGCCAAAATCGTTTTACCTGTGGTTGTTATACCTGTGGTTGAATTTAGTACCGATCTGGCCGCCCCTGTGTCTACAAGAAAAGGTAGTGGTACACCAGCTACATCGACCATGACCTCATGTTCACTTCCAAGGCCAGCAATCAATTCACCGGCTGCAGACTGTAGGTATGACCTGACCTCTATTGTGTCGTGGGACCGTCCCGCAGGGCATTGGCAGCTGCAATATGTGTGGGGGATAACTGTGGGTTTTCGGGGGGCTGCCAGTCCCTCCTCGGTGGGTACCTCCTTGTTTCCCCTCTATGCGGCTCATAATACCTTCTATATGTTCCCTGATCCCAACTATGTGTTTGGTAAACTAGTTCGTATTCAGCTCTAGGGGGTCTATATACGTTATGTGTCCCGTTATTTCTACAATCCCTGTCAAAATGCCCTTCTCTCTTGCAAAGAAAACATGTTATTGACTGTTTCTTACCGTCAGGGGTCTAAGGTTTAGGTTGATGGGACTTCCCTGTAAGAGCCTGTATACTTACCAACATCATCAACCTATCCCCTTGAGACTCCCTGTGTTTACTGATGTTGCGATCATGCTCAATGGCAGACTCTCTGAGTACAGCTACCGTGATACCTCTCCAATTTGGCAGAGAGGTTTGCACTCTGGTCCTCAGTGCCTCCTTTAGTCCATCCATTAGTACAGAGACCTCCCTGTGGTTGGCATTTTCCTTTATATCTGCTATCCCAGTGTATCTAGCCATTTCCTGCAGTGCTCTATGGAAATACTCGGATGCCATTTCACTGTCCTTCTGCCTTATGGAGAAAATTTTGTTCAACTTAACAACAGTAGGGAAATACAATCCTAATTGTATGTTAATTTGCCTTACATTCTCCTGGTTGTACTCATCAGTGAGAGGCAATTCTACATCTAGTTTACAATCAGTTATGCATTTTGGGATGTCAATATTTGAGGGTAGACTCGCTCTTAGCACTGTCCGCCAATCCTTGTTTGTGGGCTCATGGACATTGCCCAATTCTTTAATAAATTTCTGGCATCCAACTAGATCTTTTCTGGGATCGGGGAATTCTGACATAATTGACCTCAGTTCTGATCGGGACCAAGGACAATGCATTGCAATGTTCCTGATGGGTGTTAATCCCTGATTAACAGTCTTCCCATTGGGGACTGCAATCACCCTGACTGGGTTTAACTAAACCACATCATTTCTGTTTGTCTCTATAATACGGGGAGCTATTGTCTCTGCATAATGGATGGTTCCGTACTTATCAGTGGACACAACCTCACTCGCCCCTCCACTGGGGGGCATCACCACTGCTCTAACCGGTTGGGTCATGCCCACTTGAGTGTCCTGTATGGTAGCTACTAGAGAGAGTGCTGATATCGTGCTAGGCTCGTCATCTTCCTCACAACCTTGGGGAAAATTCAAAACAGAATACAACTTGCAAGGGTTATGGTTAACACATTGATTATGCATTTTGCTATCATTTACCGATATACCATTGGTTGTAGCCAATTTCTTCCCATCGACATATGGTGGTGGTGGAGCGCTCGCAATCACCTTCCTGTCAGGTTTGGAACTTGCTGTGCAGCCAGTTCCCTTTGCATATCTCCCTCTTGTTGCCACAGATTTAAACAGTCAGTATGTCTGATCCTCTGTTTCCTAGATTTGATCAGACATATCCTAATCCTTATGCTCTGCAGTACCTCTGGTTAAAAACTACCCATCCTAGGGAATGATGCCCTACCATCAGCAGTCATACATACCCATTCGTCACAAAAAGCCTCCGAGTGTGGACCATACTTCTCACACATTATCAACCGAGCTGACCCCCTGGGCCGTAGCTCTCCATCCTGAACCCTGGCTGCCGAATACCCCCCACTTGTGCAGTTGGATCCCATCGCTGACTTTTTAAACACAATTCCCAAATGCACAATACGAGTAGACGGTGAAAGTCAACCTAGCGCTTTCACTCGCTCCTGCCTCCGCTGGCTGTACCGCGACTCACTCCAATAGTGAACACCGCATACCCAGTGAGGACCCTATCAGCAACTGGTTTCTATTCACTGGAAGTTTGTAGGACCGATCATCTTTTCCGGTGAATGTCTACCTAGGAAGATTTTCCTGAGAGAGAAACAGCAAAAACTTCCTTCTACTATACACAAATCACTTTTGCATATGCTTTACACGGCACGTATGATGACACAATTTACGCAAAAGCACTCAAACTGGTATCACATTGCGCCACGTATCGCACACACAAACGCCAATCGCACAGCATATAGATACTTGTTATCTATTCGCCCTACGATCACTGGAGTCGAATTCACAAGCTGCGCTCCACAGCCGGAGCATAACACAGAAACCTTAAACTTCAATTCACAAACTATACTCTATCACGCTCCTGTGCAAGTTTCCTCACTACTTGCGTATTTTCTCTATTATTAATGCAAGGTAGCTGACCTTATGCCACTGAGCCTCTTCTAACTCTGTGTCTCCACAGGATCCCGATTTCCGGGGTTCAATCCATTCACTCCTACTTTCAGCTCACACAAATACACAGTGTTTTTCTGTACAGAAAAATATCACTCCCTTTGACTGATAGTCTATCCCAGAGGTAGTACAGTTTAAACAAAGTATTACAATAATCTGCTTTTAAAATCGGATAGTTATGTGTTATATAATAAATGTATTCTATCCCGCCTTAAATTTAACTGCTATTGTGTGGTTATAACTTGCGCTCGCAACTCTACGCAACCTTGCATAAACACGCGACCATGCATGTCCTTACGCCATGTGCATGACCCTGCACCATGTGCACGTTCCTGAACGCTCTTCCTCTCGTACCGTGCCACATGTACAACGTGCATTCGCAACTCAATAAACCACACTATCTCGATAAATGTGAGCAACAAAACTACTATTGCTCAATAACACAACACACAATTGTACCGTACGCTCGCCGGAAGTCACCCACACGGGCAATCCTCTTTTGAGTGTAAACCTAAACGTTTAGGCCGGAACTGCGTTTCGTGTAATATATACGCCTTGACAAAGGGGTCTCAGGACCCCGAAACGTTGGTTCTCTATGTGACCATTGTTATGTGTTTGATTTGAATACATACTTGATTTCTTACACCGACGGAGTGCCGCTGCTTCTCTTTCCTTTTCTGCATTGTTGACTGCGGAGGGCACCCAGATTTGCCATATTATACTGGGAGTGCTGGGCATCTCTACACCGTATATATATATATATATATATATATATATATATATATATTGTCAAAGTCGAAAAATATCATGATTCACATGCCTTGTACTAACCCCTCATGCACATGCCCGCTGCACGTGCACACGCTCTGCCGTGCGTGCACATATCCGCAATTTACGTAAGATCGCTCCAGCGATCACGCGCGGTGTATGCGCATTTACGGTAGAGTTTGTAAGCGTCTAGCGTGCGACATGATCATAACATATTTAAGCCAAATAGCGTATATTGTAGTAAATATTCCCCTAGACAATGTCAGTAAGTATGTTCAGTTTAAACTGTTCCTGGACAGAGAGATTCCTCTTTGCATGTTAGGAAGGGTCAGACAAAGGTTGAAAGGTGGTGTTTAGTATCCAGCTGTAGGGTATTTTATGAGTAACATTCCGATGCTAGTTAGGAAAGGATCGCTCGCTCCTGCGTATAGTTATGTACAAAAGTAGTTTATGGACATTTACTGTATTTGCTGTTCATTATCCATGCGGCGGGAATCCTGAGGATACCTCCCACCTGAGCAGTTGGAGAAAGACACAGCCCACCTGTTCAAACCCACCTATGACCTTTTGTTATAATGCAGAGACACATTCTTGTGTCCAATGAACAATGAGATTATAGGGACCATTGTATTGTTACTGTATGCTGTGTATATAAAGACCACCATTGCCTGTCCAGTCACTCACTCTCTCTGAAGGCTTTCTCTGTGAATGCTGAGGGCTGGATCCAGGACGCGCTTGCGAATCATCCCCATGTATGTATTATTCTCTGTAGCCATTTTGTTATCCATTTTGTTCGCCATTTGTTCTCATTGTGTTCTCATTCTGTCCGCTCTTGTTTGCGATCGTTCGCTATTGTTCATGTATATTCTGTTATTCTGTTTAGATTTCTCTGTTAGTTTGTAGTGTATAACTTGTACTGTGTTTCCCCTTTTACTCTAAATCATCCTCGGCAGTGTTAGAACTGCTGCGGTTTTAAATCCAAACCAGGTCTTGTGTTTTCACTGTTTATTGCTAAGGGCTTTTCTTAGTGACTCAATTGTTCTAACACCATACACATTGCTTAGAAGGTTCTAATCATTACATCTTTTCGATACTTGGTTATTAAGGTTTAGAGTATAAGTATATCCTCACTGTGTTTCATTAGCAAGGTTTAAAAGGTTAACCACTGTGTGTGCGCCCGCTGTGTGTAATCCGTACACACAGCGCAGCGTGCGTACGCCAAGTGCGTACCACGTGCAGGACTCTGTACGCTAATAGCGTGCAAAGTGCGTAGCACGTGCACGTGGTCTAGCGGCCATTACGGCTTCACGGAATTGGTATATAGCTTCATGTTTAAAGGTAATATTTGACATTATCAATATATATATATATATAGCAAATAAATGTATCCGATTTCATACAGATCTAAAAATAACTGTAATAACCTATGGCAACAATATGTGAGAATGCATGCAAAGTATCAGTACGCTTTGTGTATGCTTTCGCGCCAAAATTTACACACAAATAATAAACGGCTTTTTTCCTGTTTGTCCCTTGGGTTACACCAGCACCTCTAAGACTATACAGAACAGACGTGGTCTAACAACACAAACTGGTTTCAAACACAATGCAAGTTACTTAAGATGCGTCTCCACCCTTTGTTGATAGATCAAAGTCTGTTATGGCCTGCAAGTCTGTGAGTGTGAGATGAACTAGACAGAGTCCCCAATTGTTACGTTTGTTTAACTTTTAGGATAGAAAAGCAATACCTTAAATGCACAAATGTTCAGGCCGCTGCGACCGCTAAGCGTGTGTGTGTAAAACCCCTATGAAATGCGTACACATTGCGTAAGCACGCCGTCACGCTGTAAGCACAAAGTAGCTACACGTGCGGCGTAATACACTTTATAACCCCTAACAGGAAAGGAATGCGACACCAATTGTATATGTAATGTTGTGGTCCAATGCAGCAACAAATATTTACTTAAAAGGGGTTCACAGAGAAATACAACAATACAAGAGAAAAGAAACTACAACCAATGATACATACGTTTGATCGCCTGCGCCACCCGGTTCCGGTCCTCAATCAATCTGGAAAGATGACCTTCAGAGAATAGACTGAAACCAGCCAGAAGGCTTGGCTTTTATACAATGGTCCAAAGCATGAAACAAAGGAAACTGTAATCTCTTCATCCATAGGTCAAAGGGCTGGTCATTTACAGTACAGGAGGGGTCATAGCTTGGTTTGAATAGGTGGGCGATGCCTGGTCCAGGTGCACTTGCAGATGTTCTCCACTGGGTTCCCGCCAAATATCAAGAGTACAGTAAATGCAGTGTAATATTAATATTGTACTCCTGCACATATCTATGCGCAGGAGCGTGCTACTTTCTGCAAACTGCAATCGGAATATTGCCCTTGAAATACTGTACAGGTGGATACCAAACACCACCTCCTAACCTAATTCTGTCCCCTCATATCCTGTAAAGTTGAATCCCTCTGTTGTTATACTTCTGAAGCAAATGTAACTTGCTGGTGTGGTACGTGTAGGCTAAGTGTAAATTATGCACTATGTGGATTAAATATCAGATATGTCTTTGTGGCTTTTCCATACGAATGTATATGCTACCGTATTTACTCATACCACGCGCTAATACGCAGGACCTCGTGAGCCAATATACGCAACGTGCGAGTATGCGCACGCACGGCAGAACAAGCACCCACACGGAGGCCACTCTGTGTGTTGTTTGCACGTGATGCGTGTGGATCTAATATTTTTTACTTCGACAATACAGTAGCATGACTTTTGCTTACGGCTGATTTAGGGCAGGCTGAGAGTCAGACTATTCCCTGCACATTAGAAAGCAAACATAAAAATCATTTAACATTGATTTTATTTATTTATTACCAGTTATTTATATAGCGCACACATATTCCGCAGCGCTTTACAGAGAATAATTGGCCATTTACATCAGTCCCTGCCCCAGTTGAGCTTACAATCTATATTTCCTACTACATGTACACCACTCACTTTCGCACTAAGGTTAATTTTGTTGAATTCCAGTTAACCTACCAGTATATTTTTGGATTGTGGGAGGAAACCGGAGTATCTGGAGGAAACCCACGCAAGTACGGAGAGAATATACCAACTCCACATAGTTAGGGCCATGATGGGAATCGAACCCATGAGCTCAGTGCTATGAGGCAGTAATGCTAACCATTACACTGTCCGTACTGCCCACAATAGAATGAATTAACTAAAAAACATAATTGAATAGTTTAGAATACACAATTAAATTCTGATCTGTGATTAGACAGAATCTTTTTGGCAACAAACATGTGAGTGGATTGTATATTAAGCAAGATCCAAGTCCCCCAATTAATTATCTATAGCCTCCATTGATATAACTCTAAACGTACAAATAATTTCTGTATTACTAATTTGTTTCTACAGACAATTTTTAACCGGGCTACTAGTTGTAATAATATTATTATATAAATGGAAAGATTTAGTTTTTCTACTTTGTAATGCTTATTTAGTATTAAGGGGTGGATAAAGTAGTATTGCCTTTTTCTTATCACTAATCGATGTCCTGCATCGTCACTTACCACAATGACGCTTTTAGGTCCTCATTCCGAGTTGATCGCTCGCTAGCTGCTTTTAGCAGCAGTGCACACGCTAAGCCGCCGCCCTCTGGGAGTGTATCTTAGCTTAGCAGAAGTGCGAACGAAAGAGTAGCAGAGTTGCTATAAAAAATGTCATGCCGTTTCTGAGTAGCTCCAGACTTACTCCTATTTTGCGATCACTGCAGTCAGTTTAGTTCCTGGTTTGACATCACAAACACGCCCTGCGTTCGGCCAGCCACTCCCCCTTTTCTCCAGCCACTCCTGCATTTTTGCCTGGCATGCCTGCGTTTTTTTAGCACACTCTCTGAAAATGGCGAGTTGCCGCCCAGAAACACCCCTTTCCTGTCAATCATACTACGAACACTCGAGCGACTGAAAAAAGTCGCTCGAGCTTGGGTAAAACTACCTAAGTTTTGTGTGAAAGTACTTAGCGCATGCGCATAAATGCCGATTTTTCACCTGATCGCTGCGCTGTGAAAAACGGCAGCGAGCGATCAACTCGGAATGAGGGCCTTAGTGTCAAAATGTACCAACAAGAGGTACAGAAGATTTTAATCATTTTTATACAGACCAGGTGGGTTCTCATAATATATTCTGCATCATTTATGAATCCGTCTACATGTGACAAAAATACAAATGACTTTACCCTTTTCTCTATACTGGACAGTTCTACTGAATACACACAATACAACACAGACAATGAAACCATCTGTTTAAACTCTTGTTTTATTGATATGTTGTTATACAATTTGAGACTTACATTTTCTTCATAATAATTATTTTCAGTCAGTTATTTTTTTGCACAATATTTTAATCAAGTTTCGTATTGCTTCAATATATAAATATTCTAAAAAACAAGATTATGTCAACATAGAATATACAATTAAAGAAGATGTGCACAAATAATGTTCTTTCTCCTTTCAACTGTGCATAGTAAATTATCAATCTAATTTTAAGGATTCTATAGTGAAAACAAAGCAGAAGCAAAAGGCTGACAGGAACTTGATCTTATCAGGCAAGACTGCAGATTGTAGAATCGTCAAAGAATATAAAAACAGCGCTACCAGGTGCTGATATTAAATCATTAAAAATATTTAATACAAATAAATTAATAACATATAAAACAAATTGAATATAATAAGCCTCATGAGCCAGTATTATGACCAAACAGTGGATTTATCCATGGACTCTTATTAAGGCCAAATGGTTGTAAGTGTTCCAATGCTTTTGAGATATCGTATCCTGTATGGATATACTGCAGATTGTAGAATCGTGTTGGGTATGCGTGACCGGCAGGCTTGGTGGCGAGCAGGTTATATTTCCACTCTATGGGTGTCATGGACACCCCCAAGTGGGAATAGTCCCTGTTAGTCGGCATGCCGACTGTCAGGACTGTAAGGGGGTGGGATTCCAGTGTCTATATTGTGTCCGGTGGTCTCTTGATGCAAGTACGGGAGAATATACAAACTCCACACAGGACCATGGTGGGAATTGAGCCCATGACCTCAGTGCTGTTGTGGGGAGTAATGCTAACCATTACATCATCTGTAAGGGCCGGTTTGGCCATCTGACACTTCCAGCAAATGCCAGAAGGGCCGATGACCCATTGCACTGGTTTAGCCACACAGAGTGCCGCACACAGCCTGATGTGCCTGTGCCAAAGAAAGATAAGGGCTTGCCTCGAGGCCAGGCCCCCCTGACTCATGGCACACCCCCAAGTGCAGTGGCCATGCCCCCTGTAACGTGTGCATGCGAGATTGCGGCACACATTCATGATCAAATACCAGAGCTGAAGAGCAGTTTGGCTCTGCTATCCGTACTGTGTATTTACTCACTAAACAATTCTATTTTGATTTCTTTCAGATTTTAAAACCAAATTTTGGGTTTTGGATGGAAAAAGATTATATGATTTAGCTGTTTTTATTAGTGATGTGCACCAGACATTTTTCGGGTTTTGTGTTTTGGTTTTGGATTCGGTTCCGCGGCCGTGTTTTGGATTCAGACGCGTTTTGGCAAAACCTCCCTGAAATTTTTTTGTCTGATTCGGATGTGTTTTGGATTCGGGTGTTTTTTACAAAAAAACCTCAAAAACAGCTTAAATCATAGAATTTGGGGGTCATTTTGATCCCATAGTATTATTAACCTCAATAACCATAATTTCCACTCATTTCCAGTCTATTCTGAACACCTCACACCTCAAAATATTATTTTTAGTCCTAAAATTTGCACCGAGGTCGCTGGATGACTAAGCTAAGCAACCCAAGTGGCCGACACAAACACCTGGCCCATCTAGGAGTGGCACTGCAGTGTCAGACAGGATGGTCGATTTAAAAAATAGTCCCCAAACAGCACATGATGCAAAGAAAAAAAGAGGTGCACTGTGGTCGCTGGATGGCTAAGCTAAGCGACACAAGTGGCCGACACAAACACCTGGCCCATCTAGGAGTGGCACTGCAGTGTCAGACAGGATGGCACTTCAAAAAAATAGTCCCCATACAGCACATGATGCAAAGAAAAATGAAAGAAAAAAGAGGTGCAAGATGGAATTGTCCTTGGGCCCTCCCACCCACCCTTATGTTGTATAAACAGGACATGCACACTTTAACAAACCCATTATTTCAGCGACAGGGTCTGCCACACAACTGTGACTGAAATGACAGGTTGGTTTGGGCCCCCACCAAAAAAGAAGCAATCAATCTCTCCTTGCGCAAACTGGCTCTACAGAGGCAAGATGTCCACCTCCTCCTCATCGTCCGATTCCTCACCCCTTTCACTGTGTACATCCCCCTCCTCACAGATTATTAATTCGTCCCCACTGGAATCCACCATCTCAGGTCCCTGTGTACTTTCTTGAGGCAATTGCTGGTGAATGTCTCCACGGAGGAATTGATTATAATTCATTTTGATGAACATCATCTTCTCCACATTTTCTGGAAGTAACCTCGTACATCGATTGCTGACAAGGTGAGCGGCTGCACTAAACACTCTTTCGGAGTACACACTGGAGGGGGGGCAACTTAGGTAAAATAAAGCCAGTTTCTGCAAGGGCCTCCAAATTGCCTCTTTTTCCTGCCAGTATAGGTACGGACTGTCTGACGTGCCTACTTGGATGTGGTCACTCATATAATCCTCCACCATTCTTTCAATGGTGAGAGAATCATATGCAGTGACAGTAGACGACATGTCAGTAATCGTTGGCAGGTCCTTCAGTCTGGACCAGATGTCAGCACTCGCTCCAGACTGCCATGCATCACCGGCAGCGGGTGGGCTCGGAAATCTTAGCCTTTTCCTCGCACCCCCAGTTGCGGGAGAATGTGAAGGAGCAGCTGTTGATGGGTCACGTTCCGCTTGACTTGACAATTTTCTCACCAGCAGGTCTTTGAACCTCTGCAGACTTGTGTCTGCCGGAAAGAGAGATCCAACGTAGGTTTTAAATCTAGGATCGAGCACGGTGGCCAAAATGTAGTGCTCTGATTTCAACAGATTGTCCACCCGTGAATCCTGGTTAAGCGAATTAAGGGCTCCATCCACAAGTCCCATATGCCTAGCGGAATCGCTCTGTTTTAGCTCCTCCTTCAATGTCTCCAGCTTCTTCTGCAAAAGCCTGATGAGGGGAATGACCTGACTCAGGCTGGCAGTGTCTGAACTGACTTCACGTGTGGCAAGTTCAAAGGGTTGCAGAATCATTCTCCACTGCGCTTTAATCAGGTGCATTCCCCCTCCTTTGCCTATATCGTAGGCAGATGTATAGGCTTGAATGGCCTTTTGCTGCTCCTCCATCCTCTGAAGCATATAGAGGGTTGAATTCCACCTCGTTACCACCTCTTGCTTCAGATGATGACAGGGCAGGTTCAGGAGTGTTTGGTGGTGCTCCAGTCTTCGGCACACGGTGGCTGAATGCCGAAAGTGGCCCGCAATTCGTCGGGCCACCGACAGCATCTCTTGCATGCCCCTGTCGTTTTTTTAAATAATTCTGCACCACCAAATTCAATGTATGTGCAAAACATGGGACGTGCTGGAATTTGCCCAGATGTAATACACGCACAATATTGCTGGCGTTGTCCGATGTCACAAATCCCCAGGAGAGTCCATTTGGGGTAAGCCATTCTGCGATGATGTTCCTCAGTTTCCGTAAGAGGTTTTAAGCTGTGTGCCTCTTCTGGAAAGCGGTGATACAAAGCGTAGCCTGCCTAGGAACGAGTTGGCGTTTGCGAGATGCTGCTACTGGTGCCGCCGCTGCTGTTCTTGCTGCGGGAGGCAATACATCTACCCAGTGGGCTGTCACAGTCATATAGTCCTGAGTCTGCCCTGCTCCACTTGTCCACATGTCCGTGGTTAAGTGGACATTGGGTACAACTGCATTTTTTAGGACACTGGTGACTCTTTTTCTGAGGTCTGTGTACATTTTCGGTATCGCCTGCCTACAGAAATGGAACCTAGATGGTATTTGGTACCAGGGACACAGTACCTCAATCAAGTCTGTAGTTGCCTATGAATTAACGGTGGATAACGAAAACACGTTTCTCACCTCCCAGGCTGCCAAGGCCTGAGTTATCCGCTTTGCAGCAGGATGACTGCTGTGATATTTCATCTACTTTGCAAAGGACTGTTGGACAGTCAATTGCTTACTGGAAGTAGTACAAGTGGTCTTCCGACTTCCCCTCTGGGATGACAATCGACTCCCAGCAGCAACAACAGCAGCGCCAGCAGCAGCAGTAGGCGTTACACTCAAGGATGCATCGGAGGAATCCCAGGCAGGAAAGGACTCGTCAGACTTGCCATTGACATGGCCTGCAGGACTATTGGCTTTCCTGTGTAAGGAGGAAATTGACACTGAGGGAGTTGGTGGTGTGGTTTGCAGGACCTTGGTTACAAGAGGCAGAGCCGGCCCTAACCAATATGATGCCCTAGGCAAGATTTTGGCTGGTGCCCCCTAGAACCACCGCTGGTTCCGCCTCTGACCTTGTACCCCCTATATTTTAAATAGGAACAGTTTGCCCATTTGGCGCACAGCCCAAAAAGGGGTGTGTTTTTGCTGCCAAGGGGCATGGCCACGCAATAATCCCAGTTCCAATTACGCCACACAGTACTGCAACTTTATTCACATATGATCATGCAATAGTGTCCATAATTCATATTACATCCCACAATAGTATCACTTTACCTTTAACGTTACTCCTCACAGTAGAGCCCCTTATTCACATTCCATCACAATAAATTGCTCCTTATTCACATTACACCACACCCTATTGCTCTTTATTCACATTAGACGACACAGTAGTGTCATTTCTGTACGCAACGCCACATAATAGAGCACCTTATACGCATAATGCCACACATTAGTAATGCATTTACACACATTCCACACAGTAATGCCCCTTACACATATGAGACACCTTATTAATGTCCTTATAAACATAATGCACCTTACACATTTTGACAACCTTTATTAATGCCCTTTTACACATAATGTCCTTTACACATATGCCACACATTATTAATGCCCTTATACACATAATGACACACATAGTGCCCCCTACACATTTGCTGAAAATTATTAGTGCCCCAATACACATAATGACACAATAACAGTAGTACCCTTTTACACATATGCCGCACATTATTAATGCCCTTGTACACATAATGACACGCATAGTGCCCCTTACACATGTTGCACATTATTAATGCATTTTACATGACACACATAATGCTCCTTACATATATTCCGAACACTACTGCACAACCAACCCACTCACATGCACACAGCACTCACACTGCCACTAACACTGTGACCTCTGCCTTTGCTTGGATACAGATGTGTCCTCATAAATATTGCCTCAATGCTAATGTCGGGCACACCTTTTTTTATGAAAATGCATCTTATTTGCATTGCTATGTGGCTAGGATGCACAAGCAGCTTCTGCTGAATAATATGATATGCAGCATGCCTATATACTGTGTGAGACTGTGGCTGTATCTGCATATGAATTGCTACACACAGAATATAGGCATGCTGCATATCATTTTAATCAGCAGAAGCTGCTGATGCCCCTAGGCATATCAAATGCCCTAGGCAATTGCCTAGTTTGCCTATGCCTATGGCCGGCTCTGACAAGAGGAAGGGATTTAGTGGTCAGTGGACTGCTTCCACTGTCATCCAAAGTTTTTGAACTTGTTACTGACTTATGATGAATGCACTGCAGGTGACGTATAAGGGATGATGTTCCAAGGTGGTTAACGTCCTTACCCCTACTTATTACAGCTTGACAAAGGCAACACACGGCTTGGCACCTGTTGTCCGCATTTGTGTTAAAATAATTCCACACCGAAGAGCTGATTTTTTTTGTAATTTGACCAGGCATGTCAATGGCCATATTCGTCCCACGGACAACAGGTGTCTCCCCGGATGCCTGACTTAAACAAACCACCTCACCATCAAAATCCTCCTTGTCATTTTCCTCCTCAGCGCCAGCAACACCCATATCCTCATCCTGGTGTACTTCAACAGTGACATCTTCAATTTGACTATCAGGAACTGGACTGCGGGTGCTCCTTCCAGCACTTGCAGGGGGCGTGCAAATGGTGGAAGGCGCCACCTCTTCCCGTCCAGTGTTGGGAAGGTCAGGCATCGCAGCCAACACAATTGGACTCTCCTTGGGGATTTGTGATTTAGAAGAACGCACAGTTCTTTGCTGTGCTTTTGCCAGCTTAAGTCTTTTCATTTTTCTAGCGAGAGGATAAGTGCTTCCATCCTCATATGAAGCTGAACCACTAGCCATGAACATAGGCCAGGGCCTCAGCCGTTCCTGTCCACTCCGTGTCGTAAATGGCATATTGGCAAGTTTACGCTTCTCCTCAGACGCTTTTAATTTTTATTTTTGGGTCATTTTACTGAACTTTTGTTTTTTGGATTTTACATGCTCTCTACTATGACATTGGGCATCGGCCTTGGCAGACGACGTTGATGGCATTTCATCGTCTCGGCCATGACTAGTGGCAGCAGATTCAGCACGAGGTGGAAGTGGATCTTGATCTTTCCCTATTTTACCCTCCACATTTTTGTTCTCCATTTTTTAATGTGTGGAATTATATGCCAGTATCAATAGCAATGGCCTACTACTATATATACTGCGCACAACTGAAATGCACCACAGGTATGGATGGATAGTATACTTGACGACACAGAGGTAGGTAGAGCAGTGGCCTACTGTACCGTACTGCTATATATTATATACTGGTGGTCAGCAAACTGTGCAAAACTGAAATGCACCACATGTATGGATGGATAGTATACTTGACGACACAGAGGTAGGTAGAGCAGTGGCCTACTGTACCGTACTGCTATATATTATATACTGGTGGTCAGCAAACTGTGCAAAACTGAAATGCACCACAGGTATGGATTGATAGTATACTTGACGACACAGAGGTAGGTAGAGCAGTGGCCTACTGTACCGTACTGCTATATATTATATACTGGTGGTCAGCAAACTGTGCAAAACTGAAATGCACCACAGGTATGGATGGATAGTATACTTGACGACACAGAGGTAGGTAGAGCAGTGGCCTACTGTACCATACTGCTATATATTATATACTGGTGGTCAGCAAACTGTGCAAAACTGAAATGCACCACAGGTATGGATGGATAGTATACTAGACGACACAGAGGTAGGTAGAGCAGTGGCCTACTGTACTGTACTGCTATATATTATATACTGGTGGTCAGCAAACTGTGCAAAACTGAAATGCACCACAGGTATGGATGGATAGTATACTTGACGACACAGAGGTAGGTAGAGCAGTGGCCTACTGTACCGTACTGCTATATATTATATACTGGTGGTCAGCAAACTGCAAAACTGAAATGCACCACAGGTATGGATGGATAGTATACTTGACGACACAGAGGTAGGTAGAGCAGTGGCCTACTGTACCGTACTGCTATATATTATATACTGGTGGTCAGAAAACTGTGCAAAACTGAAATGCACCACAGGTATGGATGGATAGTATACTTGACGACACAGAGGCAGGTAGAGCAGTGGCCTACTCTACCGTACTGCTATATATTATATACTGGTGGTCAGCAAACTGTGCAAAACTGAAATGCACCACAGGTATGGATGGATAGTATACTTGACGACACAGAGGTAGGTAGAGCAGTGGCCTTCTGTACCGTACTCCTATATATTATATACTGGTGGTCAGAAAAATTATGCACTGTACTCCTACTATATACTACAATGCAGCACAGATATGGAGCGTTTTTCAGGCAGAGAATGTATAATACTGGTGGTCACTGGTCAGCAAAACTCTGCACTGTACTCCTCCTATATAATACTGCTGGTCCCCAGTCCCCACAATAACGCAGTGTGAGCACAAATATATGCAGCACACTGAGCACAGATATGGAGCGTTTTTCAGTCAGAGAACGTATAATACTGGTCGTCACTGGTCAGCAAAACTCTGCACTGTACTCCTCCTATATAATACTGCTGGTCCCCAGTCCCCACACTAAAGCAGTGTGAGCACAGATATATGCTGCACACTGAGCACAGATATGGAGCGTTTTTCAGGCAGAGAACGTATAACACTGGTGGTCACTGGTCAGCAAAACTCTGCACTGTACTCCTCCTATATAATACTGCTGGTCCCCAGTCCCCACAATAAAGCAGTGTGTGCACAGATATATGCAGCACATTGAGCACAGATATGGAGCGTTTTTCAGGCAGAGAACGTATAATACTGGTGGTCACTGGTCAGCAAAACTCTGCACTGTACTCCTCCTATATAATACTGCTGGTCCCCAGAATAAAGATATTTGCAGCCCCCTGAAACAAAGTGAGAGGACGCCAGCCACGTCCTCTCACTATCATTTCCAATGCACGAGTGAAAAATGGCGGCAACGCGCGGCTCCTTATATAGAATCCGAATCTCGCGAGAATCCGACAGCGGTTTGATGATGTTCGGGCGCGCTCGGGTTAACCGAGCCATACGGGAGAATCCGAGTCTGCCTCGGACCCGTGTAAAATGGGTGAAGTACAGGGGGGTTCGGATTCCGAGGAACCGAACCCGCTCATCACTAGTTTCTATCTATCCATTTTGAAGAAATACAAACTCAAGAATCAGATTTTAAATCTGAATTCTAAACCAATACTTGATGGTGGTTTTGCAAAACCAAAACACGATGATTAGAACAAAACCAAAACACAAGATTCTGTGCATCTCTAAATACAATAATATTTAATGCAGTGGCGTCAGAAGGCGGGTGCTGGGGGTGTGCGGCCCGCACCCGGGTGTCCCCCTCGGAAGGGGTGACACCAAAGTGCCAGCTCTTCTGTAGTGACAGGAGCCGAGTGCTGCAGTGAGATAAACCCCTGCAGCACTCGGCTTCTGTCACAGATAAGAGCCAGCACTGCACGCTGAGCAGTCTCCGGGGGCAGCAAGCATCTTCGGGGAAGCTAGACATGCCCTCGGAGCGAAGAAAACAAAAAGATCAGAGAGACCACGAACTTTTGAATTAGGCCACGCCCCCTTTTCGGTGCCTGCGGCTCCACTGGGAAGGGGGGGGGGGGGTGATAATACAGAGCGTGCTCCGGGTGTCACCACACCCTGTGACGCCTCTGATTTAATGGATTGTAAATAAACAAACTTCTTCCTTGGAATAGTGTAATATACATGAGAGGTCATTAGAGAAAAAAATATCTTTTTTGTCAGTAATTAAAAGGTTTTAAGTTTCTTAAAAGGCACAAAGAATTTTTGTTTTGAAGAAAGTTCAGCATTCATAGATTAAATATGTTAAATCTGTATATCATTCTGATTATTCTTCATCATAAATTTATGCAAAAAAACATACAGTACAGTAATCTCCTTGGGCTATTGTTTAGAATACTCACGCACTGCAACTCATCTTTCTGCAATGAACAACTTTTCTAGATGCAATACATCAGTAAATCTTGTTAGACATCTACAGTATAATGCAGCCAAAACTATCAATATGGCTTTATATTAGAGATGAGCTGGTTCGGTTCCCTGAAAACCGAACCCCCCTGAACTTCACGCTCCGAGTCCGGATCCGAGCCCGGCTCGGGACTTCCTGCCTGACTCGGAAATCAGACGAGGCAAAACGTCATCATCCCGCTGTCGGATTCTCGCTGGATTTGGATCCCATATAAACAGCCGCGCGTCACAGTCATTTTCACTCTGGACTTGGAGAGTGAGGGAGGCAGACCTCTGTATCTCTGTTGGTGGTGGCGTTGGGTGGGGTTAGTGTGTGCTCTGTAGGGGTGCTGCTGCCATCACTGTGGTGTACCTTTGCTGTGTTAGGGGTGCTGTCCTGGCTGTCACTTGTGTTTCATGTGCTGCAGCTGTACATGAGTGTTGCTGTCCTGGTTGTCACTGTGTTGTACAGGGGACAGGGGCACTGTAACCTATAGGGGTGCAGATGTCTTAATAACATTACACTGGCCCTGTCTGCTATAAAAATTCAGGGGTGCAGTTCTTACAAATTAAAAGCACTCTGCTCCTGTATGCTGTCAAATATAGGGGTGCTGATGTATTAGGCACACTGCTCCTGTATGCTGTCAAATATAGGTGTGCTACTGGCCCTGTATGTTGTAAAAATTCAGGGGTGCAGTTGTAAAAAATTAAAAGCACACTGCTGTATGCTGTAAAATATAGGGGTGCTGCTGTTCAAATAACATTACACTGGCCCTGTATGTTATCAAAATTCAGGAGTGCAGTGAAAATCAATGTACACTGGCCCTGTCTTGTATGCTGTAATAATTCTAAAGTGCAGTGAAAATTAAATGTACACTGGCCCTGTCTTGTATGCTGTAATAATTCTAGAGTGCAGTGAAAATCAATGTACACTGGCCCTGTCTTTTATGCTGTAATAATTTTAGGGTGCAGTGAAAATCAATGTACACAGGCCATGTCTTGTATGATGTAATAATTCTAGTGTGCAGTGAAAATCAATGTACACTGGCCCTGTCTTTTATGCTGTAATAATTCTAGGGTGCAGTGAAAATCAATGTACACTGGCCCTGTCTTGTATGCTGTAAAGTTACAGGGGTGTTGTTAAAATACAGGGGTGCTCGCACTGTCTGCGGTTGCGATGTCTAGGCCTGACCTTTACAACACTGTATGGGAAGAGGAGGCTCCTACCACCATTTGCACGCACCCTGCAA
Organism: Pseudophryne corroboree; assembly: GCF_028390025.1. NCBI lineage: Eukaryota > Metazoa > Chordata > Amphibia > Anura > Myobatrachidae > Pseudophryne > Pseudophryne corroboree. The sequence goes on along the minus strand of NC_086448.1, from coordinate 358,468,826 downwards.
GTGCTGGGAGGAGCACCACCAGTCCAGTTGCTGATATTGAGATTGAGGATGTCACTGTAAAAGTACACCAGGATGAGGGGGATATGAGTGTAGCTGGCGCTGCGGAGGAAGTGGTGATGAGGATTCTGATGGTAATGTGGTTTGTTTGAATAAGGCACCAGTGGAGACAGTTGTTGGCCATAGGATGAAAAAGCCCATTGTCATGCCGGGGGAAACAACCAAAAAAGCCACCTCTTCGGTGTGGAATTATTTTTCCACAAATCCTGACAACAGGTGTCAAGCCATGTGTTGCCTTTTTCAATCCGTAATAAGTAGGGGTAAGGACATTAACACCTAGGAACATCCTCCCTTGTACGTCACCTGCAGAGCATTCATTAGAAGTCATTGTAAAGTGACAGTTAAATTAAAGTGAAGTACATTGTCAAGTATGTGCTGTTTGGGGCCTAGTTTTTAAAACAGCCATCCTGTCTGCCACTGCAGTGCCACTCCTTGATGGACCATGTGTTTGTTCCGCACACTTGTGTAGCTTTGCTTTGTAACCCAGCGACCTTGGTGCACCTCTTTTTTTTCTTTGCATGATGTGCTCTTTGGGGCCTAGTTTTTAAAAGTGCCATCCTTCTGACACTGCAGTGCCACTCCTAGATGGGCCACATGTTTGTGCCGCCCACTTGTGTCGCTTAGCTTGGTCATCAAGCTACCTTGGTGCCACCTTTTGGCCTAAAAACAATATTGTGAGGTGTTCAGAATAGACTGGAAATGAGTGGAAATTAAAGTTATTGAGGTTAATAATCCCGTAGGATCGAAATTACCCCCAAATTCTGTGATTTTAGCTGTTTTTGTGTTTTTTGAAAAAAATTCATCCAGATCAAAAACCAAAACCAAAATCCGAAAGGGTGGTGTTGGCAAAACCAATCCAGATCCAAAACACGAGTGGGGATCCAGATCCAAAACCAAAACACAAAACACGAAAAGTGCCCGCCGCACATCTCTACTTTATGGGGGTAATTCAGTGTTGATCGCAGCAGCAAATTTGTTAGCAGTTGGGTAAAATCATGGGGGTAATTCTGAGTTGATCGCAGCATCAAATTTGTTAGCAGTTGGGTAAAACCATGGGGGGTAATTCTGAGTTGATCGCAGCATCAAATTTGTTAGCAGTTGGGTAAAATCATGGGGGTAATTCTGAGTTGATCGCAGCATCAAATTTGTTAGCAGTTGGGTAAAACCATGTGCACTGCAGGGGGGGGGGGGGCAGATATACCATTTGCAGAGAGAGTTAGATTTGGGTGGGTTATTTTGTTTTTGTGCAGGGTAAATACTGGATGCTTTATTTTTACACTGCAATTTAGATTTCAGTTTGAACACACCCCACCCAAATCTAACGCTCTCTGCACATGGTTTTGCCCAACTAACAAATTTGCTGCTGCTATCAACTCTGAATTAGGCCCTATATGTGTACAAACCAAAGTAATTTACAGGATGCAGAAGCTGTGGAGAGACCATCTAGCAACAGAACAGATCTATAGTATGCTACATTAAAATAATGTATACTTTCCTTATCTGCTTACAAATTAGTGGGGTGAGACAGCATTCATAGTGTTTCTGACATCCTTTCCTAGTTCCAGGTAGCCAAAAGTTCTACATTTTGTTGTCATGGGTCAAGTGTTGGCTCCCATTAGGGATTTTGCCACTTACTAATGGGTCAACTTCTGACAATAGCTTTATTGAAGTACTATCTCTTTAACTCCTGGTGCTTTTCTCTAATCTTACATATTGTACATGGACGTTGTGTATGGGATGCCGGTGGTCGTGATCCTGGCGGGCAGAATACCGATGCCGGGATCCTGACCGCCAGAATACATACTGACTGGGGAAATTAGGAAATTATGCATCAGAACCAAAGGCTGTATTGGATTAAACATAAAAACATAGAATTTGACAGCAGATAAGAACCACTTGGCCCATCTAGTCTGCCCCTTTTTTTCCATATTTCTTTGTAAGGATATTCATATGACTATACCATGCATGTTTAAATTGTTCTACTGTCTTAGCCTCTACCACCTCTGATGGTAGTCTATGCCACTTGCCCACTACCCTTTCTGTGAAGTAATTTTTCCTCAAATTTTCCTTGAACCGACCTCCCTCCAGTGTTAGTGCATGTTCTCGTGTCCTATTGCTTCTCTTCATTTGAAGAACGTTTCCCTCCTGGACTTTGTTAAAACCCTTGGTTTATTTGAAAGTTTCTTCATGTCCCCCCTTTCCCTTCTCTGCTGCAAACTATACATATTGAGATTTTTTAGTCTTTAAGGGTAAGTTTTGTGATGTACAGTAGGCCATGCACCATTTTAGTTGCCCTTGTTTGTACAATCTCTAATGTATTAATATCCTTCTGAAGATATGGCCTCCAGAATTGAACACATGATTCTAGATGAGGTTGTACCAATGACCTATACGGTCAGGGCCGGCCCACCCGCTACGTGGGTTACGCGTAAGAGTAAGGCGCCACACTGTGGAGGGCGCCGGCAGCGTAGACCACGCTCCCAGCCCATGCTGCCTTCTGTATACCGCCAGCTCCTATGCTGTGTGTGGGCTCGCGGACAGATGCTGAGGCGGCCAGGGTGAGGAGGAGAGGGAGCTGCGCTGTCTGAGGGCAGCCGGCGGCGACAGCGGTACTTGTAAGGCCGGGACCCGGATGCCTGAGACGGAGTCAGATGGAGCGCAGTGGAGGGAGCTGCTGGACGGTGTTGGTAGAGGCAGGCTCCCTCCATCCGTAATAACTGCAAGAGGAGGACTTGTGTAAGTACTGTATATTTCTCCTTCTTTGATCTCATGCAGCACTGAGGGCATGGCACTTGTCCTTAGCACTTTTCAGGGACGCAAATGAAGACTCGTAGGCCTGCATGAGGCCATAGGGCTGTTCTTTCCCCATCACTGCTATAGGCTATAAAAAGAGGAAAGAAGTAACTTTTAAATTACCAATGTATTTTGTATTCAGACTAAAATGTATGTATTCCCAAGTTTATTGCTGTACCTGTAATATATTTTCATTGTCTATTACGTATATAACTCTTTAGAACTGTGTAGTTTTTGTGTAAAAGTTGGTATTTTATTTTTAGGATACAGAGCATAAGTTTTATATAGAGATTTCCAGTATTAGCAGCACCCTGCACTAAGCACCACTTGACCGCTCTGTGTTATTATTTTGCTTAGTCTGGTGTTCTGCGGACCACCTGTCTCAAAGTGCTGACTTCCCCCTAGTGAATGACCCTAACCCTCTCGTCCCGCAGCCTACCCTCCCCCTAGTGCCTTGCCCTAACCCTTCCCTATTCTGACCGCTAGTATCCCAACTGCCAGGATATTGACTACATCCCATGCTGGGGGGGGCACCAAGATTGTTCTTGTCTCCGGGCTATTGGGATGAAGTTACGCCACTGCGCAACAGGTATCTGTATAACATGTTCTACCTGGTGCATGTGTATAGGGTGTTCTTCTAACTGGTGCAATGTGTGTATGGTGCTCTACCTGGTGCAATATGTGTAACGTGCTCTACCTGGTGCAATGTGTGTAACGTGCAATGTGTGTAACGTGCTCTACCTGGTGCAATGTGTGTAACATGCTCTATCTGTGTGGTGTAATGTGAATTGGTACTATTATGTGGCCATGCTCCTTCCCCATGAAGCCACACCCCTAAATTTTTGGTGCGCGCCTTCAGCGCGCACTGTCCTTGTACTCAAATATGGGAGGGGGAGCACCAATTTACTTTCTGCCAAAGGGCACTGAAATGTCTAGTTACAGCTATGGTGCAATGTCCTGTATGCTACACAGCCCAGCAGCACTGTCACTCCCCCCTCCTTCCCCTTTCAACACTTTGTAGTGTCCAAAACAAGTCTCCGTTTTTATATTTGAATTATTAATAAGATTAATAAAAACCTTCATTCCAATGGGACCTAGAAAAGGACAGGTAGGACCCCAATTTTTAAAAGTTTGATTAATTAGAAAACACTTATTTAACGGTTCTGCCCTTTAAGTTTTAACTTTATGGTAGGCAGTTGATTTCACCCATATTTCGCTTAATGCGCTTTAAGCTTTTGTGTGTATAATATTTTCCATCAACCCTGGTGGGGGGGGGGAGGGGGCTGGGGGCGCCAAAATCTATATTCACTTACCAAAAAATTTAGGCTTGGGCCGGCCCTGTATATGGTGGCATTATTACTTCTTTCTTTCTGCTGCTGATTCCTCTCCCTACTCAGCCAAGCATTTGTCTTGCCTCCCTCATTGCTTTGTTACATTGCTTAACTGCCCCTAAGTCATCTGAAATAGTGACCCCTAGATCCATTTCCTTCTCAGTAGTATAGTTATTAAGATCTGAGAAAAAAACCTAGACTGGATGATGCAGAGAACTGGGTGATTGCAGGTGATGATTGGGTGAACTTGACACATGGTCTATCTTCTTGACAATAACCCCAGACACCTGGGTGTAACACTCATAAAGTGCACTCAGCAGGTATTCATGCCTATAAGAGCTGCTTTTCCCTAAAGATTTTATACGCCTACCAGTACTTAGATGACCACCAGGACTTACGCCACTGGCGACAGTACGAGCTTACTTCTAAGATGACAAGAGTTGTATGTCAGTAGAAAGGAAAACAAAGACAAGACCAACAATACAAGAAGACAAGAATGAGGCAAGAGAACAGTGAATAAGAGGGACATGTACTAAGCAGTGATAAAAGTGGAGAAGTGAGCCAGTGGAAAAGTTGACAATGACAAACAATCAGCTACTCTGTATACTTTTATAGTATGCAAATTATAAATGTTACTTCAATGCTGATTGGTTGCCATGAGCAACTTTTCCAGTGGCTCACATCTCTACTTTTATAACTGCTACTATCACTGCTTAGTACATCTCCCCCTTAATAACAAAGACTAGCAATAGGGTTAAGGTACTAATGAGACACCTGGGTATAGAGAGATACAGAAAGAGTGGTGCACCAATGGTAATAGCACGAGGAAGTAGTCTGGAGAGATGGCAATAACCGACTAGCAGACAGGGTAAACTAATTAAAGAGACAGGCAAGGAACATAAATCAACTGGTACATAAATAACAAGGAATGCTCTGAACCAGCAGCAGTAACTACTGGCAACAACAGAAGTAATACACAATAGGGTTCAGACAGGGAGAGTAGAACAGATAAACAAATACACAGAATGCTCCAATCCAGTGGCTGTTACTCCTGGCAACTGCAGTTACCAACACAAAGGAGCAAAACAACTACTATCACTTGAAGATGATTAGACATGGACAGAGAAAGATTGAGATCAGGAATTGGTCTGAGGACAGACTAATAGGCCTGTGACTATGTACATGGTTAAAGAGGCCTGAGAGAGAGACTGCAGTGGAATGGGACTGTGGTAATATAGACAAATGTGGTGGTTATGTGTAAAGCAGTTGTATGCAAATAAAATTATAATGGATAGCAAACAGAAAGACCAAAGATACAGACAAAACAAAGAAACAAGTATTGTGTGGAATCTTCCACACTGCAGCTGATGCTAAGGCAGACAGGAACCAGACAGAACTGGGTCTGGCTAGGATACTTTAGCAAACAGGACTGGAATTTGTCACAGAGAGACAAAGGCTTCTGCTGCAACCGACTCTATGACCAGCAAGCAGTGCAAGGCAGGAGCAGGAGATAAAAGGAACAGCAGCTAGTCAAGAGCCTCCTGCAGCCAAGCCTCCAAAGATCTCTAATCTCATGCAGCTGCTACAGAATTTAAGCAGGCAGAACAGAGCTGCAGCAGCACATGTAACAATAGTGCCATTAATACTATACTTAGCCTTTGGATATTTTTAGACCCAAGTGCATGATTTTGCATTTTTTGGCATTAAACTGTGATTGCTATGCTCTTTCCTCTAGTCTATCGAGTCCATCAGTCACTTGTTTTACCCCTCCCGATGTGTCTACTCTGCTGCATACCTTTAAAGCCCTACTGCTTAAGAAGCCCTACTTCTTAACCAGTCCTACTTCTAAAAAAAACTGTTCAGAAATACTTTGGCTTCACCAATATCTGTATCTATTTTATTAAGGACCTTTATACTATCTTAGCCCATGAAAATAAAGCCACTAATGGTAACCAGATATTAGCTTGATCCAAGTCTAGCAAAGAAAACTTCCTCACAGAGAGAAAAAAATAACTTCTACACTTTGTTCTCTACGTTGACAATTCAGACATTGCTATTGTAGATTCATCTGTCAATTCAGTGTAGAAATGACAGGACACTGGAGTTACTGCAATACAGAGACTGGCATGAGTTCACTTCTGCTAACCATGTTACAGACACATCTACATCTACCTTTGAACATTAAAAACTCAGCACGAGTATGAATGCAAAACAGTATAACAGTGGTGAGTAAAGAAGTGATAAAGCAGTGATAAGTGCAAGGTGATAACACACCAGTCATTCAGCTCCTAACGGTCATTTTTCAAATTTGTAATGATTGGCTGTTGCATTATCACCTCACACTTAACACTGCTTTATCACTTCTTTATCCCTTCTCCAGGCTTAAGACATCTGCTCTTTTGTCCCTTAACGTTAGCCCAAGTTATAATCCAACATGTGTACATATTTTTTTGCTTTAACACTGTTCCTGTAATCACCATTGTTATACTGTTTTGCATGCTGATTTTTTAATGTTCAAAGGGAGATGTAGATCCCTTCTCCAGGCTTAATACATCTTCCCCAAAATCTTGGAATTTGAGATTGGATTTGGAGACTCTGTCAGACCTGGTGATAAAGAAAGTAAAAAGTGGGACAGACCCTTGTTGTGACTCTTCCATGTCAGGTGTGGAGAGGGGCATTTCTGGAACTCTTGCAGGTGGGTCACTTGTTAGTCTCTGTCTATACCAATATGCTTTCTAACAAATTTGGCCATTGTTGGAGCAGGTGAGACTGCAGGTTCAGGCACCCCATCCTACTGATCATCCTGTGCATTCCCAGCAGTATGAGCCATGCAGCATACTGTATGGCTGTACTTTTTTCACTGGAATCTGACACTGCTGTATGAAACCTATATCTGTTCATAATGACTTTTTTCCAATGGCAGGTATATTTTTATCACACTTTTTAATTAGGACTTCAGGATCCTCAATGTCTTCCACCTCTACATAAACAAAAGTGGCTGCCTCATCCACAGCCCCAACACCAGCTAGATTCAGTAGTGTGTAAGCCTGTACCTTTTTAGACTTATCAGTCAGTCTGGCATTGCAATAAATGTGATACTTTCTGTGGAGTTTGAGGCTTGCATCTGCAGTGTCTTCATCAAAAACCAGCAGATCAGCTCTGCTGAGACCCTGAGCCATCACTTCCACTCTGTCACCATGCAGATTCATTTAAATCAGTGTAGAAATGACAGGATGCCAGAGCTGTTTCAACTCCCTCCAGCATAATAACCAACATGGCCACTGGTGAGAGAATCTGGCAGTGACATGCGGTTGGATGAGGCAGATCCTTTACTGTTATACTGACGTTTGTGCCAGAATTTTGACTGTATAAAGTATATGAAAAATACAAAGAATTTGATTGAAATAACTTCCTTGCATTATTCGAATCATTTTTATAGCCAAAACTCTGCAGTAAAGAGTCTATGGCAGGTGAGGCAGTGCCTCACCTGCCTATCTTTTACGCACATCTCTAATCAAAACTTACCAAATTTCCAGGAGTTTCTACTGCTGCACCTGTGTATAATGCCCAGATGTTCCCTTTAACTCATATATTGCGTGTAAATCTTTCTCTGGTGCTAGCCAGTGCCTCCTGGGCCATTTAGCTCACCGCACGTCTCTGGAATCTGGGCAGATATTGGTTGGCATGAGGTCACTTTCACCAAGTTATATTACCCACATATCTACACCTACTGTATAGAAGCAGTCCTATCACACAGAATAATGGTCCAGGTTCCTCTTCATCCCTATATATTTTTATCTCCTGTTGAAAAAGAATTACAGCATGAATATAAAAGTCATTAGTCAATAATTATTACATTAGTTTCTGAGGTTGAAAAAAGACAATTTGTCCATCAAGTTCGACCTATTTGTGGTCTCCTACGCTGTATTATTTTTAGGACTAATTTTATCTGCTGTGAATATCGGTCGTTGTGTTTATTTCTCTTTTTTTTAACTATAGTGTCCTTATCCATTAGGAATTTATCTAGCCGATTCTTAAAAGTATTGACTCATTACTACTCTTTCAGGCGGGGAATTCCAAACACGTATTGACCGTACTGTGAAGAAACCTTTTAGCTTCTGTGTGCGAAATCTCCTCTCCTCCAACATTAGCGGATGTCCACGTATCCTCTGTGTCGATCTTATAAAAAACAGATCCTCCGCAAGCTAGTTTTCAAGAGAAATTCCTACAAGGAGATTTCCACGCTATCATAGTTTTCATTTACTATAAAAATTTGAAGGCGAGCTACTAAATTGATTAAGGGGTTAGAGGCACTTGAGTACGAGGAAAGGCTTACTAGGTTAAATATATATACACTAGAAAAGAGGCGTCTAAGAGGAGACATTATTAATATCTTCAAATATGTAAAGGGTCATTACAAGGAGTTAGCAGGGGATTTGTTTATTAAAAGAACTCTGTATAGGACACGTGGGCAGTCGCTGAGGCTAGAGTAGAGAAAATTCCATACACAAAGTAGGAAGGGGTTCTTCACAGTAAGGGCAATAAAGATTTGGAACTCCCTGCCGGAGAAGGTGATAATGGCGGACTCTGTAAATGCATTTAAAAATGGATTGGACAAATTTCTATCTGAAAAAAGTATCTAAGACTATAGCATTTAATATATTGACATTAAATATCTGGGAGTGATACAAATTATAGTTGTTAATTGGTACTAAACCATTACTTCAGCAGGTACATTATAATGTACATAGATTAATACAGAAAACCGGATGGGCATTTTGCCTCTTTTCAACCCCATTAACTATGTTACTATGTTACTAAAGAGTGCAAATAGATCATCTTGGTTCAATATCTCTCTAGATTTAATATTAAAATATCCTCTTTCTTGCCTGGCAGATATAATTGTCTTGTATCACTTCCATCCAGTATAGAGTAGCTTAACCTGAACTCTGCCTTATCCAAGAAAGGAAATTTTATAGGTTACAGTGTTCCATCCTTTAGCACTATTCAAAGAATCTTTAAATAATAATCTTTCCTGTTTCAGTTACTTTGTGGAACTTTTGCAATGTATTCAACTGACTGTCTAAATGAAGTTTACTTCTGAATCCTTGCTTGATTCACATTAGGAGGTAATATCAGGTAAAATCCCTAACAGCCCCATAAATAATGGATCCACTTACTTTCTGAAGAAGCTGATGATCACATCAGAGAAACTCTTTAAGGACTGTGCCTCCCGAGAGGAGAATTCACTTTCTTGCATTCCTTGTACTGGACCTACTACTACCATTATAACTACTGTATGCTGAGAGTGCACCACCTCTAGTACTCCACAACAATCTAAAGCAAGGCAGTACAGGGCAAATGACATCTGAATAATATACTGATACTGTACTTTTGTGTGTGAGTGGACCATTAGAATGTGATCAAATATAGTTTACTATAGTTTAATAATATGGTAGTACAAGCTAAAGGCAAAATAATATTTAATGTATTGAATGTGTCTTTAAATGATTGGTTGCCCTATAAACCTGTACATGTTACCCAGTAGGGCAGGCATTCCCAACCTTGGCGCTCAAGGCACACTAACATTACAGATTTTAGTGATATCCAAGCTTCGAGTGTGCTTTGAGGACCAAGGTTGGGAATGGGAACCGAGGTCTCTCTGACAGCAGCCATTGCTGCACTGTGAGCTTTCCTACTGGTCACATCAGATGTGACCATGTCAGGGAAAGCCCATCCTTGTAAGGTTGCATCTGATGCGTGCCAAGCAAGTGGTTAAGTAAATATGAGGATGTGCTTCACCCTCTTTGTTCTGGGAACAGGACTGCACCTATTCCTACCTTGCATCACAAATTCACTTTGAAAGCCAGGTGTCATCAAAACTGGTTGGGTACACAATGCTACCTTCAACTCCTGAAAAGCATTTTCTGCTTAAGGATTACATTTAACCATACCTTCTGTTTGCCCTGCACGACCAGGAAGTGAACAAGCCCGTACGGACGAAGCGCGTCTTCCTACTGCTGGACCGCTGGCACCAGCCTCTTATCTACAATGACGCTGTGACACCTATCTTTTGTTCTCCTAGTCCTGGGAATCGTAAGCTTCCATCCGCCCTCAGGACATATATATTAGATATTGGTTCACTGCATATGTATACTAATGCTCATTTGCACATATATTTATATACTTTATATTATGTCCTGGGCAGATATTCTTCTAATCTAATTGTATTGCCTGAATTGTTTGGGAGACTGTAACTGGACTAGAGGGTGTTAGATATTATTTTGACCACCCTCACCCAGTTACACCTAAAATATTTTAGCAACAAACCTAGGACCGGCAGTGTAGATATTGGGGTGACCTTTCTTCTATCTGATTCATGAAACAGCACTGTCTGTTAGATCAATAGCACTATAGCCTCCGGTCACTCCACCTATATCTGTTATATTTTAGCTCATGTCCGGACTATATAATTTTTGTACCACCAATATACTTATCCTTCTGGGAACCAGGTGTCCCACAACTTCTGTTGGGAACCGGGTGTCCCACAATTTCTGTATATAAATTGCATTTAGTGTCATAGCATAAGATCACTTATATTGACTTATAAATTATCTAAAAGCCGTTTGCTGTTTAAATGCAGTACTTTTGATAATACCGGTCTATTACATACTTAGTAATAAGACATTTAGATTCTCTTTGTTCTTCATTCAACTATTTTCCGTGGACTCTCATCTGCGATCCAGGTTGCACAATGACACTGGTGTGGTATTTGCTGCACTCTGCCTAACGTAGAAAGCAGATCCACATACTATATTCTTCTAAAAAAAAATCTGTACCTTCCTCTAAATCTCTTATATAGGTGCACTCCCATTGGAGTACAACTCACATACTCCCTCTACTATCATACCACACTGCCAATGCCCGATCTCGCCTGATCTTGGAAGCTAAACAGTGTCGGGCTGGGTTAGTACTTGGAGAGGAGACCTCCCACGAATACCCGGTGTTGTAGAGCAGGAGTCAACTTCTTCTGATATGTGATATGTGACACCAACAGCAGTATCACCATTGACTTCTTTTTCTCATCAATCTGATCTTTCAACTGCATATAAGCATCCAGGCTATATCCATAGACTTATCAGTAGTCAGCATTTGCTTGTGTATCTTTATTGCTGGTGACGAGTAGCGTTCATGGTATTGACCCAACTAATTGGTCGCATTTACACATACTTATCACCTCTTTGACCACCATTTGGTCCCATTAATACAGAATTTCTGTACTGGTCAGGGGAAATGGGTGTAAGACAATTATGTGTCTACAACCTTTCTAATCACATCCTGTGAGAAAAAGACCAGAACATTTTAATATTTTTTGTATTTTCCTTATTCTTTGGATCACTTGTTGGGTATATTCTATTTTAAATTACTTAATAAAAATTATGCTTTAACACTTTCTTTACATATCTAACGTAATTTTCCATTACTGATTAAGAGTGCGCCCACACAAGAGCCTTCTCTCTCTCCCTCTACTAGTACATGTACTTGTCTGGCTCTGGGCGCACCACCAACTAGGACTATATTTTGGAATTTTTCCCAGGGCTATAATTGTCCACTTTGGTCACCACCATTCATGTTCCAATTAATTTGACCAGTGCCTGATCGCCCTTCTCTTTGCCTAAGGTTTGTCAGTGGAACAGCAATAGTGGCAAAATTGGGTATAAACCATCTATAATATCCCATGACTCCTAGGAAAGCTCTCACCTGCTTCTTAATCAGGCGTGATGACCAATTTTGTATTGCCTCAATTTTATTAAGTTGAGGCACTATCCAACCTCTGCTGATGGTGTATCCAAGAAACTTTACTTCTTTTGTCCCTAAACAACATTTTTTTTGGTGTTGGCTGTAAATTCTGCCTTACAGATGGAGTCCAGCACTGCTAGTACCCTGGGTAAGTGACACTGCCAATCAGTACTATAGATAACTACATCAGCATATTATCTATGCTGCCTTAGAATTCTATCCACCACCCTTTGAAAGATGGCGGGTGCCCCATGTAACCCAAATGGCTGTCTTTTTTTGCATTCCCTGTTAATGGCACTTGCCAATACTTTTTGGTTAAGTCTAGAGTGGTTAAGTACCTTACAGTTCCTAAACTTCCTCAAGAAACCTTAGTCTGGGCTGACTAATTTGGGGTCAGTGCTTCAGCCACGGGACTCTCAAGTGTGTCTCATGGTTGTGGAATTACCTCCCTGCTAGTAGAGCCTGATGCTGGTTCTAAAAATACAGGGAATACAGGGATACTTGTTTTGTTCCCCATATTTTTATAGCCAAGACCAAACTTGCATCCAGAAAATATCTGGATGCAAGTTTGGCCATTGTAAGTTGTGGGAGTGCAAGAAACATGCAAGATTACATGTACTCGCACCATATTACATGTACAAGTTTTGCGGTAAACTCACACACTTACAGAACTCGCACCCTATTACATTTAGCCCAGTGACTCCCAACCGAGGTAAGATTTCTTTTTTTAACTTATCATAGTCTTTGTCATCAGTCAGGCACAAGTCAAAATAGGCTTTTTGCAGTTTCCCTGACAGGAAGGGTGTCACAAGACTTGCCCACTGTTCTTTAGGCCAACTCTCTCTCTCAGCTGTTCTTTCAAAAGTGGTTGTATAAGCTTTAACATCACCACTCTGGGTCATCTTTTGCAAAAAATGACTGGCCTGAATGGAACGAAAATTAGTTGAATGTCCTAGAAAGTGTTCCTGCAACAGAGCTGATAAATGCTGCACAACCACTTTTATGGCCTTGTGGTCTTGGTGCTGTTGCCCGCAGAATTAATTGATAAGAATCTGCTGTTGCTTTTGATTTTCCTCAAGCTACAATCATTGTGTGTGGTTTTCTTTTAGTGTGGCTTGCTACACCTGCTGAGTCCTGGTAGCTTACTGCTGAGGTGAAGTAACCTGCAGCAAGTCCTTAATAATGTCCTTCATATTATCTTTGGGTGTAGGATTGAAGCAGAATCTGGCTCCCTTAAGCATCTGCTGATACCAACACGATAGATTTCACATTGTATAAGCTGATGTTCACAACAACAAATAGGTGTCTGTCACTTTAAACTTTAAACATAATTTTTCCTATGGCTGCAATGTCAATGTGTTGTTTGCATTCACGTCCACCAATTGTGAAGAGATCAAGGTAGGGGTGCCCTCTCTTGGGGTAGATGGTCACGTCGTAACACACAGCAGCCAAGAAACAGTACACCAGTCTAGGAGTTTTGTGCAATCTAGCTGTAGCTAGTTTCATTATGAAGTACAGAAAACAGAAAACATAAAAACAAAGTATGACCTAATGCCGCTATCAAAAACATAAGCATATGCACAGCACTCATGGTCAGAACATTACAGTGTCTCTTAACAGGCATGATGCCTGTTCCCCTAGGTATTGAAGCACTGAGTAAAAACCTACAGTAACAAACCTTTATTAGCCTCTATAAATGCAAGTACTAATTTGCCTAATCTCAGGCTGAAGACCTGAAGACCCAAAATGGGTTTAAGGGATGGGGCCAGTCCTCTCTCTCCATCCAAAACCCTAGGAACCCTTAACCAGCTTTTACTAAAGCCCAAACATCTTACCAAGTCTGTATTTCAGAAGAAGACATTTTTATAACATATACTGTAGGTCAGAAATCTGGGACAAATATATATCCACTGTACATCCTTAATAGTGCTTTCATCACAATATGTTTATACGGTAGTGATGAGCGGGTTCGGATCCTCGGAATCCGAACCCCCCCGAACTTCATCCTTTTTACACGGGTCCGAGGCAGATTCGAACCTTCCCGCCTTGCTCGGTTAACCCGAGCGTGCCCGAACGTCATCATCCCGCGGTCGGATTCTCGCGAGATTCGTATTCTATATAAGGAGCCGTGCGTCGCCGACATTCTTCACTCGTGCATTGGAAATTATAGTGAGAGGACGTGGCTGGCGTCCTCTCAGTTTTATTCAGGTGGCTGCAAATATCTGTGCTCACTGCTTTATTGTGGGGACTGGGGACCAGCAGTATTATATAGGAGGAGTACAGTGCAGAGTTTTGCTGACCAGTGACCACCAGTATTATACGTTCTCTGCCTGAAAAACGCTCCATATCTGTGCTCATTGTGCTGCATATATCTGTGCTGACACTGCTTTATTGTGGGGACTGGGGACCAGCAGTATTATATAGGAGGAGTACAGTGCAGAGTTTTGCTGACCAGTGACCACCAGTATTATACGTTCTCTGCCTGAAAAACGCTCCATATCTGTGCTGCATTGTAGTATATAGTAGGAGTACAGCGCATAATTTGCTGACCACCAGTATATAATATATAGCAGTACGGTACAGAAGGCCACTGCTCTACCTACCTCTGTGTCGTCAAGTATACTATCCATCCATAGCTGTGGTGCATTTCAGTTTTGCACAGTTTGCTGACCACCAGTATATAATATGTAGCAGTACGGTACAGAAGGCCACTGCTCTACCTACCTCTGTGTCGTCAAGTATACTATCCATCCATACCTGTGGTGCATTTCAGTTTTGCACAGTTTGCTGACCACCAGTATATAGTATATAGCAGTACGGTACAGTAGGCCACTGCTTTACCTACCTCTGTGTCGTCAAGTATACTATCCATCCATACCTGTGGTGCATTTCAGTTTTGCACAGTTTGCTGACCACCAGTATATAATATATAGCAGTACGGTACAGTAGGCCACTGCTCTACCTACCTCTGTGTCGTCAAGTATACTATCCATCCATACCTGTGGTGCATTTCAGTTGTGCGCAGTATATATAGTAGTAGGCCATTGCTATTGATACTGGCATATAATTCCACACATTAAAAAATGGAGAACAAAAATGTGGAGGGTAAAATAGGGAAAGATCAAGATCCACTTCCACCTCGTGCTAAAGCTGCTGTCACTAGTCATGGCCGAGACGATGAAATGCCATCAACGTCGTCTGCCAAGGCCGATGCCCAATGTCATAGTAGAGAGCATGTAAAATCCAAAAAACAAAAGTTCAGTAAAATGACCCAAAAATCAAAATTAAAAGCGTCTCAGGAGAAGCGTAAACTTGCCAATATGCCATTTACGACACAGAGTGGCAAGGAACGGCTGAGGCCCTGACCTATGTTCATGGCTAGTGGTTCAGATTCACATGAGGATGGAAGCACTCATCCTCTCACTAGAAAACTGCAGTGCCACTCCTAGATGGGCTAGGTGTTTGTGTCGGCCACTTGGGTCGCTTAGCTTAGTCACACAGCTACCTCATTGCGTCTCTTTTTTTCTTTGCATCATGTGCTGTTTGGGGACTATTTTTTAAATCTGCCATCCTATCTGATACTGCAGTGCCACTCCTAGATGGGCCAGATGTTTGTGTCGGCCACTTGGGTCGCTTAGCTTAGTCACACAGCTACCTCATTGCGCCTCTTTTTTTCTTTGCATCATGTGCTGTTTGGGGACTATTTTTTTGGAGTGCCATCCTGCCTGACACTGCAGTGCCACTCCTAGATGGGCCAGGTGTTTGTGTCGGCCACTTGGGTCGCTTAGCTTAGTCATCCAGCGACCTCGGTGCAAATTTTAGGACTAAAAATAATATTGTGAGGTGTGAGGTGTTCAGAATAGACTGAAAATGACTGTAAATTATGGTTATTGAGGTTAATAATACTATGGGATCAAAATGACCCCCAAATTCTATGATTTAAGCTGTTTTTGAGGGTTTTTTGTAAAAAAAAACACCCGAATCCAAAACACACCCAAATCCGCCAAAAAAATTTCAGGGAGGTTTTGCCAAAACGCGTCCGAATCCAAAACACGGCCGCGGAACCGAAACCAAAACACAAAACCCGAAAAATTTCCGGTGCACATCACTAATATATACGGTATATTTTTTATTGATTTGCACCTTAGTGATGTTTTTTTTATAGAGCCAGCAATCATCCGCTTTTTTTCTCATTTGGGACCTTGCAGCAGAAATATTCTATGGAGGACATGGGGGGTAAGGAAATCAAATATTAAATGAATTAGATAAGAATAGAGAGGAGTATGGCTTGCATTAAGCTTGGAAAGTGTGGGAAAATATTGTAATGAAAGATATTACAGGTAATGGAGGAGTTTCACCTGAGTGCTATAGTAAATGATGATATAAGTGAGGTAAATATTAATATGAGCCTTAAAATATTAAAGAAGGCACATAATAAAATACTATAGGAAAAACGGTGATTAGTCAAATATATATATAGGATTTGGGGCACAGTATGTTGCTGTGAAGCAGTAATAATAATATAATATTACTGATTGTACACGAAAAAAGCAATCCTCAGTTAAACCTGTATGATTAGGGCAGTTAGGGAAATTAGGGCCAATGGACTGTAGTTTGAGTGTAGGCAAAGTGATTTACCTCATGGAAATAGCAAAAGAAAAGATTATAGTATGTTAAGGTTATAAAATTGTATTTAATGTTCATTTGTTCAGTTTGACGTGTGATATTTTATATGAGTGATAAAAGAAGATGGAGAACAATTTTTCTTCAAACTGACTTTTAAATAGAGATGTGCACCTACTCCTGTGTTTTATTTTTGGATCTGTATTAATTTCGTGTTTTGGTTTTGCTTCTAATTTTGGAAAACACCCTCACGTGGTTTTGTATTTGTATTTTTTTTTAAATCCTAAAAAAATCTGAAACCATGTAGTTTGGACCTGTTTTTGTTCCTACAGTATTATTAACCTCAATTACATTAATTTCCGGTTATTTTTGACCACCTCACAACTGACAGTAATCTTTACCAATATTGTCTAAAGGTTTGCTGGCTAAACTAAGCAACAGAGCAGTGGCACAAACACACGACATGCATATCTGTTTAAAAATGTGTTACAAATAATACCCCTTTCACACCGCACAAATAACCCGGTATCGACCCAGCATATTGCCGGGTCGACACGGGTCAGCGTGCAGTGTGAAAGGGGCATAACCGAAATCGCGGGTCGCCTGACCCGGCAATTCAACCCAGGAATAAAGCAGTGTTATACCAGGGTTGAATACCGGGTCAGTGGCTGCGTAAACGGGCTCCCTGGTCGATGCGTCCCGGGACCCATTTACTGCAGCAGGGAGAAGCGGCGCGGAGATGATCTCATCTCCCAGTGCCGCCTCCAATTCGGCCCCCGCCTCTGCCCCTGACTCCGCCCCCCGCTGCTATGGCAACCTGCCCGGCATATTGCCGGGATGGGGAAGCCTGCAGCAGCGGCCAATGCCGGATCCCACCCGGGAAGGACCCATTTCCAATTCCCGGGTGGGATCCAGCATTGGCAGTGAGAAAGGGGTATAAGTAATGTATTAGAGCAGGGACATGTGGTGAGCTAAATGGCTCAGGAGACACTGGTTAGCACCAGAGCCAGATTTACATGCAATATATGAGCCAAAGGGTACATCTGGGCATTATACACAGGTGCAGCTGTATAAACTCCTGAAATTTTGGTGAGTTGATGTGAGAGATGTGCGGAAAAGATAGGCAGGTGACCATAGACTTTTTACTCCAGAGTTTTGCCTATAAAAATGATTAGAATAATGCAAAGAAGATATTTCAAACATAGTCTTTGGTGGATATTAGATTTGGTCCGAAGAGACATCGGGAGTAAAAACCCCCGATGTTTCTTCGGGTGCTGAGGTCGGGCTATTTACTTTGCTCGGCCGGTAACAAGTCCTCTTACACCCGAAAACACACAGGTTCAGTGAAACCTGTGTGTTTTCGGGTGAAACAGCCCCGTTTTCGGTTGAAAACGGGGCTGTTATCGGGCATTTTGCTTCGCCATGCCGGAGGCAGGTGAAGCAAAACCCCCGATAAGCCGCGGCACGCGCCGGCTTATCGGGGCCAATTAAATAGCCCCCACCGGCCGATACTTATCACCCGGCACCCCGGGCCAAATTGAATATCCCCCTTTGTATTTTTCATATACTTTGTACACTCAAAACTCTGGCACAAACATTGTTATGACAGGGTATGATTTGCCTCACCTGCCTCACCCCACTGAACATCACTGTATTAGAGCTATAACCAATAAAACTGTCTATGCAAAAAAGAACTTCCCCAATGCCGCCCCCCCCCCCAAATACAGCCCATTATGAAAAGAAAAGTGGTGCAAGATGGATCTGTCCTTGTGCCCTCCTACCCACCCTTATGTTTGATATTAAAAGGACATGCACAGTTTAACAAACCAAGCGACAGAGACTGACACTTTTGTGGCTGAAGTGCTTGGTTTGCTTTGACCCCCCCAAAACAAATTTTTGGAAGGACTACCTTCGATTCCTAATAAGATGGTTGATTATGAGGGTGTTAATTACAAATTATTACAATTATGTCAAATACATTTTATGAATTTGCTGCAATTGATGTAACACGGAGGAAGGGACTAGATGGTTAATGTCCCTACCTCTACTAACTTTGGTCTCACATATGGAGCAGATGACTTCACAAATATTGTGTTAGGGAACTCCAGCTCAATTGTGTAAGACCCCTAGAGCCCTCTTCTGTCTATAACAGTTGCCTGATGTTCCCTTAGTGCCTGACATGCACGCTAGTACTTAAGTGGCTGCCAGGACTTACACCTCTAGCTGTAGTTGCTTACACAATTGGCTGGAGACCACAGGATTATTGTCTGTAGTGGTTTACTGCAGGTACATGCAGAATGGCACAGGAATCGCAGTGTCTGTTCTCAGGACACAGAGGCTGGGGGCATGGCCAGTAGCTCATATTGTACTGGGAAAACCCCCACACTTACAAAAAGAAGAGGCATAGGTCATGATCCCAGCATTCCCTTGAATCAACGCCTCCATTTGCTGAGGTCATGCCCCCTTTTTCGGGCATGTGCGGCTTCGCTGCGCGCAGGATTCCCTACTTCACGATTGAGAATGTTGGGCGGTATGACTAAGAGGTCAAAAACATTCACTCTCTCATCTATATGACAATCCATTCCCTTAACTCCACCTTGCTTACATTATATTTTTTCCAATAAATATTCAGCCCAGTAAAAACTATGGGGGGTATTCAGTACTGATATGCATCTCCCCATCTGCTCCCGCAGTGCACATGCGCAGGACCTGCACTGCATATGTGTGCTGTTTGGGGAGATGCGCTCGCATCTCACTGATGCAAACGCCTCTGCCTGATTGACAGGCAGAGGTGCTCGCAGGGCGATACGGGTCAGCCACATGGCGTTGCGGGTGAGGCGAATTGGCATTGGGTGGCGTGGCAATGAAAATGGTGGCTGGTGCACATAACATCACACATGGCAGCTGCAACTAGGAAAATTGGCACCATGCGTCTGCCTTTGCAGCCTGGCTGCGGAGGTAGGGGGCATCCACAAATCAGCAATGCCGCATTTATAGATGTAGCCATGTTCATCTTTGCGGTGATGTCACATGCTACATTGTGGCATGCTGCATGACTCGCTGGGCTGTGACTATTCACAGCTGGCAATCACTCAATCTCCAGCTGTGAATAGTCGCAGCCCAGCATGCCATACAGCATGCCACATTGCAGCAAGATGAACATGGCTACATCTGTATACTGCAAAAAGCATGGGGGATAGTATAGAACCTTGTGTAACACCACCTGGCAGTGGCACTGGTGATGATGAGTATACTCCAGACGAAATTCTCTGTGACCTGCCAATGAGAAATTATTCGAACCAGCTAAGGACTGTATCATCCAGTACAGAGAAAATTTTCAGGTGCTCAATTAGAATCCCATAGTCCACAGTATCAAATGCTGCAGAGAGATCCAGAAGGATTAAGATTGTACAGTCACCTCGATTTCTTGCCATCAAAAGATCATTAAACACACACCAGGGCTGTTTCAGTCCTATGTCTTCTCCTAAATCCTGATTGTAATGGATCATAAATATCATATGTTATCAGGCGGGTTTCCAGCTGAGTTGCAACCTCTTTCTCAGTAACCTCTTTTAAAAAAAGAAGATTTAATACCAGTCTGCAGCTGTTCATGCAGTCAGGATCTACATTTTTTTTTTTCGTGGTTCAGTAAAAATGCCTGTCTGCATAGAGCACGGAACTGTTTTTGTAAACACAGTGCCAATTATGTCTATACTGAGGCAGGGTCCAGATCACAGGTAGTGGAACACAACATTGGGCAATTTCAGCAATGTTCTTTGTATCCATTGGGTCACAATATAAGACGATGGTTTACTCTCTCAACTATATAACCATCCATTCCCTTAACTTCACCTTGATTCTGGATATATTCTGGATATATTCCTCAGATGAAAGAAGGAGGATTTGCTTATGACTGATATCTGATGTTTAAGTATCAAGCCTACATTCAGGACAACAGCAAGATTCTATGGGGCTAATTCAGACCTGATCGCTGCTGTGCGTATTCGCACAGCATCGATCAGGTCTGAATTGCACATGCGCCGGCATCGATCAGGTCTGAAGTGCACATGCACATGCCAGACAGTCGACAGCTGTCGTGGCCCAGCGATCGCCTCTGCCTGATTGACAGGCAGGGGCAGTCACTGGGTGGGAGGGCCGTCAGCATTTAGCCGTCATTTAGGGGGCATGGTCCGGGAAACGCAGGCGGTGGGACGGGCAGCGGCGGCTGCGTGATGTCACACGCAGCCACTACGACCCGGGTAGCCATGAGTAGCTCCCTGCCAGCGCACAGGAGCTGCGATGGCAGGGAACTACTCCTGAAGTACAAAAGCATCACTGTTGTGCAATGCTTTTGTACTTGTATGACAAGGCAGTGACTGACATGCGGGGTAGGCTAGCCCTGTGCTGGGCATCCCCCCGCATGTCAGTGTGCCTGATCGTAACTGTGCTAAATTTAGCACAGCTATGAACAACTCTGAATCACCCCCTATATATGATCAGTGTTTTGTAGTCTTGTCATTTGATGTTGAGGTCCTATCATAAAGACCTCTGTTTTATCAGGATTCAATTGCAGCCAACTAGCACTCATCCACTCCTGGTGCTCAGGTAGACAACCATTTAGGATTGTTACTGGGTTCTCAGTACCTGGAGCAAAGCTTTGCAAGTGAGTGTGAGAAGCTTGAATTGGGTTCTGAAGGGGAAGGTAGCCAGTGTAGGGCTTGTAGGAGAGGAGAGGCAGATGTAGTACATTTGGAGAAAAAGATGGGCTTAGTGTCAGCATTGAGGATAGAGAGGTGGAAAACAGGGAGACCTGACAGGAGGAGGTTACAGTAATCCAATATGAAGATGACCAGTAAGTGGATAAGGGTCTTAGTAGCATACTTAGTGAGAAATGTCTGAATCTACTGTAGAAATATTTTTGAGATGTTAACAGAAGGACTCTTAAAGGTTCCGAATGTGTGGTTTGAAGGAAAGGTAAGATTTAAAGATAACTCCAAGACCGCATATATGGAGGCTCGAGAAGATGGTAGTGCTGTCAGATAATTAAATTGTGGACGTGAAGTTATGGGGCAGGGTGGGAAGATGATCAACTCAATCAGAGATATATTAAGTTTAAGAAAGAGCTGGGAAATCCAGGAACAGATAGCAGATAAACAGTTGGAGATATGAATGAGAAAAGCGAGGGAGAGGTCAGAGGAGGAAAGGTAGATTTATGTATCATCAGTATATAGATGATATTGGAGGTCAAAAGAGCTGATAAGCTAACCTAAAAAGAGGATGTATAGCAGAAGAATAGGAGGGGTCCTAGAACAGAACCTTGGCGCGCACCTACTGGTAGTGGAAGTGGGAGGGAAGTAGAGTCAAGATAGGAGACAGAGAAGGAATGGTTAGAGTGGTAGGAGGACAGCCAGGAAAAGGAGGCATCCTATAGACCAAGGGAGTGAACAATTAGCAGGAGGAGAGGGTGGTCCACAGTGTCAAAGCAGCAGAGAAGCTGAATAGAATGAATAGTGGCTCTTGAATTTGGCAGCAAGGAGGTCATTGCTGACTTTTGTGGGGTAATGTCAAGGAAGTAGAGAGGACAGAAGTCAGACTGAAATAGATAAAGCAGGGAGTGCAGTTAAGAAAGGCGGTAAGGTGGTTGTAGATAATACACTCAAGAAGTTTGGAGGGAGGAGAAAGATGGGTCAGTAGTTGGAGAAAGTGTTAGGATCAAGGGTAGTTTTTTTTAAGAATGAGGGAGATCAGGGCATGCTACAATGCAGAGGGTATTGGGGTATGATGAGAGGTAGAGATTAAAAAGGTTGGATCATGCAAAAGGAGAGAGGTAGCAGAGGAGGTGGGAGGGGACTGGGTTAAGTGGGGAAGTGGGAAGGGGAAGTACCAGATGAGGCCCATAACTTCATCTCCAGATACAGTGGAAAAAGATCTCAGAGTTGGTAAGATAGATGGTGTGGGGCATGCATGGAAAGGAGGGGGCAGTTTTCTGGGGTGTCCTGACATATGGAGTCAATTTTAGATGTGAAATGGGTGGCAAAGTTAAGGGCAAAGTGAGGAATGAAGGCAAGGATGGCGTGAGCAGAGGAGAGAGTTTAAAGAGGTGAGGAGACACTGGGGGATAGAGGACTAGGAGGTGAAAATATTCTTGAAATGTGACTGCTTAGAGAGGAAGAGGGAATCACTGTTGGATGAGGTCATACATTTGAACGGGAGGAAGTCTGCCTTGGAATGTGATTTTCATCAATGTCGCTTGATGGTTCGTGAACACTTTTGCTGATATAAGGTGCTTGCAAGGGTTGAGGTGTGGATCTGTGAGGATGAGTAGTGAGAGCTGAAAGTGAGTAGAGAGCTGCCAGTCAAGAGCAGGAATAAGGTAGGCATTTTATAGGGACGTTACAGGCTTTACCAACTTGTAGTTGGGGAAGGGGGGGGGGGAGGTTCAGCACATGAAATAAAGTACGTATGCTGATGTGGTGCCCATCTTTACATTCGTCCTGATGGTGCAAGCGTGTAAGCCTACACAGCTGCTGGTGACGGTAGAGGTTGCCGCTAGCTGTGTGACTTCCGGGATTCAGCGATCTCACGTGATCACGCTGACTCCCGATGTCAGTGCAGCACTGCCGGTAGCTCAACTCTGTTGTCCAAGAGGGGTCTTGTGGCTGGGGTAGGGTTTCTCTGCGAGTGGTGATCAATTAGGTGGTGTGCAGTATTTCTCCAATGCGTATCGGCCCACTGGCCTTCCTCAGGGAGTTCAGTATGTCGTGACTATCAGTTCAAGGCTTATTGTCCAATACTGTGAAGATTTCCCCCCCCCCTTCTGAGCTCACACCTGCAAAAGGTGAAGGTGGGGCTGTTTAACAGCTTTAATATCTCTGCTGTATTGACTATAGGCCTACTAATTTTATGTAAATGTAAACAAGTAATTGTATTGTATACTGGATTTATCTTTTAATTGTGAATAAAAACTGTTTGGAATCATTTATTAATTGGCTATTTGGCCTTGATGTTGGGTGAACTCATATTGGTGAGAGGGTATCTTTACAGGACACCTGCCCTGTTTTCTAGTGAGACATTTATACCATAAGAAGATCATAAGCTAACATTTAAAGAGTTACATACTGTATACATTCAAATCTGGATTCACTAGTGTACTCTGGTATTTTGTATATGTTTATATTTTTCTTGGTTTCCACTCAGAGGCGTCAGAATGGGGGGGGGGGGCAAGGGGGCAGCATGCCCCTCCCAAATGTGATGAAGGCGCAGGCGCAGAAAAGGGGGAGCGCTTAACCCGGAATCCCCGCGGGCGACTCCTCCTGTAAAAACATTGGCCCTCATTCCGAGTTGATCGCAGCAGTTCATCGCATCGCAAACGGCTAAAATTCGCAAACTGCGCATGTGCGAAAGCAGAAATGCGTGTGCGCAAAGGGAGCGATACGATGCTTGTGCAAAATTACTAACTGAAAATCAGCTCGTACTACATCACCGAAAAGAGGGAGTGATGGAGGCGTGGCAGAGGCTCGGCTTCGCTATCTAACGAAATGGGTGTGAAAGTGGGCGGCTAGTGTGGGAGTATGCAACCGGCAGTAGGCGTGTTTTGTGCAGAAATGTGTAGCCGATGGTAAAAAGTACACAACAAATGTTCGCTATCTTGACGCAGCCGAGGAGTAAGTCTGCAGCTACTCAGCACTTACGAAGTACTGTTACAAGTGTGTCTGCCCTAATCAGAAATTAATTGGCAAATTAATTCACCTGTTGACCAATTACTTGCCAAACACTGCAGTTACAAATGACTCCAAACAGCAATTGTATTCCCACATAACAATTGTAAGTTTACCAGGTATAAATCTGACATACACTCACAAATAATGCACTGTATTTTTTTTATTTTAAAATACTTTGATGTTAACTGCATGTTTTAATTATTTGATGAATACTTTGCAATTTATTCATGTGTGAATAAACCAACTTATAAATTACATCAGCTAAATGTTCTCGACATAAACATCTTCCTTTGTACATACCAAATAACATGAGCTACATAATGCAGCCTACACTTAATGTTACTTAAGACCAATTTTGTATTTGTTTGTAGGAATATGTGTCCATATCTAATAGTATGCCATGTTGCCCCTAGTAACCCAAGTTCAAATGTTTGTATTTTTGATATGCCCAGTTAAGTGTTGTGCAAGGCATACATTTTTTAAATTATAATATTCAATGTTTGTATGAATATTCTGATTGTTCCCTTGTTCCACAAATGTCAATATGCCATGTTAGAGTTTACAGGGCACAGTTTGCCAGAGTGCATAACCTTTAATAAAACACACAAACATTTTTTTTATTTTTTTATTTTACTTCAATAAATAAAGTAAAGCAGCAACACAACATGGCTACAAATGAGCATCACATACAAAGATGGACATAGCAACAAGCAGATGCCAGTGCCAAATTTGACATAGCAGAACCCAGTACTATGGTAACCCCATCTTCTGACAAAATATGATGTTTAATATTTACTACGTATATGTTGTGAACCCCCAGCCAGACGATACTTTTAGGGTAACTGAGGTAGATTCTGGAACCAATACACCAACCCAAACATACACAGCACGCTAGGAAGAGGAAGATGGCTCAGGTGTACACGAAAATAACTCACAGGCTACAAATCTTAAAATAAAAAAACAAACCCTTTCACCTTGAGGGAGTTGTACATTCTTGCCACACAAGCAAAAAAAACAAAACATTGAGGCAACATGTCAAACATGGGTGCTGGGCAACTGGAAAGACATAACTTTCTCTTCTTTTTCCCCGCCTGATGTTGTTCTTCACGGCTCGGTCTGCGAAGTGACCTTTGAGGGCCCTGCCCAGTGGGATGTTCTTCCTGGGCAGAGGGAGAAGAGGGATCAGATGTGGCGGGCTCTCTGCCACTGTGGGCAAGTCAGCCAGCGATGTCCTGGAGCCCTTGCAGAATGGAATTGGCAATTTGTTGGAAGGAGGAGGCGAGTTGCTCTTGGCCCTGCCTGATCTCTGCCAGACCTTGGCAGAGTTGAGAAACACCTTGCTCCACACTGGTTCTGTGCTCAGTGAGCCAGACAGGTATCTGGCTTACCTCCTGGATCATCCTGTCCTGAAAAGCATTCAGGCTCTCACCATACCTGACAATTTGAGACAGGATGTCCGGGATAGCAGAGGGTTGGGTGGGGGGGGGGGGGGCAGTTGGAATCTGTACGGATGGAATCTGTGGTCCCACAGTGGCAGAGACTCTAGTTCCCCCCACCTCAGCCTCAGCCACATAACCCTCCTGTGACTCTACCTGCTCACCCACCTGTGCTGTGTTATGTTAAAAGCAAATAAAAAGAATGGTTGGAAAAAGGGAAGAAAAAAACAACATTAGACTTTTGGAACCACTAAATTTCTTTATTCGGAATATGTCTGTAAACTTGGATCATGTGGATTCAGTATTTCAGGCAGGTCTGTGTCCATATGAGACACCCCAACCCCCTCCTCGTAGCTCACACAGTCCATCGCCAGCTCCTCCAGATCTGTGTATTCCACAGTGGCAGCTGGTCCTCCCACTGTTGCCCTCGAGGCATTCCACTCCGCAGACCTCTTGCCCTTCAGGCGGGATTTGAAGTCGGCCCAACTACATATGTGGGGAAAAATAGGGGCAAGGTAGTGTTAGATTTAGAAAACATGCTTTAATATATAGTGCACATGCTATGCATTTGGTTGCTATAGGCAACATCACATCTAAGTTACTTTTTAGTAATACTTGGCACAGAAAATGGACTGGCAAGATAAACTTACCGTCTTCGAACTTCCTGCGAGGTGCGGACTATTGAGCCGACTTCATTAATAGAATTAGTGATGTCCCTCCAAATTCTGTCTTTGGTTGCAGCACCCATGTTTTTGGGTCCTCGATTTATTTTTTGCATGGCCTGTGTGACCAAAATCCGTAACTCCCTCTTAGTGAAGGCGGGATGTCTTTTCTTTTTTTTGGCAGTAGCCTGTGAGCTATCATCCTGACCTTCATCACCATCTTCCTCTTCACTAGCTGCTTGTGTAGTTTGTGTTTGAGCTGCTAGTCCAGAATCACCCTCAGTTTCCCCACTAGCTATGTCTGGCAGGGGATTCACTCCTAACTCCTGGGTAGCAGAAGAAGGAGTTTGTATAGTACTGGGTCCTGGTATTTCAGAGTCAGCATTGGCAAACTCAAGCATCTGCCTCCGCAGTGCTAAGCTTCTGTGTGCTAAAGCTGCCATCTGCTTCTGCACCTCGTCCATCTCTGCTGCTGTCTGCTCACGAGGAGCCATGTTGCTGGTAGAATGTGTGTATGCACGAGTGTTCAGCTATTTATAGCTGCTTGCGTTTTCCGGTGCGAAATTCCGCGCAGGTGTATATTATGCTAATTGGTCCAGTAATTGCTGCACTGTGCGTGGGTGTATGCGGAAAATTACTGAAGCAAGGTGGACATTTGTGAGTGAGCACATTTCTGAGTGAGTTTTGAGAGTATTTTATACTGTTTCAGGACATTTTTATTATGTAATATTCTCCTTTTCATGTATGTTGTGGAAGATTGTTATATCCAATGGTTTTTTGATAAAACAAATGTTTTTTTTTTTTAAATATATGTGAAGACTAATCTGTTTTTGTTTAGAAGCCATATCTGACTGATATGTGTGTTTGTGTGTGTGTGTGTGTCCGCGGGTGCGAATCTCCGCCCATGAGAACTGTACAAACTGTCCTGCACATCAATGTACACATATCAATAAAGTTGATTACAGATGACACCATACATTTCCAACCAATCACATGCAACCACAAACTATAAATATAAGCCCATATATGGAAAACGCCATTGCCATGATGTGCGCAGCAGCATTCACGCGCCGCGAGCTGCGCGTCCTGGTGGCAGTGATGGACCACCGCGTAAGCCACGCAGGGCCCTTTGTCCCAAATAGGGTAAAGCGCGAGGCCTACGCGGAGGTCCGCCGCTTATTGAGGACCCGCGTCCGCAGCCGGAGGACCGTGATACAGCTAGAGAGGCGCTGGAGCGACCTCCGCAGGCGTACGCCGGACCTGTTGGCGGAGCTGCGCCAACAAATCCGTACCCTACGTAGGCGCAGTAAGTAAAATATTACAGTACATAACAGATTTTAAGCATAACCTTTGCATACTTTCACTAAGTGAGAGTGTGAAAATTAGCACACTTACAATAAACTAGTGTAGAATAAACGAGTGTGTGTGGGTAGGGCAAGCAGTACTGACTGTATATCAAGGTGCTTCTGCAAAAGTGAATGTTGTTGTGCATAATTACTACACAGGCAGACAACTGAACCCAATAACCTGCTCAGTGGGTTTTTTAATAAAATGTGGGTGGTTTTGAGAACTGGTGATGTTGCCTATATCAAACAATCAGATTCTATATATTATCTGATAGAAGCAGCTTAATAAAGTTTATGTATAATCTTATTGGTTGCTATGGGCAACATCACCAGTATAAACATTTTAAAAACAAAGTAATGTTACCTCTGTCTCTTTAACATGGGACAGAACAGAGTAATAGGAATATGCTGATGTTATAAATGTATATGCTAAAACCTAAATATTACATATGTCATTCTAGGGCGAGCACAACGGCAAGGTGCTGCTGCTGGTGCTGGGAGGCCACACCAGGCCCCTTCTCAAGCCCCATCCCCTTCTGTCTCCCCCTCTCCAGCCCACTTCCCCTCTCCATCCCACACCCCCTCTCCAGCCACCTCCCCCTCTCCAGCAACCTCCCCCTCTCCGGCCCAATCCCCCTCTCCGCCCACCTCACCCTCTCCGGCCCAATCCCCCTCTCCGCCCACCTCACCCTCTCCGGCCCAATCCCACTCTCCGCCCACCTTACCCTCTCCAGCCCAATCCCACTCTCCTTCCCAATCCCCCTCTCCAGCCCACACCCCCTCTCCAGCCACCTCACCCTCTCCGGCCCAATCCCACTCTCTTTCCCAAACCCACTCTCCAGCCCAATCCCACTCTCTTTCCCAATCCCCCTCTCCAGCCCACTCCCCCTCTCCAGCCCACACCCCCTCTCCAGCCCACACCCCCTCTCCAGCCCAATCCCACTCTCTTTCCCAATTCCCCTCTCTGCCCCTCTTCCCCTCTGTGTCCCAAAAAACCACTCCACCACCCTCACCCTATCATTCCCAAACCCCCTCTGTAAGGACCTCCCCCTTCCATCCTCTCACAGAATTAGACCCTCCTTCCCCCATCCTGCCTCCTTCCCCCATCCAGCACCCATCCCCCATCCAGCCAACCTCACCCATCCAGCCTCCATCCCCCAGCCAGCCACCTTCGCCCCCAACAGAATGGGCAGCAGAGGCCCCGGAGCAACTTGAGGGAGGTGGGCAAGTGGCAGAGGAGAGTAAGTTCACACACATTCCTTATTTTTTTAAGTTAAAAATAAAAAACACATTCTAATAAATGCAGTGTTGTACTGTGGGCAATCTTTTGTCAAGGTTAAATGCTTGTCTTCTTCATCATGGTATGGATGATGCCTTTACATTTGTGTGTGGAACATTATATGTACAGTGTCTACATCTGCAATGTTGAGGATGCCCACTCTGGGTCGACAATCACTATGTCGACAGGTTTGGCTGCACAACAGGGTTTGTATGTGTAACATTATATGCAAAACATTTAGACCTGAGTGGAACTTTTTGTGTGGTTTTACTTTTACAATTGTGCCTGGGTATTGCAATATTTTCAACAAGATAATTTGATGAATTTGAATGGTTGCTATGGTCAACGTCCCATCTTAAAGAGAACTCCCATATTAGTAAATGCAGCCCATGGTGTGGTACATTTTATTAAAATATAATAATTTACAAAAAACATTGCTGAGCAGCCTTGTGTGTTGTTCTGCTACTGATTTATCCGTAAAACAGCCATGATGTAGTCACTTTGCCATTAAAGCAGGCCTGTCCAAACTGCGGCCCTCCAGCTGTTGAGAAACTACACATCACAGCATGCCCTGACACAGCTATTGCATTCTCTGATCCAAAAACTGTGTCAAGGCATGCTGGTATATGTAGTTTCACAACAGCGGGAGGCCCACAGTTTGGACATGGCTGCATTAAAGTGTGCTTTGTGCCTTAATTGTGTAATATGTAATGTGAGTAAGTTAGTAATGTTTTCTTTGCATCTTAATTTCAGATGTGGCAGTTGGAGATCCCAGCAGTTTGGCGGAGATTGTTTTCCGCCTTAAAGGCAATCTGAGGGCCGTCATAGCGGACTTAGATCTTTTGGATTCTTTTTTTATAATTTTGTAAATATTTACATTAGTTTAAAATAAAAAAAAATAAATAAAAAAAAAGATTTTGAAGTTAAGCGGCTGTTGTGTTTATTAATGCTATTTTGGCAAAACAGATTTGCATGCATACATTGGTGAGCTAAAACACGTCACATATCTTATTTCAGAATATTTAATTAAAATGTAAAAAAAAAAATTTAGGAGCTTATTGTTTACAAAAACATGTTAACACATTTATTCACACTATACATCTCTACAACAACAACAAAAAAACCAGGCACATTTACCATTTACTTCTTTTAAATGTTCATGTCCAATTATGCCTACAAAGTGTTCTTCTGGTATTCTTTGAAGACTTAATTGGTCATGACCATTATCATTCATTACACTAATTGGATTCGTAATTGAGGAAGGTTTGTGGAGTTTAAACTGAAAGGTGTAATTTAACTTTAAAGAAAAAACCCATTGCTGTGCGTTTTTTTGCTAAAGCGTGTGCAATTTTAACAGGAATGTGTAAATCTACGAGAAGTTAGGATTTTTACGATGAGGTTTGTGGTAATGCGATGGGTTCGCATTAGTGCGATGTCATTTGGCATACGCCTACTTTATGTAATATTGAGTACGATATAGCAAAAACCCGCAGAGGGCGGATATTCACAATTTTGCAATATGTTCGCAATTTTGCACATATCTTGTGCGAACGAAAAAAATAGCGAAGAACTCGGAATGAGGGCCCATGTTCACACAAGGCTCGGTCCTCTTCTCCATGTAGAATCCTAGGGGTACCTGTGAAAAAAAATATACTCACATAATCCAGTGTATCTTCTGTTCTTTGTATAATCCACGTACTTGGCAAAATAAAAAAACAGAAACCCAACCACGCACTGAAAGGGGTCCCATGTTTACACATGGGACCATTTCCCCGACTGCCAGGACCCCCCTGACTCCTGTCAAAGAGGGTCCCTTCTGCCAATCAGGGAGCGCCACATCGTGGCACTCTCCTGATTGGCTGTGTGCTCCTGTAGTGTCTGTGAGGCAGCACACAGCAGAGATACAATGTAGCGCCTATGCGCTCCATTGTATCCAATGGTGGGAACTTTGCGGTCAGCGGTTGACCGAAAGTAACCTCACCGCTGACCGCAAAGTTCCCACCATTGGTACCAGCATGCGGTTTAAAACCGGTCCCGCTGGTACTTGTTGTTCTCTAAGTACCAGCTTGCGGGGGAGGCATGCTGGGATTTGTAGTACTGCTACTAAAAACAATATTCTCATTTTTTACACAAGGCTATCAGCCCCCCATCCGCCGCCCTTGGATGGGGGGTACAGCCTCGGGCTTCACCCCTGGCCCTTGGGTGATTTAAGGGGTTCCCACTCCTCCAGGGTACCCCGGCCAGGGGTGACTAGTTGGGTATGTAATGCCAGGGCCGCAGGGACATAGATAAAAGTGTCCCCCGGCTGTGGCATTATGTACCTGGCTAGTGGAGCCCGGTGCTGGTTTAAAAAATACGGGGGACCCCTACGCTTTTTGTCCCCCGTATTTTTTGAACCAGGACCAGGTGCAGAGCCCGGTGCTGGTTGATTAAATATGGGGGAACTCCTGTAATTTTTTTACCCATATTTTTTCAACCAGGACCGGCTCAAAGAGCCCGAGGCTGGTTTTGCTTAGGAGGGGGGACCCCACGCATTTTTTTCCTGAAAATTTAACACTTTCCCACCCCTTCCCACTGATAAACATACACGGATCTCATGGATCCGTGCATGCCTATCAGAACACGGTAAAAAAAAAGCAGGTCTGTTTTAAATCTGCATTTTTTTTACGATTTGTATTTTTTCACGGCAGTGTTTGGCTATTGCCGGCAGTGTTTGTGAAATACACTTTTTAGTAAATTACCGAGTTGTATAAAAAAACAGTCGTATTTGACCAATGGTGTATTCATTCGTATTTTTTTCCTTTGACTTCCAAAGAAATACGAATGCCCTCATCACTGCCGAGATTCGAGTTTAGTAAATTCCCGAGATGACACTTTGAATAAAAAACACCATCTCGGTCAAAATCGGGAGCTTAGTAAATATACCCCAATGTTGGAAGACAAAATGTGAGTTTATGTGGACTGTACAGAGGGGATGTAACTTGATAGGGAAGCGTTGAAGGTTATTTGTGTGGGTCTGAAATTTGGTAGGCTTGTCTGAAGAGATGAGTTTTCAGGGAACGTTTAAAGGTTTGGAGACTAGAGGAGAGTATTATTGTGCGTGGGAGTGCATTCCACAAAGTGGGTGAAGCCCGGGTAAAGTCCTGTAATTTTGAGTGGGAACAGGTAATACATGTGGATGAGAGACGCAGATCTTGTGCAGAGCGGAGAGGTCTGGTAGGGAGATATATTGAGATGAGTGAGGAGATGATGGTGCAGTTTGGTTAATAGCCTTTTATGTAAGTAAAAGTATTTTATATTTGACACGGTAGAATACCGGTAACCAATGGAAGAACTGACAGAGCAGATCAGCAGATGAAGAACGCCTGGCGGGGAAGATTAGCCTCGCAGCTGCATTTAAAATGGATTGAAGTGGTAAGAGCCTATGTTTGGGAAGACCAGTAAGGAGACTATTACAATAATCAATGCAGGAGATGATGAGTGCATGGATTAGAGTTTTTGCAGTGTCTTTTGTACGATAAGGGCGTATTTTGGATATGTTTTTAAGGTGCATGTAACATGATTTAGAGACAGATTGAATGTGTGGAACAAAGGACAGTTCAGAGTCAAGGGTTACACGTAGGCAACGAGCTTGTGGGGTAGGGTGGATAGTTGCATTGTCAACAGTTATGGAGACATCAGGTTGGTAACTACTCTTAGCTGGTGGGAAAATAATTAATTCTGTTTTGGAAATGTTGAGTTTGAGGTGGCGAGATG
Source organism: Pseudophryne corroboree (assembly GCF_028390025.1). Classification (NCBI taxonomy): domain Eukaryota; kingdom Metazoa; phylum Chordata; class Amphibia; order Anura; family Myobatrachidae; genus Pseudophryne; species Pseudophryne corroboree. The sequence continues at coordinate 358,436,022 of NC_086448.1, read as the reverse complement.
ACATCCAAGATGAAATGGCACAGGCATCCAGTAACACGAGCCAATACAGATGGTGACAAATCTGGGGAGGATAGGTAGATTAGAGTATCATCAGCGTACAAATGATACTGAAATCCGAAGGAGCTGATTAGTTTACCAAGAGAGGAGGTATAGATTGAGAAAAACAGAGGACCTAAGACTGAGCCTTGCGCTACTCCAACTGATAGAGGTAGAGAAGAGGAGGTAGAATCAGAGAAGTGAACACTGAAAGAGTGATTTGATCGGTAGGATGAGAACCAAGTAAGGGCTGTGTCCTGAAGACCTAGGGATTGTAGTGTTTGTATGAGAAGAGAGTGGTCAACAGTGTCAAAAGCAGCAGAGAGATCTAGAAGAATGAGTAGTGTGTATTGGCCTTTTGATCTAGCAGTGACTAGATCATTCACTACTTTGGTCAATGCCGTCTCTGTGGAGTGTTGGGCACGAAAGCCTGACTGAAGTGGGTCCAATAAGTTGTGGGAGTTAAGAAAGTGTGTAAGGCGAGTGTAGGCAAGTCTCTCAAGTAGCTTGGAGGGACTGGGTAGCTGAGAAATGGGACGATAGTTAGAGAGTGTGTTTGGGTCAGAGTTGTGTTTTTTTAGAATGGGAGTAATGACTGCATGTTTAAACAGAGAGGGATAGATAACAGTAGAGAGAGAGATTACAGATTTTAGTCAAGGTTGGGATAAGCACAGGAGACAAAGTTTTACTGACCTGTGAGGGTATAGGATCAAGAGGAGAGGTAGTGGAGTAGGAGGATGAAAAGAGTGTTGATACTTAATCTTAACTTGTGGGATCAAATGAAGAGAAAGTGCCAGAGGGTTCAGGTAGGGAATTGAGCAGGTCACTGGCTGAGTTAGAGTGTGATGGGTAGCTTGGGCCACTTCATCAAGGGCACTCTCTAGGGTCTGGTGCAGGTGGGATACAGCAGTGTCAGGTGTGGTGAATGTAGAGATTGGTGAGAGCAGTTGTTGCAGAGAAATGGAAAGTTGTTGAAAATGTATATTGTTAGTATTTATGCTGGTTAGAGGAGGCTTGCTTGGTTTTAGTGTCCTAGAATTTAAAGTAATAGAAGAGATTGTGAAGGTGATCAGGTTGTGATCAGAGAGAGGGAAAGGAGTGTTAATGAATTCGGAAACTGAGCAGAGCCTGGTGAACACAAGATCAAGGCAATGGCCCTCCTGGTGAGTAGAGGAGTCAGACCATTGGGTTAGGCCAAGAGAGGAGGTTAGAGAGAGGAGTTTGGATGCATGAACAGATTGTGGACTGTCAAGAGCTATATTGAAATGATGGTGGAGATGTCAGAGGATAAGAAGTGTGAGAGCCAGGCAGAAAAATCTTCTAGAAATTGTTGTTTAGGTTGCCCAGGAGGGCGATAGATAGCTGCAACACGCAGAGAGAAGGGGGTGAAAATCCTGATAGAGTGAACTTCAAATTATGTGAATGCGAGTTATGGAACCTGAGGTAGAACAGTGTATGTGAAAAACTGTGACAGTAAGATTCCAACCCCACCACCTTTACTATTATTAGGCCTAGATGTGTGAGAAGTGGAAACCACCGTGTGACAGTGCTGCAGGGGAGGCAGTGTCTGATTGTGTGAGCCATGTTTCTGTTATAGCCAGCAGATTAAAGTTGTGAGATATGAAGAGGTCATGGATGGATGTTAATTTGTTACAAACAGAGCGTGCATTCAATAAGGCACATTTTAGTGACTTGGAGGGGGATGGGAGACACGTGATATTTATGAGGTTAGATGGATTTCTATGTTGTTTTGAGACAGCAGAGTGTGAGAGGGATAGGTGGTTGGGGCCTGGATTTGGTGATATGTCACCAGCTAATAAAAGCAGAAGAGTGAGATAAATATTGGTGGATGTTTGCGAGTGTTTATTCTGGTGGCCAATTGTGGTTGTCAAAGTACTTGCAGAGAGGTAAGTATAAAGCTCATGAGTGTTTAGAAGAGGGGAGTGGAGAATAGAAGCTGTAATGTGTACAGAGGGGTGAGTTTCAGGGTGAGTGTAGAATGTGTTAAATTTGGTGAGAATTCCATGAGTTGAAATAAGAAACAGTAGTTTGATGAACATGCTGAGGTTGTTTGTGTTTTATGGGTTAAGTGGAGTTGGAGTAAGTTGTTAAAGTAAGTTACCTTTCCTTGATGTTGTTCAATGTTTGTTCAACTGTTTTTTTAACTGATCAGATAACACACTTCTTAATTCCACACTTAATAAATTCCACGCAAGCTGACCCCTTAACTGAATCTAAAGAAATACTCTCTCTGATTAGGAATAGGCCTACCTCTGAACATTTGGTCACCTGATTGAAATGCTAATTGATCATAGAACAAATTGCACAGGGTGGGTCAACAGACTAAAGGCCCATATAGACGGGCCAATGCGGGGAGAGATGTGTGCTGAGCGAACCGCTCAGCACACATCTCTCTTGCCGCTCAGCACAGCGTGATCTGTGCTGAGTGTGCAGAGGGAGACGGGGGGGGGGGGGCGCTCATTTCACCCAGCGGGTGAAGTGAACAACCCGCTAGATTGGCCTGCACGGCAGGCCAATCTAGCAGCAGCGATAGCGATGCGCGGGGCTGTGCATCGCTATCGCTGTAAGGGCTACACACGGAGCGATCAGGTTTATATTCTAAGCAATCTAGTCAGATTGCTTAGAATATCGCCCCGTGAGTACCCCCCTTAAAACTACTCTAGCTATTCACAATAAATTCAATCACATACATAGGAAATTACAAGAAAAACATCACATACATATATATGGTGAGTGCAGACAGTGTGGGACTGGGGCATGTAGGGCCCACCGGGGAAATGCAGTGGTTGGGGCCCATGTTTACAGGTGTAGCCAGTCCAGAGGGGATGTGGCCTGCCCCCTCATTGGCTTGACCAATGATTAGAAAGTGCAACGTCTGGGCCCTTTCATAAATATATACAGTAAATTCAGCTGCTGCATGCATGATAATGTACCAGATTAATAACAGATTAATAATAGCAATGCACTGTAGAAAATATACCATATTCCAGTATAAGGTAACATATGTATAATGTATAATTCAAGTGCACAGTCTGGAACCTAACCCTAGAGAGCAGGAGGTGGACCCCCAAGCAGTGGGGCCCACCGGTGGTTTCCCCTGTACCCCTGTGGGCCAGTCCAAGAATGAGTGCAGGTCTTCCATGACGAGGGCAGTAGAGAGCCTGGCTGGACCCAGGTTCTTTTCAGGGGGCATGGCCTAATCACAGGAGGCGTGGCCATTAAGCCTTAGAAAATAATACTGAAAAAAATGGCATTTTAAGTGCCTCCATGGCCACACTGCAGCCCAGCACACAGCAGCGTGTGCTGGGCTGAGGAGCTGCTGCTGCCAGGTAAGGAGTAGGTGGCCTTCTCCAGCAGACTTGGACCCGATTAATTTGTACCCCCCTCCCCCTCTCTTGGCACCACTGTCTTGACTATTATTCAAACAATGTGGTCACATACTGTACCACATTCACTCAACATAAAAGAGTGGTTAGTGCAGAAGATCAATGCCCTTTGTTTATTTGATTGTTTTCATTATCCTCTTTGTGATCACATCTTCTCTTGTATTCTTCTTCTTCTTCTTATTATTATTATTATTATTATTATCATCATCATTATCCTTTATTTGTATGGTGCCACAATGGATCCGCAGCACCCATTACACAGAACATAATGAAATGAGCAAACAAGAAAACAGCACTTACAGTTCAAGACAATGTAGGACAGGTATAGAAAACCCGGGGTTAGATGCCATCAAAGGGCGTACGGAGTATAAGATTGTGTAAGTAAGAAAAGGAAAGGCACATGAGGAAAGAAGTCCCTGCTCTTGCGAGTTTACAGTGTACTCCAGTCTTAGCTCATGTAATCCAACTTGTATCAGGCGCTTTCCTATGTGTTTAGTAGCTGAAATGCTTGGTGGTCTTATCTTAGAAAGTCTTTGTGCCCATGAGTCTCAAACCAGGTAGCATGTCTTATGTTTAACACTACTGTGATAGCAATTGCAATGTTTATCATTCTGAGTGGAAGAGTAGGACTGGCCAGATGGGGAAGACTTTGGCACAGTTGGTCAGCTTGAGAAATGTTCCAACAATTGTAACTAACATTCCCTGTTTATAAAATATAGAGACTACAGCTTGTTCTATTCATAGGGCAGAGCTTATTTTTAATGATTTTTTGTTTGTCATACTGCTGTAGTTTGTGAGGCAATATGCATTAGCCTTGCAACTTCCACCTCTATCTACTATAATTACTACATTTTTCTTGAAGTTGTTGCTACACAGTACTGTTTACATCTGTAACTTTCTCAAACTTAACCACTTAACTGATGATTTTCACTTCAAAACCATTCATAAAACTGTTTCTTTTTACACTTTTATTTAATATAGTTTAAAAAGTATTTTTAAAATATTTAAATATTATATTATGCACATCTGTAGAACGGATCTCCTCATCAAAAACTGGATGATACAGTGTGGCGGCGTGCTTACATGTGATCTGACCATGCCAGTTAAGTGGTTACAGAACATTTGATATCTAATACTGTGAGGACAAATTGAATAAATGACACCATATGGGATTTGTTTGTAAAGAAACCACCAGCAAAGACAGTATTGTGATAATGGGTGTAACAAATGAGGGTCAGATAAGCAGACATTAGGAAAATATATAAGCATACGATTTACATGGGTCTGTGCTGTCAATAAAAATTGGGGCAAATGTGTACTTATTAAATTGGTATTTGTCAGCATGACTCAATATCTCTAAATAAAACAGTAAGAATTATTATAGAAAGCCCTCTCAGTTACATTTGCCTGTCACTGTGGCCAGCACAAGCAAATCACTGAAGTAACTGAAATGTGCATCCTGTCAAAACTATTGTGAACAAAAAAATAAATCAATTCCCATAAACATATGCAAGGTCATTGTGAGCATGAGAAAAAGCATAGTGATCCAACTAATGACACACATTCCTGACACGGTCTCTAAGACTTAACCCAATAATTGCTGGGATGTCTTATACTGCATGTCATTTGCAAGTTTGATTATATATAAAAAATGGTGCACATTGGTACATGTAAAACATAACTTTTATTTTTTATTATACTTAAAAAAACTTGCAAGTTTTTTTAAATATAATAAAGAATAAAAGTTAAGTTTTACATGTACCAATGTGCACCACTTTAAGGCAATTCTTTTTTCTTCTCTCGTGTATATGATTCTATTTTTTGCCTAGGAAGCACCCCCCATTATAGAATATCCATACTAAGATATCAATTGGAACTCAAGGGGGTCTCTCTGTTATTATCCAATGACTTGTACGACCTTTTTCTCCCGCATACTTATATATAAAAAATACTTCTACAAAAATTGTGCCCCTAGTGCATACTCTTTCCTCTACTAATTTAATAACTGTAAAATAGTCTTTGTTCCGTATTTTTGGAATAGATAGTGTACATTAGTGGGTGGTTCAGTTTAAATATTATTTAAAAAAAACAACTAACAGTTAAGGCTCATTCACATTTACACTAGCATTTAAAGATCTATTCTACTGAACATTAAAAATAGAATATATTAAAAGTCATTTATAAAATGTGAAAACTGCAGGTATGCCGTTAAAATGTAACTTCTCACCTTTATAATATCGTTCCTATTACTGCACAATTTCTCTGTTTCCTGTGGCTGGAGGAACTGCACTAAGGGCAGGGCCGGTTCTAAGACTTGTGGCGCCCCGAGCAAAATATGGGGCGTGGCTTCAATAGGGGGCGTGGTCACGACGCTGCAAGAAAATAAATAAATAAATAAAAAGAATACTTACCATCCCAGTTCCTGATCCAGACCCCCTCCGCCGGCGGCACCGCTCTTCTCCCCTCTCTCTTCTCTTCGATCTATGGGAGAGACGTTATTACGTCTCTCCCATAGAACAGCATAGACACTAGAGGTCAATTATGACCCCTAGTGTCTGTGCCACTATGCTGTGCGGTGCGCGATGACGTCATCGCGCATCGCACAGCAAAGGTCCTCTACACGAAGGGAAACTAGACCGTAGCGTCTAGTTTCCCTTCATGGAGAGGACCTTTGCCGTGCGGTGCGCGATGACGTCATCGCGCACCGCACAACTAAGGTCCTCTCAATGAAGGGAAACTAGAAGCTACGCGTCTGGTTCCCTTCAAAGCGGGGGGGCACAGCAGGGCACTGCGGGGGGCACAGTGGTGGATCTTGCCCTGGTGCGGCGCCCTCCGGATGGCGCCGGCGTTCTCCGGAAGGCGGCGCCCCAGGCAAAAGTACCGCTTGCCCGTGGCAAGAACCGCCACTGACTAAGGGGGTCATTCCGAGTTGTTCGCTCGCTAGCAGATTTTAGCAGCATTGCACACGCTAGGCCGCCGCCCTCTGGGAGTGTATCTTAGCTTAGCAGAATTGCGAATGAAAGAGTAGCAGAATTGCAAATAGAAATTTCTTAGCAGTTCCTGAGTAGCTCCAGACTTACTCCTACACTGCGATCAGCACAGCCCGTTTCGTTCCTGGTTTGACGTCACAAACACGCCTGCGTTCGGCCAGCCACTTCCCCGTTTCTCCAGACACTCCCGCGTTTTTCCCTGACATGCCTGCGTTTTTTAGCCAACGCCGGGAAAATGCTGAGTTGCCGCCCAGAAACGCCCCTTTCCTGTCAATCATTTACCGAACACCAGTGCGACTGAAAAGCACCGCAGATGCTACAGCAAAACAGCTAAGTTTTTAGTAAAATAACTAAGCGCATGCGCTCTGCGTACCATGCGCATGTGCAGTTAGCGACTAATTGCAGTATAGCGAAAATCGGCAACGAGCGAACAACTCAGAATGACCCCCTAAATGTGTTCTTTACTAAAAACAGGCTCAAGAAATTTGTAATTTAAGCATGAAAATATACTATGGTTTCTGCCCTTCCCAATGTTCCTGCATCCTGTGGATAGTGAGACACCAGCATAACTGGGTTTAGAAAGCAAAAAAACAGACATTAAAGCTAATTCGACATAAGTGTATTCAATTGTGGGTGTTTTCGCCCATTTTTGAGTCACTTTTTGCCCATGCCTTTTCGGGGGTTTTTTGTGGACGAATCAGCATGGGTGAAAATGGACCCCAAAACAGGTGAAAACACCCACAAATTTGCCAAAACACGTGGATCGGCGGCAAATTCACCAATCCACGTGGTTTTCGTCCATGCCGTTTTTTTCGACCAGTCAAAAAAATTGCATCGGCATTGAATAGGTCAAATGTAAATTCAACCTATCAACAGCCGAAAAGTGCAGTTTTTTACCTGGACGGAAAAAAAAAATGGCACTAAATGTATACCCTCCATAATATGATTGGTTAGCTTCCATTTCTTGAAGCTTTAGTAAACATATACCTTAGATGGAGGCCAATTGCTAGTCTATCACTAACAACTCAGTGTTTAAATGGGGGCCAACTGCCAGGGTCATGTGCTGGAAATTAAATGGTTATAACCTTACTGTGATTTTGGTCATGCCACCCTTGTCAAACCCTGTGTCTGAGAATCTGAAAATAGGTGGTAACACAGCTTATAAAATTCAGCTAGCTCAGGTTACTGCAAAATCTACTGTTCATTTTTCCCAGTCATATTGAGTTCACAGCATTTAGCTGAAGCTTGAGTTTAAAAAACTAAAATAAAATGTTGGTTAAGTTTTTATACGGTTTAGCACAGAAAGGGGTCATTCCATGAAAACAGGGACATGTAACATTTGTTACCAGTTTTCAATCCTCTCTCTCAAAGCATCTGACAATGACATGATGCCAAGCTTTGCATCAAAATTAAAGCATATCATTTACCACACAAACAACATTTACTTTGCAAAAAATATTAAAAACACATGCTCTAATATATTTCACATGATCTGTTTAGTCAAAATGTAACGTTTGTTACCATGGAATGACCCAAATTTTAAGCCTTAACAAGAGAAAAAGTGGAGTCAGATAAAGGGTGAGATTCAAATGATATATCACGCCCAATTTCCTTTCTAAAATGATCTCCGTTATCGCGCATATTGGCATATAGTAATCAGGTTTACTGGGTAAAGGGTTGTGTGCCTACTACTCCGGGGGTAGCGAGCTGAAATAATGATACAACGTCCCTGAGGGCAGAAATAGAACGAGTGTGGAAAGGGGTGAAAAGAATTGAATCTCCCCCAAAGAGTGATAAATGACCAGCCAATCAGCTTCCTAATTGTCATGTCACAGGCTGTGTTTGAAAAATGACAGGAGCTGGTTGGCTTGTCTTTTATCACTCCCTATCCATCTCCACTTTATCAGCGCACATGCTACTGTATGTGTTATGGTATAGCATTGTCCTAGCTACATCTTATTTTCACACATTCAGCAGGATCAGATAAGTAGGTGGAGCACTTTGGATGCTACCAGTAGTTCTGGCCTGGCTAAGCCTCAGCAGTGTTGATCTATTAGTTGAAGCATTGGGCAACATAAAAGAAAATTTGGAGGGGCCAACATTCCCGTATTTAACTAGTCAGAAATCATAAGAGCCACTCATGTGCACCAGGAACTACATACTGTACACTGGAAAAAGATGCTGGGAAAGCTGGCTATCTCTTACCCATAGTGGAAAGAACAACTGTGGATGATATAGTCACTTATTTGGAGTTGCTACTGTATGTATGGACACTATGGGATTGATTCAGAGATGGACGAGGCAGATACTGGCCAGCGTCTTGTGCAGCTGGGAGAAGAAAGAGATGCATTTGGATAAAAAAAGATGTTTTTATTTTATAAGGAACAATTTATTCTTGGCACAAATTTGAATCCTTTATAAGGGAGTGAATTCATTTGTTTGTTAAATCCTAACTTATTTAATATGGAAAATGCCTTTCTTATTTATTTATTTACGCATTTATTTATTTATTTATTTGTTTGTTTTGTCACTTGCTGTTACCAAGAAACAGTGCAAGCAGCTGCTCTGAGGACAGATACAATATCAACTGTCTATGATAGGCTGCATTGCCAAAGCTAGCTCTACATGCATAACTTGAAAGTAACATTATTTTATAGTTCTTTTGGTAAAATGTAGCTAGCATATGCAGACACATTTCTCATGTTCCTTTGCATAGCCGCCTCCTATCCATGCCCATATGGTTTCCCTAATGTCCATGTTCTTTTTTTAGTCATACTGAGTGCAGGAAAGTAAATGGAAAGCACAGTTTTGTGTTCTATATTTGTATATAGTAGAAGACAGAATTGCATTCCCTGTATAGTCAGTATACAGGGAATGCTGCATCATGCAGATGTCTGCTTAGCATTTCTAAAACTTTTATGTCATTACTGCTTCCCCCCCCCCCCCTCCCCCCCGGCACCCTTAAATCTGTACTAGTCATCTCAAATCAATACTCTTGGGGGGAAATTTACTAAGAATCATATTTAGGAGAGATTGCAGATCACCCATAATCGCCCATTATCACTGGAACAATAATCGCACATTCACTAACAAGCATTTTAACTCTTTTTGGCACCATTTATTCAAAACAAACCACAAATTATTTATAAAAAAACATGAACTAGCAAGAAGTTTTATTCCGGAGAAAATTAATCAATCTCTGCAAAAGGAAAATTTTCTGTTTGAAATGTGTAGCATGTAATGGGCCCTACACACTTAAAGATTTCACTGAAAGATATGAATGATCTCGTTCATTAATGAAAGAGATATCGTTCATATCTTTCAGTGTGTAGGCATCAAGGATGAATGATGCACGGCCCCACGCTCATTCATCGTTGGTGCCGGCTGGTTCATACCTGCAGGCCAATATGGACAAACTCTTACACATTAGCATGCAGGGCTATGGAGCCTGGTGATGGGAGGAGTGAAGAAACTTCACCCCCCACTTTACCCCCCCACTCCTCTCCCCGCCGCCGGGTCATCAAATGTGTAGGGCCTATAAGACTTTAAAGAAAGCTTCCACTCAACCTGTAAACTTAATCCGTAATGTATTGAAAAAGGGATACAGAATTAAAGAAACAAGCAATTTCCTGAGAAGCAGAGGGGGTAATATACTTGCTATAATGTGTCCTTGTGGATTACAATATGTAGGACAGACAAAAAGGAAAGGAAAGAAGAGAATAGCAGAGTACATCTATAATATTAAAAAAGGACTCCAGACTCACAGCGTTTCAAAACATTTTAATGCAAGACATCATAAAAATCCAACAGGGTTACAATTCTTTGGAATACAAAAAAAATTACCCCAGACTGGAGAGGCGATGATATCACCATTGTCTTTCAATTGTGTATGTTGTTGATTTGTGTTGTGTATGAATTGTGTGAATTTTGTGGTTTTCACATGTGTATTCACTTCAGAAGTCGCATTTGAATGCCCTATAATTTGCAGCAGAATGCCTAGGTTGCATGTCAACACAAACCAAAGTGTATAAAATTGTTGCGATTGAGGTGGAACATCTGTATGACCTCATCATCAGAGCATGCATTGATATTCAACTGCCCATGGAAGAACCTAGGCCAACGTAGACTCTGCGGCACCCCTACCTGTTGGTTCCTCTGTTTTGCTTCTTTCTCCTGGGCCCTTTCAATCAGCTGGTCCGGGCCACATGAAATCAGTGCCTGGCTCAGGCTAGAGCATAACCAAACTCAGTCACAGTTGAGAGCAGAAAGTGATTGCTGCAGGTGACTTGGTGGGCTTTTATTAGCATTCTGATTGATTCAGCCATAATTAAAATGGTATTCACATGTTTTTATTCCTGGTGGTGCCTAACCCTAACCCCCCCTCCCCGCAGCATAAACCTAACAATGAACAAAGAACTGGACGGGGGAGAATGGCTGGCTGATGGATGGCTGCAATGAGGGAGTATAAGGAGAAGTCACTCTATCTCCAATCATAATGTATATAGAAGAAAGAATACACCCTTATGTTGCACCACACAAAGGTCCATAAGTTAATAAACCGATCCAATGAGCTGACCAGGAGTCTTAATACTGTCAAATAAACTGATAAAAAGTCTTATAGGTCTCAAAATGTGATGTAAGTAGACACATCAGCCACACAAATCAGAGATGGTGGAAGAGACTTCTACATGTACGCACCGTACTCACATGTACGATGTGTGACGATTACTCATAAAGGTATCTTTTCCCACACGGCCTGCAAGTCTGTAGTGGAGCTCCTCTTCCCCTCAGATAGATCCTCATACAAAACAGAAAGGTAGAAAGAGGAGGGGGACCAATAGTGTAGTATGTTCAGTTTTTATGAATCACACATCACCCCAAGGAATGTGCGATAGATATTTCTTTAAGAAAAAACATACCATACTTATGTACGTACGTGTAACAATTTTCTTATAAAGGTATCTTTATGGGGTAGTGATATTAATATCAAAAGGTGAGGAGTACCCCAACTCACGTTTGGAAGATTTTGGACATTCACATCAAGGTTTCTTTCAAATTCCTGCTCTCATCCTTCTCATAAAACCCTTATAGAGCTTGTGGTTTTTTTAATTTCATGTGTTGATAGAAATGGAGGCTACTACTTATGCTAAAGGTGCTGCCACCAGTCATGACATTGACAATGCAAGTCCGTCAACATCATCTGCTAAGGCAGATGCCCAGGGACATATAGAGCTTAGGCAAGGATATGTAAAATCATTTCATTTTAGAGTGGTAAAGACAAAACATCAAAGGAAAGTTAGTTGCAGAAGCAGTAAGACAAACTGCACATTCAAAATCAGAACCATCAGACATTTTTGAAGAACATTTAAGGCTGTCCACATCAGCTAACATTTCTCACACTGTCCTCATAGGGAAGCCTCTTTCATCTCCTTCCATCATTTCTGAACCATCTGCACATGTGGGGAGCAGTACAAGTAAAGATGGTGATGAATTTGATGAGGAGAGTGATGAATCTGATGAGGAGGACATAATACAAATTGAGGAATCATGTGTGGAAGTGGGACATGATGATGGGGATATGTGTGTACCATCTGACAGTGAGGATGTTGATGATGATGTTGTTTAAATAAGTCAGCCACCGGTGGCCGCAGTTATAAAACCGTGATAGAAAGAAAGCCATTTCGATGTCTGGGCATAAGACCAAAAAAGCCACCTCTTGGGTGTGGAATTATTTTTACCCCAATCCTTACAATGTTTATGAAATCATCTGTTCCATTTGTGATGCCAAATTTAGTAGAGGTAGGAATGTTAGCCATCTGGGCACCTCCTCCATGTTACGACATTTGCGACGAAGATATGAAATCTATTGTACAAGATTATAATGTAATTAACAGCTCATCATCAACATCCTTAGAGTAATTACATAATGGAGGAAGTCCTTCTAAAAAAACTGTTTTGTGGGGGCCCAAGCAAACCAATCATTTCAGCCACAAGTGACTGTCCCTGTCACTGAAATGATTGGTTTGTTAAACTATGCATGTCCTGTTTAATATATACAACATAAGGGTGGGTGGGTGGGTGGGATGATGTTTTTTGCAAAACCAATCCAAAACCACAACACAAAAAATAAAAACCCTGAAAACTAGCCAGGCGCACATCTCTAGTTGAGATGGTGCATAGTTTTAGAGTATTTGCTGTTCACATCTCTGCTGCGTCAACATGGTCCACATAGATAGATAGATGAATATATATACATATGGGTGGTCTTCAGTATGCCACCGGGTGGGATCCTGGCGACCAACATACTGGCGCCGGGATCCCGACCGCCGGCATGCCGACATTTATTCTCCCTCTTGGGGTTCCACGACCCCCCTGGAGGGAGAATAAATAGCGTGATGTGTGTAGCGCGCCACTGTGCCCACAGTGTGGCGAGTGCAGCGAGCCCACAAGGGACTCATTAGCGCTCACCCAGCTGTGGGTATGACGGCAGTTGGGATCCCGGTGCCGGTATGCTGGCCCCCGGGATCCCGTCCGCCGGCAACACTCATACTACACACATACATATATATATATATATATATATATATATATATATATATATATAATATCTTTGGTGAAAAAGGCTCAGCAATGATGATAACTCCTGAGAACCCTATGTCCTGCATAGCTGAATAAACTCTCTTAATAAATAAATATTCTTGGTTTTAGTTACATTTATGTTTATCTGTTTTCAACAATATTGGTGATTCATGCACTGTATTCTATTGTAAATACATATCTATGTTTTTGCCCAATGACAACAAAATTGGAATTGAATATAAGTCAATTAACCTATAGTTCTTCATTGTACTGCTAACCAGCCCATCAGAGAAATAGCATACTGTCACATAACATATTTACAGGTGTTGTCAAAACTCAAATAGTGACATAAGAATAAGCATTATACACTTAATTTTACAGCTTCTAGATCAGGGGTGTCAAACTTGCGGCCCCTACCACATCCTTTTGCAGCATGCGGCCAGGGGTCGTTATGTGGCCCGCTGACAGGGAATTGGGCCAGAACTCTTACCGGCCTCCTTATGTGGCAGGGTTAAATCTCAGCGAACGGGGCTGAACTCGCCCCCGGTTTTCCACCTACGTCCGCCCACACTGTGTCCTCATCCGCTTGCCTCCTTCTGCTCCACTTGTCTGCACCTCCCACCTCACCCAGTCATGGCTGCTGCAGAAGGAAAGGAGGCTGGGTTCTGGGCGGGATTTCTTCTGCCTACTCCGCCCCATATCACAATACACTCATTTGGTTGCTGTGTCACTGGCCTACTCTTTCTTTCTGCCTAGTCTTCCTGTATGCACGGCTTGCAGCAGCAGAGGTCTCAGATGTTTGGAGGATGAGGTGACTTACGTCATCCTGCAAATGATGACTGATTGTAAGTTTCCCTACATACCACTGTGACTATATTCTGATATGGGAGCTGGTGGGAGGTGAAGGCAGTAAGCCTGCCCGGAATCCAGCCTCATCACCTGCAGCAGCCGTGACTCTATTCATGGCACTATACTGAGAGACATTATGTGTAACTGGCACTATGCTGGGGGGACATTATGTGTGACTGCCACTATACTGGGGGCATTACTTGTATCTGGCACTATAGTGGGGGCATAAAAATAAAAATATTCTAAAATATGGAATAATCCGTTATCCAAAATGCTTCTGGTCCCAGCTTGGGCTATACACAGAGTGCACAGAATGGAAAAATCATTAGATGGTGAGAGAGTTGCAAATGGATTTGCAGCTGTCCGCTGTCTGGCTGAATTGTCACACGGCATACACATGCATTCGGATACTTGTAGGGGGCGGATTTTCACTCTCTCTGGGTGGTGACTATCTGATCGCAGTCCTGCAAATTTTCAGCACAGCGACCAGGTCTGAATTAGGCCCTAATTACCCTAGATTGCCATTGTACTTACAGAGAAGATGAGCTACCAGTAAAGGAATTCATCACATTTCTAAGCAATTAGAAGTAAAAATGCAAATGCAATTTTGATCAATTTATTCATTTGTTCTTCATATATGGTTTTGTATATTTTGGCTGCAAATTTGGGGATGTATAATTTTAATAGATAAATAATAAAAGTTACGTTTTAATGATTATTACTATGCATCAATTAAATACTTTATATACCATATGCAATAACTCTACCTGATAAAATAAGATACTCTGTGCTTGGCCACAATAAGCTAATTGTCATACCTGAGGGTTTGGTTTGGCTTGGGCAGGCATCTGTGGGTGGAGCTGGCATGGAGGGAATGTAAATGAAGCAAGGAGGCTTTAACCAGAATCGTTGGTGTTATAGTAGTGATAAACCCGAAGGCAGATGTAACAAGATTAAAACTTTATTAAAGAATAGAGTCTGTGGATCACTGCAGATTCTGTAAGTAGAAATGAAGATCTACTGTACGGCTTGGTGATCGGAATGGAACTGGAATGCAGGCTGGACTGGAAACCGAAGTGGACTGAAGTGCTGACCGAGCTGGATACGGTATGATGACACTGGAAGTCCTGAAGAAAGGAGATAGTTCATATAGCAATGGAGACCGGAATGGACTGGATTGCTGACTGGGCTGCATCTGGAATCTTGACAATGGAGAGTCCTGAGAGATGCAGATGTAAATACAGAAATATCTGGAACTTAGAAATCAACAAACTGGAACTGGATTAAAACAAAGTCACCAGAATGGAGTACAGCATAGTGCTGTAGTTAATGAGAAGAAACTGGTGAATTGGTAATCCCAGGAAGTTCTCTTTATACCTTAGAATGTAGTTTTATTGAATACTGTGGTCAGCTGACAAAAGGAGCTCCAGGATTGGGCAAAGGATGATCAGCTGATGGAATCCAAGATGGCAGCGCCCATGTCCAGACTTGGAGAGAAACTCTGACTAGTCCCAAACACCAGGAAGTGAGCACAATGGACAATGAACACCGAAACAATGTAAGACAGCGCTGTGAAGCGCTATGCACAGAGGCAGCAGCAGCTGCAGGAGTCTTCATGCAGGAACAGCTCCGGAAGACCTCTGAGAGCGATGTGTAGACACAGCACGTACAGACAATGCATAGGTAAGAAAGTGGTTATAAAAGTCTGGAGTGTGACACTAAAAAAGTGCACTTGCTGCAGCTACAGTAGTATCAGGAAAGGGGAACTTTGCAACCCCACATAATAAACAGATAATGTGGAAGGGTTTTTCTGCAGAAGAAAAGCCAAAACTCTTTCTGGTGTCAACTTCCTTCAAGGACAATTAATACTTCAAAGTTACCTAAGCACGTGTCAGGACCATATGTACATGAACATAATAAAAACACTGCAATCGCGGGTTAAAAATCCTTTTGTCTCTTAAATTGACATATATTTCAATGCAACTCCACCATCTACAGTACAAAGACACGGTTTTGATTAGTCATAGCATAAATGGCATGTAACATTGACATGTACTTCAAGCCACATTAACCATAGAGAAACACTTGCTATTTCTCATCCATAGATTGACATTATGCGTATGTGCCGCATCATACATTGCTGAGTGTGATTGACATAGTAGTGTTAAAAGCTGTATATAGTAAATAAAACACAGTAGTGAATTCCTGTTTCTACTGTCATGCATTATACTGTACCACATAGCATATTGAAAAGATGGTGAGAGAACAGTAGGGCTGTGTTTATGGAAATAGACGTTAGGTACATGATCAGACTTGTTGGAGTTAGGTGACCCCTGGTACAAGAATGTATTGAAGGAGTTAGATGCACCCAGAATGAATTGGAAATTCACTAGAAAAAATATATACGGTATGTTACATGTGCTGTGTCCAAATTATAACATGTATCAGCATATGTCTGTGGTCAGCACTGTGCTGGGTAGAGGTCCCCAATCAGCTAGCTGCAGTCCGGAGATCAGATTACCAATAGTGGTATGGAAGTGAAGTAGATTAACAAGTGTTTCACCATCAGGCTTGCTCACAATAGATGTCTCAAACCTTGGTGATACCTGCTGTGTCTGAAGTCAGGGGCCCTACTCATTTGACGATGCGTCGCCGAGGTGCCCGACGGCCGAAACGGCCGACGAGCGACCCGGCGGCGGGGGGGCAGTGACGGGGGGAGTGAAGTTTCTTCACTCCCCCCGTCACGCGGCTGCATTGAAGTGCAGGCAAATATGGACGAGATCGTCCATATTGGCCTGCATGCACAGCCGACGGGAGACCAGCGATGAACGAGCGCGGGGACGCGCATCGTTCATCGCTGGAGTCTCCACACTGAAAGATATGAACGAGTTCTCGTTCTTTATGAACGAGATCGTTCATATCTTTCAGAAAATCGGCCAGTGTGTAGGGCCTATTAGAGATTTGTTCATAACTGACAGGACAACAGACAATCATACCTTAGTACATTTTTCAACAAGCAGTTGACATACAGTAGCTAAATGAAAGAAAGAGGTGCCAACCAATTGCTGTTGTACAATACTGAATGGCATGCATGTTAGCTAATCATATAATGGGACATATTAATGTCAATTAATGTTCTGCTAATTAGTGAGCAGTTTGTTTATAGCCAATTCTGACTCATTTTAATGATTGAATGTTCTATTAACCATTGGATGAGTAGTGCTGGTAAAATATTGCATTAAGAAAACCCCAGATATTTCAGTTGTATGGATAAATTCAAATAAAATCATGTCACTATATAGTAGGTCCCCCATGAGGGGTTAATATGATGAGCTTAATAAACATATTATTTAACTAAAGTCCTTATATAAATTACAGGGTATATTAAAACTATAAAATATAAAATTAATATTCCAATTTTATTTATTTGAGAGGTTTATTTTTCTTTTCGTATAGTGCATGTAAAAACTGTGTCTATCAAATAAGTTACGATGGGTCAAATGTAATATAGTGAGAGTTTCAGAAAGTGAGAGATTTGGTAAGGTTTATCAGTTTTTTTTTAAAGTGGCAAGCGTTTACACTGCAAAACCAGGTTGATCTTGCTGTGTAAATGATTGCCATTTTAAAAAAAACTGCAAAACCTTACCAAATCTCTCACTTTTGGAAACTCTCACTCTATTACACTTGGCCCCATAAGTGTTAATTAATAATTAGTTATTTTTATCATATAAAAATCTATATATGTATAAAAAATAATAATTTATATGTATTTTTAAATTCAGTGTGTAAAATTAAATTGTGATGATGGTGTGTAATGTTGGTGGTTTATAAAACATAAAAATCAAACAGGGAAAAATAAATTGAATCTTGGTGATAAAAAATTGTTGTGAGTTATTGTGAGAATTGGGAGAGTGCAATCAGGTATCAGAAGTATGGGATGTGTAATAATGAATAATAAGTGCTGATGTTGAGCATGTATAAATTAGATCAGTTTTGTGCTAAATTACAAGAAGCCACTAAAATGAATGTGTTCTTTAAGACTTTAGTCGCTAGGGTGCCTAATCTAAAGGTCCAGTTACTTTTCTTTTTCATAAGTCCTTTTTAATGTCTCCTCCACTGATACCTAGTTTTAAGATTTCTAAGCCAAAGACTTTCAAATTCTGAAAGGTGATTTGATATTTAAAATGAAAATTATGAGCTACTGTGGGGAATATGTATCAATGCTTGGAGAGTGATAAATTGTAGAGAGATAAAGTACCAATTAGCTTCAAACTGTAATCCAACCATAGTCTGTAAAGTGACAGTTACAGTATGAGCTAATTGGCTGGTACTTATTCTCTCACCAGTTTATCACTCTCTTAGCGTTGATGCATATCAGTTGTTTCATTTTGGCCAAATCTGATTCTACATTGAATTTCACCTGGCGTGTACCCCGCTGTGTTCCCTCCATCTGCACTGGATGGGTGTTGCCATGACACTGGTGGTCAGCTGATCTGGTATCATCCAATCCTGTGCTGTGTCTGCACACATGACTCAATCATCCAATGGCTGCTGACCAGGGGGTATCTAGTCAGAGCTCTGGCTCAGTATCATTGCCTTGAACAACGCGTCACACCTAGTGCACATATGTCTCCTGGCTCCAGTCTCCTGTCTCCTGAAAATTACCTGTGTCAGCTGTTCCGTGGAACTACAGGCATCAGCCATCCAGCTGGGGTTACAGCTTCACCTACATTCTGCTTCTCCAACCACTTGCAGTTAGAGACTCTCTCCAGGTGCTGCATTACCATTCCCACCTGTTCATTATCACTCTGCAGCATTTCTGTGCTAACCCACCTGCTCCAGGAATCCTGCACTTATTCACAGCCAATTCAATTGAAGGGAAGCTGTGTCGATTGTTTTAATAAGGTGGTTTGCAAAGAAATTGATAATATAATTAAAAAATACACTAAGAGATCTTAGCTAAACCTTACCAAAAAGGAGTTTGAAGCTGCCAAGACATTAACAGATGATGAAAATCTAATTATTTAGCAAGATGACAAAAGAGGAGTGGTGGTCCTGATGGACAAGGATGTATGTATAAAAGAAATTTATAGGTAATTAAATGACGGTAAAACTTACAAGAAACTTAAAAGTGATCCTACTTTAAGGATCACTAATAATTGTTAAGTTTCATTAAGAAAGCATTGGAAGATGAAGACATTACTAAGAATGAATTTGAATTTCTGAATATAAAGCATCCATCAATTCCCACGTTTTATGTATTACCCAAGATGCATCAAGATCCGCTGAACCCCCTTGGTCGCCCGATAATATTGGGCTAAAATAGCCTAACGGGTAACCTTTCAGCCCTTATTGCTTTCTATTTGTGAAGGCTACCTTAAAGACACAGGAGACATCCTGAGAAAAAATTCCAATTATAAGTGGCAAGAAGGAGACTTGTTATGCCATGCAGATGTCAGCACACTCTATACTGTTATAGAAATGGAAAAAGGTATTTTAGCAGTTACTTTCTTTTTAAATCTTAGTACTCTTAATGACCCTGTGAAAATGTTTATTTTTCATGGGATCAAATTCATTTTAATAAACAATTACTATTACTTTAAGGGTGTTTTTTTATGCAGCAGGTGGGCACTGCCATGGGCACTGGGTTCGCTCCCAGTTATGCAAATATATTTATGGTGTACTAGGAAGACCACCATATTTGGTTTAATGGTGGTCTGGTGGTGAGCCTGGTGCCCTGGCAGCACTTCATATGGGACATATTTTTTATTTGGAGGGGTGATGAAGCCACCCTTTTAAGTTTTTGTGCTGATTTGCATTCCAGTTTCATTGAGGTTTCATTTTTAGATCTAAACCTGTATATTAAACAGGGTTAGCTGAATACAAAAACTTTTAGAAAACCAACAGATTCAAATGGATATATAGAGAGATCCAGTCACCATCATTCTAGTTGGCTAGATGGCATACCTTTCGGTCAATTCTCCCGAATTAAAAGGAATTGTTCTGTATTTGCTGTGTGTGAGTAACAATTAGATGATCTAACTGATAGATTTTGGGCAAGGTGAAAATTAGCAGTGGGCTTTTTTAGCCAATACAACACAAACCACAAAGCCATAGAAAGAGTGTTTAGGAAAAACTGGAACCTATTAAAACAGGATCTAGTCCTGAGAAGCACAATACCGGAATAACCTGCATTCATTTTACAAGAAAGCATCTGCGCAAAAGGATAAATTTGTTACTGGTACCATAGAAGGTGAAATCAGACAACGTATCTGCACAAAGGGTTTTCACTGCTGTGGATTGTGTTTATTATGTAGAACAGTAACATATAATATTAGTAAATGTACTCAGTTTGAGGTCAATAATAAAATCTACCCAATTAGGGAGTTTATCACTTGCAACTCCAGAATTGTTATCTATGTCCTGGAGTGTGCATCAGTCTCCTCTGTATTGGAAAGACCTCAAGATGTCTCAAGGTTAGACTTGTGGAACATGTCTATGATATATACAAAGGCTCTTGAGACACATACCGTTTCAGCACATTTCAAGAAGATGTACAGTTGCAATGAATGCTATATAAAGAATATCTGGGTAATACAACAGATTGCACAAAGATGGCATACTGGGGATGTTGATAAACATTTGTCACAATAAGAGATTAAATGGATTCATGAGTTATGAACTCTTGTACCCAGGGGCCTCACCGGGGATTTTGAGTTACTGTATGCTGTTTTTTTTTAACATAAGTCTTACCACCTATAGTCAACATGTTTATGACACTTAAGCATTTCCTACACTTGTGTACCCCTGCACTTTTTATTCATTTTGTCATTTTGCTGTGTATTAATTGTTAACTGTTGTTTTAAGAGATTATATATATCTTTTATTATTTTCATGTACCAACCATCCGACCATACTAAATGGACTGAATTTTGTGAATCATGCTGTGGACAAAAACCCTTTAAAATCACTGTATTTTGCTCAATATGCTTCTGATGAAGGACCCAAGTGGTCATAAACACATTAAGCAGAATGTCGCCATTGTGGGTGGGACTCCCTGGAGGCTGGCTAACAGAAGAGGTTCCTTTGTGGTGGACAGGATACCTGGAATCCGGTTCTCTATTCATTCCCTGGATCCATCTGAGCTTACTATAGGGACTCTTTGGACTGTTGCTGCCTGCCTTTATGGAGTATTTTACCACGCCTGTTTCATTTGTGTCATTGTAAGTGCATACGCTTATTAAAGGATTACTGCACTATTCTGTCTTTCCCCTCTGTGTCTCCCTAAACCTACTACTGTTGCTGAGCACAACAGGGAATGGGGAGACATATGTGTTTACAGACTTCAATCTGAAGAACTCTGGGAACAGCTGCTGTGTGCCTGTGTGGAGTATTTCTACATGCTGTTTTACATTATGTGTTTGTAAGTGTATTTTAAAATTAAATTATCCATTTTGAAAAAAGGATTATTGCACTATTTTTCCTCCTCTTTGTGTCTCTCCAACCCAAATTGATGCCAAGCCCACAGGGTAGTGGAGGCATATGTTTTCACTTTTCACAGATATTATAAAGTGGTACATTGAGGAGACTTTATGATCTATTGATCGGTCATTAAAACTTAATTACCAAACTATTGTTAAAGAAAGAACACAGAGAAATTATGGAGATTTATTTGTATTTTCTTTGTGATTGTTGTGTAACACCATTCACACATGTGGAATTAGAGGGTGCCTAATCAGTCTGTGCCATTTTTGATCTCACACATCAGTAGTATCCTGCATGTAAGATGGTAATCCCATGACATGGTGTCAAAGATGTGTATATATAAAGATATTTTCTCAGATATGAACCCAATCCCTGAGATGATAGGTCTTCCTGGGTGATCACTTTAATTTTTGTGACTCTTCAGGAGCAGATAAAATATTGGTATTTTAGGATTCTCAATGGAGATATATTCAAGCTCCTGTCTGGTAACAACACCATTCTGAGTAGTTTTTTCTCTCATGTTGAAGCAATGGTCTCTGAAGTCTCTGTCAGTGGGGTTCAATAACATCTAGACATATCAGTTAGTGTAATTTAATTGTTTTCTGGTTTCGTTTGTATATTGTACATAGTGGTGGCTCAAAGGACAATGTTTCTGCTTGTATCTGATTGTTTGATGACTACAATTCTCTTCTCTGAGTTCAGATTTCTATGATATGTACAGTATTTTTGTTTTTTGTACATTTTGTCAAAATTGTTTGATACTGGATTCATAAAAAATTTGACTTCTGGACAAATTGGCCAAAAGAATGACCTTTTTAATGCATATTGGTCTTGAAATAGTAGGAGTTTACATTGGTATTTTGAGGACTTCATATAACTTCTTCCAATATCTGAAGTGGAGCATGTTATTGGATTGAGTGTTCATATCTGATTGCATGGAGTCCTGATTCAAAGTTCAATCTGTTTTAATTTTCTCAGAATTCTTGTTTGGCTAGAATATTTTTATGAGGAATTTTCAATTGAAATCTGTTAAATTTACACTTTTCTAAAACAGCTGTTTGTGTTATTATAAGGGTATATTGGGAAAGATTGATACTCTTGAGGGGGGACGTAATAATTGTTACTTTTTATTTTTGCATGCATCTGGTATCGTACCAGTGATGGTGTTCTCCAACTTTTGCTTCTGCATATTGTTCCCCACCTTGTTTTGATCTTATGGGGTGTTCATGGGAACAACTTAATAGAATTACTGTACCAACACAGCTGTTTGTTTATTTTGTAGAACCAAAGAACTCATATTAGTAAATAGTAATCCCAAATAGAATTTTCACAATTTAAATAGAAATAGAAGCATTTAATTAATCCAGTTTGTTATATACTGTAAAATTAGAGTTTTAATCTATTTATTTTATCTGGAATCAGCATGAGAACAAGCCCCGTAATGTTTTCTTTTTTTCTCCTTCGCACCAAAACATGGAGCATAGCTTTACCCTATGACATGAACAATAAACCTGTGTCCCCACCTCTAAACATCAGTGGGCAAAATCTTCAATGGCTCCCTATAGATGGATTCATACAATCCGTGTTAACCACCAATGTTACCATTGATGGTGACCATCAATATTTAACCATACAGTTTAATTTTCTGTTTTATTTTTGTTAAGTGTTATATGACTTGAGTAGCTATGTTTTATATGAAAGGGGCAAGTAATTTTAAAGACTATATAGGAACAGTGTATGAAAATAAATATAATATTATAACATTTTTAATATGCCATATTTCATATATTTTCCATAACTGTATTGAACATTTTTGGTGAGCAAAGTTACAAATGATGCTCTGCCCTTTCCTTGTGAAAGCAACTAAAGATGTTTTATTGAAGACAAACATTATACTTACTATATAGTTCAAGAAAACTGATAGAAATAGCCATGAGTCATAGCAATGTACTCAAATGTGTATTTTGTTTTAGTTTTCCCTGTAGCTAAGTCTACACTTATCTATCACTTTCACAATGTCAATTACATGCTCCACTATCTGACATATCTTTGTACACATGCAGACATTTTTTTTCTAAGCTATAAACTGTTAATATCTGCATTACTTATCTTCATCTGTAAGCTTCAGCACAGGCTCTGTGTCTTACAGATATTTCATATTCATCAGTGGTGGTTTTTAGCTATGGGCTGCAGGACTGCAGCCCCCCAGGTAAAATCTGCCACCCAGCTCACTGACAGTGAGACTGTTCATGAAACTGCACTGGCTTCACTGTGACTAGCATTGACTTCCTATTGGAAGTTCTACCTGTCAGTCACACACAGAGCAGTCCCATTGGGAGGTGTTTCCTCCCTCAGGGACTGCCAGACCTGGCTGCAAAAGGCAGAGAGCTGGCTTCCTGCAAGAAAGCCAGCTCCTTGCCTCATCAGCCCTAGCCGGTTTCAGTGTCAGACTGGGGCACAAAGGGCGCACATGGGAAATGCAATCACAGGGGCCCACTAAGGGGCATTGCCATATGCTGGAAGGGGTGTGGCCAAATGACCAGAGAGGAGTGGCCAGCCATTATAGGTGCCACCTAGCATAGTATATAAAGAAAAAGAGCTCTACCTCGCTGCCCACTTCAACCTGTTGTGTATGTGCCTGGGTTACACCAGGAGAATACAATAGTATATGCGCCTGGGTTACACTGGGAGAGAACAGTAGTATATGTGCCTGGGTCACACCAGGAGACAGCAGTAGTATATGTGCCTGGGTTACACAAGGAGAAAGCAGTAGTATATGTGCATGGGTCACACCGGGAGAGAACAGTAGTATATGTGCCTGGGCTACACCGGGAGAGAGCAGTAGTATATGCGCCTGGGTTACACCAGGAGAGAGCAGTTGTATACATGGCTGGGTTACACTGGGAGAGAACAGTACATACACATAAAGACCCCAGTATAGTGCCAGATACAAATAATGACCCCAGTAGTGCATTGCCAGATACACAAATGCCCCCAGTGGTGCAGTGCCAGATACACAGATGCCCAGCAGTGCCAGATACACATACGCCCCAGTTGTGCAGATACACAGATGCCCCCAGTAGTGCCAGATACACATATATCCCCAGTTGTGCAGTGCCAGATATACATACGCCCCCAGTAGTTCAGAACCAGATGTCCCCAGTAGTGCAAGACACATATACGCCCCCAGTAGTGAAGTGCCAAATACACATATGCCCCCAGTAGTGCACTGCCAGATACACATATGCCCCCAGAAGTGCACTGCCAGATACACATACGCCCCCAGTGAGTGCAGTGCCGGGTACACACATGCCCCAGTAATGCAGTGCCAGATACACATACGTCCCCAGTAGTGCAGTTGCAGATACACATATGCCCCTAGCAATGCAGTGCCAGATACACAGATGCCCCCAGCAGTTCACTGCTAGATACACATACGCCCCCAGTAGTGCAGTGCCAGATACAGAGATTCCCCCAGCAATGCAGTGCCAGATACACAGATGCCCCTAGCAGTGCAGTGCCAGGTACACAGATGCCCCTAGCAGTGCCACATACACATACACCCCCAGTAGTGCGGTGCCAGATACACAGATGCCCCCAGCAGTGCCAAATACACATATGCCCACAGTAGTGCAATGCTAGATACACATATGCCCCCAGTAGTGCAGTGCCAGATACAGAGATGCCCCCAGCAATGCAGTGCCAGATACACAGATGCCCCTAGCAGTGCCACATACACCCCCAGTAGTGCGGTGCCAGATACACAGATGCCCCCAGCAGTGCCAGATACACATACACCCCCAGCAGTTTAGTGCAATATACACAGATGTCCCCAATAGTGCCAGCTACACAGATGCCCCCAATAGTGCCAGATACATAGATGCCCCCAATAGTGCCAGATACACAGATACCCCAGATAGTGCAGGATACACAGATGCGACCAATAGTGCAAGATACACAGATGCCCCAGTAGTACAGTGTCAGATACACATACGCCCCCACAGTGCCAGATGCAGATGTACTACCGACACAGTTCTGCTTACCTCCGCTACCACCTGGGTTCTGCTGGTGCTCACACTGTTGGTCCTTTGGCTGGGGGCCAGGGAGGAGAGTGTAGCGTGCTCCTCTCCTCCCCTCAGTCCTGTTCTGCAAATACCGCCGACGCCCGGGATCACCTGCTGGCTGCTGCTTCTATGGCTGAGAGCTGGGGAGGAGAGCGCAGCGTGCTCCTCTCCTCCCCTCAGTTCAGCTCTGCAAACACTGCTGCCACCCGGGATAACTTGCTGGCTGCTGCTCAGTGGCGAAGCTAGGGAGTAGTAGGCCCAGGTGCAACAATATGCATTGGGCCCCAACCTCTTCATATTTCAAATAGGAACATGATGCGCATGCGCACGTGGTCTCATTAAGAAAGGGCATGGTCACACAACAGTACCACCCCAATTCAAAATACGCCACACATTGGTGACACCTTATTCCAGTGGCAAACGCAGGAATTCTTGAGGGGGGTTTCTAAATGCAGTTCACAATCTCCCACTCTGTGAAACATTAGAGCAAGTGTGGGAGTCTGTGGGGAGCGGTAGAAGAACCTAATAATAAACCTGGACATTAATGATCTTTTTATACACTGGATATTGTATGGAATACAGTATTAATATTTAATACTGTAGATGGTCTATAGCAGAGGTTCTCAAACTCGGTCCTCGGGGGCACACACAGTGCATGTTTTGCAGGTAACCCAACAGGTGCACAGGTGTATTAATTACTCACTGACACATTTTAAAAGGTCCACAGGTGGAGCTAATTATTTCACTTGCGATTCTGTGAGGAGACCTGCAAAACATGCACTGTGTGTGCCCCCGAGGACCGAGTTTGAGCACCTCTGGTCTATAGTGTAGGATGTATCAAACATTTAAATAATATAAAATAAGTTGTCAGGAAAAGATTAAACATCCCGTAATAAATAATTACACAAACATAATAGAACCAGTACTGCATATTCTAAGCTCACATTCTCCCACCTAATGGTAAGGCTCCTGTCTCTTCTTCCTGCTAGCTACTCTCTGGTCCAGTGCAGTGATTGAGTAGCCAGATTCACACACACAGTAAACTCAGTAGAAGAAGCTGCTACCACTGGGCTTGCGCAGCAACTCTGCTCTGTCCTTTAAACTGCATGATGTTTCTGCAGCACTAGTAATCTAATCATATTATATACCATTGCTATTGTTGCCATAATTTGAGCCATTTGCCAAGTGGAGGGGGTTTCCAGGCAACCAGAAACCCCCCCTGCGTTTGCCTATGTATTCATATTACACTGCACAGTAGTAATTTTTACACACGCTACGTCTCACAGCAGTGCTCCTTATACACATTATGCCGCACAGCAGCTCTCCTTAAACACATTACACCGCACAGCAGCTCTCCTTACACACATTGCACCACACAGCAGCACTCTTTAACAATAATTCCCTCTGTCTGGGACTTTTTATATTCTTTTATATATATATATATATATATATATATATGCCTTTTTATATTCTTTTGCATCTTTGCGCTCGCTTGAACCTGAACATGTGCCCCCTTGTGCCTCTTGGTCGGGATACGGTCATTAGGTCGACATGGTCACTATGTCGACGTGTACTAGGTCGACATGGAAAAAGGTCGACATGCGTTTTTCACCTTTTTTTCATATTTTGATCTTTTTCATTCTCTCTCCCTTCTGCCGGGCCTGGACCGCGGCACGTAGTAGACAGCTCAGTAGCAGCTAATAAACGGACTGAGGGACTGTCAGCCCGCAGCGACATTTAATGAGTCAAACTTACTCATTGTAATGCAGCAGGCTGTGGGCCCCTTTACGGCGGTGGGCCCAGGTGCAATGCACTGCTAGTAGTTCCACTTCTGCTTCTGCTCCTGTGGCTGGGACAGGAGCCGGGGGTGAGAGCGCAGCCCTGCCCTCACACAAAAGAGGGCATGGCTACCACTCAGCAGGGCTTACCGGTGAGTTCCCCGGCTCCCCGGTGGCCCAGTCCAAGCCTGGATGGCTACTATGGGCTGCGGCCGATGCAGTACATAGAAGCCGTGTTTTGCACATACGCAGTTCCATCATGCGCCAGGTCCCGGCGTCTGATAACTACACATAGCACAGGTGCTGGGACCCAGGCGGCGGGGTCAAGGAGGGGGAGACCCGCAGCATCGCCAGCCCTCCTCTTCCTCCTCCAATAAGGTAGGATCCGCCTACATCAAATCTTTCATTAAGGGAATGGATTTGTGTGTAACACTTTTAAGTACCAGATGCACTGTGCAAAATAATGTGTTTTGTTATTTGTAGCACTTTACTTCAGCCACTAGAGATATGGGCCATCTCTGTGAAGGACAACTTTCTTTATGATAACTGTTACTGTAAAGAGATGTCAAAGTAATGTAATGTGTACTGAAAGCTAATGTTGAATTGGTAATAAAATTAGTGCAATTTATGTTTCAAAAAGTAGATGAAGTGTTGTGTTTTTGCACATATGCATCACAAAGCAGATTTCAAGGTACAGTCAACCCCACATAGGGTGCATAAGCGCCACATTTACATTAAATGCAAAAAAAAGCATAAAATATACACATATGCTATAGAGATGAGCGCCTGAAATTTTTCGGGTTTTGTGTTTTGGTTTTGGGTTCGGTTCCGCGGCCGTGTTTTGGGTTCGAACGCGTTTTGGCAAAACCTCACCGAATTTTTTTTGTCGGATTCGGGTGTGTTTTGGATTCGGGTGTTTTTTTCAAAAAACACTAAAAAACAGCTTAAATCATAGAATTTGGGGGTCATTTTGATCCCAAAGTATTATTAACCTCAAAAACCATAATTTACACTCATTTTCAGTCTATTCTGAATACCTCACACCTCACAATATTATTTTTAGTCCTAAAATTTGCACCGAGGTCGCTGTGTGAGTAAGATAAGCGACCCTAGTGGCCGACACAAACACCGGGCCCATCTAGGAGTGGCACTGCAGTGTCACGCAGGATGTCCCTTCCAAAAAACCCTCCCCAAACAGCACATGACGCAAAGAAAAAAAGAGGCGCAATGAGGTAGCTGTGTGAGTAAGATTAGCGACCCTAGTGGCCGACACAAACACCGGGCCCATCTAGGAGTGGCACTGCAGTGTCACGCAGGATGTCCCTTCCAAAAAACCCTCCCCAAACAGCACATGACGCAAAGAAAAAAAGAGGCGCAATGAGGTAGCTGACTGTGTGAGTAAGATTAGCGACCCTAGTGGCCGACACAAACACCGGGCCCATCTAGGAGTGGCACTGCAGTGTCACGCAGGATGTCCCTTCCAAAAAACCCTCCCCAATCAGCACATGATGCAAAGAAAAAGAAAAGAAAAAAGAGGTGCAAGATGGAATTGTCCTTGGGCCCTCCCACCCACCCTTATGTTGTATAAACAAAACAGGACATGCACACTTTAACCAACCCATCATTTCAGTGACAGGGTCTGCCACACGACTGTGACTGATATGACGGGTTGGTTTGGACCCCCCCCAAAAAAAGAAGCAATTAATCTCTCCTTGCACAAACTGGCTCTACAGAGGCAAGATGTCCACCTCATCTTCACCCTCCGATATATCACCGTGTACATCCCCCTCCTCACAGATTATCAATTCGTCCCCACTGGAATCCACCATCTCAGCTCCCTGTGTACTTTGTGGAGGCAATTGCTGCTGGTCAATGTCTCCGCGGAGGAATTGATTATAATTCATTTTAATGAACATCATCTTCTCCACATTTTCTGGATGTAACCTCGTACGCCGATTGCTGACAAGGTGAGCGGCGGCACTAAACACTCTTTCGGAGTACACACTTGTGGGAGGGCAACTTAGGTAGAATAAAGCCAGTTTGTGCAAGGGCCTCCAAATTGCCTCTTTTTCCTGCCAGTATAAGTACGGACTGTGTGACGTGCCTACTTGGATGCGGTCACTCATATAATCCTCCACCATTCTATCAATGTTGAGAGAATCATATGCAGTGACAGTAGACGACATGTCCGTAATCGTTGTCAGGTCCTTCAGTCCGGACCAGATGTCAGCATCAGCAGTCGCTCCAGACTGCCCTGCATCACCGCCAGCGGGTGGGCTCGGAATTCTGAGCCTTTTCCTCGCACCCCCAGTTGCGGGAGAATGTGAAGGAGGAGATGTTGACAGGTCGCGTTCCGCTTGACTTGACAATTTTGTCACCAGCAGGTCTTTCAACCCCAGCAGACCTGTGTCTGCCGGAAAGAGAGATCCAAGGTAGGCTTTAAATCTAGGATCGAGCACGGTGGCCAAAATGTAGTGCTCTGATTTCAACAGATTGACCACCCGTGAATCCTTGTTAAGCGAATTAAGGGCTGCATCCACAAGTCCCACATGCCTAGCGGAATCGCTCCCTTTTAGCTCCTTCTTCAATGCCTCCAGCTTCTTCTGCAAAAGCCTGATGAGGGGAATGACCTGACTCAGGCTGGCAGTGTCTGAACTGACTTCACGTGTGGCAAGTTCAAAGGGCATCAGAACCTTGCACAACGTTGAAATCATTCTCCACTGCACTTGAGACAGGTGCATTCCACCTACTATATCGTGCTCAATTGTATAGGCTTGAATGGCCTTTTGCTGCTCCTCGAACCTCTGAAGCATATAGAGGGTTGAATTCCACCTCGTTACCACTTCTTGCTTCAGATGATGGCAGGGCAGGTTCAGTAGTTTTTGGTGGTGCTCCAGTCTTCTGTACGTGGTGCCTGTACGCCGAAAGTGTCCCGCAATTTTTCTGGCCACCGACAGCATCTCTTGCACGCCCCTGTCGTTTTTTAAAAAATTCTGCACCACCAAATTCAAGGTATGTGCAAAACATGGGACGTGCTGGAATTTGCCCATATTTAATGCACACACAATATTGCTGGCGTTGTCCGATGCCACAAATCCACAGGAGAGTCCAATTGGGGTAAGCCATTCCGCGATGATCTTCCTCAGTTGCCGTAAGAGGTTTTCAGCTGTGTGCGTATTCTGGAAAGCGGTGATACAAAGCGTAGCCTGCCTAGGAAAGAGTTGGCGTTTGCGAGATGCTGCTACTGGTGCCGCCGCTGCTGTTCTTGCGGCAGGAGTCCATACATCTACCCAGTGGGCTGTCACAGTCATATAGTCCTGACCCTGCCCTGCTCCACTTGTCCACATGTCCGTGGTTAAGTGGACATTGGGTACAACTGCATTTTTTAGGACACTGGTGAGTCTTTTTCTGACGTCCGTGTACATTCTCGGTATCGCCTGCCTAGAGAAGTGGAACCTAGATGGTATTTGGTAACGGGGGCACACTGCCTCAATAAATTGTCTAGTTCCCTGTGAACTAACGGCGGATACCGGACGCACGTCTAACACCAACATAGTTGTCAAGGACTCAGTTATCCGCTTTGCAGTAGGATGACTGCTGTGATATTTCATCTTCCTCGCAAAGGACTGTTGAACAGTCAATTGCTTACTGGAAGTAGTACAAGTGGGCTTACGACTTCCCCTCTGGGATGACCATCGACTCCCAGCGGCAACAACAGCAGCGCCAGCAGCAGTAGGCGTTACACGCAAGGATGCATCGGAGGAATCCCAGGCAGGAGAGGACTCGTCAGAATTGCCAGTGACATGGCCTGCAGGACTATTGGCATTCCTGGGGAAGGAGGAAATTGACACTGAGGGAGTTGGTGGGGTGGTTTGCGTGAGCTTGGTTACAAGAGGAAGGGATTTACTGGTCAGTGGACTGCTTCCGCTGTCACCCAAAGTTTTTGAACTTGTCACTGACTTATTATGAATGCGCTGCAGGTGACGTATAAGGGAGGATGTTCCGAGGTGGTTAACGTCCTTACCCCTACTTATTACAGCTTGACAAAGGGAACACACGGCTTGACACCTGTTGTCCGCATTTCTGGTGAAATACCTCCACACCGAAGAGCTGATTTTTTTGGTATTTTCACCTGGCATGTCAACGGCCATATTCCTCCCACGGACAACAGGTGTCTCCCCGGGTGCCTGACTTAAACAAACCACCTCACCATCAGAATCCTCCTGGTCAATTTCCTCCCCAGCGCCAGCAACACCCATATCCTCCTCATCCTGGTGTACTTCAACACTGACATCTTCAATCTGACTATCAGGAACTGGACTGCGGGTGCTCCTTCCAGCACTTGCAGGGGGCGTGCAAATGGTGGAAGGCGCATGCTCTTCACGTCCAGTGTTGGGAAGGTCAGGCATCGCAACCGACACAATTGGACTCTCCTTGTGGATTTGGGATTTCGAAGAATGCACAGTTCTTTGCTGTGCTGCTTTTGCCAGCTTGAGTCTTTTCATTTTTCTAGCGAGAGGCTGAGTGCTTCCATCCTCATGTGAAGCTGAACCACTAGCCATGAACATAGGCCAGGGCCTCAGCCGTTCCTTGCCACTCCGTGTGGTAAATGGCATATTGGCAAGTTTACGCTTCTCCTCCGACAATTTTATTTTAGGTTTTGGAGTCCTTTTTTTACTGATATTTGGTGTTTTGGATTTGACATGCTCTGTACTATGACATTGGGCATCGGCCTTGGCAGACGACGTTGCTGGCATTTCATCGTCTCGGCCATGACTAGTGGCAGCAGCTTCAGCACGAGGTGGAAGTGGATCTTGATCTTTCCCTAATTTTGGAACCTCAACATTTTTGTTCTCCATATTTTAATAGGCACAACTAAAAGGCACCTCAGGTAAACAATGGAGATGGATGGATTGGATACTAGTATACAATTATGGACGGGCTGCCGAGTGCCGACACAGAGGTAGCCACAGCCGTGAACTACCGCACTGTACTGTGTCTGCTGCTAATATATAGACTGGTTGATAAAGAGATAGTATACTCGTAACTAGTATGTATGTATAAAGAAAGAAAAAAAAACCACGGTTAGGTGGTATATACAATTATGGACGGGCTGCCGAGTGCCGACACAGAGGTAGCCCCAGCCGTGAACTACCGCACTGTACTGTGTCTGCTGCTAATATATAGACTGGTTGATAAAGAGATAGTATACTCGTAACTAGTATGTATGTATAAAGAAAGAAAAAAAAACCACGGTTAGGTGGTATATACAATTATGGACGGGCTGCCGAGTGCCGACACAGAGGTAGCCACAGCCGTGAACTACCGCACTGTACTGTGTCTGCTGCTAATATATAGACTGGTTGATAAAGAGATAGTATACTCGTAACTAGTATGTATGTATAAAGAAAGAAAAAAAAACCACGGTTAGGTGGTATATACAATTATGGACGGGCTGCCGAGTGCCGACACAGAGGTAGCCACAGCCGTGAACTACCGCACTGTACTGTGTCTGCTGCTAATATATAGACTGGTTGATAAAGAGATAGTATACTCGTAACTAGTATGTATGTATAAAGAAAGAAAAAAAAACCACGGTTAGGTGGTATATACAATTATGGACGGGCTGCCGAGTGCCGACACAGAGGTAGCCACAGCCGTGAACTACCGCACTGTACTGTGTCTGCTGCTAATATATAGACTGGTTGATAAAGAGATAGTATACTCGTAACTAGTATGTATGTATAAAGAAAGAAAAAAAAACCACGGTTAGGTGGTATATACAATTATGGACGGGCTGCCGAGTGCCGACACAGAGGTAGCCACAGCCGTGAACTACCGCACTGTACTGTGTCTGCTGCTAATATATAGACTGGTTGATAAAGAGATAGTATACTCGTAACTAGTATGTATGTATAAAGAAAGAAAAAAAAACCACGGTTAGGTGGTATATACAATTATGGACGGGCTGCCGAGTGCCGACACTGAGGTAGCCACAGCCGTGAACTACCGCACTGTACTGTGTCTGCTGCTAATATATAGACTGGTTGATAAAGAGATAGTATACTCGTAACTAGTATGTATGTATAAAGAAAGAAAAAAAAACCACGGTTAGGTGGTATATACAATTATGGACGGGCTGCCGAGTGCCGACACAGAGGTAGCCACAGCCGTGAACTACCGCACTGTACTGTGTCTGCTGCTAATATAGACTGGTTGATAAAGAGATAGTATACTCGTAACTAGTATGTATGTATAAAGAAAGAAAAAAAAACCACGGTTAGGTGGTATATACAATTATGGACGGGCTGCCGAGTGCCGACACAGAGGTAGCCACAGCCGTGAACTACCGCACTGTACTGTGTCTGCTGCTAATATAGACTGGTTGATAAAGAGATAGTATACTACTAATATTATATATACTGGTGGTCAGGTCACTGGTCACTAGTCACACTGGCAGTGGCACTCCTGCAGCAAAAGTGTGCACTGTTTAATTTGAATATAATATTATGTACTTCTGGCTCCTGCTATAACCTATAACTGGCACTGCAGTAGTGCTCCCCAGTCTCCCCCACAATTATAAGCTGTGTGAGCTGAGCAGTCAGACAGATATATAATATATATAGATGATGCAGCACACTGGCCTGAGCCTGAGCAGTGCACACAGATATGGTATGTGACTGACTGAGTCACTGTGTGTATCGCTTTTTTCAGGCAGAGAACGGATATATTAAATAAACTGCACTGTGTGTCTGGTGGTCACTCACTATATAATATATTATGTACTCCTGGCTCCTGCTATAACCTATAACTGGCACTGCAGTAGTGCTCCTCAGTCTCCCCCACAATTATAAGCTGTGTGAGCTGAGCAGTCAGACAGAAATATATAATATTATATATAGATAATAGATGATGCAGCACACTGGCCTGAGCCTGAGCAGTGCACACAGATATGGTATGTGACTGAGTCACTGTGTGCTGTGTATCGCTTTTTTCAGGCAGAGAACGGATTATAAATAAAACTGGTGGTCACTATCAGCAAAACTCTGCACTGTACTGAGTACTCCTAATGCTCCCCAAAATTAGTAAATCAAGTGTCTCTCTAATCTATTCTAAACGGAGAGGACGCCAGCCACGTCCTCTCCCTATCAATCTCAATGCACGTGTGAAAATGGCGGCGACGCGCGGCTCCTTATATAGAATCCGAGTCTCGCGATAGAATCCGAGCCTCGCGAGAATCCGACAGCGTCATGATGACGTTCGGGCGCGCTCGGGTTAACCGAGCAAGGCGGGAAGATCCGAGTCGCTCGGACCCGTGAAAAAAAACATGAAGTTCTGGCGGGTTCGGATTCAGAGAAACCGAACCCGCTCATCTCTAATATGCTATCCAGCAAACATAGACAGAAAACAGCATTGGTAACATAAACTGCGTAGCACCTTTCCAGTGGGCATATTAAGACCTCAGTTAAATCTGTACGCAGATACCCTCATATCCTCAATAAGGATCATTACAGTACTTAGCAAATATCGCTGATTCCTACCAATTAACTGATTGCTAGAAAGTGCAAAACACTGGCAAGAGCACATGGCTGCCACTTTTCAACTGGAAGCTTCATTGATTGGTTTGCAATGTTGAAGAACCATTTGCTGTGGTTCTGCTTATTTACCATTTATTATTAGATAGATTATTTTCATATATACTTAGTGTGTTGTGTATGAAGACTTGGCATTTTGTATCCCGATGATCAGAATGCCAACATTGACATCCAAACAGTCAAAATCTCAATGAATCCCGGTAAGTATTTAAACCCTACCCCTAACTAGAGATGAGTGGGTTCGGTTTGTTGAGATCCGAACCCCACCGAACTTCACGTGGTTTACACGGGTCCGAGGCAGCCTCAGTTCTTCCCGCCTTACTCACAAAACCCGAACGGGGGAAAACGTCATCATCCCGCTGTCGGATTCTCGCGAGATTCGGATTCCATATAAAGAGCCACGCGTCGCCGCCATTTTCACTCGTGCATTGTAGATTGAGCGGAGAGGACGTGGCTATGTTCTCTGCCTGAATAGCCCAATATCAGCTAAATATCAGCTCAATATCTGTGCTCAGTATCAGTGCTGCATTGTGGTGACCAGTATATAGTAGTACAGTACAGTAGTCCAGTGCTGTTCTCGCTACCCAGTGTCAGTTCTATTATCCTGAACAGTGCACAATATCTGTGCTCATTATTATCTTTGCTGCATTGTGGTGACCAGTATATAGTAGTACAGTACAGTAGTTCAGTGCTGTTCTCGCTGTCCAGTGTCAGTTCCAGTATCCTGAACAATGCTCAATATCTGTGCTCATTATTATCATTGCTGCATTGTGGTGACCAGTATATAGTAGTTCAGTACAGTAGTCTTTTGCTGTATTTTGCTGCTCCGTGTCAGTTCTAGTATCCTGAACAGTGCTCAATATCTGTGCTCAGTATCAGTGCTGCATTGTGGTGACCAGTATATAGTAGTACAGTGCAGTAGTCGAGTGCTGTTCTCACTGCCCAGTGTCAGTTCTATTATCCTGAACAGTGCTCAATATATGTGCTCATTATTATCATTGCTGCACTGTGGTGACCAGTATATAGTAGTACAGTACAGTAGTTCAGTGCTGTTCTCGCTGCCCAGTGTCAGTTCTAGTATCCTGAACAGTGCTCAATATCTGTGCTCAGTATCAGTGCTGCATTGTGGTGACCAGTATATAGTAGTACAGTGCAGTAGTCGAGTGCTGTTCTCACTGCCCAGTGTCAGTTCTATTATCCTGAACAGTGCTCAATATATGTGCTCATTATTATCATTGCTGCATTGTGGTGACCAGTATATTGTAGTACAGTACAGTAGTCCAGTGCTGTTCTCGCTGCCCAGTGTCAGTTCTATTATCCTCAACAGTGCTCAATATCTATGCTCATTATTATCATTGCTGCATTGTGGTGACCAGTATACAGTAGTACAGTTTAGTAGTGCAGTGCTGTTCTCGCTGCCCAGTGTCAGTTCTATTATCTGAACAGTGCTCAATATCTGTGCTCATTATTATCATTGCTGCATTGTGGTGACCCGTATATAGTAGTACAGTACAGTAGTCCAGTGCTGTTCTCACTGCCCAGTTTCAGTTCTATTATCCTGAACAGTGCTCAATATTTGTGCTCATTATTATCATTGCTGCATTGTGGTGACCAGTATATAGCAGTACAGTACAGTAGTCTATTGCTGTATTTTGCTGCTCCGTGTCAGTTCTAGTATCCTGAACAGTGCTCAATATCTGTGCTCATTATTATCATTGCTGCATTGTGGTGACTTAAAGTCCAGTGTCTTCTGCTGCATCTTGCTGCTGTAGGGTGCTGTGGTAGTGTCCTGTCATTGTGCATAGGTCATCATCATTCCAGTCACAGTGGTATTTGGTATCTATCTAGTTGTATCGAATTTCAGACATTACTGCCGTCTAATTCCAAATATATTACTGGCATATAATGCCACACATTGAAAAATGGAGAACAGAAATGTAGAGGATA
The DNA here is from genome assembly GCF_028390025.1 of Pseudophryne corroboree. Lineage (NCBI taxonomy): Eukaryota > Metazoa > Chordata > Amphibia > Anura > Myobatrachidae > Pseudophryne > Pseudophryne corroboree. Next base: position 358,399,292 of record NC_086448.1, on the reverse strand, counting down.
AAATAGGGAAAGATCAAGATCCACTTCCACCTAGTGCTGAAGCTGCTGCCACTAGTCATGGCAGAGACGATAAAATGCCATCAACTTCGTCTGCCAAGGCCGATGCCCAATGTCATAGTAGAGAGCATGTAAAATCCAAAAAACAAAAGTTCAGTAAAATGACCCAAAAATCTAAATTAAAAGCATCTGAAGAGAAGCGTAAACTTGCCAATATGCCATTTACGACATGGAGTGGCAAGGAACGGCTAAGGCCCTCTCCTATGTTCCTCTTCACTAGTGGGTCAGCTTCACATGAGGATGAGGATATGGGTGTTGCTGGCGCTGAGGAGGAAACTGACAAGGAGGATTCTGATGGAGAGGTGGTTTTTTTAAGTCAGGCACCCGGGAAGACACCTGTTGTCCGTGGGATGAATAAGGCCATTGACATGTCTGGTCTAAATACAAAATAAAATCACCTCTTCGGTGTGGAATTATTTAAACAGAAATGTGGACAACTGGTGTCAAGCCGTGTATTGCCTTTGTCAAGCTTTAATAAGTAAGGGTAAGGACGTTAACCACCTAGGAACATCCTCCCTTATACGTCACCTGGAGCGCATTCATAAGAAGTAATTGACAAGTTCAAAAACTTTGGGTGACAGTCGAAGCAGTCCACTCACAACTAAATCCCTTCTTCCTCTTGTACCCAAGCTCCTGGAAACCACACCACCAACTCCCTCAATGTCAATTTCTTTCTTAGACAGGAATGCCAATAGTCCTGCTGGACATGTCACTGGCAAGTCTGACGAGTCCTCTCCTAACTGGGATTCCTTTGATGGATCCTTGAGTGTAACGCCTACTGCAGCTGGCACTGCTGTTGTTGCTGCTGGGAATCGATCGTCATCCCAGAGGGGAAGTCGGAAGACCACTTGTACTACTTCCAGTAAGCAATTGACTGTCCAACAGTCCTTTGTGAGGAAGATTAAATATCACAGCAGTCATCCTGTTGCAAAGCGGATAACTCAGGCCTTGACAACTATGTTGGTGTTAGACGTGCGTCCAGTATCCGCCATTAGTTCACAGGGACTTAGAGAATTGCTTGAGGTAGTGTGTCCCCGGTACCAAATACCATCTAGGTTCCACTTCTCTAGGAAGGCGATACCGAGAATGTACACAGACGTCAGAAAAAGAGTCACCAGTGTCCTAAAAAATGCAGTTGTTCCCAATGTCCACTTAACCACGGACATTTGGACAAGTGGAGCAGGGCAGACTAAGGACTATATGACTGTGACAACCCACTGGGTAGATGTAATGCCTCCCGCAGCAACAAAAGCGGCGGCACCAGTAGCAGCATCTCGCAAACGCCAACTCGTTCCTAGGCAGGCTACGCTTTGTATCACCGCTTTCCATAAGAGGCACACAGCTGACAACCTCTTACGGAAACTGAGGAACATCATCGCAGATTGGATTACCCCAATTGGACTCTCCTGGGGATTTGTGACATCGGACAACGCCACCAATATTGTGCGTGCATTACATGTGGGCAAATTCCAGGACGTCCCATGTTTTGCACATACAATGAATTTGGGGGTGCAGAATTTTTTTTAAAAAACGACAGGGGCGTGCAAGAGATGCTGTCGGTGGCCTGAAGAATTGCCGGCCACTTTCGGCATTCAGCCACCACGTGCCAAAGACTGGAGCACCAGCAAACACTCCTCAACATGCTCTGCCATCAGCTGAAGCATGAGGTGGTAACGAGGCGGAATTCAACCCTCTATATGCTTCAGAGGATGGAGGAGCAGCAAAAGTCCATTCAAGCCTATACATCTGCCTACGATATAGGCAAAGGAGGGGGAATGCACCTGACTCAAGCGCAGTGGAGAATGATTTCAACGTTGTGCAAGGTTCTACAACCCTTTGAACTTGCCACACGTGAAGTCAGTTCAGACACTGCCAGCCTGAGTCAGGTCATTCCCCTCATCAGGCTTTTGCAGAAGAAGCTGGAGACATTGAAGGAGGAGCTAAAACAGAGCGATACCGCTAGGCATGTGGGACTTGTGGATGGAGCCCTTAATTCGCTTAACCAGGATTCACGGGTGGTCAATCTGTTGAAATCAGAGCACTACATTTTGGCCACCGTGCTCGATCCTAGATGTAAAACCTACGTTGTATCTCTCTTTTTGGCAGACACAAGTCTGCAGAGGTTCAAAGACCTGCTGGTGAGAACATTGTGAAGTCAAGCGGAACGTGACCCGTCAACAGCTCGATCCTAGATTTAAAACCTACGTTGTATCTCTCTTTTTGGCAGACACAAGTCTGCAGAGGTTCAAAGACCTGCTGGTGAGAACATTGTGAAGTCAAGCGGAACGTGACCCGTCAACAGCTCCTCCTTCACATTCTCCCGCAACTGGGGGTGCCGAGCCCACCCGCTGGCGGTGATGCAGGGCAGTCTGGAGCGAGTGCTGACATCTGGTCTGGACTGAAGGACCTGCCAACAATTACTGACATGTCGGATGCAGGGCAGTCTGGAGCGAGTGCTGACATCTGGTCTGGACTGAAGGACCTGCCAACAATTACTGACATGTCGTCTACTGTCACTGCATATGATTCTGTCACCATTGAAAGAATCGTGGAGGATTATATGAGTGACAGCATCCAAGTAGGCATGTCAGACAGTCCGTACGTATACTGGCAGGAAAAAGAGGCAATTTGGAGGCCCTTGCACAAACTGGCTTTATTTTACCTACGTTATCCCCCCTCCAGTGTGTACTCGGAAAGAGTGTTTAGTGCAGCCAGTAACCTTGTCAGCGATTGGCTTAGGAGGTGACTTCCAGAAAATGTGGAGAAGATGATGTTCATCAAAATGAATTATAATCAATTCCTCCGTGGAGACATTTACCAGCAATTGCCTCCAGAAAGTACACAGGGATCTGTGATGGTGGATTCCAGTGGGGATGAATTAATACTCTGTGAGGAGGGGGATGTACACAGTGAAAGGGGTGAGCAATCGGACGATGAGGATGAGGTGGACATCTTACCTCTGTAGAGCCAGTTTGTGCAAGGAGAGATTGATTGCTTCTTTTTTGGTGGGGGCCCAAACCAACCAGTCATTTCAGCCACAGTCATGTGGCAGACCCTGTCACTAAAATGATGGGTTTGTTAAAGTGTGCATGTCCTGTTTATACAACATAAGGGTGGGTGGGAGGGCCCAAGGACAATTCCATCTTGCACCTCTTTTTTTATTTATTTATCTTTGCATCATGTGTTGTTTGGGGACTATTTTTTAAGTGCCATCCTGTCTGACACTGCAGTGCCACTCCTAGATGGGCCAGGTGTTTGTGCCACCCACTTGGGTCACTTAGCTAAGTCATCCAGCGACCTCGGGCAAATTTTAGGACTAAATATAATATTGTGAGGTGTGAGGTGTTCAGAATAGGCTGGAAATGAGTGGAAATTATGGTTATTGAGGTTAATAATACTATAGAATCAAAATTACCCCCTAATTCTATTCGATTTAAGCTGTTTTTGAGGGGTTTTTGAGAAAAAAACACCCAAATCGAAAACACACGAATCTGACAAAAATTCTTAAGGGAGGTTTTGCCAAAACGCGTCTGAATCCAAAACACGACCGCAGAACCAAATCCAAAACCAAAACACAAAACCCGAAAAATGCCCAGTGCACATCCCTACCCCTAACCCATACCTACTGCAGCCTAACCCTGACTGTCCCCTTTACTGCCTAGCTCTAACCAACCCCCCTTCCACAGTCTAATCCTAACCTCTTTCACCCCAACAGCCTAACCCTCCATCTCAGTGCTGTTACTACAGCCCCCGCAGCGACTGTGAAGGCTTTGAGGTGCAGAGCTGAAGTCAGTGCTGCTGTTTAAGTTCAGATACCCATGTGGAGGACTAGCCATCCGCATGACAATCTGCTAAATTTCCCTCCTAAAATGTCCGCCACCATGGAGAAGACAGATGGTAGAGATCATACTAAACCTCTAGTGTCTGACAGAGCCTGGAAGTGCCGATAGCATATAGTGCTGACAGCAGCCTTACACCCCTGGCAAAGAACATGACACTGACATCATGAAATCCCCTGGCAACAAGAATTACACACCGCTGGCAGCGAGCATGACACCGACAGCATGAAAGTCCCTGGCAATGTGTATTACACACCCCTGTCAATGAGCATGACACCGACAGCATGAAAACCCCCGGCAATGAGCATTACACAACACTGGCACCGAGCATGACACTGAGAGCATGAAACCCCTTGCAGTGAGCATTACACACTGCTGGCAACGAGCATGACACCCAGAGCATAACACCCCTGTCAATGGGCATTACACCCAGAGCATAAAAACCCCTGGCAATGAGCATTACAACCTGCTGGCAATGAGCATGACACCAAGACCATGAAAGCCCTGGCAATGAGCATTACACCCCTGGCAACAAACATTACACAACACTGGCAACGAGCATTACACCCAGAGCATGAAACTACTGGCAACAAGCATTACACCCAGAGCATGAAATCCCTGTAAACAAACATGGAACCCAGAGGATGGAACCCCTGGCAATGAGCATGGAACCCAGAGCATTAAATCCCTGTCAACAATCAGGTAATTTATAAGTAATTAGAAGCCATGTTGTGGGGCATAATGTGTCACGGACATTGTGGTGTGTGGCATAATGTATCACGGACATTGCGGTGTATGGCATAATGTATAATGGCCATTGCGGTGTGTGGCATAATGTATATAGGGCATTGCAATGTGTGGCATAATGTGTGACAGGCATTATGGTGTGTGGCATAATATATCACAGGCATTCCGATATGTGTTATAATGTGTTAAGGCATTGTGCTGTGTGGCATAATGTATCACAAGCATTGCAGTGTGTGTCAGAATGTGTCACGGACATTGTGGTGTGTGGCATAATGTATCACGGACATTGCGGTGTATGGCATAATGTATAATGGCCATTGCGGTGTGTGGCATAATGAATATAGGGCATTGCAATGTGTGACATAATGTGTGATAGGCATTATGGTGTGTGGCATAATATATCACATGCATTGAGGAAAAATTACAAATAATTTTAGGGGCATGAATCAGGATTTTTGTTTCCTGTGGTGTCCAATGTCTGGCCATGAAGGTTGCAAACCTGGGGTATAAGGTAGTCTTTTCCTGCAATGCCACGCCCCTTGCAGTGAGGCCATGCCTCTTGCAGCGAGGTCATGCCCCTTTTCAAATGGTGATGGAGGGACGCAGGAAACTTTTTGACTTGGGCAGATCAAAATTCTAGCTATACCACTGCTACATCTAGTGCCTGATCCTAACCCCAATACTTTTCTAAAGGATCCATCAAGATTCTGACCATCGCGATCTTGCTGTTGGTATTCTGACTGTTGGGATCCTGACCATATCTCGTTATAGGTGCATACAGTACCTGTAATCTAGTTTTAAAGATTATTATGAAAATATGATGTTATTCATAACACTAATATTAAACCTTTAATATGAATGCTGTAGTTTTATGGTCCATTTACCAATTCCCATTACTGTCTTTATATGCTGTTTAATCACTTCATAGCTGCTTACTTTGAAAACAAAACACTTATTTAGGTTTAAACAAAAACATTTATTATTTATCATTTATGACTGGATGACCTTGCACCAGTGATATGCGGTGGGGTGAGGCAGGTGAGGCAGAGCCTTTCCTGTCATATTTACGTTTAAACCAGAGCTTAGACGGAATAAAATATATGAAAAATACTGATAATTTGTTTGAACTATCTTCTTTGCATTATTCTAATAATTTTTATAGCCCAAACTCTGGAGTAAAAAGTCTATGGCAGGTGAGGCAGTGCCTCACCTGTGTATCCTTTCCACACATCTCTAATCAAAACTCACCAGATTTCCAGGACTTTATACTTCTGCACCTGTGTATAATGCCCAGATGTACCCTTTGGCTCATATATTGCATGTAAATCTGGCTCTGGGGTAAGCCAGTGCCTCCTGAGCCATTTAGCTCACTGCACGTCCCTGCCTTGCACCACCAGGCTATAACAGAATTTTTGATCCCTCTGACATGGAAAATTTAGGGATTCCCTCTTACCACCAGTAACTACCTGTTACTGACTCCACCTACTGCACAGTGGGTGGGTAAATCACTGTCACTGCCAAGCTCCTATAACAGCACTTGAAACCACTTCCTTCCACCCAGGTTCCTACTTTTGGCACCTGGAATCACTTCTCCCAGGCTCCTAACTCCGGCACTTTGCATTCGCTTCCTGTGTTATCATCACTCAACAGCACTCCGGATGCCGCAGTAGGTCCCCCGGCTCCTGACAAAGCAGTAGGTCCCCCAGCAAGCCACCACCTCTCCATTGCTGTCCACGGAGTCTCGCGGCCACATCAAACTTGTAGCAGGAAGCGGGCATCAGAGGGGGGGCGGGTAGCAGAGGGGGCGCATGCAAATCAGATGGCACTGCAGTGGTGACAGCGACCACCCTCTCAAGCCGCCGCACCTTAGGGGGTAGCACTGCTAGCCCACACTGAAAACCGCCGCTGGATAACACAATTTTTATCAGTCATAAGTCAATGGGGAGATTTATCAAAGCTTGGAGAGAGATAAAGTGGAGTAGGTGCTCCTACTAATCAGCTTCTAAATTAAATTTTTCTAGCACAACCTGTAAAATGACAATTAGAAGCTGATTGTATGGTACTTTTTATCTCTCTCTCCAAGATGTAATAAATTTTCCCCTATTCATTTCAACATCCAGTTAAGACACACTCACTTTTTGTGCCACAGTTTTCAGCAGTGATTCAAAATACTCGATCCCCTCTTGATCGTAAAAACATTGCATATTTATTTTAAAGAATTACATCTGTGCAGTGCCGTAACTACGTGTGTGCCAGGTGTGCCTGGCATACAGCGCAGTCGCACTGAGGGCACAACGGCCCCCATTCCCTAAAGTCAGGGGCTTGTAATGAGTCTAATTGACTCATTAAAAGCCGCCGGAGGAGGAGAGGGAGCAGCGGAGAAGGAGGAGGATGGAAGGAGCCATAGCAGCGCTATGTAATTGGTGGCGGCGCTGCTGCAGCTGTCCCCCTCCTTCCGCATTGGCTGGCTGGCGCTGCTGTGAATGCTGGGATGCTCTACCCTCATCCCAGCATTCGCAGCGGCGGCGGGCATCCAATGCGGAAGGAGAGGGACTGCTGCAGCGGCGCGCCGGCAATTACAGTGCGCTTCTGCGACTCCCTCCTCCCTTTCAACTCCTCTTCCTTCTCCCCTGCCTCCGGAGCTGCCAGCACTGAGGAGCCTGACTGCCTGAGCCAGCGGAGAGATGGTAAGTATCATCTATTCTATTCTATTTGTCTGTCTAACTATCTATCGGTCTGTCTATCTGTTAGGATCTCCTGCTCTGTGCTGCCACGTCGCCATGGCAACCGGGAGGCAAGTGTTAGCGAAGTAACCTGAGCGCAGCTGATACTCCGGTCCGGGTTTTTACTGTGTAGTGGTTACAGGCTCTGTGCACGGCAGGGAATCCGGCGCTGGTTTTGTGCTCACAGTCTGTGAGGTCTGAGTGGGGCGTGGACAGCACCTGCTATATAAACCATCCTCTCAGGCTAGGCAAATGCTGCTGAATCTTTGTTTGTTAGTCAGTTCCAGAGAGTTAGCTAGTACTGTGTGACTTTGTATTTACTTGTTGCTTACTGCGAATAGGCCTTGGGATTCGGTACTTCATTCTGCCAATCCGGACCTAGTAGTAAGACTGGAGTCAGTTGTTTGACCTGCTGGGGTTCTTTTGCTATTCTGTGAACCCAGCAGGTTTGCGGCTGTACTCTCAGACCTGCTTGCTTAATCCTCCCTCACTGTGCAGGGCGTCCAGGTGTCAGTTTAGTGGCAGTAAGCTGAACCTGTGCCCTGCAAGTGGGGGTTAGGATTGTGGATACTCTCCTTGTGTCTATATTTCTATCTCTGACCAAGGAGTTTATTCCCACACCCGTTGGTAACCCTTTGGGGTTTTTTCTGTTGCTCTTAGCAACATCATTTCAGGTGCTCCACATGTTAAATCACTACACCTCGCTTCATTGTCCGCTCTATTCCATCTGAGCATTCCTGACACTAGGGAGACACCCAATTCCTGAGCCTTTGGGCTTCTCCGTTCACTTTGTGTTTATTAGTTATTCCATCACCTCCTGTGTATGTTATGTTATACTGTCTGTGAGTTCGTTTGCTTCACTTCCCTCTCTGTTCATACACCGGTATACTCCTGTTAGCACTGGTGTGCGTAACATATTCAGCAGCCCTACTCCTGTTGAAATTTTGTGGGAATATGGAGCATACCCCTCAAAATACTTTGCAACAGGTGGTCGATCAGGTGCAGGTCCTGACTCAACAATTTAATGAGATGTCCATTAAAATGAACACCCCGCAGGCCGCTAGCGGAGCTCCCACAGCAGCAGCGGCAAGTTCAGGGGTTAAGGAGCCGAAAGTAAATCTCCCGGATCGTTTTTCTGGAGATCGCTCGCAGTTCTTTTGTTTCAAGGAGAGCTGTAAGCTATATTTCAGGCTTAGGCCCCAGTCTTCTGGGTCGGAGATTCAGCGGGTGGGCATGGTGATTTCCTTGCTACAAGGAGACCCACAGGTCTGGGCATATGGGTTACAGCCTGACTGTCCGTCGCTTAAAAGTGTTGATGCTTTTTTTTAGGCACTGGGCATTTTGTATGATGACCCTGACAAGATGGCTTCAGCCGAGGCTCAGATTACGGTTCTTAAGCAAGGGCGACGGCCAGCTGAGGTTTATAGTACGGAGTTTCGGAGGTTGGCTCATGATACCCAGTGGAATGACCCAGTTCTGAGAAACCAGTACCGAAGGGGCCTTTCTGACCAGATAAAGGACCAACTGGTACAATATCCCTCGCCTGATAGCTTAGATCAGCTCATGCAGTTATCCATCCGGGTGGATAGACGGCTGAGAGAGCGTAGGCTTGAAAGGGAGACCGCAGTTTCCTTTTTTCCCAAGGGAACCTCAGACTCTGAGGAATATTCCGAGGAGCCTATGCAGATTGGGGCTACCCGCCTCTCCTTGCGTGAGAAGACGCGGAGGAGACAGCAGGGTTTGTGTTTGTACTGTGGGAATAAAGGTCATGTTGTAGTATCATGCCCAGAAAAAACGGAAAACTTCAGGGCCTGAGGGTGATGGGAAATATCCTGTCAGGCCAGAAGTCAGAATTTCCCAAAAATACTTTTCTCATTCCGGTGACTTTGGAGATCCTCGGTCAAACTGTCAAGACTGAGGCCTTTGTTGACAGTGGGGCCGATGGGGTTTTCATGGACCGTCAATTCGCCCTATAACACTCTGTTCCCTCAGTACCTTTGGCATCAGAGATTGAGATCTGTGGGTTAAACGGGGAACCATTGTCCCAGGGTAAAATTACCTCCTGCACCAGCCAAATTCCTTTGTTTATTGGAGCCAGACACTCTGGAAAAATTGTCTTTTTATGTGACTGTCTGTTCTTTTGCCCCATTGGTTTTGGGGTTACCCTGGTTAAGGGCCCATAACCCTCAATTTGACTGGGTTTCTGGGGAGATTCTTAGTTGGGGTAGTGATTGTTTCAGGAGTTGCTTGAGCCTTCCAGTCAGGCTCTCGCAGCTAAGTTTGCCAGGATTGCCAGGATGTTATGCAGATTTTGCGGATGTGTTCTCCAAAAAAGTTGCGGAGGTACTACCTCCCCATCGCCCCTATGACTGTGCCATTGATTTGTTGCCGGATGCTAAGCTTCCCAAGAGCAGGTTGTACTCCCTGTCACGTCCTGAGACTCAGGCTATGGCAGAGTACATTCAGGAGAACTTGGCTAAGGGATTTATCAGACCCTCACAGTCCCCAGTTGGGTCGGGGTTCTTCTTCGTGGGTAAAAAGGACGGTTCGTTGGGACCCTGCATCGACTTCAGGGAATTGAACCGTATCACGATTAAAAACTCGTACCCACTGCCTCTCATTTCGGTTTTGTTTGACCAGCTTCGTACTGTCACCATTTTTTCTAAGATTGACCTACGCGGTGCTTACAATCTAATCCGAATAAGAGAGGGGGATGAATGGAAGACTGCCTTTAATACCCACTCAGGGCATTATGAATATTTGGTGATGCCTTTTGGGCTCTCTAATGCCCCGGCAGTCTTCCAGGAATTCATGAACGATGTGCTCAGGGAATATTTGGATAGATTCTTAGTTGTTTATCTAGATGGCATCCTAATCTTCTCTCATTCCCTGGAGGAACATCGGAAGCATGTACGCTTAGTCCTCCAGAAACTCAGAGACCACCAGCTTGGGGCAAAGCTGGAGAAGTGCGAGTTTGAAGTCCAACAAATCGCGTTTCTAGGGTATATTATCTCCTCAGAAGGTTTCCAAATGGAGGGTTCTAAGGTACAGGCAGTCCTGGATTGGGTGCAGCCCACTAGTTTGAAGGCGCTTCAGCGTTTTCTGGGCTTTGCGAATTTTTATAGACGGTTTATCGCTGGATTTTCATCTGTAGTGGCCCCCTTGGTGGCACTCACTAAGATAGGGGCGGATGTTGCTCACTGGTCTTGTGAGGCCAAAGCGCCCTTTGCCCGTCTCAAAAGGGCATTTGTCTCGGCCAAGGTGCTGCGACACCCAGATCCAGAGCGTCCTTTTGTGGTAGAAGTGGATGCCTCTGAGATAGGTATTGGGGCAGTGCTCTCTCAGATGGGGGTGTCTGATAATCGCCTTCATCCCTGTGCTTACTTTTCCCGTAAATTTTCGTCTGCCGAGATGAATTATGATGTGGGTAACCGGGAATTGTTGGCTATAAAGGATGCAATCGGGGAGTGGAGACACTGGCTTGAGGGGGCTAAGTTTGTGGTCTCAATTCTCACCGACCATAAGAATCTGGCATATTTAGAGTCAGCGAAGCGGCTCAATGCCAGGCAGGCACGATGGGCTTTGTTTTTTGCTCGCTTTAATTTTTTGATAACATATCGCCCTGGGTCAAAAAACATCAAGGCTGATGCGCTCTCGCTGAGTTTTGCTCCAGTTCCAGAGACCACCGAGGAGCCATTGCCCATTGTGTCCCCATCATGTATTAAAGTGGGCATTACCCAGGACCTCTTGTCATTAGTCCTTAGAGCACAGGAGCAGGCTCCTCCAGACCTTCAGGTAGGTCTCTTGTTTGTGCCTCCTAGGTTAAGACAGCGAGTGTTACTGGAATTCCATGCCAAGAGGTCGGCAGGGCATCCAAGTATTGCCAGAACTCGGGAGTTGCTGTCTAGGGCGGTGTGGTGGCCCTCGGTGGCTAGGGATGTGGATCAGTGGGTTCGGGCATGTGACGTTTGTGCCCGAAATAAAACTCCTAGAGGGGTTCCTGTCGGCCCATTACATCCACTCTCTATTCCGTCTAAGCCATGGACCCACATTTCCATGGATTTTGTGGTGGACTTGCCCAAATCCTCGGAGATGACAGCCATTTGGGTTGTCGTTGACAGGTTTTCGAAGATGGCGCATTTCGTTCCACTGGTTGGGTTGCCATCGGCCAGACGCCTGTCTGAGTTATTTATGCAGCATGTTGTGCGCCTCCACGGGTTGCCACTTGATGTGGTCTCTGACCGTGGATCCCAGTTTGTGGCCAAATTCTGGAGGGCATTTTGTTCCGATCTCCAGATTTCTGTCAGCTTGTCGTCAGGCTACCATCCACAGTCTAATGGGCAGACTGAGAGGGTGAACCAGTCCTTGGAACAGTTCCTCAGGTGTTATGTCTCCAAGTGTCATACTGACTGGGTTGCTCATCTGTCCATGGCGGAGTTTGCCTATAACAACGCGGCTCACTCTGCTACAGGGATCTCTCCCTTCCTTTGTGTGTATGGGCATCATCCTAAGGCCAATTCTTTTGACCCCCTGGATTCCACGCCTGGTGGTTCCTCTGTTGTTTCGGTCCTTAGGGGTATTTGGAGGAAAGTGAAGAAAGCCTTTGTGTCTGTGTCATTAGTGACCAAAAGGGTTTTTGATAAGCGGAGAAGGCCCTGCAGCTTCAAATTAGGAGACTTCGTCTGGTTGTCCACCAAGAATTTGAAGTTGAGACAGCCATCTCATAAGTTAGGCCCCCGGTTCATCGGCCCTTATAAGATCACCAGGGTTATCAATCCGGTGGCATTTCAGTTAGATCTGCCCCGTTCATTGGGTATCAATAAAACATTTCATTGTTCCCTTTTAAAACTGGCGGTTAGTAATCCTTCTTCCAGTGGAAGACCTTCTCCTCTTCTGATACGGGGTCAGAGGGAGTTTGTGGTTGAAAGGGTTCTTGACTCCAAGATGGTTCGGGGTCGGCTGTAATTTTTGGTGCGCTGGAAGGGGTATGGCCCGGAGGAGCGGTCGTGGGTGCGCAGTTGTGATCTTCATGCCCCCAGATGGATACTCTCTTTCTTCTCGCAGTTCCCCGATAAACCCGGTGGTAGGGGTTCTTTGACCCCTCGTCAGAGGGGGGATACTGTTAGGATCTCCTGCTCTGTGCTGCCACGTCGCCATGGCAACCGGGAGGCAAGTGTTAGCGAAGTAACCTGGGCGCAGCTGATACTCCGGTTCGGGTTTTTACTGTGTAGTGGTTACAGGCTCTGTGCACGGCAGGGAATCCGGCGCTGGTTTTGTGCTCACAGTCTGTGAGGTCTGAGTGGGGCGTGGACAGCACCTGCTATATAAACCATCCTCTCAGGCTAGGCAAATGCTGCTGAATCTTTGTTTGTTAGTCAGTTCCAGAGAGTTAGCTAGTACTGTGTGACTTTGTATTTACTTGTTGCTTACTGCGAATAGGCCTTGGGATTCGGTACTTCATTCTGCCAATCCGGACCTAGTAGTAAGACTGGAGTCAGTTGTTTGACCTGCTGGGGTTCTTTTGCTATTCTGTGAACCCAGCAGGTTTGCGGCTGTACTCTCAGACCTGCTTGCTTAATCCTCCCTCACTGTGCAGGGCGTCCAGGTGTCAGTTTAGTGGCAGTAAGCTGAACCTGTGCCCTGCAAGTGGGGGTTAGGATTGTGGATACTCTCCTTGTGTCTATATTTCTATCTCTGACCAAGGAGTTTATTCCCACACCCGTTGGTAACCCTTTGGGGTTTTTTCTGTTGCTCTTAGCAACATCATTTCAGCTGCTCCACATGTTAAATCACTACACCTCGCTTCATTGTCCGCTCTATTCCATCTGAGCATTCCTGACACTAGGGAGACACCCAATTCCTGAGCCTTTGGGCTTCTCCGTTCACTTTGTGTTTATTAGTTATTCCATCACCTCCTGTGTATGTTATGTTATACTGTCTGTGAGTTCGTTTGCTTCGCTTCCCTCTCTGTTCATACACCGGAATACTCCTGTTAGCACTGGTGTGCGTAACACTATCTAATGTGTAAAAGGGGGACTCTGTCTGCCGTAATGTGTAAAAAAGGGGGCGCTGTCTGCCGTAATGTGTAAAAAGGGGACGCTGTCTGCCGTAATGTGTAAAAAGGGGACGCAGTATATTGTAATGTGTAAAAAGGGGATGCTGTCTGCTGCAATGTGTAAAAAGGGGATGCTGTCTGCTGTAATGTGTAAAAAGGTGACGCTGACGCTGTCTGCCGTAATGTGTAAAAAGGGAACGCTGTCTGCCGAAATGTGTAAAAAGGGGGACGCTGTCTGCCGTAATGTGTAAAAAGGGGGACTATCTGCTGTAATGTGTAAAAAAAGGGACACTGTCTGCCGTAATGTGTGAAAAGGGGATGCTGTCTGCCATAATGTGTAAAAAGGTGGGACGCAGTATGCCATAATGTGTAAAAAGGAGGACTGGCTGCCGTAATGTGTAAAAAGGGGGACTATCTGCCGTATTGTGTAAAAAGGGGACGCTGTCTGCCGTAATGTGTAAAAAGGGAAAGATGTCTGCCGTAATGTGTAAAAGGGGAATCTGTCCGCCATAATGTGTAAGAGAGGCTGTACCTGGTTTAATGGCGCTACTGTGCGTCATCATTTGAATAATGGAGACTACTATAATATGTAAAATGAATTGGTATTATTTTTTAGCCACACCCCTTCCCCATGAAGCTACGGCCCTATATTTTTGCGCATGCCTAAGGCACGCACTGCCCCTTTTTTACATAGAGTGGCCTTATCTTGCACACAGCGCTAAAATGTCTAGTTATGGAACTACATCTAAGACATGGAAATATTAGCATGTTGTAAACGCTAACCTGAGTCATGACGTTGCCGAAATGCTTTAGCTTGTTTAAAATATTTGGCTTGATCAGTAGTAAGCAATTGCAGCTTAGTAGATCTATGTACAGTAGTATGCTACATACCGTACCGTAGATCTGCTTAGCTGCAATGGTTTTATACTGATCATTGCAAGTAGCTTCACACAGTGAGCATTATAGGCAAACATGATCATGAAATGTCATATGTTAGTTTTCAAATTGTTCCCAACTGGCACTTCTACTGACATATTCCTGTATATCATGTTTGCCTATAATTATTGGTATGTATCCATGTTCATAGATTATTGTTAATAATGACTGGTTATCATTATCTATATTTGTTAATATCAGTATCTGTTGTACTTATTTATTGTACTTATTATTTAGATACTTACCCCTGAAGAAGTCCTTAGGGACGAAACGTGTTGGGTTCTGTGTCTTTCTTCCATATAATCAATTTATCACCACCTGAACAATTATTCGGCAAAGCAATCTGCCCTGTTCAACTGGATCAATTTCTTATGCATTTGTGTACAACTTATAGTATATTTAAGCATATTTGCTTTCCTGTGTAGAGTTGTGAATAAAATTTTATCTTTACTCATTAGATGGTTCTTATAACATAATAATATATATGTGTGTGGGAGGATAAGTGGGATCTTGTCTGTTTCATTTGTACTGGGCCCAGTGCTTAAAGTGGTCCGAGAGAGGTGGTGGAACTCCCCCCTCCCCCCACAGGTGCCATGGCCACACTCCTAGCCCCTCCCACCTTGCAGATGCCCATCCCACCTGATGTCACACCCCTATTTCTTCCCCTCCCTTAAGTGAGCCATGTAGCAGCATCACTCACCCTGCCATTCTATAATAATCACCAATTATCATAGAATTGCAGTGAGTGATGCAGCTACATTGCTCTCTTCCACCCAATATTGAGGGTCATTCCGAGTTGATAGTAGCTGTGCTAACTTTAGCATAGCCATGATCAGGCACTCAGACATGCGGGGGGACGCCCAGCACAGGGCTAGTCCACCCCGCATGTCAGTGCCGCCCCCCCCCACACAGAAATGCAAAAGCGCAGCTCCTGTGGCTGGCCCGGAGAACCTCTTCGCTGCCCAGGTTGCAGCGGCTGAGTGTGACGTCACGCATCCGCCGCGGCCCGCCCCCCCCAACGGTCCGGCCACGCCTGCGTTGGCAAGACCGCTTCCCCTTAACGCCGGCTTGACGCCGCCGTCTTCCAGTCCTCTCCCGCCCAGCGACCGCCACTGCCTATCAATCAGGCAGAGGCAATTGCTAGGAAACTACGGCCTTCAGCTGTCTGGCATTCGCCGACGCATTGCGGCACCAATGCATGCGCAGTACTGACCCGATCGCACTGCTGCGATAAACTGCAGCGTGTGGTCAGGTCAGAATGACCCCCACTGTTCTCTGTAGCCAGCCCAGCATACACATTTTAATGGAAGATGCACACAGTGTAATATTATTTATTATATGTCAAGTGAAGGTAAAATTATATATAGTGCATACAATAAGAAACATTAAAAAATCGTCAGTTAAGTGGTTAATGATACGTGATTCTTTATCCATATCACAATAACCTATCAGGAGAACACTGGTATTATATGGACAGTCCTCTTTTGTAAGCTGTATCATCACACACCTGTATGTTTAATATTGCACGTAATATATATATATATATATATATATATGCCAAGAAATTTGAAAAGAGCAGAGAGCGCCAATAGTGCATTAAAAGTGTAAACAATTTATTTAAAACACATCCAAGACGGTGATCAAGTAAAACCTGTACCATAAAAGGCGGTTAAACCACCGCTTGTATAACCAGCATGAAATTATCCCACTGTACAAATCAGCATTCGTGATTCAGTATCCATACGTCAGACCACGCCCATACGCGTTCCGTCACCAGACTTCGTCAGTGGGCTTGTTCTGAAGTCACAATCACATTATTTAAATACACGCCACAGCATTCTGATTGGCCTGTGCAAAGTATGTTTAAAACGCCACCAATCATCTTTACAGCAGCATATCCCTATTATGCCGATGGATTCATATATCAAATACTGAACTTTATACACACTTAAGCAATATAAAGAGAGTTCATAAAGGCATCAAAATACATTAATATGTACATAGCATAAACATTAAAAAATGAATAAAAATGTATATTGAAGTATGATCATATAAACGTGTACAAACGACGCCAGGAGCTGATCATATTCATACTACTCAAATGTCTAAAAATGGACAATCTCATAATCTTCGATGTCCTATATATAATACAATATAATAAATAATATTAACTCTGCCCATAAATGCATCACTATTCATTAACCAATAACTATATTAAAATAGTATAATCGGTATTTCAAACTTCTGTACATCACATACTGATCAACCCTGTATTAGTTGTAACCTCGTTACCATTAGTAACCCCAGCAAGGTGATTGGGCAGGCAGAGATTTTTCCTGACACCGACAGGTTTAAATGATAAACTAATTATAAAGACATAGCAACTATGCCCGTATCCAAAAGCTCTTTTTTATCAATAGCATCTACCCAAGGAGAAACTAAAAAGTTAATTCAAACATCTTACAAAAACCAGAGAAGATATTTAGATAAAAACATGGTACTATTAAAATTAATACTAATAGGAACATCACATAGAACAGACTGATTTACAAACTGCACAGTTGACGGAGAGACATAACCTATTTGAGAAACGGAGTAAGTTCATACCCCTCATTCAAACCACTTGCATGTAAAGTGTTCAATGTAAATATCCAAAATGTTTCTCTTTTGTTCAGTATATTTTCTCTATCTCCGCCACGCTTATCAAGTGGTATGTGCTCCAAACCTATAAATTTTAAAGAGGCTGGATTACTACAATGATGCTGCTTGAAATGACGGGGAACACTGTGATTTTCGACATTGTTCCTAATGTTTCTTAGGTGCTCTAAAATTCGCAACTTTAGCACTCTCTTCGTCTTACCAATATATCGCATCCCGCATCCACATTCTAACAGATAGACGACGTATGTGGTATTGCAGTTAATAAAGCTATTTAGTCTAAACTTTTTATCCATATTTAAACTGCTAAAGATTTAAGAACAAAGAGATCACTACAATGTGCTGAATTGTTTAGTGAAAAAATATCAGAGAAAATCTTTGAGGATGCTTGTACAACTGAGGATGATTATTCCAAGGCGGAACGCCTGTTAATTAAGGAAACCCGAATGTGGTGGGATATTGTGGGTTTAGAAAACTACATTAAATGCGAAAGAGTACCTTGCGGATTACGAATCACAAAAACCCCCACATTCGGATCTTCTAATGAGAAATTCATGAGAGAATGGCATCGCATTTTAGATGAATGTTCTTTAGAACTTATGAGACTCATTGTATATGAGAAGAAAAATTGTTACAGGAGATAGAAAAATAATTAATATCTGTTGAAAAGCATTGTGATACTAAAAGGGAGGATGTTGAATTTAAGGAATTTTCAGTATATATGGAACAGAAGATTGCCAAGATTGAGCGTGACATATTACAAACTAAAAGGAAAAAATTCATTAGAGATAAAACTGATTATGAGTCAGGTCAGGTGAGAAACTGGTCACAGGCTAAATGGGATAATGAGCAAGTGAGAAAACCTAAATTCCAACAGAGACAAAGGCTTGTCTCTAGACAGAGAGATCAATCGAGACAAAGAGGATAGACATATGTTAATGAATACACCAATAATTGGGGGTATAATAATGATAAAAGGGGTAAACGGAATATTGATTATTCTAGACCTAAACCCCAGCGTGAGAGATTTGCTCAGCGATGGCAGAAGGTAGGGAGAGATAGATCATGGAGACCACAAACTGAATGGGTGGATTCCCCTAAGTCTATAACTAAGAATAGATTTGACACTCTCCAACAATTACAGGGCCAAGAATACTCCCCGAAACAGGGGTCTTTTTTAGGGAAACATGGAGAATTCATGAGACAAGAAAGAGAACAGGGTTTGAGTCAGGTACCCTTACGTATGTGGGGAAAAAGAATCAGAGACGAAGAGGGAAGAGAGGAGGACAGAGTGCCTCACAAAAAAGTCTTAATGCAGCACCATTAGTTAAGGAGAAGGTGGGTATTTTTAATCTTTCAGATGTGAAACTCACTGATACAGATATAAACATATTACAGAAAGGTTTATCCTTTGCGCCTACGGCAGGAGTTAATAAATTCAGCTTATATATGGATCTTAGTCTCTATGTACGTAAAATGACTTTAAAGAGACATTACATTAGACAAGGTAATAAGTCCATGGCTCCTTTAAAGAATTATGTAAGCGAGGACACGTTGAATGTCTCAGGTTTAAAAAAAAGGTCCACTTTTTACCCTGTTGAATCAAGAGGTACACACCTCGATTTATTTGCTCAGTTGGTCAAGAAAGATTTTGACAAAATTAATGAAAAGGGGAAAGTAACTCCAAATCTAACGAGAATAGAACAGTTATCTTTAGATAAATTAAAGGGGAATACGAGATTAGTAATCAAGCAGGCCGACAAGGGGGGAGGCTTGGTCTTATTGAATCGATCTGACTATGAAGCTGAAATGTATAGGCTATTGTCGGATCCTGCTTCTTATTCCAAGCTAAAGAATGACCCCACCAAAGATTTTTTGTCAGAACTTCTTGATTTATTGAATGAGGGTTGTAAAAAAGGGGTTCTAAGTGAGACAGAATTTGGATATTTGTGGAACGAACAACCTAGGATTGCCACAATATATTACTTACCAAAGATCCACAAAAATCAATCCAAACCCCCTGGTCGCCCTATAGTTTCGGGGATTGATTCTCTTACCTCCCGTGTGTCTGAATATGTAGATATGTTTTTAAAGAAATATGTTCCATTATTAGAGACATATGTAAAAGATTCAACCCACATTTTACAGTTATTAGAGAATATTGTTTGGTGTGATGATTATAGGTGGGGAACAATTGATGTTACATCACTCTATACTTCAATACCACATGAAAAATGTCTATCTTGCTTGGAGGAGATTTTGAAGAGTGATCTGGAGATGAACATGCCTAGAGTGCAGTTTCTCTCAGATTGTGTTAAGTACATTTTTAAACACAATTATTTCACCTTTTTGGAAGAATCCTTTATACAGGTATGTGGTGTGGCGATGGGGACGATTTGTGCCCCCAGTGTCGCCAACCTGTATATGGGTGAGTGGGAAAAGGGTCACATATTAGCCAATAATCCCTTTCTTGATAAAATCATCCTGTTCAAACGCTATATTGATGACATCCTGGTCATCTGGCGCGGAAAGGATGACGAATTTAACGAGTTTGTACAGTATCTAAATATCAATGAATTTAATCTTCGATTTACATCTAATTTACAAAAAGAACAAATAGAGTTCTTAGACCTAGTACTTGATACTAGGGATTATGTGTCTACTAATTCCATAGAAACTTTTACCTTCTTTAAAGAGGTAGATAGTAATAATTATTTGGACTATAATAGCTGCCATTTAAAAAAATGGAAGAGCAATCTACCTTTCTCCCAATTAATACGTTTGAGAAGAAACTGTACTTCATCAGCCAAGTTTGAAGAACAAGCTTTAGAATACAAAAGGAGATTTTTAGAAAAAGGCTACCCTCTGTCCCTGATTGAAGCGGCTATTAAAAAAGCAAGTGCGCTGGATAGAACAGAGCTTATTAAGTATAAGAAACGTGATGATAAGAATTTAGTGAAAAATGAGAGGATGTTTTGTCCTTTTGTGACTCAGTTTAATTCATCTAATTATGAAATTCAGAAGAGTCTTAAACGAAATTGGCACATCTTGCAAATGGATCCGGTATTATCACAACATATACCAGCAAGACCAGATATGGTGTTTAGACGAGCAAAAACTTTAAAAACCCATCTAGCACCTAGTTTGTTGCCCGTCCTGGATAAGAAAGAAGATCGTTATTTAATAGTACCTTATTGCCTAGAGTAGAAGGATTCTATACATGTGGCAAGTGTAAGGTGTGTCAATATGGGCTAAAAGGTACAAAAACCTTTAGCAGCTTAAATATGGATATAAAGTTTAGAATAAATAGCTTTATTAACTGCAATACCACATACGTCGTCTATCTGTTAGAATGTGGATGCGGGATGCGATATATTGGTGAGACGAAGAGAGTGCTAAAGTTGCGAATTTTAGAGCACCTAAGAAACATTAGGAACAATGTCGAAAATCACAGTATTCCCCGTCATTTCAAGCAGCATCATTGTAGTAATTCAGCCTCGTTAAAATTTATAGGTTTGGAGCACATACCACTTGATAAGCGTGGCGGAGATAGAGAAAATATACTGAACAAAAGAGAAACATTTTGGATATTTACATTGAACACTTTACATCCAAGTGGTTTGAATGAGGGGTATGAACTTACTCCGTTTCTCAAATAGGTTATGTCTCTCCGTCAACTGTGCAGTTTGTAAATCAGTCTGTTCTATGTGATGTTCCTATTAGTATTAATTTTAATAGTACCTTGTTTTTATCTAAATATCTTCTCTGGTTTTTGTAAGATGTTTGAATTAACTTTTTAGTTTCTCCTTGGGTAGATGCTATTGATAAAAAAAGAGCTTTTGGATACGGGCATAGTTGCTATGTTTTTATAATTAGTTTATCATTTAAACCTGTCGGTGTCAGGAAAAATCTCTGCCTGCCCAATCACCTTGCTGGGGTTACTAATGGTAACGAGGTTACAACTAATACAGGGTTGATCAGTATGTGATGTATAGAAGTTTGAAATACCGATTATACTATTTTAATATAGTTATTGGTTTATGAATAGTGATGCATTTATGGGCAGAGTTAATATTATTTATTATATTGTATTATATATAGGACATCGAAGATTATGAGATTATCCATTTTTAGACATTTGAGTAGTATGAATATGATCAGCTCCTGGCGTCGTTTGTACACGTTTATATGATCATACTTCAATATACATTTTTATTCATTTTTTAATGTTTATGCTATGTACATATTAATGTATTTTGATGCCTTTATGAACTCTCTTTATATTGCTTAAGTGTGTATAAAGTTCAGTATTTGATATATGAATCCATCGGCATAATAGGGATATGCTGCTGTATAGATGATTGGTGGCGTTTTAAACATACTTTGCACAGTCCAATCAGAATGCTGTGGCGTGTATTTAAATAATGCGATTGTGACTTCAGACCAAGCCCACTGACGAAGTCTGATGACGAAACGCGTATGGGCGTGGTCTGACGTATGGATACTGAATCACGAATGCTGATTTGTACAGTGGGATAATTTCATGCTGGTTATACAAGCGGTGGTTTAACCGCCTTTTACGGTACGGGTTTTACTTGATCACCGTCTTGGATGTGTTTTAAATAAATTGTTTACACTTTTAATGCACTATTGGCGCTCCCTGCTCTTTTCAAATTTCTTGGCACGATCATTACCCGTTCGGAATCGGGTTTGTGGTGGGGAAGCGACAGTTGGAAGTCCCAGAGGTGCACACTGATAAAGACTGATCGACTAGCGAGACTGGGTGTCAGTGATTGTGAGGAACATTTGCTTCTCGTCTAGCCTGGTACTTGTAGTTCCACGGGACTCTGACTTCTCCTTGTTTTTTGCGCTCATACTATCTTTATCTTTATATATATATATATATATATATATATATATATATCTCACACTGTGAGCATCTGCCATTAAATGTGTCTGCTGGGCTGGTTAAAGAGAAAAAAACTGGGTGTAAGAGAGCAATGCAGCAGAATCACCAACAGAGTTTATCTCAGTTATGTCGTGTCCAAATATATAAAATATACATTAACATAGGCAGTTTAGATGAGTTAATATTTACAAATAAATATATAATATGCAATTGCTTGGTTTTTTTTAATTGCATGTGATGCACAGCAGCAGCGTGATTGAGTCTGAAAGGTTTACAGCTGATGTCGAATAGTTTTGCCATCGGTGGAAGTGAACAGATAGTTTCTCTCCATTGATGGCTTTGCCTAAATGAATCGTTTTTAAAAAAAAAGATGCTGGGACACGGAGCATAGCTCCGCCTCCAGTACCCATGAAGCCATGCCCCCAGTCTGTGATTGGACCGTGGGTCATTCACAGAACTAACAGTGGTGGCCATCGATGAGTGAAACCATCGATGGTCTACCATAGCATAGTTAGTGACCATCGATGGTCACTCACAGTTTCACCATCAATGGCAACCATTGTTATGGCGAACCCACCGATGGCCATCCCTACTCTGCACGGGCGCACCACGGGAATAAGATCTGATGTTGGTCTGTGACATTATCGCGTCTTATTCCCAGCCTGCCAAAGAAGGGGGAGGCGGGCCATGTCCCTGTAGTGCGCCCGCCCACCCGAGCTATATCCGTTGTTATGGGTGGGCTGGGTTGCGCACACTGCCGCAGAGTGGGACAGCAAACTACAACACCAGGTAGCCGCAGAGCTGCCTCTACTGTTAGCTGTGCAGACCGGGCAAGGTGGGCCAGCAGAGGCCAAGTGACGGAACACAGTTCCAGCCCACTTTAACCTCTGACTGGACCCTACAATTTCTTATGTTAGTCCTGTCTGTGTTATATACTTTATGATAATTTGATGGATTTACAGCAAATACAGGTTGAGTCTCCCATATCCGCAAATCTGATATCCAAATATTTTGAAATTCAAAAACATTTTATACGCAACTGAGTAAGTGACACTTTTGCTTTCAAATATTGCAATATATGGAGAAATCTAATTTTTTGCATATTCATGTAGGAACATTTTAATTAGTGTGTTTTATTTGTTTCAATTACATTGCTATATTGCAACATTATTGATTATTGATACAGTGGGGCAAAAAAGTATTTGGACAGCCACCAATTGTGTAAGTTGACCCACTTAAAAAGATGAGAGAGGTCTGTAATTTCCATCATAGGTACACTTCAACTGTGAGAGACAGAATCTGGAAAAAAAACTATGAAATCACATTGTATGATTATTAAACAATTTATTTGTATATTCTTGCGGAAAATAAATATTTGGACAATCAAAAAGTTTAACTCAAGAATATAACCTCGGTTGGCAATTACAGATGTCAAACGTTTCCTGTAGTTCTTGACCAGGTTTGCACACACTGTAGCAGGTATTTTGGCTCACTCTTCCATGTAGATCTTCTCTAGATCTGTCATGTTTTGGGGTTGTCGCCGGGCAACACGGACTTTCAACTCCCTCCACAGATTTTCTGTTGGGTTGAGGTCTGGAGACTGGCTAGGCCACTCCAGGACCTTGAAATGCTTCTTACGGAGTAACTCCTTAGTTGCCCGGGTGGTGTGTTTGGGGTCATTGTCATGATGGAAGACCCAGCCACATTCTTCAATGCTTTTACTGAGGGAAGGAGGTTTTTGCCCAAAATCCCATGATACATGGCCCCATTCATCCTCTCCTTAATGCGGATCAGTCATCTGTCCCCTTTGCAGAAAAGCAGCCCCAAAGCATGATGTTTGCACCCAAATGCTTCACAGTGGGTAAGGTGTCCTTGGGATGCCATTTATCATTCTTCTCCCTCCAAACACGGCGAGTGGAGTTTATACCAAAAAGTATAAACTCCAACAGCTCCAAAAAGTTTGATTACATTCTCCCAATTCTCCTCTGGATCATCCAGATGTCACTGGCAAACTTTAGACGGGCCTGGAGATGTGCTGGCTTAAGCAGGGGGACCTTTTGGGCGCTGCAGGATTTCAATCCATGATGATGTAGTGTGTTA
This sequence comes from Pseudophryne corroboree, assembly GCF_028390025.1. NCBI lineage: Eukaryota > Metazoa > Chordata > Amphibia > Anura > Myobatrachidae > Pseudophryne > Pseudophryne corroboree. Next base: position 358,375,268 of record NC_086448.1, on the reverse strand, counting down.
CTAATGGTAACCTTTGTGACTGTGGTCCCAGCTCTCTTGAGGTCATTGACCAGGTCCGCCCGTGTAGTTCTGGGCTGATTCCTCACCGTTCTCAAGATCATTGATACCCCACAAGGTGAGATCTTGCATGGAGCCCCCGGTCGAGGGAGATTGTCAGTGATCTTGTATTTCTTCCATTATTTAATAATTGCACCAACAGTTGATCTCTTCTCACCAAGCTGCTTGCCTATTGTCGAGTAGCTCATACCAGCCTCCCTCGTGCAGCTCTACAATTTTGTCCCTGGTGTCCTTAGACAGCTCTCTGGTCTTGACCATGGTGGAGAGGTAGCAGTCTGACTGTTTGAGGGTATGGACAGGTGTCTTTTATACAGATAACCAGTTCAACCAGGTGCCATTAATACAGATAATGAGTGGAGGATAGAAGAGCTTCTTAAAGAAGTAACAGATCTGTGAGAGCCAGAAATCTTGCTGCTTGGTAGGTGTCCAAATATTTATTTTCCACAAGAATATACAAGTAAACTGTTTAAAAATCATACAATGTGATTTCCTGTTTTTTTTTTTTTTTTTTTTTCAGATTCTGTCTCTCACGGTTGAAGTGTACCTATGATGGAAATTACAGACCTCTCTCATCTTTTTAAGTGGGTCAACTTGCACAGTCGGTGGCTGTCCAAATAATTTTTTGCCCCACTGTATAATATTTCATATCTTAATTCATTTTTATGCTGTTTTATTGCTTATACTCATGCATTTGTCTTCTTGCAGCACTAATACTAATTAATAAAAATTGTCATTCTACTGTATTGTCATGATCCGGTAATTTCTCGTCTGTATTTACCTTTCAAATGCCTCCTGAGACTGCCCCAGTGTGCCTCAAGTCTCTTCATTGTGATTCTGGCAGCATCATGGTTAAAACTCTCATGCAAGTTACAGTCTTTCCCTCCAAATTCAAACATGGGTGCAGCCATGTTTGTTTACATCACATGTTACTTTTCATCCTATCAGCTGCACTCTGGTCTCTGCCTAATTATCCAGCAGCTGCACTCTGGACTCTGCTTAATTGCCCAGCCAATACATGTTTCCCAGCTGGGATAAATATCCTGCATTAAGGTTGCTTAGGGGTCAGTGCTTTGGTTGTCAAACCCAGTGATACAAGTCTCTCCTGCCTGTGGTTGTTCTGCCATTGTTCCAGGGATTCCAGCTCCTGAGTTCAGCTCCACTAGAGACCCGCACCTGCTACCATCTTGCGGTGCAGCCTGACTCTGCAGTGTCCCAGCATTGCATCCTGTGACCGGCAGTTACCCGACACCGGCTTCCAGCATCCAGCTTCCAGCGGTGCTCTGCCCTGCCAGTAACCATCGGTGTTCCGCCATCGATCTCCAGTCACCATCGGTGTTCCGCCATCTATCTTTAGTAGCCATCGGTGTACCGCCATCGATCTCCAGTCACCATCTGTGTTTTGCCATCAATCTCCAGTAACCATCGGTGTACCGCCATCGATCTCCAGTCACCATCGGTGTTCCGCCATCGATCTCCAGTCACCATCAGTGTTCCGCCATCGATCTCCAGTCATCATCGGTGTTCCGCCATCGATCGCTAGCTTCATTGGTGTTCCAACATAATCTCACAGTTCACCATCGGTGCTCCTATCAGCTAAACCTCACTTCATCCGTGAGTTCCGTAGCACCCTCACCCCCTGGGCCGGTTCCACCCAGCATCCCTGGCAGTTCACAAGTACTCACCTCATTCAGCATTCCACCAGCATCTCCAGCTTCCAGTGTGTCATCTGCTGGTCAGTTCCTACTCATACCATTTATACAGCGGATGGCTGTTGGTTCTCTGGACTATTCCATTTCCAGGTCTTCCAAGGCTTTACTGAGTTACACTACTCCCAACAGCATCCTATTATACCTATACTTAAGGAACTGTGAGGCAGATGTATTAACCTGGAGAAGGCATAAGGAAGTGATAAACCAGTGATGACTGCAAGGTGATACACGCACCAGCCAATCAGCTCCTAACTGTTAATTTACATATTGGAGCTGATTGGCTGGTGCATGTATCACCTTGTATTTATCACTGGTTTATCACTTCCTTATGCCTTCTCCAGGTTAATACATCTGCCCCTGTGTTTTCTCCTGTTGTGCTTCAACTCCATAATACTGAGTACCACTGTCTTCCGTGAACTGTCAATGTGCAAAGTGAACTGTGTTCAATAAAACTCTTTAAACTTTTACAAAGTTGTCTTGGTCACGCCTTCGGGCATCTGTGCTAAAGGTTCATGTACACCTCAGCCCCTACAACTGAGGCTTCCCTGGTCAGCACCAGCCCTCAGTTGTGACATGTATATCTAAATTGGAGCATTATCTTGTAATTATTGTTAGTAATAGATTATGAATGCAGCACAGTTACTTTTATAATAATTTAGGTAGAGTTTATTGCTAAAAAGGCTTTCATTTTGCTATTTACAGTATATATGCTGAAATGGCAGATGCCCTATCCAGACTATATCTCAAGGATATCCTACAATATAATTACTTTAGGGTGATTACTCTTAAAGTAATATAAAAAAAACTTCAGTTATACAGAGCTCATTCTTTGCTAGCTAATGTTTTAACTAAGCTTTGTAAAAACATGTAAAAACTTTATATATTTTACACACCCTGGGAATCTTTAGAAACCACGGAAAAGTGTAAAACAAATGCTGACAGACCCCAAAGACACAGTTTAGTTTTTCTCAGAGGGGATAAAGTATATGTTTCCAACTGAAACTTTAATCTCAATGTACCTTCTTCCAGTTTGGTCTGCGAATATATGGGTCCATGGAAAGTTTTGGCACAAGTCATTCGGGTAGCTTTTTAGCTAGAAATCCTAGTATGGTTGCTAAGCAGTGGGGTTTCTAAGCAAACCATGTTTGCCAGTTTTGACAAGGGCTGTAACTAGGGTGGTGCAACAGGGTACCACAAGGCAGGGGGCACTGTTCTGCAGCACCTATCAATTTTCTGTTTTAATCACTCTCACTTGCCACTTCCTCCTCTTTAATCCCCAGCTTCACCTGGCAGTCCACTTCTCCCCTTCACATTCCTAAGCACCTTCAGTCACACACTCATTTATTTAAGGCACACATTTCAAAATGCTCTCATAATTCCCACATAGGAACAAATAGCTGCCTGACTGCAATGTGGAAGGTCAAGGGTTCGAATCCTGGGTATGACAGTATTTTGAAATGTGTGCTTTAAATAAGGGAGGATGTGAATGAAATTTCTGTGTTTAAAGGATAATGTAAATAATTGACAAAAAAGCTATCAAATTAAGTGCACAAACGAGGCCATATCTCATTTACTAAGCTGTATAGCCAATACGTGAAATCACAAGTCTCATGAGGGTGGGATTGGAGGTGGGCGAGGCAGCCTATTAAAGCAATGGGGAGACCCAGGAAGAAGTATAATAAACTCAGGGGCAGATGTATTGAGCCAGGAGAAGTGATAATGCAGTGATAAATGCATGGTGATATGGCATCAGCCAATCAGCTCCGATATGTAAATGAACAGTTAGGAGCTGATTGGCTGGTGCGTTATCACCTTCCACTTATCACTGCTTTATAACTGCTTTATCACTTCTCCAGGCTTAATACATCTGCCCCCAAGTCTCATAAAGATAAGACTCTTGTAATTTGAAAAGTCACACTTGTATATTTGCATAAGAAGTAGCAGCTACAGTTTTTTTCCCTAATTTTGACTGTATATCTGTGTGCATGTCTGAGACTGTATACAAAGTATGACAGAACTTGTTTTGGCAACATTAGAAAAAAACTGTGGATGCTAATTTTTACACAGATATACAAGTGTGTCCTTTGCGGGAATCGAGCCCTAGCTCAATGGCAAGGTAACCATCGGTGATAACACTAATCCAAGAGAGCTATGGAGACAGGTGACTGACACCTGCAGTGACATAATGATGTGGATCATTGTAATTTTTTTTTGGAGTGCTGTGTGTCCCAACTCTATCGCTGATTGTAATTTTTTTTTAATCTTTCAGAGAGCTTTGTGGAACTCTGAACTGTGCTTTTCTGTATGTGCATTGGAGACGCTGAACCAATCTACAAATGTGTCCTATTACATCCTTGCTGCAGTCATGCTAAACAGCCCTTGAAGTCACACCATGCCACAGCAAAACTTGGTAGCACCGATCGTCTTTGTTTGCGTTTTTTTTCTGCACAAATGTGTTTTAGATGCTAAATAATGTAATAGGATGCACAAGCAGCTTCTGCTGATTAAAATGATATGCAGCATGCCTATATTCTGTGAGTGGCTGGGACTGTAGTTGCATACAAAATGGTCTGTAACATTTTATTTCGGATGCATATAAAGCCGCCATTACACACAGAATGGTGAAGTGCATGGTAACCATTGGCGATACCAGTAAAGTAATTCTTGCGCTATAGTATATTTCAATGGAGACTTCACGCATGCGCAATGGTGATTCTTGCACTATAGTATTTTATTGGACGCCTCACGCATGCGCAATGGTGATTCTTGCACTATAGTATTGTATTGGACGCCTCACGCATGCGCAATGGTGATTTTCAAAAGCGACATCTGGTGAATTATCGCTGATATTACACTCACCGGTAACACCACACGCCACACTAAGCTCTATGCGTCACCCTGCGACCAGGCACACTATTACTCCGTGATCAGGACAAACCCCATAGACGTTATAGATGAGCGAGACTCCATATATATATATATATATATATATATATATATATACATAAATCATGTGGGAAGTGGCCTATTAGCAACTGCTTTTACTGGGTGCCAGGGCTAGCCTTATGTTCCTGTGTGAAAATATGTGTGTGTGGGGGTTTGTGCAAAGCTTTTTCTGGCCCAGGGTACCAAAATGTCTAATTACAGCTCTGGTTTTGCCCATGGGATTTAAAACAACATTATTCGTGTTTATCAAACCTTCTTAAGCTGGCTAAGCAGATTAATTGATGTTGATCCAATAAACAGCCGGATCCAGTGGAGTGATTATCAGATCGGTGTGTACCTGAACACAATTTCTTTCTCAGTTTATACTTTCTTTTGATCTCTTCAATGGGATTAGGAGGTCATGAACAAGATAGCATGTGCAGCACACCAGATCCTGACCTCCCGATCGGACCATTGCAGGAGTGTAGGGTAGTACGGATGGTGTAATGGTTAGCATTAATGCCTCACAACACTGAGGTCATTGGTTCGATTCCCACCATGACCCTAACTGTGTAGAGTTTGTATATTGTCCCCGTACTTGCGTGGGTTTCCTCCGGATGCTCCGGTTTCCTCCCACAATCCAAAAATAAACAGGTAGGTTAATTGGTCCCAACAAAATGAATCCTAGCATGAATGTGTCTGTGTGTTCATGTGATAGGGAATATAGCTTGTAACTGGGGCAGGGACTGATGTGAATAGCCAAATATTCTCTCTGTAAAAGCACTGTGGAATATGTGTGCACTATATAAATAACTGGTAATAAATAATAAGTGAAGCTAATGCTCCTGGATATACACTATCATATAATCAGGATAATTGAATAGTGTATACCCGGCTTTACTTCTGACTTCTCTTAGCGGTATATTCAATTAGCTGTGGGTCTAGTCAGTGGAAAATTGCCGTGCCAGAGTAATCCAATTAGCAGAGATTACCTAACGTGTAAATCCCTAATGTGGGACAGAATGGAGCTTCGTGGTAAAGTCTGCATAAACTAAAGATAAGCGGGTTCGGTTCCCTGAGACCCAAACCCCCTGAACATTACGCTCTGAACCCGAATCTGAGTCCGGCTCGGGACTTCACCAACAGACTCGGAAACCAGAATGAGGCAAAATGTCATCATCCCACTGTCGGAATCTCGCGGGTCTTGGATCCCACATAAACAGCCGCACGTTCCTGCCGTTTTCACTCCGGACTTGGAGAGTGAGGGAGACAGACCTCTGTCTCTCTCTGTGGGTCGTGGCATTGTGTGGGGTTAAGGTGTGCTCTGTAGGGGTGCTGCTGCAGTCACTGTGGTGTACCTGTGCTGTGTTAGGGGTGCTGTCCTGGCTGTCACTGGTGTTTCATGTACTGCAGCTTTACATGGGTGTTGCTGTCCTGGCTGTCACTGTGTTGTACAGGGTGCAGGAGCACTCTCCTCCTGTATGCTGGAAAATATAGGGGTGCTGCTGGCCCTGTATGATGTAAAAATTCAGGGGTGCAGTTGTTAAAAATTAAAAGCACACTGCTCCTGTATGCTTCAAAATATAGGGGTGCTGCTGGCCCTGTATGTTGTAAACATTCAGAGATGCAGTTGTTAAAAATTAAAGCACACTGCTTCTGTATGCTGTAAAATATTGTGGTGCTGCTGGCCCTGTATGCTATAAAAATTCAGGGGTACAGTTGTTACAAAATTAAAAGCACACTGCTGTATGCTGTAAAATATAGAGGTGCTGCTGTTCAAATAACATTACACTGGCCCTGTATGTTGTAAAAATTCAGGGGTGCAGTTATTAAAAATTAAAAGCACACTGCTATATGCTGTAAAATAAAGGGGTGTTGCTATTCAAATACCATTACACTGGCCCTGTATGCTATAAAAATTCAGGGGTGTAGTTGTTAAAAATTAAAAGCACACAGCTGTATGCTGTAAAATATAGGGGTGTTGCTGTTCAAATAACATCACACTGGCCCTTTATGTTTTAAATATTCAGGTGTGCAGTTGTTAAAAATGAAAAGCACACTGCTGTATGCTGTAAAATGTAGGGGTGTTGCTATTCAAATAACATTGCACTGGCCCTGTATGCTATAACAATTCAGGGGTGCAGTTGTTAAAGATTAAAAACACACTGCTCATGTGTGCTATAAAATATACGGGTGCTCCTGGCCCTGTATGTTGTAAAAATTCAGAGGTGCAGTTGTTAAAATTTAAAAGCACACTGCTCCTGTAGAATATTGGGATGCTTCTGCCCTGTATGCTATAAAAATTCAGGGGTGCAGTTGTTAAAAATTAAAAGCACACAGCTGAATGCTGTAAAATATAGGGGTGTTGCTGTTCAAATATCATTACACTGGCCCTATATGTTGTAAAAATTCAGAGGTGCAGTGAAAATCAATGTACACTGGCCCTGTCTTGTATGCTGTAGTAATTCTAGGGTGCAGTGAAAATAAATGTACACTGGCCCTGTCTTGTATGCTGTAATAATTCTAGGGTGCAGTGAAAATCAATGTAAATTAGCTTTGTCTGGTATGCTTTAATTATTCTAGGGTGTAGTGAAAATCAATGTAGACTGGCCCTGTTTTATATGCTGTAATTTTTCTAGGGTGCAGTGAAAATCAATGTACACTGGCCCTGTTTTATATGCTGTAATTATTCTAGGGTGCAGTGAAAATCAATGTACACTGGTCCTGTCTTGTATGCTGTAATTATTTTAGGGTGCAGTCAAAATCAATGTACACTGGCTGTCTTATATGCTGTAAAATTATAGGGGTGTAGTGAAAATACAGGGGTGTTGACACTGTCTGCAGTTGCAATGTCTAGGCCTGACCTTCAAAACACTTTATGGAAAGAGGAGGCGCCTACCACCATTTGCACACCTCTTCGGTGTGGAATTATTTCTCCACAAATCTGGACAACAGGTGTCAAGCCATCTGTTGCCTTTGTCAATCCATAATAAGTAGGGTTAAGGACATTAACCACCTTGGAACATCCTCCCTCATACGTCACCTGCAGCACATTCATCATAAGTCATTATCAAGTTCAGAAACTTTAGTTAATAGCATAAGCAATCCACTGACACCTAAATGATGTGGTTTTGCTTGTTTAAATATTATGTCTCTGTGAGGATGAGGATGTAAACACTGAACGGGGTGGGGGGGGGGGGGTCTGAGGATGATGACAACATCTTGCCACTGTAGAGCCAGTTTGTGCAAGGAGAGATTAATTGCTTCTTTTTTGGTGGGGGCACAATCAAACCAATCATTTCAGCCACAGGTGGACCCTGTCACTGAAATTATTGTTTTGTTAAAGTGTGCATGTCCTGTTTATACAACATAAGGGTGGGTGGGAGGGCCCAAGGACAATTCCATCTTGTGACACTTTTTCTTCTTTGCATTATGTGCTCTTTGGGGCCTAGTTTTTAAAACTGCCATCCTGTCTGACACTGCAGTGCCACTCCTAGATGGGCCAGGTGTTTGTGCCGCCCACTTGTGTCGCTTAGCTTAGTCATCGAGCGACCTCGGTGCAACCTTTTGGCCTAAAAACAATATTGTGAGGTGTGAGGTGTTCAGAATAGACTGAAAATGAGTGGAAATGAATGTTATTGAGGTTAATAATACTGTAGGATCAAAATTACCCCCAAATTCTGTGATTTTAGCTGTTTTTATGGGGTTTTTTTTTTTTCAAAAATCATCCAGATCCAAAACCAAAACCAAACCAAAACCCAAAAAGGTGGTTTTGGCAAAACCAATCCAGATCCAAAACACGAGCAGGGATCCAGATCCAAAACCAAAACACAAAGGGGGTCATTCTGAGTTGATCACACGCTAGCTGTTTTTAGCAGCCGTGCAAACGCATAGTCGCCGCCCACGGGGGAGTGTATTTTCGCTTTGCAAGTGTGCGAACGCCTGTGCAGCCGAGCTCTGCAAAAACATTTTGTGCAGTTTCAGAGTAGGTCTGAACTTACTCAGCCCTTGCGATCACTTCAGTCTTTTTGGTGTCGGAGTTGACGTCACACACCCGCCCTCCAAACGCCCAGACACGCCTGCTTTTTCTCTACCACTCCCAGAAATTGGTCAGTTCCCACCCATAAACGTCCTATTTCTGTCAATCTTCTTGCGATCGGCTGTGCGTATGGGTTCTTCGTTAAATCCATAGCTCAGCAACGATCCGCATTGTACTCGTACGACACACGTGCGCATTGTGGTGCATACGCATGTGCAGTAGAGACCTGATCACAGCGCAGCAAAAATCGGCAGCGTGCGATCAACTCGGAATGACCCCCACATCTCTAGCATAAACACGGCAAAACTGGGGCTTCACACATGGGAAAACCCCATTGATTCCACAGTTTATGCCTGATACACTGGTTTTTAGTAATGGGAAAAAGGCTATTTCATTGAATAGCCTTTCCCTGCACCACAGGGATTTTAGGGGGTCATTCCGAGTTGATCGCTAGCTGCCGTTGTTCGCAGCACAGCGATCAGGCTACAAATGGGCATTTCTGCGCATGCATATGGGCCGCAATGTGCACGCGCGTCGTACGGGTATAAAGCCCGTTGTGGTTGTGCACAGGTTGTAGAGAAGTTTTCAGTCGCTCTGATGGCCGCAAGAAGATTGACAAGAAGGGGGTGTTTCTGGGTGTCAACTGACCGTTTTCAGGGAGGGCTTGCAAAAACGCAGGCGTGTCTGAAAAAATGCAGGCGTGGCTGGGCGTTCGCTGGGCGGGTGTATGACGTCAAATCCAGACACGTATTAGGCTGAAGTAATTGCAAGTGCTGAGTAGGTTCAGAGCTACCCTGAAACTGCACAAACCTTTTTTGCAGAACTCGGCTGCACAAGCATTCGCACTTCTGCTAAGCTAAAATACACTCCCCAGTGGGTGGCGGCATATCGTTTGCACGGCTGCTAAAACTAGCTAGTGAGCGATCAACTCGGAATGACTCCCTTAGCCTCTACTATATGTGTTCCTGAACCATTTTGTTTCTAATGCTTTGTTATGTTGTTTATCTGGTATTGCAACAGCTTTGTTCTTGGGACCTAACTTTTTAGAACCTTCATAAACCCTACACTCTCTACACTCTGAAGAATTAGTTTTTACAAAGTGCAAGAATGGATAGATTTATGGATTTGTTTCATAATTTTATAAGTATTTTGATATTTAATTCAATAAAGTAATGAAACAAATCATAATATGCAAATACAGGAAAGCGTTATATACCTCACCAAAAGAATATAAACCTCCTCACTTCAGTATTCTAAGAAATATAACATATTTAATCCTGAACAGAAACCTGGAATATTGGTCTGGTTGTGAAGGGAGAAAACCACCTGGATTTGAAGGGGTTAACATACTAAGGAAATTATGTAATAATATTTTGCATAACCATATTAAGAGTAAATCAAGCAAATCTATTTATTCTTTGTCTTAGTATGTGAATTGTAAGGCTTATTACAAATCTGCTTAATATTGGTTCTTATATCCAAACAGTATTGCTAATGTATTTCTGAAATGTTGAAATGCTAATTGTTTTCCATGACACAGAATGTTAATTGTCTAATTATTGCTCAAGTCATTTCATATTATCACTGGAAAATGAAGGTTTCTAATTACAGTATTAATTGTACTTGAAAAATGTTGGTAAAATGCATAAGTAGATAACACAAGAAATAATTTGTCTGCATTCTTAAATTAATATGTGAATATAATTTTATAAAAATATATATTACTTATTACAGTAAATTGATAACTTGACTTGAGATATAAAAATCCTGCGTTTCTCTCTCTCTCTCTCTATATATATATATTTATATATATATATATTGTATTCCTGATTAATTCTTATTTATTTATTTATTTAATTAATTTTTATTGTATTAGCCAATTATTATCTTGTAGCAGGGGAAAAAAACGGGGCAAATCCCCTCAAGACCCCCGCTGGGGAAGGTGCTGAGTGGCTGAACTCTCAAGTTAAAAATAAATTGAAACAAATTAATCCTGAAAGTGAGTATAGGGGGTTATTCGGGTTTGTTAGCAAACCAAAGAAGATAGCAATTGGGCAAAACCATGTTGCACTGCAGGTGGGGCAGATGTAACATGTGCAGAGAGAGTTAGTCTCTCACTTAGGTTGGATCGTTAAAGTCCAAAAATCACAATCAAGCAATTTTTGTTAGAGATGAGCGGGTTCGGTTTCTTTGAATCCGAACCCGCACGAACTTCACTTTTTTTTTCACGGGTCCGAGCGACTCGGATCTTCCCGCCTTGCTCGGTTAACCCGAGCGCGCCCGAACGTCATCATGACGCTGTCGGATTCTCGCGAGGCTCGGATTCTATCGCGAGACTCGGATTCTATATAAGGAGCCGCGCGTCGCCGCCATTTTCACACGTGCATTGAGATTGATAGGGAGAGGACGTGGCTGGCGTCCTCTCCATTTAGATTAGATTTAGAAGAGAGAGAGAGAGAGAGATTGCTGTGATACTGTAGATTAGAAGAGAGTGCAGACAGAGTTTAGTGACTGACGACCACAGTGACCAGTGACCACCAGAGACAGTGCAGTTGTTTGTTTTATTTAATATATCCGTTCTCTGCCTGAAAAAAACGATACACAGTCACACAGTGACTCAGTCTGTGTGCACTGCTCAGCCCAGTGTGCTGCACATCAATGTATTGTATATAAAGCTTATAATTGTGGGGGAGACTGGGGAGCACTGCAGGTTGTTATAGCAGGAGCCAGGAGTACATGATAAATAATATTATATTAAAATTAAACAGTGCACACTTTTGCTGCAGGAGTGCCACTGCCAGTGTGACTAGTGGTGACCAGTGCCTGACCACCAGTATATTAGTAGTATTGTATACTATCTCTTTATCAACCAGTCTATATTAGCAGCAGACACAGTACAGTGCGGTAGTTCACGGCTGTGGCTACCTCTGTGTCGGCACTCGGCAGGCAGTCCGTCCATCCATAATTGTATTATAATATATACCACCTAACCGTGGTTTTTTTTTCATTCTTTATACCGTCGTCATACTAGTTGTTACGAGTATACTACTATCTCTTTATCAACCAGTGTACAGTGCGGTAGTTCACGGCTGTGGCTACCTCTGTGTCGGCACTCGGCAGGCAGTCCGTCCAACCATAATTGTATTATAATATATACCACCTAACCGTGGTTTTTTTTTCATTCTTTATACCGTCGTCATACTAGTTGTTACGAGTATACTACTATCTCTTTATCAACCAGTGTACAGTGCGGTAGTTCACGGCTGTGGCTACCTCTGTGTCGGCACTCGGCAGGCAGTCCGTCCATCCATAATTGTATTATAATATATACCACCTAACCGTGGTTTTTTTTTCATTCTTTATACCGTCGTCATACTAGTTGTTACGAGTATACTACTATCTCTTTATCAACCAGTGTACAGTGCGGTAGTTCACGGCTGTGGCTACCTCTGTGTCGGCACTCGGCAGGCAGTCCGTCCAACCATAATTGTATTATAATATATACCACCTAACCGTGGTTTTTTTTTCATTCTTTATACCGTCGTCATACTAGTTGTTACGAGTATACTACTATCTCTTTATCAACCAGTGTACAGTGCGGTAGTTCACGGCTGTGGCTACCTCTGTGTCGGCACTCGGCAGGCAGTCCGTCCAACCATAATTGTATTATATACCACCTAACCGTGGTTTTTTTTTCATTCTTTATACCGTCGTCATACTAGTTGTTACGAGTATACTACTATCTCTTTATCAACCAGTGTACAGTGCGGTAGTTCACGGCTGTGGCTACCTCTGTGTCGGCACTCGGCAGGCAGTCCGTCCAACCATAATTGTATTATAATATATACCACCTAACCGTGGTTTTTTTTTCATTCTTTATACCGTCGTCATACTAGTTGTTACGAGTATACTACTATCTCTTTATCAACCAGTGTACAGTGCGGTAGTTCACGGCTGTGGCTACCTCTGTGTCGGCACTCGGCAGGCAGTCCGTCCATCCATAATTGTATTATAATATATACCACCTAACCGTGGTTTTTTTTTCATTCTTTATACCGTCGTCATACTAGTTGTTACGAGTATACTACTATCTCTTTATCAACCAGTGTACAGTGCGGTAGTTCACGGCTGTGGCTACCTCTGTGTCGGCACTCGGCAGGCAGTCCGTCCAACCATAATTGTATTATAATATATACCACCTAACCGTGGTTTTTTTTTCATTCTTTATACCGTCGTCATACTAGTTGTTACGAGTATACTACTATCTCTTTATCAACCAGTGTACAGTGCGGTAGTTCACGGCTGTGGCTACCTCTGTGTCGGCACTCGGCAGGCAGTCCGTCCAACCATAATTGTATTATAATATATACCACCTAACCGTGGTTTTTTTTTTCATTCTTTATACCGTCGTCATACTAGTTGTTACGAGTATACTACTATCTCTTTATCAACCAGTGTACAGTGCGGTAGTTCACGGCTGTGGCTACCTCTGTGTCGGCACTCGGCAGGCAGTCCGTCCATCCATAATTGTATTATATACCACCTAACCGTGGTTTTTTTATACCACCTAACCGTGGCAGTCCGTCCATAATTGTATACTAGTATCCAATCCATCCATCTCCATTGTTTACCTGAGGTGCCTTTTAGTTCTGCCTATAAAATATGGAGAACAAAAAAGTTGAGGTTCCAAAATTAGGGAAAGATCAAGATCCACTTCCACCTCGTGCTGAAGCTGCTGCCACTAGTCATGGCCGAGACGATGAAATGCCAGCAACGTCGTCTGCCAAGGCCGATGCCCAATGTCATAGTACAGAGCATGTCAAATCCAAAACACCAAATATCAGAAAAAAAAGGACTCCAAAACCTAAAATAAAATTGTCGGAGGAGAAGCGTAAACTTGCCAATATGCCATTTACCACACGGAGTGGCAAGGAACGGCTGAGGCCCTGGCCTATGTTCATGGCTAGTGGTTCAGCTTCACATGAGGATGGAAGCACTCAGCCTCTCGCTAGAAAACTGAAAAGACTCAAGCTGGCAAAAGCACCGCAAAGAACTGTGCATTCTTTGAAATCCCAAATCCACAAGGAGAGTCCAATTGTGTCGGTTGCGATGCATGACCTTCCCAACACTGGACGTGAAGAGCATGCGCCTTCCACCATTTGCACGCCCCCTGCAAGTGCTGGAAGGAGCACCCGCAGTCCAGTTCCTGATAGTCAGATTGAAGATGTCAGTGTTGAAGTAAACCAGGATGAGGAGGATATGGGTGTTGCTGGCGCTGGGGAGGAAATTGACCAGGAGGATTCTGATGGTGAGGTGGTTTGTTTAAGTCAGGCACCCGGGGAGACACCTGTTGTCTGTGGGAGGAATATGGCCGTTGACATGCCAGGTGAAAATACCAAAAAAATCAGCTCTTCGGTGTGGAGGTATTTCACCAGAAATGCGGACAACAGGTGTCAAGCCGTGTGTTCCCTTTGTCAAGCTGTAATAAGTAGGGGTAAGGACGTTAACCACCTCGGAACATCCTCCCTTATACGTCACCTGCAGCGCATTCATAATAAGTCAGTGACAAGTTCAAAAACTTTGGGTGACAGCGGAAGCAGTCCACTGACCAGTAAATCCCTTCCTCTTGTAACCAAGCTCACGCAAACCACCCCACCAACTCCCTCAGTGTCAATTTCCTCCTTCCCCAGGAATGCCAATAGTCCTGCAGGCCATGTCACTGGCAAGTCTGACGAGTCCTCTCCTGCCTGGGATTCCTCCGATGCATCCTTGCGTGTAACGCCTACTGCTGCTGGCGCTGCTGTTGTTGCCGCTGGGAGTCGATGGTCATCCCAGAGGGGAAGTCGTAAGCCCACTTGTACTACTTCCAGTAAGCAATTGACTGTTCAACAGTCCTTTGCGAGGAAGATGAAATATCACAGCAGTCATCCTACTGCAAAGCGGATAACTGAGTCCTTGACAACTATGTTGGTGTTAGACGTGCATCCGGTATCCGCCGTTAGTTCACAGGGAACTAGACAATTTATTGAGGCAGTGTGCCCCCGTTACCAAATACCATCTAGGTTCCACTTCTCTAGGCAGGCGATACCGAGAATGTACACGGACGTCAGAAAAAGACTCACCAGTGTCCTAAAAAATGCAGTTGTACCCAATGTCCACTTAACCACGGACATGTGGACAAGTGGAGCAGGGCAGGGTCAGGACTATATGACTGTGACAGCCCACTGGGTAGATGTATGGACTCCCGCCGCAAGAACAGCAGCGGCGGCACCAGTAGCAGCATCTCGCAAACGCCAACTCTTTCCTAGGCAGGCTACGCTTTGTATCACCGCTTTCCAGAATACGCACACAGCTGAAAACCTCTTACGGCAACTGAGGAAGATCATCGCGGAATGGCTTACCCCAATTGGACTCTCCTGTGGATTTGTGGCATCGGACAACGCCAGCAATATTGTGTGTGCATTAAATATGGGCAAATTCCAGCACGTCCCATGTTTTGCACATACCTTGAATTTGGTGGTGCAGAATTTTTTAAAAAACGACAGGGGCGTGCAAGAGATGCTGTCGGTGGCCAGAAAAATTGCGGGACACTTTCGGCGTACAGGCACCACGTACAGAAGACTGGAGCACCACCAAAAACTACTGAACCTGCCCTGCCATCATCTGAAGCAAGAAGTGGTAACGAGGTGGAATTCAACCCTCTATATGCTTCAGAGGTTGGAGGAGCAGCAAAAGGCCATTCAAGCCTATACAATTGAGCACGATATAGGAGATGGAATGCACCTGTCTCAAGTGCAGTGGAGAATGATTTCAACGTTGTGCAAGGTTCTGATGCCCTTTGAACTTGCCACACGTGAAGTCAGTTCAGACACTGCCAGCCTGAGTCAGGTCATTCCCCTCATCAGGCTTTTGCAGAAGAAGCTGGAGGCATTGAAGAAGGAGCTAACACGGAGCGATTCCGCTAGGCATGTGGGACTTGTGGATGCAGCCCTTAATTCGCTTAAAAAGGATTCACGGGTGGTCAATCTGTTGAAATCAGAGCACTACATTTTGGCCACCGTGCTCGATCCTAGATTTAAAGCCTACCTTGGATCTCTCTTTCCGGCAGACACAGGTCTGCTGGGGTTGAAAGACCTGCTGGTGACAAAATTGTCAAGTCAAGCGGAACGCGACCTGTCAACATCTCCTCCTTCACATTCTCCCGCAACTGGGGGTGCGAGGAAAAGGCTCAGAATTCCGAGCCCACCCGCTGGCGGTGATGCAGGGCAGTCTGGAGCGACTGCTGATGCTGACATCTGGTCCGGACTGAAGGACCTGACAACGATTACGGACATGTCGTCTACTGTCACTGCATATGATTCTCTCAACATTGATAGAATGGTGGAGGATTATATGAGTGACCGCATCCAAGTAGGCACGTCACACAGTCCGTACTTATACTGGCAGGAAAAAGAGGCAATTTGGAGGCCCTTGCACAAACTGGCTTTATTCTACCTAAGTTGCCCTCCCACAAGTGTGTACTCCGAAAGAGTGTTTAGTGCCGCCGCTCACCTTGTCAGCAATCGGCGTACGAGGTTACATCCAGAAAATGTGGAGAAGATGATGTTCATTAAAATGAATTATAATCAATTCCTCCGCGGAGACATTGACCAGCAGCAATTGCCTCCACAAAGTACACAGGGAGCTGAGATGGTGGATTCCAGTGGGGACGAATTGATAATCTGTGAGGAGGGGGATGTACACGGTGATATATCGGAGGGTGAAGATGAGGTGGACATCTTGCCTCTGTAGAGCCAGTTTGTGCAAGGAGAGATTAATTGCTTCTTTTTTGGGGGGGGTCCAAACCAACCCGTCATATCAGTCACAGTCGTGTGGCAGACCCTGTCACTGAAATGATGGGTTGGTTAAAGTGTGCATGTCCTGTTTTGTTTATACAACATAAGGGTGGGTGGGAGGGCCCAAGGATAATTCCATCTTGCACCTCTTTTTTCTTTTCTTTTTCTTTGCATCATGTGCTGATTGGGGAGGGTTTTTTGGAAGGGACATCCTGCGTGACACTGCAGTGCCACTCCTAGATGGGCCCGGTGTTTGTGTCGGCCACTAGGGTCGCTAATCTTACTCACACAGCTACCTCATTGCGCCTCTTTTTTTCTTTGCGTCATGTGCTGTTTGGGGAGGGTTTTTTGGAAGGGACATCCTGCGTGACACTGCAGTGCCACTCCTAGATGTGCCCGGTGTTTGTGTCGGCCACTAGGGTCGCTAATCTTACTCACACAGTCAGCTACCTCATTGCGCCTCTTTTTTTCTTTGCGTCATGTGCTGTTTGGGGAGGGTTTTTTGGAAGGGCCATCCTGCGTGACACTGCAGTGCCACTCCTAGATGGGCCCGGTGTTTGTGTCGGCCACTAGGGTCGCTAATCTTACTCACACAGCTACCTCATTGCGCCTCTTTTTTTCTTTGCGTCATGTGCTGTTTGGGGAGGGTTTTTTGGAAGGGACATCCTGCGTGACACTGCAGTGCCACTCCTAGATGGGCCCGGTGTTTGTGTCGGCCACTAGGGTCGCTTATCTTACTCACACAGCGACCTCGGTGCAAATTTTAGGACTAAAAATAATATTGTGAGGTGTGAGGTATTCAGAATAGACTGAAAATGAGTGTAAATTATGGTTTTTGAGGTTAATAATACTTTGGGATCAAAATGACCCCCAAATTCTATGATTTAAGCTGTTTTTTAGTGTTTTTGGAAAAAAACACCCGAATCCAAAACACACCCGAATCCGACAAAAATAATTCGGTGAGGTTTTGCCAAAACGCGTTCGAACCCAAAACACGGCCGCGGAACCGAACCCAAAACCAAAACACAAAACCCGAAAAATTTCAGGCGCTCATCTCTAATTTTTGTACTTCTGTGCATACGCTGCATTTGCACAGCGCATGCACGACTAGCAAAGTTCGATTGGATGCGATCACAGTTTGAGTGACAGCAGTGGGGAGCAACATTGCAGGGGAGTGGTCCGGTCAACGCAGACGTGGCTGGACCATTTTCGGGATGGGTACGTAATGTCACATGCAGCTGCACCGATGATGGAAATGGCAGTGGGCCACCTGCATACGCAGCCTAGATGCATAAACCGGGGGTCATCATTAATTATGGACTCATGGATGCAATCGTAATTGTTATGCAATTGCATAGCTGGCCGCCAATTAGCATGCTGGGTGGCCTTGCCCTGTACTGGGCAGCCCCCAACATACTATATAAGCTTTTTGGCAGAATCAGCAACTGTTACTGAATAGGGTACACAGTGCTTATAATCATCAGATTTCCATCACCCAAGAGGCTAGATCTCAGAAAGTGAAAATCCAGCAGAAGTATGGAAAGTTTGACCTAAAATTGAACTGGAAAAGGAAACCCAGATGATCGCATGCTAAACTAGAATTCAGCAGGTACACTGGATGGATCCTGTATGTAATACGGGCAGATTGGATACCGGCTGTCAGTATGCCGACAGCGGCCCTCCATATGGTGAAATACCGGCAGCGAGGCAGAGAGTCCATTCATGTGCTCACTGTGCTCGCCACACATTGGGCCTGGTGGCGCGCTTCATTTGCCACAGGTTCTGTTACTACTTGGTTGTGAATAGAACCTGTTCCCACTTGAATTACAGATGGGTGTTGGTATCCACTCGTCTGTACAATGCCGGCTGTTAGGATTTAGGAGCCAGTCCCCTGAGCATTGGGCCCAACAGCCGGCATTTTGACTGCATCCCGACTGGACATATCTGAAATATTGCCGAGCAAATCACGAAAATATACTATAAGAGGCATTGGTGGATTCAAGAATAGCGGGAACATCATCTGGGACAGCAGTCTGGGCCCCACATGCACTGCCTCCGTGTCACCCACTGCCTCCATTTCACCCACTATCTCCTATCACCCTCTGCCTCTACTTGTCATCCCTGTCTTTCTCTGCCACCCACTGCCTATGTCACCCTCTGCCTCTCTCTGTCACTCCTGCCTCTTTCTGTGACCCACTGCCTTTGTCACCAAATGCCTCCATGTCACCCACTGCCTCGCCAGTCATCCACTATTTCCCTGTCACCCTGCCTCTCTCTGGCACCCACTACCTCCATGTCACCCACTGCCTCCCTAGTCACCCCATGCCTCCCTGGTCACCCATTATATCCCCATCATTCTCTGCCTCTCCCTGTCTCCCCTGCCACTCTCTGTCATCAACTATCTCCATGTCACCCAATATCTCTGTCACCCACTGTCTCTACCATCAGCCATTGCTTCTTACTGTCACTCTCTGCCTCCCTATCTTCTCTGCCTCACCCTGTCACCTACTGCCTTTCCCCATCGCCCTTTCCTGTCACTTACTGCCTCTCCCCATCACACACTACTCCATTTCACACTATCTCTCCCTATTATCTCTCTCCTATTACCCACTATCTCACCCTATAATTCTTTATGTCACCCACATCCTCCCCCTGTCACACATTCCCTGGCACCTACCACTGCCTCTGTCACTCTCTGCCTCTGCATTTTCCACTATCTCTCATCCTCGCCCACTGCCTCACCCTCTGCCTCTCCTCTGCATCACTATCTCCCCATCACCCGCTCTCTCCTGTAACCTTGGCCTCTCCTAAGCAGCACCCTCTCCCCATCACCCTCTGCTTCTCCCTGTCACCCACTGCCTCATCTGTCACCTTCTCCCTGTTGCTTACTGCCTTGTCCAATCACCTTCTCCCTTACGCACTGCATTTTCTGTCACCCACTGCCTCTCCATCTCCCACTGTCTATCTCTGTCACCCCTCTCCCTGATACCAACTGCCTCTCCCCGTCATCATCTATGTTGTAATAATAATAATAATAATAATAATAACAATAATAATAATAATAATTATTATTATTATTATTATTATTATTTTATTTATATAGCGCTCTTTCTCCAACAGGACTCAAAGTCTTTTACAGATACCAAAAACAATGCACATAGTACAGAGGATTTGAGTAATACAGCAATAGATCAGCAACACCGACATAAAGAAAACCTTAAGCACATAGAAAGCATAAAGCATAATGCATGATTGGTGATGGCATTTTGGGTAATAACCTCCAAGAGTTGTGTATTCCTCCCTCACAAGGTACCAGGAGCGGCAGCCATCTTGGGCGCACAGCGTAGGATTACCCAGGGTGGTATTGTCCACCCCTAGCAGCGATAACACAAAATGGGGTGATTTCAGAGTCCTACAGTTCAGAGTAGGGTTCCATCAAAACCACCAGGCCCATGTATTTTTCATCCCATCCACAAGTGTACCATATGGGGCAGCCATGTTGGGCGCACTTCTAAGGATACACTGTGGGAGGTGAGCCATACAAGGGGCCAGGCATATATGGGAAAACTGACGCTTATGTAGTAATATGATGTACCCTGTATGTAGGGCGCAATGGCAGGGTGTGCAATCAGTGGAGGTAAACATTATAGGAAAAGCACACAGTGGGGTTGGAAGAGAGAAGAACAGCAAGAACAAAAAACACTGGGGGGGGGGGGTAAAGAATAGCAGGTAACCAGTGGCAGAAGGAAAATATTATTTTGATAAGATCACAGTACGGGTGGGTATGAGAACGTGGGGAACACACTCAGGAGCAATGGGGATGTCCCTGCTGAGCCTGGTCCTGGTGCTCTGCCCCCACAGTTCCCTGCTCATCTTAAGGGTTTGGACCAGGGGCAGGCTTGATGTTCTCAGCCAGATAGGTGGTAAGCCTGGTCCTAGTGTTCTCATGGCAGAGGCGAGGAGAGGCCACATAATGATCCTGAGTTTTGTATGTGTAACACAGTCTTTCTGTTATCTTGTTGGTTTGTTTGCCTTCTGTTTTCCTTCGGTTTAACACAGGTATAACACTGTTGATTTTGATGCCACTTTAACACTAGCCACTTCATATACTAGGCACTGCAGCGTCCTAAGGGACTGGCGTCCTAACCTATACACCTAACCTATACTCCTAACCTATAACCTATGTTGCCCACTGCCGTCCCCTGGTGTCACCAGCTTCCATCCCCTGTCATCCATTCCCTGTCATCACTCAAACAAATTTGCTGGTGCAAAAAGCCCTGTGAAAGGCCATTGCAAAAGTGAGACTTGCAGCCTCTCTATATGACTCCCACCGTAAGATCTGTATACACTGTCAGTAGTGTGACCGTGAATGAACCATGAAGCCTGTCTACTAACACTGTAGAATTAAAATGGAACAGCCTTTCAGTATATTTAATTTGTACACAGCCTGAACAACATACTGTATTAATATCAATACGACACATCTATAATTTTTTAATATGAAATATGAATATGGTCTTTCCGTATAAAAATATAATATGGCCTTTCCATGCACAGTATTTAGCACAAATACAGCCTTTCTGTATATTACATAGGAAAAAGGCTGTCTGCATATATATATAGAATAAAGACAACCTTTCTTAGTGGCATATTTATAATGGGTTCAGGGTGTGGAGTAAACAATGGGCCCCTTTCCAGGAGGGACAGAATGCTCTGCTCCTGGACTTCCCTCTCAATTTATGATTGCCGGCACCTGTGTTGAACAGGTTAATTGATAAGAAAGGTGTTTCCCCACAGGTGAGGGAAATCATACATTAAGAGTGAAGTCCAGGAACAGAGCATTCTGCCCCTCCTGGAGAGGGTCATGTTGGGAGGTATGCCATAGCAACACTGCACAAAATACTGTCAAAATTTCAAGGCAGCAATTTTCCCAGTGATCTGCACATGTGCAGTGGAAAACTCACTGGGAAAATG
Organism: Pseudophryne corroboree; assembly: GCF_028390025.1. Lineage (NCBI taxonomy): Eukaryota > Metazoa > Chordata > Amphibia > Anura > Myobatrachidae > Pseudophryne > Pseudophryne corroboree. Next base: position 358,353,729 of record NC_086448.1, on the reverse strand, counting down.
GCCACTGCACCATTTTCCCAAAGACCTGTGCATGCATAGCAGACTCTGGTGCAGCACAAGAGTCTACTTGCTTGTGAAACTGGCCAGAGAGAAGGGGACCTGGACAGAGACTGCCCATGGACCCCTCCTCAGTTAATACTCTCCCCTGGCCTTTCTGCATAAAATAATGTATACTGTATTCAGTATATTTAACATAAATACAGTCCTTCTATAGATTTACTAAATGCTTAACATGACTGTATTTAATATGCATCCAGTATTATCCTGCTAAGCAAAGACAGTCAAGCTAACATACTGTATAGTCCTTTTGCTATCAGTTAGACATTTATGCCATATCAAATAAACAACCAGCGGCAAAGGAGTGAAAGAAATTAGCATGATGAACATAAATTAGTCATCAAAGGAGAAACCTGCCCCATTATGTCACTATAGCTATATAAAACATTTATATCAATCATGACTGTTCATAGTTAGACATTTAAATTGTGGCACTGAGGGTGAAGGGCTAACTGGTGGCACTTAGGGTGAAGGACTAACCCCTCATACACATATAGTATTCAAGCAATGTTATGCTAATTGTTGGATATTATGTGTAGAGAAGGCACAATGGTGTGTGTGTGTGGGGGGGGGGGGCAATTAAATTTGATGGACACAACATGCAACTCCAGAATATAACATTATGCCTGCCGACATTGCAAGTACAGTACTCTCCTGCAACCAATAGAGGGAAAATCGTATATGGCCTATGGGGGTCATTCCGAGTTGATCGCTAGCTGCCGTTGTTCGCAGCGCAGCGATCATACTAAAAATCAGCATTTCTGCGCATGCGTATGCACCGCAATGCGCAGGCGTGCCGTACGGGTACAATGAGCATCGTGGGTTTACACAGAGTGTAAAGAACATTCCAGTCGGACGGCCGAACGCAGGAAGATTGTCATGAAGTGGGCGTTTCTGGGTGTCAACTGACCGTTTTCAGGGAGTGCTTAGAAAAAAGCAGGTGTGGCAGAAAAAACGCAGGCGTGGCTGGGCGTTCACTGGGCGGGTGTGTGACGTCAAAAGCCGTCCCTCCGTTGTTAGAATCAACGCACACGAAGAATAACTACAGGCCTGGTCTTGTTTTGCACAAAAAGATTTTGCAGGCGCTCTGCTGCACAAGCGTTCGCACTTCTGCAAAGCGAAAATACACTCCGCAGTGGGTGGTGACAATGCATTTGCATGGCTGCTAAAAACTGCTAGCGAGCAATCAACTCGGAATGACCCCCATATGTACAGTATATCACACACAGGTATACAAGTGTTGCATAAGGTCTTTGGTTGGCAACCTTTAACAGCTGCTTGGTTCAGTTACCCTACCTAGTTTATTCTATCTCCTAGTTCAGCACCTTGGGTGTGTTTTTGTGTAAATTATTGAAGTCTCTAAGCAAATCTGATCAATCCCAAAATATGGTGATAATTAGGAACTATTATTTGATGATTCTCATCTTCCAAGAAATGACTCCATTCAGTGAATGTTGCTACTATGGTTCCTTATATGATACTGTAGATACTTTCTGGAGAGAGTAACTCAATGAGAATAGTAAGCTCATGCATATAATGGTGGATCAGGATAGGGACAGATATAAAAATAAAATATTAAAAAGAGAAATAGTTTATTACTTTGTTGATCATCAAAATGATTTTTCCTCCATTGTTAGACATATTTTCAAAGCAATTTTAGTGGAAAAGTTCTAAAGAACTGCCTGTAAACATTAGCATTTTGGTTTGCCTATCCACCACAGTTTGGACCTTAATAGGATTCATGTCTAACCCTTGTGGAAGGATGTGTATTTGATGGAGCTAAACCTTTCCAGCAATGTACAGTTAGTGCTTTTGGAGACTCAATTAAACTCAAGAAAACATGCTCTTGATGATCCTATACCAAGGCCAAAAAGATTAATGTCCCAAGATAAATGGTAAGAAAGTGATTTTATTTTTTGTGCTATTTTGTGACAGCACGTTTTGTGACAGGGCTTCCCCTTAAAGAAGGAAGATGTTAAAGCATAAACAGTGCTTCAAATAATTAGGATCAGTAAGCATGGGCCTCTTTATATATATTTTTTCAATGTAAATTATGTTATCATAGGAGTTTAAGCAATCTGTTCAATCAAAGTTCCTTTCCAAACAAACCTATGTGTTTCTCCTTCATCCACTAGGGGACACTGGAGTGCTCTTTATAGTGGGGATATACAGTAGGAAGTTGCAACCGGGAGCTGGAACTTTTATTTAAATTTTACATTTCTAGAAGTGTGACTAGCTCCTTCCCTTCTATGTTCCCCCTCTAAGTCAGTCTCTTCAATATGCCCGAGGGAGCTGGTCACTATCTGGACTTCACCTCAGAGCTTAATTATTTTTAACATTAGATTCACAAAGCATTTGAGGACAGACAAGCAGCATCTGCACCTGCCTGTCTGCGACGATGGAGCTGCCGGAGGGACCCTATCGCAGCTGCGTACGGCTCGCGCAAGGGTCCCCAGCTACAGAGGTCCACTGTTCACTGATCCTCCTGCAGGGATCATGTCGGGGTCCCCATTCAGCCACACCACCACCGGACAGCATGGCAGGTTGTAAATATAACCCTTGCCCCAGGTTAGCTGGTGGCCAGGTAACTTTACTAAAGGGCAGTTTAGGAATATGCAGCACGTCAGTCCACTGGTGCTTTTTAAAAATGTTTAAATAAAGGCTCCACAGTGGGGTGTGGAGCTTACCCCTGGAGTCTGCTCCTTGCTCCCAGCAGCCCCGGCGCTCCCTGTAGGAGGTTCCACATGCAGGCAGCCATCTTAGAGAGCAACCACATATGTTCTGTCTCTGATCTCTCCCTCAAAACTACTGCTGCTGTTGCTGCTGCTGTGCTGATGAGACAGTGCTGAGACTGTGACACTAGCCACCCCAGGCATTTGTGAGTAATACAGTGGAGTTGTTAGGCTGGTAGGAGAGCTTTTGCTGCACAGGTAACTTAGGGTGTGTACACACGGTGAGATCCTTGCTATGCCCGATTTTTACTTGCGATTTCCCTTGAACTCCCCGGAGCCCAGATAGCACAGATTTTGACTAACTTTTCTTGAGATATGGACTATGTGTGCTTATGATTTTGGCTTATGTGAGATTTTGGCTTATGTGAGATGTCATTGACATGTGAGATGAACTAGATAGTACACCGATCTAGCAAGGATTGACTTGCGTGCACAGTCTATCTTTTCTTGCGATGCCGACCTGGCGGGACTGCGCATCGGGATCGAATCGGGATCGCAAGGTGACTTTCACCTTGCGATCTGCACTAACTTTTCTTGAGATTTTGACTATATAGTCAAAATCTCAAGAAAATATCTCACCGTGTGTACACACCCTTACTTTCACTTTGTTTAAGTTACTAATAAACATGTGCCTAGCAATGTAGCTTTGCTGTCAGTGCTATTAGGGTATGAGGCTAGCATCCCGCTCGTTTGGATCCCCACTGTTACAATACCAATTCCAGGATCCTGACAGGAACACCATACTGCCACCGGTATAGCAGAGACATAGGTTATACTCCCTCTATGGGTGTCCACGACGCGCCCGCCCACCCCCCCACCCCCATCCTTGCCTGCATTCTACCACTCGGGATGCCAATGTCGGCATCCTGGCAGGTGGTAAATCATACTGAACCCACTTTTAGAACTGGTGTGACACTCCTCCCTAACTTTCTCCTCTCCTACCTCTGATTCACTATCTCTGTCTATATATTTTACACTGTCCATTACTAACTGCTGTGTGTTCTTGTGTGTCAGTGTGTTTTGCCATGGCTGGAAAGGGCTCTAAGGCAGCACAGAAGGTTTTTACCTGAAAAAGTGTGCTGGAAAATTCACACAGGGTGAATCAGATAGCTTCCTGTTTTGTGAGACCTGTGTTACAGAGCAGTCTGCTCACAGTTCACAGGTGCAGAAATCTCCTGCTTGGGCAACACAACTCACTGATGTGATGTCACTATTGTCCCCTGAGCTGGCAGCCTCCTGAAAGGACAGAGCGGCTTACAGATCACAACAGCCTGCCCCTTTTCCTCAACCTGAACCTGCTTGGGCGCGACCCCTAGAAAAATCAGTGGAAGAGCTTTCTAAAGTCATGGTTCTGTTCCAGACACCTGCCCTGGTAACCCCTCTATAGGTCTCAAAAAGGAGACCTTTGTCCTCAGAGTACTCAGTAATCTGGGGAAGAAGACATGCCCCCCTAGAGGACGGTGAGTACGCTCACGACTCAGGGGAGGAACAGGTTTCAGAGGTGTCTAAAAATGTTACACAGGGAATAGAGGCGCTTATTGCTGCAGTGCGTCTAGTGTTAAAGGTTGAGGACCCTGACCAGGGCCCTGCGCACCCCTCTTTATTTGGCATTAAGCAAAAAGTGATGTTTTTGCTTCTGAGGAACTAGATCCATACCTGAATGCAGCCTAGGAACACACAGATAAAAAAGGTGTCCTGTAGGATTTTATCATCCTACCTTTTTCCTGCAGATAGTAGAAAAGAGAGACTCCTCCCACAGTGAATCCCTCAGTGCCTCATCTGTCAAAAATGAAAATTAGAAACTACCCTTGAATCTATTTATTCAGTGGCGGGTATTTTACACCGTCCTGTGCAGGTAGGGTGTTGGGTCAACAAGGCTATTGAAGCCTGGGCAGAACAACTGTCCACTGGCTTGCATGGAGTTCTCTCTGCTGAGGAAATTATCTCTCTAGCTGAACACTTTCATGAATCTGCCACCTATCTGGGGGGAGCATCAAAGGATGTCTGCACCCATGGTGGTCAGATTCCGCATTGGCAATATCTGCCCAAAGAGCTCTTACTGGAGGTAAGTCCACTTATCTCCCCTAAGCTGCACCAGCTTCTTGGAGTTCATACACGTGACCATCCTTTCAGTCCTTTTTTGCACCTTCCAAGTACAGAGGACATTCCATAGGTCGTGGCAGAGGAGCACTGCTCTCCACCCACCAGGACATAAGGCCACCAACAAGCACAGTGCATGACGGGCTTCCCTCGCACCTGGGAGCTCAGGGTGGGAGCTCATCAACGAGATTACAGGGACATATGGACAGAATGCCTGGGTTCGGGACCTTGTCACCCAGGGGTACAAAATAGATTCCCAACTCCAACAACCTCTCTGGTAATTTACCACAGGTTTGCCAGCTTCAGATGACAGGCGTGTCATACTGCAGGAAGCTATTGATAAATTACTGGCAGCAAGGGTGTTGGTCCCAGTCCCCACAGATCAACAGAAACAGGGCTTCTACTCAAGCCTATTCCTCGTGCCAAAGCCGGACGGATCGCCCAGACCAATTCTGAATTTGAAGGATCTCAATCCTTTTTTGGAGAGTACTCAAATTAAAGATGGAGTCACTTCAGTTGGTTATAGTGGAACTAGAACAAAACAGGTTTATGGTGTCCTTAGACATCAAGGACGCTTACCTACAAATTCCCATTTGACCTCCGCATCATGCTTTTCTTAGAGTCACCATTCAGGACTCTCACTTTCAATTCCACGCTTTGCCGTTCAGCCTGTCTTCAGCCCCCAGGGTGTTCACGAAGGTCATGGCCATCATGATGGCTCTACTTCGGACACAAGGGGTTACGATTGTCCCCTATCTGGATGATCTTCTCTTGGAGGCTCATTCCAGGGTCCAGTTGCTTCAGAACATCGAAGTGACTCCCAGGCTCAAAAGTCTCATCTGCGACCAAAGCAGAGGCTGTAGTTCCTGGAGATGATTTTTGACACAATCCTGCCTCTGTATTCTTCCCTCTGGAAAAAGTTTAGTCCATACAGGGGATGGTGAGGTTGGTTCTACACCATCGTTGAGTATATGTACACTTATGTATACATCTCCTTGTAAAGATGGTGGCAGCCTTCAAGGCCATTCTGTATGGGCGTTTCCATTCAAGGCCTCTTCAGCTGTGTCTGCTAAGTCAGGGCTCCGGATCACATCTGTTTCTCCATCAAAGATTGACTCTATCATCAAAGGCTCGAATCTCGATTTTCTGGTGGCTGAACTCAACACACCTGTTGAAAGGCAAGAGGTTCGGAATTTGGGAGCGGACTCTCCTCACCACAGATGCAAGTCTGCGAAAAACCAATTTCAGGGGCAGTGGACCCCCCAAGAATCTACCCTGCCCATAAACATCCTCAAATTAAGGGCAGATCATCTGCTTCAACACCCTGTCAGTTGATGTACACCACCGCCGTGACATTGTCGGGTGGCCACTTGGTCGGACTGTCATACTTTTGTCCAGTTCTACCGGTTCAATACTTTTGAGGCCTCTGCCTCGCAGTATGACCATGCTGATTTGCAGGGTTCTCAGTGCTCTCTCACCCATGATGGGAGCTCTGGGACATCCCCACTGTAAAGAGTACTCCAGTGTCCCCTAGTGGATGAAGGAGATTACAGGATTTTGGTACTTACTGATAAACCCTTTATCCGATTCCACAGGGGACACTGGATGCCCACATGGGGTTGTCCCTTCCTGCCATGGTTGGTTGTCATTACATGTTTTTGACTTTGTTCCTCTTTTCTTGTTACTAGTTACTATACTTACAGTTTTTCACAAGTTTCTTGTGTAATGTTATGGTGTGTACTTGTTTAATCTCCTCCTTTTGATGTATGTTTTTTCCAGCTTTCCTCAGGCACAGTTTTCTTAGTATGCCTTGGAGGAAGGACATAGAAGGGGAGGAGCTAGTCACAGCTTCTGGTTGCAACCTCCTATATCACCACTGTAAAGAGCACTCCAGTGTCCCCTGTGGAATCAGAGAAAGGGATTTATCAGTAAGTACCCAAATCCTGTTTTCTTTGTGTTAAACTTTACTTTTCGATAATGGAGCAGTGGTTTAACTATGCCTTCTAATATAAGTATGGTCCTTATAGTGTTGTTTAGATGGTCCATCAGAATTTAGGTGCTCCAAAAATCATGACAATTATTTGGATGGAACTATACATGTTTATGTGCTGTTTATTCAGGGAACATTTTGTGTGAAGTTGATATGTCAAAGTAAATATTACTTATATAAAGATAAACATTGAGCAGGTATCAAATTAATTAAAAATAAAAAATGCTATTTATTTTAACAGTTGAATAAACACATTAATATTTTATTATACGTGTTGCAGCTATTATTTGGTATTGAAAAGACAAAAAGTGAATTTATCCTGTCGAAGTTAGAAAAAGAAGACAATACAAACTACATACAGAGTGGCACTTCTCGGTGGTGGTGTAAGGACGCAATTGACGTATATGGATGCACCATGCTTCTTTACCATACATCATGCATAGAGTCGCACAGCGTGCATGTTGCAGCGTGGTGGGTGTATATATGGTAAAAGGCGCAATTACTGAGAAACACCATAAAGATGCAAACACACACAAATTCATACAACACATAAATTACACATAGACAAAACATGTCCAGCACCAGGCTTGTATTATATTGTATTTATATAATAGAGTGTAAAACCAGATATATATGTATTATTGAGACGGAACAAGTTAAGTGTATCATGCTTAGTGTCAAAATGGTCAGGAGAATGTGTGGATTAATTTGATAGCTATGGGTAAATTGTAGCATATTGCAATGATTAGTTATGAACAAATGAATTAAATATAAAGTCATTCTTATGAGAACAAAGGACTTCCTGAGAAGGCATGTGGGCAGAATACCAGTGGTTAATCCCTGTACCTGCATCTTCAAACTGGACATTGCTTACATATGAACTGACCAATAACACACAATGAATGAGAAACCTCCCTGTCCTGGGCCAATGGAAGGAGACCGAAACCAAGAACATGTTAACTCCCACTGTTTGATATATGCAGTTTTCTAAGGCATAGTTAGTTAGTAGCTGAGAGGAAGACATGGAAAAAGGTCCTATGGGATAGGGTGATGTATACTGGCTGTAACTATTTCTTATGTAACTGTAACTCTGTACCACTCACTTAGGCTTATACATGTTATACTGAATGATATCCTGTACATATGTTATTTTGTATGCATAACTTTTAATATCAAACACATATATATCTCTGAGCATTGGACCTCAGTATACCATGTATGAGACTACTTGCTTTCTCTTAAGGGACATAGTGCTGTGACATTTAGCGCACTATTTTCGTATATGGTAATAAGATGCACCTTGCGTCCACAGTATATATTAATGCTGATATGTAAATGTTTATTTAAAGTAATGGAAAATCACAATCCCAAGATGCAATAAGCTATGACTATTTCAAATATGTTCACAAAAAGGATGTAATTATAATTGAACTCTACTTTACAAACCTAAACTAAATAGACCTCATGTTTTTCAGATATTCTTCTATTAGACATACCTACTGATGTTTTTTTCCATTTAAAAATGCAAGAAGAATTTATTTGTGTTTGACAGTTATTTGATATAATTGTTACTAACATTTCAGAGGTCACTGGAAGCCAATAAATGAATTCAGTAGAGCAATAAACATTTAGAAAACAGAGAAACAGCTCAAAATTAAAACACATAATAAGAGTGGCAATTCTGAAACTGGAAACATTGAATCCCATTGTCATATACTTTTATATACAATTTAAATACAAGGGTTAAACCTAGAGATGTGCGCGGACCAGCTGTGTTTTGGTTTTGTCAAAACCACCCTCAAGTGTTTTGGTTTAGATTCAGTTTTGGTTTGGTTTTGGATTTTTTTAAATTTATAAGAAAATATTGATAAACATTGATAAAAATTGATACAAACAGCTAAAATCATGTAATTTGTATCTGTTTACATGCAATCCAAAACCCAAGTTTGTTTTTTAATCCGAGTTCCAAACTGACAACAGATTTGAGCGTTACTCAGTTCCACTCTAACCCCAGAGTATTCAAACTGGGTCTCGATTCAACTGGAAAGCCCTAAGTTCGGGTGTGTTCGTATTTAAGGAAAAGTAAACCAAACAGCTCTAGTTAAAACCTCTAGGAAATGAATGAGGCATTCAGTAATTATTTTAAATGTATTTATTTTCCTTCTTTTTTGAATTTATGTGGTGTTTTATGTATTTCACATGTATATGGAAATAGTGCCAGGTATTGCACTTTGGGGGTAATTCAGATCTGATTGCAGAAGCAAATTTGTTAGCTAGTGAGCAAAACCATGTGCACTGCAGGTGAGGCAGATGTAACATTTGCAGAGAGAGTTAGATTTGGGTGGGTTATATTGTTTATGTGCAGGGTAAATACTGTCTGCGTTATTTTTACACTGCAATTTAGATTTCAGTTTAAACACACCCCACAAAAATCTAACTCTCTCTGCACATATTATATCTGCCCCACCTGCAGTGCATCCAAGGGAAAAGGGGTAGGGAACCTACTACACTGGTATTAAATTGTACAACATATTATAAACAAGATACCCCATAATTTATTATAACGCCTTATATCAGGTCAAGTTTGGGGGTGCTGCCACACCATATATTGTTGCCAATATATAAGATTAGTTTTGAAAAGAGGGAAAAGGATTGGACTTTGGGTGGCACACTAAGTCAAATGATTACACAATTTAAAAATAACCTTTATTTCCATATTATTAAAAAAGCCAACAATTTCAACCACGCACTGACAACCTGACGAGAGGTGGAAGAGTGGCACTACAAGAAATCATTAAATGGCAGGATACTGTCATTAAACCCTCAGATAAAGGGGGAAACACTGTGTTGTGGCCAATACAAATGTAAGTTGCAGAATTGACAAAACAATTGAATGGTCAGGATTGTTATAAACCACTCATTTTCAACCCCACTAAAACTTTCTCTGTTCATATAACTCCATCATTCTGAAAGCATATCAAAGCGGTACTATAAAGAAAAAAGATTTTGATTTTCTAGAGACAGACAATCCAAGAATTGCAACTTTATACTTATTGACAAAAGTGCATAAAAATGAAAGAACTCCTCCTGGAAGGCCGATTGTCTTTGGTGTGGGAAGCTTAACAGAAAAAGCGAGTACGTACATAGATCAATATCTTAGACATCACGTACTAATGCTGTCTTCCTACACCAGAGACACTATGGACGTGCTAAAGAAACTACAGGACATGACTGTGAGCCAAGGTACATGGCTGGCCACCTATGATGTTGAGAGTCTATACACCAGCATCGATTATAACAAGGGGTTGGAAGCCATTAAATATTTCTTGAACGTGGGTACACATTATGAATTCAATGATTTCCTAATCTCCCTATTACAGTTTATACTAATGAAAAACAACTTCATCAGCGAAGAAAGATGCTACCTCCAGGTTAGAGGGACAGCGATGGAGAAGGCTTGTGACCCATTGTACGCTAACCTCTACCTGGGGTGGTGGGAGAAGGAACACGTATTTAATGAAACCCTGGAAAATTATACACAGCATATCCTGCTATATCTTCGCTACATCGACGATATCATGATTATTTGGGAGGGAGGAGCAGAGATGTTGGATGAGTTCCTTACCATTCAGAACCATAATGACCTTAATTTGAAATTGACTGGAGAAAAACATCAAAGAGAAATCAATTTCTTGGATCTGAGTATCAGAATAGAGAATGATGGAAAGATTAGTACCGATGTCTTCCACAAGAAGACGGCAACAAACAGTATTTTACACTTCGACAGCTCACATTTACCTACTACCATTAAAGCAATTCCTAAGGGAGAATTACTCCGTACAAAGAGGAATTGCTCAAATGAGCTAACTTATCTTGAACGTGAGAAACAGGTCTGTAACCGACTAAAGAAATGAGGAAACAGCAATAAGATCATTAAATCTGCAGTCAACAATGTTAAAATGTACACTAGAGACTCCCTACTAACCCCCAAAAATAGACCTCAAAAAGAGGAACCAGTCAGGTCTCTAAGCATATTTAATCCAAAATGGAAAGAAATTAATGGAATTTTACAAAAACACTGGTCTATTTTACAAACAGATGAAGTCTTGAGGCAAGTGTTACCCAACCGAGTGCAGAGTAGCTGGAGGAGGTCCAAAAATCTATGGGACTTAATTGTACAGAGTCACTTTACTGTTCCCACCAGACAACTATGTAACAAGAAAGGATCCTACCAATGCAGCCGGTGCAAAGCCTGCCAGTATATGAAACCAAAACAATCATATATAGATAAATTTGGCCAGAAGTGGCTGATCCAAAATTTTATTAACTGTACCACTATGGGTGTAGTATATAATTTGGAGTGCCCTTGTGGCAGAGTATATATTGGAAAAACCATTCGCCCACTGAAGGTACGAATTCTGGAGCATGCCAATAACATCAAAAATGCAAAAAAGGATGCTGGGAGATTCAAGACCTTGACACCAGTAGCCAAACATTTCCTACAATATCATGGAAGTGAGACTGGAGGCCTAAAAGCATACGGCATGCAGCTTATCCAGTTGGGTATCAGAGGAGGTAACCTGGACATTGAGTTACTGAAACTGGAAACCAAATTCATTTTTTTGATGGACAGTATGTACCCAGCCAGGCTGAATGAATACAACAGCTATCTCCCATTCCTTTAAGGAATTTTCGTAACTATGTAGACACATGAGGCATACAGCGCATGTTTACACGGTTATATTACTAACCAAAGATACTTACCGGGGGAGTCATATCCCTGTTTCAGGAGGTGTGAAATTAGGAAATAATATAGTAGATAATCAAATAGTTATCTCCCATTCCTCTAAGGAATTTTCTGAACTGTGTAGACACTTAAGGCATATAATGCATGTTTATACGGTAACACTACTGACCACAGATACTTACCGGAGGAATCATATCCCTGTTTCAGGATGTGTAGATTTAGGAAATAATACAATAGAAAATTAGGAGAATCCATATTGAGAGTACTGTTAATCTATGAACCCTTTTAAGGAAATTCCAGACTGACGGTTATACTCAACGAGTGAAATTTTCTTAAAAATTAATTTTTTTGCAATTTATTGCAATTACACATTACCACACTAGTTAGACTGTGAGAATCTGTGGAAATAAAAAAATATATAAAAAATAAAAAGAGAGAGAAATAATAAACAAAAGAAAATTTGTATGACATGAGTGTAAATGTAATTGACTCTGATACAGAGGGACACAACAATTGATTTATAACCACAATATCAATAACGAGACATTCCAACTTGGACACATGAAAGTATTAGGAGAAGACTAGCAGATCCCCATGAGAAATGGTGGAGGATGTGTAAATATTCATAATGAGGTATAACATTGATATAGTGCAAACATTTGACATCTTTTATAATCCCTTTGGGGTACAGGAGCACTATATGCTTGAGCCAATTTGGAGTAGATGGGCTTCCGTTATCATGGCACATAATGTAATAGTGTATATATATATATATATGTAATCAGCACATACATATAGGGTACATTATGAAAGAGAATAAGTACAGTACATATATATATATATATATATATATATATATGTAATAATAGACACACATGCATATGTGTGAAATCACACACAGATGAATTAAGTATATTTACAAGGCGATGTTATTGGCACATATTAGTTACAGTTTGTTATGCACACCAGTGCCAGCAGGAATGTACTGGTGTCTGAACGGTGAGAGATGCAAAACAAATGAACTCACAGACAGACTGGGGAATACGACATTACATACACAGAAGGTGATAGGGTAACAAAATAAACACAAAGTGAACAGAGAAGCCCAAAGGCTAAGAAACTGGGTGTCTCCCTAATATTAGGAATGCTCAGATGGAAAGAAGCAAGATGTAGTGATTTACTACGTAGAGAACCCGAAATGCTGTTGCTAAGGGCAACAGCAAAACCCTAAAGGGTTACCAACGGGTGTGGCAGTAAACTCCTTGGTCAGAGATGGAATAATAGACACAAGGAGAGTCTCCACAATCCTAGTCCTCACTTGCAGTGCACTGGTTCAGCTTACTGCCACTAAACTGACACCTGAACACCTTGCACAGTGAGAAAGGATTTTGGTAGGCAAGTCTGAGAATACAGCCGCAAACTTGCTAGGTTCACAGAGTAGCAAAAGAACCCCAACAGGTTAAATGACTGACTCCAGTCTTACTGCTAGGTCTGGATTGGCAGAGTGTAATACCAAATCCCAAGGCCTATTTGCAGTAAGCAACAAACAAATACAAAGTTTACACAGTACTAGCTAGCTTTCAGGAACTGACTAACCAACAAAGATTCAGCAGCATCTGCCTAACCTGAGAAGAGGGTTTATATAACAGGTGCTGTCCACGCCCCACTCAGACCTCACAGACTGTGAGCACAAAAACCAGCACCGGATCCCCTGCCGTGCACAGAGCCTGTAACCACTGCACAGCAAAAGACCCGAACCGGAGTATCAGCTACGCTCAGGTTACTCCGCTAGCACTTGTCTCCCGGTTGCCATGACGACGTGGTAGCACAGAGCAGGAGACCCTAACAGTACCCCCCCTCTGACGAGGGGTCAAAGAACCCCTACCACCGGGTTTATCGGGGAACTGCGAGAAGAAAGAGCGTAACAGTCTGGGGGCATGAAGATCACAACTGCGCACCCACGACCGCTCCTCTGGGCCATACCCCTTCCAGTGCACCAAAAATGACAGCCGACCCCGAACCATCTTGGAGTCAAGAATCCTTTCAACAACAAACTCCCTCTGGCCACGTATCAGAAGAGGGGAAGGTCTTCCACTGGAAGAAGGATTACTAATCGCCCGTTTTAAAAGGGAACAATGAAATGTTTTATTGATACCCAAAGAACGGGGTAGATCTAACTGAAATGCCACTGGATTGATAACCCTAGTGATCTTATAAGGACCGATGAACCGGGGGCCTAACTTATGAGATGGCTGTCTCAACTTCAAATTCTTGGTAGACAACCAGACGAAGTCCCCTAATTTGAAGCTGCAGGGTCTTTTCCGCTTATCAAAAACCCTTTTGGTCACTAATGACACAGACACAAGGGCTTTCTTCACTTTCCTCCAAATACCTCTAAGGACCGAAACCACAGAGGAACCACCAGGCGTGGAGTCCAGGGGGTCAAAAGAATTGGCCTTAGGATGATGCCCATACACACAAAGGAAGGGAGAGATCCCTGTAGCAGAGTGAGCCGCGTTGTTATAGGCAAACTCCGCCATGGACAGATGAGCAACCCAGTCAGTCTGACACTTGGAGACATAACACCTGAGGAACTGCTCCAAGGACTGGTTCACCCTTTCAGTCTGCCCATTAGACTGCGGATGGTAGCCTGACGACAAGCTGACAGAAATCTGGAGATCGGAACAAAATGCCCTCCAGAATTTGGCCACAAACTGGGATCCGCGGTCAGAGACCACATCAAGTGGCAACCCGTGGAGGCGCACAACATGCAGCATAAATAATTCAGACAGGCGTCTGGCCGATGGCAGCCCAACCAATGGAACGAAGTGCGCCATCTTCGAAAACCTGTCAACGACAACCCAGATGGCTGTCATCCCCGAGGATTTGGGCAAGTCCACCACAAAATCCATTGAAATGTGGGTCCATGGCTTAGATGGAATAGAGAGTGGATGTAATGGGCCAACAGGAACCCCTCTAGGAGTCTTATTTCGGGCACAGATGTCACATGCCCGAACCCACTGATCCACATCCCTAGCCACCGAGGGCCACCACACCGCCCTAGATAGCAACTCCCGAGTTCTGGCAATACCCGGGTGACCTGCCGACTTCTTGGCATGGAATTCCAGGAACACTCGCTGTCTTAACCTAGGACCTACCAGAAGGTCTGGAGGAGCCTGCTCCTGTGCTCTAAGGACTAATGACAAGAGGTCCTGGGTAATGCCCACTTTAATACATGATGGGGACACAATGGGCAATGGCTCCTCGGTGGTCTCCTGGATTGGAGCCTTGATGTTTTTTGACCCAGGGCGATATGTTATCAAAAAATTAAAGTGAGCAAAAAACAAAGCCCATCGTGCCTGCCTGGCATTGAGGCGCTTCGCTGACTCTAAATATGCCAAATTCTTATGGTCGGTGAGAATTGAGACCACAAACTTAGCCCCCTCAAGCCAGTGTCTCCACTCCTCGAGTGCATCCTTAATAGCCAACAATTCCCGGTTACCCACGTCATAATTCATCTCGGCAGGCGAAAATTTACGGGAAAAGTAACCACAGGGATGAAGGCGATTATCAGACACCCCCATCTGAGAGAGCACTGCCCCAATACCCATCTCAGAGGCATCCACCTCCACCACAAAAGGACGCTTTGGATCTGGGTGTCGCAGCACCTTGGCCGAAACAAATGCCCTTTTGAGACGGGCAAAAGCCGCTTTGGCCTCACAAGACCAGTGACCAACATCCGCCCCTTTCTTAGTGAGTGCCACCAAGGGCGCCACTATAGACGAAAATCCAGCGATAAATCGTCTATAAAAATTCGCAAAGCCCAGAAAACGCTGAAGCGCCTTCAAACTAGTGGGCTGCACCCAATCCAGGACTGCCTGTACCTTGGAACCCTCCATTTGGAAACCTTCTGGGGAGATAATATATCCTAGACATGCGATTTGCTGAACTTCAAATTCGCTCTTCTCCAGCTTCGCCCCAAGCCGGTGGTCTCTGAGTTTCTGGAGGACTAAGTGTACATGCTTCCGATGTTCCTCCAGGGAATGGGAGAAGATTAGGATGTCATCTAAGTATACAACTAAGAATCTATCCAAATATTCCCTGAGCACATCGTTCATGAAGTCCTGGAAGACTGCCGGGGCATTACAGAGCCCAAAAGGCATCACCAAATATTCATAATGCCCTGAGTGGGTATTAAAGGCAGTCTTCCATTCATCCCCCTCTCTTATTCGGATTAGATTGTACGCACCGCGTAGGTCAATCTTAGAAAAAATGGTGGCAGTACGAAGCTGGTCAAACAAGACCGAAATGAGAGGCAGTGGGTATGAGTTTTTAATCGTGATACGGTTCAATTCCCTGAAGTCGATGCAGGGTCGCAACGAACCGTCCTTTTTACCCACGAAGAAGAACCCCGACCCAACTGGAGACTGTGAAGGTTTGATAAATCCCTTAGCCAAGTTCTCCTGAATGTACTCTGCCATAGCCTGAGTCTCAGGACGTGACAGGGAGTACAACCTGCTCTTGGGAAGCTTAGCATTCGGCAACAAATCAATGGCACAGTCATAGGGGCGATGGGGAGGTAGTACCTCTGCAACTCTTTTGGAGAACACGTCCGCAAAATCTGCATAACATCCTGGCAATCCTGGCAAACTTAGCTGCGAAAGTCTGACTGGAAGGCTCAAGCAACTCCTGAAACAATCAGTACCCCAACTAAGAATCTCCCCAGAGACCCAGTCAAATTGAGGATTGTGGGCCCTTAACCAGGGTAACCCCAACACCAATGGGGCAAAAGTACAGACAGTCACATAAAAGGACAATTTTTCAGAGTGTGTGGCTCCAATAGACAAAGAAATCTGGCTAGTGCAAGAGGTAATTTTACCCTGGGATAATGGTTCCCCGTTTAACCCACAAATCTCAATTTCCGATGCCAAGGGTACTAAGGGAACAGAGTGTTTCAGGGCGAATTGGCGGTCCATAAAAACCCCGTCGGCCCCACTGTCCACAAAGGCCTCAGTCTTGACAGTTTGACCGAGGATCTTCAAGGTCACCGGAATGATAAAAGTCTTCTTGGGAAATTCTGACTTCTGGCCTGACAGGATATTTCCCATCACCCTCAGGCCCTGAAGTTTTCCGGCTTTTCTGGGCATGATACTACCACATGACCTTTATTCCCACAGTACAAACATAACCCCTGCTGTCTCCTCCGCGTCTTCTCACGCTAGAAGAGAGGCGGGTAGCCCCAATCTGCATAGGCTCCTCGGAAAATTCCTCAGAGTCTGAGGTTCCCTTGGGAAAGAAGGAAACCTCGGTCTCCCTTTCAAGCCTGCGCTCTCTCAGCCGTCTATCCACCCGAATGGATAACTGCATGAGCTGATCCAAGCTATCAGGCAAGGGATATTGTACCAGTTGGTCTTTTAACTGGTTAGAAAGACCTCTTCGGTACTGGTGTCTCAGGGCTGGGTCATTCCACTGGGTATCATGGGCCAACCTCCGAAACTCCGTACAATAAACCTCAACTGGCCTTCGCCCTTGCTTAAGGATCGAAATCTGAGCCTCGGCTGAGGCCGTCTTGTTAGGGTCATCATACAACAGGCCCTGTGCCGTAAAAAAAGCATCAACACTTTTAAGCGACGGACAGTCAGGCTGCAACCCATATGCCCAGACCTGTGGGTCTCCTTGTAGCAGGGAAATCACTATGCCCACCCGCTGAATCTCCGACCCAGAAGACTGAGGCCTAAGCTGGAAATATAGCTTGCAGCTCTCCTTGAAACAAAAGAACTGCGAGCAATCTCCAGAAAAACGGTCCGGCAGATTTACTTTCGGCTCCTTAACCCCTGAAGGTACTGCTGCTGTGGGAGCTCCGCCAGCGGCCTGCGAGGTGTGCATTTTAATGGACAAATCATTAAATTGTCGAGTCAGGACCTGCACCTGATCGACCACCTGTTGCAAAGTATTTTGAGGGGTATGCTCCATATTCCCACAAAATTTCAACAGGAGTATTAGGCTGCTGAATATGTTATGCACACCAGTGCCAGCAGGAATGTACTGGTGTCTGAACGGTGAGGGATGCAAAACAAATGAACTCACAGACAGACTGGGGAATATGACATTACATACACAGAAGGTGATAGGGTAACAAAATAAACACAAAGTGAACAGAGAAGCCCAAAGGCTAAGAAACTGGGTGTCTCCCTAATATTAGGAATGCTCAGATGGAAAGAAGCAAGATGTAGTGA
Source organism: Pseudophryne corroboree (assembly GCF_028390025.1). Taxonomy (NCBI): domain Eukaryota; kingdom Metazoa; phylum Chordata; class Amphibia; order Anura; family Myobatrachidae; genus Pseudophryne; species Pseudophryne corroboree. The sequence continues at coordinate 358,335,867 of NC_086448.1, read as the reverse complement.
TTTAATACGTAGAGAACCCGAAATGCTGTTGCTAAGGGCAACAGCAAAACCCTAAAGGGTTACCAACGGGTGTGGCAGTAAACTCCTTGGTCAGAGATGGAATAATAGACACAAGGAGAGTCTCCACAATCCTAGTCCTCACTTGCAGTGCACTGGTTCAGCTTACTGCCACTAAACTGACACCTGAACACCTTGCACAGTGAGAAAGGATTTTGGCAGGCAAGTCTGAGAATACAGCAGCAAACCTGCTAGGTTCACAGAGTAGCAAAAGAACCCCAGCAGGTTAAACGACTGACTCCAGTCTTACTGCTAGGTCTGGATTGGCAGAGTGTAATACCAAATCCCAAGGCCTATTTGCAGTAAGCAACAAACAAATACAAAGTTTACACAGTACTAGCTAGCTTTCAGGAACTGACTAACCAACAAAGATTCAGCAGCATCTGCCTAACCTGAGAAGAGGGTTTATATAGCAGGTGCTGTCCACGCCCCACTCAGACCTCACAGACTGTGAGCACAAAAACCAGCACCGGATCCCCTGCCGTGCACAGAGCCTGTAACCACTGCACAGCAAAAGACCCGAACCGGAGTATCAGCTACGCTCAGGTTACTCCGCTAGCACTTGTCTCCCGGTTGCCATGACGACGTGGCAGCACAGAGCAGGAGACCCTAACACAGTTTCACATCACAGATAACTTAATATCCACATCACTAATAGACATTGTTTTCACATTAATATAATTGTATCTCCTGTAAGTGGAATAAAGTGAGGTACCTATTATTTGTTCACATTTTTATTATAGTTTTTGCTAGCACTTAATATATATATTTACACCAGGCAGTAATATGGTTTGGGTAATGAGCATGCAGTATCAGTTACAACACACAGTGTATACAGTTACAAGCTACAGACTAAGAACCTCAGTGTAATTCTTGAAGGATTGCAACAATATCGATTTAACACTGAATGATTGTATCAGTCTGGAATGCCAGACATTGAGGATGTGTACTTGATGTGGCTTGTATAGTGAGAACACAGCAACAGCTATAACACACAGTGCATGCAGTTATAGGCTACAGACTGAGAACCACAGTGTAGTCATTAAGATCTGCAACATTACAGATACAGTCTGACACTGAGTAAATGTATCAGCCCAATTGCCAGACACTGAGGATTCATGCCTGAAAGACTCTGTGAACTACTCTGATTAGCAATACAATACAGGATTAGCTATTATTAATAAAGCTTATCATACTTCACACATAGAAGCTGCCTTAATCGCATACATTTTTCTGTGCAAAGGATACTCTAGCCAGCTTGAAAATGTGACTGATACTGCATTGATAGTGCAGTATTCCCCCCTATTATTAATCCATAGGGACTGCAGCTATTGTGATAAGTTTAACCTACATAATACTGAACAAGATCTAAGCAACCTACTATTAATAAAGGAAAGATACCTACACTTAGTGTGCTTCACTCCTTACCATGCTGTATGTATAGGCGGAATTTGCCAACAGGTGTTACTAATAGGATATTGGAATGAATTGCCAGCGTTGACAGCACAAGACTGAGAATGCTGATTATTGAAATATTTATATGCCATTATCACAATCATTCATACCCTATTGCATTGTGTATGATAGGGACATCTAGCCGTTGGGGACAATTGCAACCCACGTACCTTACTTTATTCTTTTTTACTAAGCCGTACATTCAGGCGCAAGTGCCAACAGCAACTACTATAAATTAATATTAGTGCACATACTTTGCTTATGACAGGCCAGTGGCGCTGACAGCAGAGACTGAGAACGCCAATCAACTGGTTACATATAGGTACCTAACACCATACAACCATCAGTGGATGTAATCTATGGAAGTTATTCAATTTACCCTCATAATAAGGGAATAATCATCACAGGGGTTGTATAGTGAACCCAGCGGTAGCAAGTGTGAGGGGACTACTAGCCAGCAGTCCACTGTTATTATTTCTTACATATAAGAATCAACTCACAGTAGTGAGCTCATTACATTTAGTTAACAACGGTTATTGCATCTGTGATTACAATATATAAGTTTGCACTTAAGGAGCCCAGACTAGCTATTGGGACTATATTCTGACAGCAATAATACATTTTATTAAGGTCATAGTACCTACAATAAGTTCATTGATTATATAAGACATTGCACAGCACAGTGCATAAAGTGAGTGTTTTTTAACATTATATGTTACACTCTGTCTTGCACTTGTCCTTTATTGATTTTAATATTTCACAGTTATTGGCTTTTTTAAATATATGGAAATAAAGGTTATTTTTTAATTGTGTAATCATTTGACTTAGTGCACCACCCAAAGTCCAATCCTTTTCTCTCTTTTCAAAACCCACCTGCAGTGCACATGGTTTCGCCCATTAGCTAACAAATTTGCTGCTGCGATCAAATCTGGATTAGGCCCTTTATTCCTGCTATGATTGACAGTAATTAAGGGATATATGAGAAGACCTTTCAAAGTGTACACTAGGCAGCTGTCACCAATTTAAAGCGCATATTTTTAGTTAAATCTTTGTATTAAATATGTGAATAAGACACACTAGTCCTTGTGCGCCGAGAAGGGCTATTTGACACAACTTGAAGAAACAGAAATTACACATCTGTGGTTTTCTAAATCTACATATTTAAATATTATATATTACAGGTTGAGTATCCCTTATCCAAAATGCTTGGGACCAGAGGTATTTTGGATATCGGATTTTTCCGTATTTTGGAATAATTGCATACCATAATGAAATATCATGGCGATGGGACCCAAGTCTAAGCACAGAATGCATTTATGTTACATATACACCTTATACACACAGCCTGAAGGTCATTTTAGTCAATATTTTTAATAAATTTGTGCATTAAACAATGTGTGTGTACATTCACACAATTAATTTATGTTTCATATACACCTTATACACACAGCCTGAAGGTAATTTAATACAACATTTTTAATAACTTTGTGTATTAAACAAAGTTTGTGTACATTGAGCCATCAAAAAACAAAAGTTTCACTATTTCACTCTCACTCAAAAAAGTCCGTATTTCGGAATATTCCGTATTTCGGAATATTTGGATGTGGGATACTCAACCTGTATTGTAGTACTAAACCATATACATTTTCTCAAGAAATAAATAATTTTTCCACTGTTGACCACAGAAAATGTTAAGGTATTGAACGTGATCAAAACAGGAATATGAGTCATTACACACATAACCCTTTCTTCCTGGCCAACTAAATAGCATTATTATAGCATACACTGCTGCAAATACAATACATTAGTTACAGTAATTGAGGGTGTTTTACCGCCAGGAATTTATTTCATTTTCCAATACACCACGGCATTTTTGTTTTACTGTATATGTAAAAGCGGTTTGCAAAATATACTGTATTGAAAGTGCAAAGCAAATAACTAAAGACAATCAAGTTCTCTTATGTTCCCATTCCACACCAAAAACTGCTTCATTGGGATTGTGTATAATTTCATTTATTTTAGGTTCTGTACATGTTTTACTTGTTTTTAACACACCAACATAAGTTAGAAAATTTACATACAGTACCTATTGAAGTCCAAATTTGACATTACAATTAGCTTGAAAAAATCCTTAATATAAGTCTTGCACTTAAAGGATATTCCAGCTTCTTTACAAGAGTCTTTCTAAAGATTTGAAAAATAATATATTCATATTTTTTCAAATAGAACATTTGGCACAACTCAGCAGTTTCAGTAGTTTCTAAAACTGAACTCTCTCACCCTAAATTTCAAGACTATTCTCCCAGAACTGGTTTATTTTGTAGATGGTATTATAGTGCAGACTGAGGCTATAGTAAGTCATAGTCATTGGTCAAACATTTTTTTTTTTAATTGGCACTTTAGAAGCGGATGGTTTTGTAGGAAGACAAACTAAAAAGTTTAGTATACATACAGTATATGGAACAACATTTTTAGTACTTTAATTTTATTGCTGTTATTTGAAATCAGTCAACCTTCTGTTAGTGAAAACAATGTAGTTCCCTGTATAATATAAACTAGATTACTTAACCAAATAATTTGTGATAATTTCTGTAAAGTATATTAAGTTTTAAAAATAGGGCTATAATTTATATGCATGCACAGGAGAAACTGTGCATACTGTATGTTACAGTATTGCAGGTGCCACCATTAGGCGAACTTAAGCACCAATAGTTACTGTTGTGCTTGAGTATGGTATACAAGTTAGACAGTGAAAAGACAGTCATTAGGTCGACACCATATGGTCAACAGTCAAAAGATCGGCTGGTAATGACGTCATTATGTCAACCCCCTTTTCATCCTATTAGGGGAGGTTTATTTAAATTCTAATTATGCAGTTTTCCTATTTCCCACCTGAAGAATACCTATGTTAGATTTCAGTTGCCTAACATATCGGGAAGTAAGAGAATTAGTGATGAGTGAGTCAGTCAATCAGTCAGTAAGTGAGTGAGGGATATCGCATTTATATATATAGATTTATATATTATAAAAAAATAAAAAATAAATAAATATAAAAATAATAACTATATGAAAAAAATATTACAAATATTACCACATGTCTTTTGTACTGATAGCAATCTTAGTAATATAAAAGAATAGTAATAGCATACTTTAGAAGTATATCTATTTAATAAAGGTGTTTGGATAGGATGCGGTTATGTGACCGGTGGTCACAATAATGACGCCGGCATCTGAAAATCCTGCCGGTCGGCATGTCAACCAACAGGGACTATTCCCACACCTGGGTGTCCACGACACCCATAGAGTGGGAATAGAATCTGTGTTGAGTGCAGCAAGCCACCAAGCCCGCTTTGTGGCGAGCACAGCGACCCCGCAAGAGGCTTCATTGCGCTCGCCCCCCCAACCAGCCATATAACAGCCGGATCCCACCATCAGTATTGTGACCGCCGGTCACACATACCCAACCCATTTGGACAGTGGAAAAAAGGGAAAAGAGAAAGGTTGGACCCTATCTATGTTAATTTCAATTGCTTTTTTTTAATATAGAAGACTTGTTCAATTCCTGGCATTGCTGGCAGAATGTGATTAATGCAGCAGAGAGCCTCTCTAGACAGAAGATCAGGCTCATGTTCCTGATCTCCAGGAGTTGTCAGAGGAACATGCAATGAGCTCCTCCTATCAGAGATTACCAAATGTTCCTCTGACCCGTGTGCTGAGTCTTATGGGATTGACTCACCAAGGATCTCCCTCATCATTCTAACAGGATTAACCCTTACTGATGATCTTCAATGCACCCGATTGCCCCCACCTGTCTGTAGTCAAGAAAATATATTTTATTGGCATTCAAAGAAGATACATATAAAAAAAGGTCTGTCTTGTCAAATGTGTCCATGTTTGTCTTTGCTTTTTTTTTTTACAGTAATGTTTTATTCTTTGTTTACAATTATATTTCTAATTAACTTTTTACGAACAAAGTTAGTTATGGTCCAATAAAATCATTGGCATAGCTAATATTGGCTTTGCAAATGTCTGATCAGCAATTTTATGTATAAAAAAAAACCCGTTTCATATCATCTATGTTTTCTGAATGTCACTGGGAGTGATGTACTGTATGTGTATGTGATGTACTGTATGTGATGTCACTGTATGTGATGTACTGTATGTAAATAGCACTATCTGTGATGTCACTTTCCCCATTTAGTACATAGACAGCTCATACATGCCTACTTTTCAAAAGCACATCATGGAGATTATGCAGGCAACCTATGTGCTGTGTTTAAGTGAGCATGTACTGCTCCAATTGAGAGGTGTTTCATAAAATTGACTTATATCTACGGTAACTGTAAATGAACATCAAAGCAGTTAAATAGTCTGACACATTTTCCCAGTTATGCTGTGCTCTAAGTTTTGCAAATCAATAGCATCTGTCATAGTAAAAAAAATGCAATGGTTACAGAAAGAGCTGGCCCAGATGTCCAGTAGGCCTCTTTTCAGCCCATGATTCCACTATTGTCAGATGTTTAACCATAGGCAGAGCTGTGCATTAAAATTATGCTGCAATCCACTACTTTCTAGCAGGCAAGTATGAAATGGCTGAGACTGAAACCTTCCTATCCTGTCACAGCAAATTGGTTAACAATGTTTTTTCAATTATGATTCCTGAATAGTGTAATATCACTCATCCAACACATCTGGATTTTACAATACTTTTGAAACTGACTTATAGTCTGCAGCATAACATGCTGATCTTGCACCTCATGATTTTATTTTAATTACATTCACAGAGAAATTTCATGTACTGTATATAGCTTACCACTCATATACAATGTGTACAAATGAAGAACACAAACATTTCCAAATGCAGGGAATTACCAGACACCGAATAATGAAAAAAATGTATGCAGAAAAGCTTGCAATGTAAGCAGCAGTGTTTATCAACCATGGAACTGAATGTGTGCATTCATAATCCATATGCTGTTGGCAGGAAGATTAATCTTAACATTTTAAAAATAATAAAAAAATAAAGTACATTCATATCAACTAAAAGATATCATCCCAAAGAAGCAGTAAAATATAACTTTCATATGCAAGACAACAACAGAAGCACATCATGTTTTTATTAGAAGAAAAGCTTCAGCCATTTTTGACGTGATGCCAAGTTGGACACATTTTTTATATACAGTTAGATCAATTTACTGTATACTTGAGCAGTGACACAATATTCATAATTTTGGCTCAGTAAGCCGCCACAATGGATTTTAAAACAATGGACATGCATTTGAAGTGAAGACTTTCAGCTTTTATTCAAGGGGTTCAATATTTTATGAAAAGAACCATTTTTACCCAGTCCCCTATTTTCAGGAGTTCAAATTTATTGGACAAATTAACATAATCATCAATATAATGTGAATTTTTAATACTTTGTTGAGAATCCTATGTAGGCAATGACTGCCTGAAGTCTTGAACTCATGGATATTACCGCATGCTGCATTTCCCCCTTTGTTATGCTTTGCCAGGTTTTTACTGCAGATGTCTTCAGTTGTTTAATTTGTGTGTCTTTTTGCCTTTACTATTGTCTTCAGTAAGTGAAATGCAGGCTCCATCAGGTTGAGATTGTTAGACAGTGGATCCCTCTGCTGTCTGTCTCCATTCCCAGCACTAGAGGCAGCTTCCCTGCTCTAGTGTTTTCCCTCCTAGTGTTAGCTCAGTGCAGGAGGAGGTGCTTAGTGCACAGTCTGAGCGAGTTCTGCACTGACATGTAGCTTCTACTCTCCTCAGTGTGTGACCTTGTCTACACCGCAGCCGCACCCTGTGTGTATACAGCCGGATCCTGTGTGTACTGAGACGCCATGTTACTGCTGTACTGCTTCACATGTATACTGTGAGTTCCTGCTACTGCAGAACATCTTCTATATACTACAAGCTGTTATCTCTGTTATCTGAATAAACCAATCATCCCGATTAAGTGCCGTTGTGTGGACTAACATCCCTATACGACACCACAACACTCTGCCAACAGAGATCTGGTGATTGACTTGACCATATTCTACTTCTTTGCCTTAAAAACTCCTTGTTTGCTTTCACAGTATGCTTTGGGTCATTGTCCAACTGTACTGTGTAACTCCATCCATTCAACTTTGCTGGATTTAGTTGAATCTGATCAGGCAGTACTGTAATATCCCTATTTTAAAAGTCAGATAAATTGGATGAATGCATTTCTTAATATACAGATGAGTCCACCTTTATCTTGACTTCTTTGCTGCGCCTAGGCACAACATGGTTTATTAGCATATACCCTTCATTTATTGTTCTCAGCTGCAATACAATACATAGAACAATACATCAGGGGATTAAGTCATTACAGCAGGGGATTAAGTCTGACTGACCTGGCTCAGTTAATCCTATTAAAGGCCAAGATAAACATGGACCCATCTGTAGGTCACAAATTGCTCAGTTTGATTGTGTATGATTTTGGGGTCTATTTACTAAACCTTGGATGGAGATAAAGTACCAGCCAATCAGCTCCTAACTGCCATGTTACAGGCTGTGTTTGGAAAATGACAGTTAGGAGCCGATTGGATGGTACTTTATCTCCAACAACTTTATCTCCATCCAAGGCTTAGTAAATAGACCCCTTAGTCACATATGATTGCAAATTAATTGCATGTTTAATACAGGTCGCAAGTTATATTAAAATTGATAATGTTAAGGTTATGACTTGTTAATACAGAATATAACATTTTTATATTTCAAAGGAATTTGCAACAAAAAGTAATAAAGACACTTTTCTTATAATCAGCACACACATTGGGGTCGATTCTATTAGCCGCAATGATTTCACAGGTGCAAATCATTGCAGCAGCGACCGCACTTTACGGCAGCCTAAATTTGCACAAAAGTGCTTGCTGCCCCATAGGGCTCTGAGCACTTTGGAAGGAATTCAGCCTGAAATCAGCGTGCAAAGGGTGAAAGATCAGGTGCTGTTGCTGGCATTTAAATGCCGTGGCAACGGCACATCGCACCATTCGCACCCTTCGCCAGTGATAGAATTGTGTACAATTAGGATAAAAGTGATTTATGTACAGAGTATGCAAATGGCATACTGTTTGGACTTGTTTTATTCTTTATTCCAATTAATCTTCTGGTGACCCTGTGGAAGCGAACACACCATGTGGCTTTTCAATATGATCGATACAAAGTTCTCACGTTAAAACTGTATTTAAAGTATGCATTACCTAACCAGATTATGCAGGTTAACAAAAGAGACCCTGAGGGCATACATGTGGCAGGACAAAGACCAGAGGAAGTGAGCTATGGGACATTGAGTATCTGGGATGTCCAGACCCTTCACATTATGAATGTTGATCTCTAATGTATAGCTTGTTTACAGTTGTTTTGTCATAGTCTTGTTCATTTTGAAATTGATAAAACATGTGAGCTTTGGCTCTAAAGGTCACATAGCGTTCTGTGTAGAAGCTTTGGACAATGTTGAAGTAATTGGCGGTACTTATGCTTTACAGTATATTATGGAATAAATAGCTCTATGTGCTTTGGAACCACACATTTGGATTGGACTATCATTTGTGACTAAGTACACAACTTTAACACTATACACTTTAGAACTCATCCATCTGCTTCTGGATTCTGTCACTTCATCAATAAATACTAGTGACCCAGTGCCATTGAAAGCCATGTACAGATGTAGCCATGCTCATATTACTGCGATGCGGCATGTTGTATTACAGCATGCTCCATGGCATGCCATACAGTAAGCCGTGTTGCAGCATGCTTCATCACAGCAAAGATGAGCATGGCTACATCTGTATGCCAATGCCATCACACTGCGATATGCTTTGGATCATGAGCCATTCCAAGCCTTTTCTATATTTTTTTCTTCCAGTCATTCTGGTACAGGTTGATCTTAGCTTCATCTGTCCAAGAATGCAGTTCCAGTACTAAGTTGGCTTTTTTAGATTTTTTTTTTAAAATCTCATCTGGGCTTTCTATTCTTGAAGCTAACAAATGTCCTGCATCTTGTGGTGAACCTCTGTATTTGCTCTTGTGACGTCTGTTGAAAGTGCAGTGCACTACTGAGCAGACTTCATTTTGCTGCTTTTCCGGGGAAGCTTCATTCCATTTATCAAGATGGCTGCTGTGGCCTCTATTGAGCCTGTGGTGAGTCATCTAGAGACTGCTTGAGAGTGCCACAGTAAGAGGCAGTAGTCTTTCACTTAGCTCCAGTGAGACCAGCAAATGTCTACTGTTTTAGTTACTATTCCAGCATCCTGCACCACTACCTGGTACCTACATATACTGACCAGCTAGAGGGCAATATGACACACCACTTCACTCGAGCTCTGTTCCATCTACCAGTGTGTACAACAGTAAGTCTGGTTGTACCTGCTTTATCTTCAATAAAAAACACTTTGCTGGTTAACAAGGCAAGAAACCTATAAACACATATTTCCAACAGGTTATGGGCCAAGGCACAAAAAGTTTGGAGCTGGAGACCAGTACACAGCTTTGCTGCATTCACCTATAAAAAGGACCAATTGTCTATGGGCCTAATTCAGAACTGATCGCAGCAGCAAAATTGTTAGATAATGGGCAAAACCATGCGCACTGCAGGGGGCAGATATAACATGTGCAGAGAGAGTTAGATTTGGGTGGGGTGTGTTCAAACTGAAATCTTAATTGCAGTGTAAAATAAAGCAGCCTGTATATACCCGTCACAGAAACAAAAGTACCCACCCAAATCTAACTCTCTCTGCACATGTTATATCTGTCCCCCCTGCAGTGCACATGGTTTTGCCCATTAGCTAACAAATTTACTGCTGCGATCAGGTCTGAATTAGGACCTTTTTGAGATTCATTCAGGGCTCCATTTAAATTAATTACAAGCTATCAAGCTGTCATAGGACATTTTTTTCCCTATATTTGGGCTTTGGATTACAAAGAAGCCCTATTTTATCTATGAATTTTTGATAATGATCCATTAACTGGATGTTGACTATGGACAAAAAAAAAACATTATCTTATTGAATTTTATTTTATTCCTTTTTGATGTTATAGTAAATCCATTAATTGGACAAGGCTATATGGGAAACTATCCTGTACTTGCCTTATAGATGTTCCTCGATACCTACCCCTGAAGAAGTCCTCAAGGACGAAATAAGTGGAATTTCTAACAGTTTAAAGTTCACGCTCCAAATTCAGTGTGGATCCTTCCCTGAGCTCACACCTGAATAATGTGGAGGACGGTCGCTATAAGACACTCTCCTGCACTGGTTGTGACTTATTATATCTTTTTTATGTATGTAAAATCATTATTTTCTAAAGATTACTGAATTATTTTAAAATTGAAAAGAAATATTTGGTATATTTTACTGATTGTCCATTTGGCTCTTCCTTTGGGTGATTTTCTGGTGAGAGAGTATCTCTTACAGGATTGCCTTTCATTGCTGGACTATAATTATCTGACCTATTAGACTATCATTGCCAGAATAAGAAGAAATACACATATAAAAAGTTCAATCTATACTCCTCAAGTAAATCTAGTGTATTGATGGTCATTTTAATAAGAATATTGAAAATAGGATACATTTCAACTTCATTGTATATTAGTGCACTCTGGAATTGTTTTGTATATATATATATATATATATATATATATATATATATATATAATAGCTGTTCTACCCGTTCTTTAGACTGGAGTTTCTGATTTTCACTGTTGTACATATTAATGTGTTAATAATGTTAATAATTTGGTACTGTAAATCTATAGAGATGTAAATTTGAGATGTGTTAATGTAAGTAAATATTAATCTATGATTCTTGGCGTTACCCGAGGAGCACCCATAACAGATACGGTAAAAAGTGACGGACCATTTTTTGTAGTTTATTAAATTATACACACTGGAGGTGCAATCCAAATTTTGATCCAATTGTATGTTTGGGTGTTATCGTTCATGCAACGCAAGCCACGCATTGGTAATGACATCTATATGTCAACCCCCTTTTCATCCCCTTAGGGGAGGTTTATTAAAATTTTGATTCCGTAGTTTTCCTATTTCCCACCTGAAGAATACCTATGTTGAATTTCAGCTTCCTAACATATCGGGAAGTAAGAGAATCAGTGATGAGTCATTGCGTGAATGAGTGAGGGCTTTTGCATATATATATATATATATATATATATAAACAGGAATCTGGTGCCCGGCACTCCTGGTCTTTGAATGGTTACATACTCGGGTGCCCTCCGCAGTAAGTCGTAGACACAGAGGTAGAATGATGCAGCGGCACTCCAGGATTTGAATGGTGCAAGAAATCTGTATTGAAAATCTCTCATAAAAAAATGGTCACTGTAGCCCTTTTGTGAAGGTGTCCTACACCTGAATAAAGGGGCTGCAGGCCCCGAAATGTTGTTTTTTTATGTGAGATTTTTAATACAGATTTTTTACAACATTCAAATCCTGGAGTGCCGCTGCATCATTCTTGCTCTCTCTCTCTCTCTCTCTCTCTCTCTCTCTCTCTCTCCCTCTATATATATATACAGAATCTGGCACTCTTATACATGGTAATACAAACATAATTGCCCCATAGCCCTCCCTTGTACACTGCTTGGAAGTAATGATATAAAAACTCCATTCGGCGGCACTCAGGAATAAATGGCCAACACAAGATTTTGCCTTATCAACGTTTCAATGCTGTATGCATTTTCATCAGGGTAAACTGTACATAGAATGAACTCACCTAAATGTGCTTCCATCACCACTAATTCCCGCCACAGCCTACGGTGGGTCCCTCTGGTTGGCGCCGGCCAGTGACATCACACCCAGTGCCCGTCACCCTGAAAAGATAGACTATCAACTAGAGATGAGCGGGTTCGGTTTTACTCGGTTTTACTCGGATTTACTCGGTTCTCAAAACGGCATCTTATTGGCTCATGGGTGTCACGTGTTTTGGATAGCCAATAGAAAAAATCCGGATAAAACCGAACTGGCGTTAATTCTGGCGTTAAATCCGAACCCGCTCATCTCTACTATCAACAAAGGATCAGGGAACAACTAGTGTTCATTTCCAGATATGTCTGTTAACAATTTTACAGCATACTTTAGCCAAAGCATCCACATAACTAGTTATTTAAATGCAATGATTACCATAAAAAAATAATTAATGCGGTAATAATTGTACCTCGTGAAATTCTGACATCTAGTGGTAAAATTTGAGAATGCTGGCAAAGGACTAAAAATACCTGTTAGCTATTTCATATTAAAACACATATAACAAACTCCATGTAAAAGATCTCTTGTTGGTTTTTATATATTGACTGACAACTTTCCTGTTTTTTATGGGAGCCTTCCTAAATATGGAATACACATTTCCATGGTGACGGACACTGGGTGTGATGTCACTGGCTGGCACCGACCAGCGGGACCAGTGGGAGGCTGCGGTGGGAATCAGTGGTGATGGAAGCACATTTATCTTGGACTATTGAGATGACCAGAACATATGAAAGTAATTATGAGGACAAAGGACATTTTTGCTATACATTCCACTCAAGGGAGTTGTTAACTACCCATGATGCAATACAATCGAAGTCAAGCCCATGGATACACCTCAGAGACTATCTTTAGGGATACAGAGCAAAATAACACACCACAGTTAACATAAAGTATAATTTGTAAACTCCATGTTCTGGATGTGATCAAATCTCCTTGGACTAAGAGAATGTAGAACATTCAGAACTGCTTGAAACAAATTTATGTTCTGTGTATGCTATTACAGTATATCATGTGTATATATATATATATATATATATATATATATATATAGATAGATAGATATTTGTATATATATATATATATATATATATATATGGAGTATATGCAATTGCGGTCGAATTCCCGAAAATGTCTAAAAAAAACGGGACATTTTCTCCCCAAAAAAAAATCGACAATGCAATTTAGTACTTTTCGTCAAAAAAACTGACTTTCCAAATTCGACTTTTTGAAATTCGACATTTGTCAAATTCGACATTTCTGCAATGGTACAAATGCAGCATTTCGACAAAAGTATATTCAATTGAAGATTGTAAATTCGACAACAGTGCTTTTAGACAGTAAATTCGTCATTTTCAATCCGCCTCACTTTGCTGGCGTAATCTAATAAAAAAATTTAAAAACATGTTTTTTTTGTGTGTTTTTTTATTGGTAATAGCATATCTATTTATATTAGTAGGGATTAGGTACTTGGTTTGTCTATTTAGGAGGCACAAGTATTTTTTATATATTTTTTAAAATATATATATATTTTTTTTTTTATGGAATGGGTTAAAAATCAGAAAAAAAAATGCATGGGGTCCCCCCTCCTAAGCATAACCAGCATCGGGCTCTTTGAGCCGGTCCTGGTTGTAAAAATACGGGGGGGGGGGAAATGACAGGGGATCCCCCGTATTTTTACAACCAGCACCGGGCTCTGCGTCCGGTCCTGGTGCCAAAAATACGGGGGACAAAAAGCGTAGGGGTCCCCCGTATTTTTGGAACCAGCACTGGGCTCCACTAGCTGGGGAGATAATGCCACAGCCGGGGGACACTTTGATATCGGTCCCTGCGGCCGTGCCATTAAAACTCCAACTAGTCACCCCTGGCCGGGGTACCCTGGAGGAGTGGGGACCCCTTCAATCAAGGGGTCCCCCCCTCCAGCCACCCAAGGGCCAGGGGTGAAGCCCGAGGCTGTCCCCCCCATCCATGGGCTGCGGATGGGAGGCTGATAGCCTTTTGTGAAATGAAAGAATTTAGTTTTTTGCTGCAGAACTACAAGTCCCAGCAAGCCTCCCCCGCAAGCTGGTACTTGGAGAACCACAAGTACCAGCATGCTGGGGTAAAACGGGCCCACTGGTACCTGCAGTTCTACTGCAAAAAAAATACCCAAATAAAAACAGGACACAGACACCGTGAAAGTATAACTTTATTACATACATGCCGACACACATACTTACCTATGTTGACACGCCGACTCTGGCCACTTCTCCAATGTCGACGTCCGGGGTACCTGAAAATAAAATTATACTCACCTGATCCAGTGTCCGGTTCTTTTATTGTAATCCACGAACTTGGCAAAACAAAAAAACGCATACCCGAACCAGGCGGACTGAAAGGGGTCCCGGGACCCCTTTCCCCGAATGCAGAGACCCCCTGTGAGTACTGTCACAGAGTGTCCCTTCAGTCAATCAGGAAGCGCCACTTCGTGGCACTCTCCTGATTGGCTTTGCGCGTCTGAGCTGGCAGACAGCGCATCGCACAGCTCCCTCCATTAGTTTCAATGGTGGGAACTTTGCGGTCAGCGGTGGGGTTACCCGCGGTCAGCCGCTGACCGCGGGTGACCTCACCGCTGACAGCAAAGTTCCCACCATTGAAGATAATGGAGGGGGCTGTGCGATGCGCGTCTGACAGCTCCGACGCGCATACAGCCAATCAGGAAAGTGCCACGAATTGGCGCTCGCTGATTGGCTGAAGGGACCTTCTGTGACAGCAGTCACGGGGGGTCTCTGCATTCGGGGAAAGGGGTCCCATGTGTAAACATGGGACCCCTTTCAGTCCGTGTGGATCGGGTAAATGCGTTTTTTTTGTTCTGCCAAGTACGTGGATTACAAATATCACAGG
The DNA here is from genome assembly GCF_028390025.1 of Pseudophryne corroboree. Lineage (NCBI taxonomy): Eukaryota > Metazoa > Chordata > Amphibia > Anura > Myobatrachidae > Pseudophryne > Pseudophryne corroboree. The sequence goes on along the minus strand of NC_086448.1, from coordinate 358,320,688 downwards.
ACACTGGATTTAGGTGAGTATTAAGTTTATTTTCAGGTACCCCGGATTCGTCGACATTGGAGACGTGGCAGTCGGCGTGTCAACATAGGTAAGTATGTATGTGTCGGCATGTGTGAAATAAAGTTGTATTTTCACGGTGTGCGTGTCCTGTTTTTATTTGGGTATTTTTTTGCAGAAGAACTACAGGTACCAGCGGGTCCATTTCCCCCCCGCATGCTGGTACTTGTGGTTCTCCAAGTACCAGCTTGTAGTTCTTCTGCAAAAAACAATATTCTTTCATTTTTACACATGGCTATCAGACCCCCATCCGCAGCCCTTGGATGGGGGGACAGCCTCGGGCTTCACCCCTGGCCCTTGGGTGGCTGGGAGGGGACCCCTTGATTGAAGGGGTCCCCACTACTCCAGGGTACCCTAGCCAGGGGTGACTAGTTGGGTATTTAATGCCACGGCCACAGGGAGCGGTATAAAAGTGTCCCCCGGCCGTGGCATTATCTGTCCAGCTAGTGGAGCCCGGTGCTGGTACAAAAAATACGGGGGACCCCTACTCTTTTTGTCCCCCGTATTTTTTGCACCAGGACCAGGCGCAGAGCCCGGTGCTGGTTGTTAAAATACGGGGGATCCCTTGTCATTTTTTTCCCGTATTTTGGCAACCAGGAACGGCTCAAAGAGCCCGAGGCGGGTTATGCTTAGGAGGGGGGACCCCATGCAAAAAAAATTTGGTTTTTTTACCGTTTTTTATTTTTATTTTTAAAAATCGAATCAAAATCCGTCAAATCGGCCGTTTTTCGACAGCGGGACTGTCGAATCCGTTTTTTATTGAATATGTCGAATTCCGGCACCCACCTGCCGGAATTCGACGGTCGAATTTTGTCGAATTTAAAAACGGGCAAAAAAGTGCAGCAATTTGCCCGGAATTGCATATACCCCTATGGGTGGTTATTTTTAAGGAGCGCTCTAATTCAATAGATGTTTCTACCATAGACATGGATTCCACCCATTTGGTGACATTTAGCTTGATTTCATGAAGATGGAGCCGCGCTCTTCTGAGGTGGCTCCATTGCAAATGAGCACTCCCCGCATGACTAGGCGATCCGTCCACCTAGTCACGCCGGGAGTGCACAGAGACGCTCCCATACAGAGCGTCTCTGTCTGGGCACGCAGATGGAGACGCTCTGCATTCAGGGCCGTCTTAACAGCAGTGTAGGCCCCTGGGCACAGCAATGCACTGGGGCCCCTACCCATCCTCCAGTGGTAGGGGTGGGAGGTGCTATTAGCAGCAATTTTGATGTCCCACAGTAGGGGGTGTTCTATCTTCCGCTCAGCATGTAGGACCTGGAGAAGTAATTTCTGCTAATTACTCCTTTACTGCAAAGATGGGGCGGGAGGGAGAACACTAAGCTGTAGAACGGGGCATTGTGCTGAATGAAGGGGGCCCTGGTACATGACTTCCAGGGTGGTAGGGGGTGTTTAATACGTAGGGGAGGGGTGGATAGTGTAGTGGGCTTAATATTCATCATTTTCTGGTGTGAGTGCAGCTTCCTTGACTGCAGATATCTCAAATTCCTAGAAATAGATTTCGTAGCGTTGAATGGGATTTTAAAAAAAACCTAGAGATTCCCGCCTTTCAGGAGGTACTGGGGACCTGGGGATCAGAGTTCAGGAGCCAGAGCAATCCACCGACGAAAATATAAAAGTGCATATTAAGTGTGTGGAGCTGGATCAGGGACCAGTTGCTAAAAGGCTGATATCTCTGATTCTGGGCGTAGTAGAGACAAGCTGCCAGTGTCCACTAAAAGGGGAGAGTCCCAGCTTTTGGAGTATACCCTCAGAAAAACAAGTCAGACAAAGCCTGAGATGTCTGGCTGGGAAAAGCAATTAACAGGTTTGGATGGGGACCATTGCTTTGACATCAAATATCTCCGGTTTCCCTTGGGCGATTTTCAAAAATCTGGTACCCCTGGAAAGAGGGGACCCTCAGCTATCAGCCTAGGGCCCTTATACTCCTGGGGCCCTTGGGCAAGTGCCCAGTGAGCCCATATGAAAAGACGGCCCTGTCTGCATTCAAGTGAATGGGGCACGTCTCCTTCACGGGAGCACACACCCAGATGGATGGGGATGCTTTTAGCGATAGGCGTGCCTGGCCGGGTGCGCTTAGTCACAGACGGAGCCATGACTAGCGTGGCTCCACTTGTATTTGTAGGATTGTACGGACATAAATTAAAGCCAATACTCTTAGCAGATTATATTAGATTCTTAATGGTTGTCCAGTGTCCTATATTAACCAGCAATAATCAGTCACCTTTGTATGGTCTGCTTTTGGATCCCAGACCATACAGAGGTGACTGATTATTGCTGGTTAATATTGGACATTGGGCAACGATTAAGAATCTAATACAATCTGCTAAGGATATTTAATTTATCTCCATAGAGTCCTACAAATATGAAATCAAGCTAAATGTCACCGAATGGGTGGAATCCAATTGAAACGATTTTATATATGCTTTTAGCACAATTGTCTTGCCTATAGTCTATTTCCCTAGATCAACATCTGAGAATCAAAATCATTCCTGTCACCAAAATATGAAAGCTCAATTGTCTGAGAATTAACATCCCTGAAGAAGTCACCACAGACAAAACGCAATGGGTGAAATACTTTATTATTGTATTAACAAAAAGTGAACTGGCATACAAACCTTTGAGTTGTTGACTTTTTTTGGTGTTTAAGAAAATGTTTATGAAAATTAATTCTTGAATATTTTATTTGTATTTCAACAATAAAACAAAGTTTTTATACATTTAGTGTACTTGTACATAAAGGTAATAACAGAACATCCTCAGTTTATGTCTATGGTAGAAACATCTATTGAATTAGAGCACTCCTCAAAAATAACCACCCTTATATTAACTCTTACAGGCCCATATTGGCAAGGGGCCTTTTTTGGGGGAAGCTGCCAAAAATCCTAATATTGGCCTAAAAATCGACAAAAAAATTGATATAATTATTGTGGTTGGACTTCACCACACCATATAACAAAAGCGCATTAAGGAACCCCCACTATATACATATATATGTAAGTCAGACTGACGAAACGTGTTGGGTACTCCTGCCTTGACCCTCCATAATAAGATAAGCTATTTTATACAGATATGCTTTTAATATATATTTTTTATATCTTTAATACTTTGTAAACCATTTTTTATAGCTTATCATCCACTTGCACTTTATTAAACTATTTGGTGCTAGATTTTTTATAAAAAATAAAAAATAAAAAAAGAGGTCTCCATTTAGTTGCCAGTTTTTAATATTAATATTTTTATGTTACATATAAACACATACATTTTTATCTCTTTTTCCTATCCTCATACCCATACTGTACAGTCCCATCCTACTAATTGTATATGATATTATGCTAACCGATGCAAAAAATATCCTCCTTTTTACACTTTTTTAATTATTATGTATATATACATATACATGTGTCAAAATTTACTGTGAAAATAAATTTGTAATTCCTTTTTATCTACAAAAAATCTCTCTTCATTTTATATATGCATATTTTTTTAATTTATTGGGTTTTCTTGTAAATTTGCTTATTTGAAACACCAGTGGTCGCCGAACCCCTAGCATCTTGTAAACTATCTAAAATTTCCTAGCACCTTACCAGTGCTAAAACTCTAAGGACCGGCTGATGCCCTGTATCTCAGGGAGGGGTGGTCTTCTGTATACCGGCGGTCGGGCTCCCGGCGCTCAGTATACCGACGCCGGGAGCCCGACAGCCGGCATACCGACACTTATTTTCCCTCGTGGGGGTCCACGCCCCCCATAGAGGGAGAATAAAATAGTGTGGCGCGCGTAGCGCGCCACCGTGCCCGTAGCGTGGCGAGCGCAGCGAGCCCGCAAGGGGCTCATTTGCGCTCGCCACGCTGTCGGTAAGCCGGCGGTCGGGCTCCCGGCGCCGGGATGCTGGTCGCCGGGAGCCCGACCGCCGGAGTGCTTCTTAGCTGTCAAAACTCTGACTTTTTTATTTTGAGACTTTTTCACCATCACATGAGGCGCTGCACTTTCATTACATATATATATATATATATATATATATATACTGTATAGAAGGAAGTCCGTTACTACACTTACATAAATAGAAATGCCCCAGTGCCTTCTACAGCAGCAATTTGATATCCAAAGAAAATAATGGCGGCACTAAGGGTCGTTCAAAGTAGTATGGATATATTAAAAGGTCACATAACAATCGCCAACATTTCGGGATTGTTAGCCCCTTTGTCAAGGTGTGAACAAGTGCATAAGTGAACAATCTTACCTTAAATAAGGTGAGAAGCCCACCAGTGTGAAGAGACTCACTCCCCACTGTCAGCCGCGCCAGGATGCAGAGCACTTCCAGCAACTATCGGGAGTGATGTAATTCACCTCCTGCGTCGGGTAACCATGGCAACCTGCGGCGCTAGCTGTCACATGCAGAGTTTGTCTGAAAGTGAAAAAGTGATACGAGCTAATATTTCTTACAGAAACCCCTCCTTATTACTCATACATTCACTATTCAACATAAAGACCATGAGAGTGTATGATTGTAGGGATATGTAACTGATGTTACGTATAAATACTTCCATATTAAGTATCAGTGTTGTTGTGGCAGGATTGCTTGCTGATACCTCCATTAATGGACAGATATGCTCTCTATGTTTTTAATCTTGTATGTGTGTTTTCCAGCCATTGTATGTCATTGCTTTTATTAAACCTGTATGTTTTAATCTTTCAATATTTAGGCTGCTAAGTGTTTCTTGGGAATAGCTGGTTCCCTAATTTGCCTCATGATAACATGCAGTGACTTCATACAACATTCGTAAATGGTACACACTATGTTTGCTATTTTGTCTTCTTTTGCATATTTCATGTTCCGAATGATGGTCATCTGACTGAAGTTCTTTTAACCAGATAAGTGTATTGGGTCTATATCATCTTCATATTCCTTTGTATACTCATCTGAATTATTACACTCTTGGTCGCTTATATTCACCATTTCTTACATGCAATTTTATGTGTTCACCAAACACTTATTTTGTTTTATGAGCTGCCATTCTTTTAGTAAATGAGGAGTGTTTAATAGCATCGAGTATATATACCTTATTCTAAAATACTTGTTATACAATATTGCTTTCAAATTACGGTTGTACCTGAGCGCCTGGGTTTCTGCTACTTCATATATATATATATATATATATATACAGTCCATAGCAGCCGGCACTCACATCAATATGGTCACCTTCGCCCCGTGCCTGGATACAAATCAGCATAAAGGTCCAAAACAAACGGCACTGGAGGCTTGCATATAACAAAACCATGTATTGATGGGTAAACGTTTCGGAGCTCATGCCTCATCTACAGTACCAAATACTGTGTGATGAACATTTCAATGTTATTAGAACATTCTGACGAAATGTTCTAATAACATTGAAGTAACATTGAAACGTTGATCACACAGACCTTGTGTCTGCCTCGTTTTTCCTGCGCAGAGAGTGCCGCTGAAATCTACCCTCTATAAATATATATATATATATATATATATATACATATATATATATATATATATATATATATAGTACTTGGGATAGGGTAAATAGCGACCACTCGTGTCATAAAATTTGCAAAAGACTAAAACTGGTTGTTGTTTTTTTATCGTATAAAACAATGGTTTATTACAAAATATGGAGAGTTTACAATAATACTGTCACATTACAATTTTTGTTTAAAAGTTAATAATAAAAAATCCCATTACATTGGAAAAAAACAACTTCAAAATATTTTTCTTTTCACAAGAAAAAAACATGACATATAGGGAGAACTCTAGATGCTTATCTTTAGAATGATGTAAATTCAGAAAGTTCCCAACACGTTTCATCCTGTGGACTTTATCACCTTGACAAAGTCCACAGAACGAAACACATTAAAAACATAAAGCTGCCCAGCAAAAGCATTTATCCCATATGATTTTTTATAATGTATGTGCACCCCTTGCATTGCAACATGGTTTGTCCAGGTGCAGTTACAGCACTTGCTCTTTCTTGACTTAGTCCCAACTCAGAATCAGATCCATTGTACTTTAGTGCAGCATAATTTGGGTCTGGAAAGCAAGGAAAATTAAAAATATAAAGATGAACTTTATGTTCTCAATTTCCTGGCTTTAAATATTAAAGCAACAGCTAATGTGTCATGATTTTATAGTATTGCACTGTTCATGTGTTACTTTCTGCCATCCTGGGAGTCAGGAGAGGAAGAGGTATGTGAGAAACATTTACACCTCTCCACAGTCCACATCAGTATAAAAGTTGCAATATCTCATTCTCATTTCAACAGGCTAAAATAAAATCGTCCTAAAATAAAGTAACAACATGAAAGGGGGCAGAAAGCAGAGCAGGAATTTGTGATTTAGTATACATGAACCCCCATCTTTTAAAAAATGTAAACATATTGACACTGTGCAGTGGTGCAAGTAGAAATATTTTCTTAGTGGTACTGATGCCGAAAAATGGGCATGGTCATGTGTTGTGAGGGGGCGTGGCCACATGCTGTTAGTGGGCATGGCTACATGACACTAGCGGCGTGGCCACACCACACAGCGCCTTTTTTTTTTTTAAATCTGGAGGCAAGGCTAAAAATATATAGTAATGCCTCCAGTATAACAGAAATATATAGTGATACCTCCAGTATAATAGAAATATATAGTGATACCTCCAGTATAATAGAAATATATAGTAATGCCCCCAATTTAATAACAATATATAGTAATGCCTCCATTATAATAGGAAAATACAGCCACTGTCACACTCCCAGTAACCCTGACAAAGTGGGAGGAGCCATCATGCTGCCAAGCACCGTGGTCTTGTTGCTTTGTGGCACATTATAATTGTGGTAATGGCAAAGTGTGTGGCAGGTGGTACTGCATACCCGCTGCTAAATTCTTAAGGGTATTCCGTACCCGAGCGTACCCGCATACTTGCACCGCTGACACTATGTAAATAGATGATGATGATGGTATTATTATTATTTTTATTATTATTATTATTATTATTATTATTACCTTTATTAATATTGCCCGGTAACCATAAAGGAGGAGGAGTTGGACTTTTACTTTCCCAATCTTTTGCATACACTGTTCTACCACAGGTTCCATCACTCACATTTACATCATTTGAAGTACATTCCATTAGAGTTTACTCTCCTTTCTCTCTGCATGTTGCAGCTATCTACCGCCTACCTGGGCATCCAAAACAATTTTTGGAAGATTTTTCTGCCTGGCTCCCTCACTTCCTATCCTCTGACATCTCTACCATTATCATGGGTGATTTCAATATTGCTATTGATTGTCCAAAATCTGCTGATCACGCCTCCAAACTACTCTCTCTAACTTCCTATCTCGGCCTCTCCCAATGGACTGACTCCTCTACTCATCAGGAGGGCCACTGCCTTGATCTAGTATTCACCAGACTATGCTCCATCTCTGAACTCACTAACACTCCTTTCCCCCTCTCAGATCACAACCTTATCACCTGCATGCTCTCCTCCGTTAATTCAAACCCTGTGTTGCTGAAGTCCTCTAATCTTTCTCAAACCCACAGAAATATTAACACAATTAATCTTCAAGAACTTTCCACTTAACTCCAACAACTGCTTTCACCTATTTTTGCATTCACCTCATCTGAGATGGCTGTATCACACCTTAATGAGACTCTAGAACTAGCCCTTGATGAAGTGGCTCCAGCTACCCATCACACTCCACGTAGGCCTAGATGTCAACAATGGCACTCCAAATTAACAAGACAACTACAAAAACTCACACGAAAACTTGAACATCAGTGGCGTAAATCTCGTATTTCAAGTGACTTCCTCACATATAAGACTGTCTACCATTCTTATAAAAATGCCCTGGACACTGCCAAACAAACATATTTCCAAACTCTTATCTCTGCTCAAGCCTCTAACCCCAAACGACTCTTTAATACATTTAACTCACTTCTGAATCCTCCCTCACCTACCCCACCAGCCACTATCAAGGCACAGGATCTTGCTTCCTACTTCAAGGAGAAGATTGATAAGATCCAAGATGAAATGGTATGCTCTTCGGCAGCCAGTGACCTGCTCCGTTCTTTACCTGAACCCTCTGGCACTCTTTCTTCATTTTTTTTTTTTTTTATTGAAGCATCAATAATCTATTTTCAAACCTTATGACAAATCGTAATGAAAGTTTCAGGATTACAGGAAATCAACATGCATTAACATGAAATATGAAACCTCATCATACTGTTAACTGATACAATGTCACAGTAATGGGGTATTAAATATGTGTATACATATGTACACATTGTAATTGAACCAAAATCAGGATAATCACAATCATAGTCAATATTTGCCGTGTCACCAGTGCCCCGCCATCCCCCCGCCAACCCCCCGGCCGGAATAGGCCTCATTGAAGACACTTTGTCCGGCCTCTATTATTCACTAAAGTATTGTATTACAGAGGAATTGGAGGGTCATTTGCTGCCATTTGTAACATGTACCAAGTCGTGTCTTTTAGACTATTGTGAATTTTTGTTTGTATTGGTAATGATAAAGTGGCTATATATGTCTCCCACATTAGGAAAAACCTCTCCACCTTAGCCTCCCTAGCCAGAGTTACCTCAATCCACTGCATCCTAAATAGATAATGTAATTTAGCTTTAAAAAGTGACAATAGTGGCTGAGATGGGTGCAGCCAGGTTTGTAGAATGGTCTTGCAGGCCGCCGCTCCTATAGCTAACAAAAGACGTTTGCCACCATACGATGTGCGAGCATTGGGAGGGAGCATGCCAAACAGAGCCCATTCAGGTGTCATAGCGATATAATTAACCAAATTATCAGTTGAATATTTTCTAACCTGAATCCAAAAACTTCGGATTATGGGGCAATCCCAAAGACAGTGAAATAAATCTGCTGAATTAGCGCCACATTTATAACAATTGGAATTTGGCGAGTCCCCTATCAAGAATCTTCTGTTTGGAGATAAATAGGCTCTATGTAAAATATTCAAGAGCATAGCTATATATGGGGAGTAAGGTAATAGAGTACATGCCTTGGCATGAGAGCGTAATATATCATTCGAAGATACATTAGGAAGTTGGGAGAGCCACGGGGTTAGGTTCTTATCAGACTTATCTGGTATAAATACCTGACGTATGCAGTTATATGTTAAGGAAATAGCTTTTTTTGTCAAGCATTGGTTTTGTAGTAATGTGTCTAATGGGTTGTTCCAATCCGAAGGTGAGAAAGGTCTTATAATAAAACTAATATAATGCTGAGCCTGAAGGAATGCAATAGGATGATTCGCCATCCACAGATATTGTCCCCTTGCCTCCTGGAACGTGGAGGGCCTACTCGCCGACCCATTCACCAAACCCCTCACGGTGTTCACCCCATATGTTCTCCAAATGGAAAAAGGATAAGAAGCCTGTCCATTTTGAAATTTGGGATTGTCACTAAAAGTGAGGAACAGAGATTTATATGCATTTAATCCAAACATATGTCTCAATACATGCCATGTTTTCCTAGTGTACCAGAGCAGTGGGTTATCACGTAATTCCGGTGAGATTTCTTGATCATGCACATGAAGGAAGCTAGTAAGATTGATATCTCTCAGAAATTCCCTCTCTAGAGACGTGTTCGCATAGAGATCTCGACCATGCAACCAATCTTTAATGTATCTCATATGCGCTGCATAGGAGTACAATTGAACATCAGGGAAGTTAATTCCCCCATTATTTTTTGTTTGTTGCAATTTATTCAATCCTATTCTTGGGTGCTTACCATTCCAAATAAATAGTCTAAAACTACGATTAATTGACTGCGCGTCTTTATTGGAAATCACATAAGGAAGCGCCTGTATTAGAAACATTAATCTTGGAAATAAAATCATTTATTTATTTTATTTATTACCAGTTTCTTATATAGCGCAGCATATTCCGTTGCGCTTTACAATTAGAACAACAGTAATAGAACAAAACTGGGTAAAAACAGACAGACATAGAGGTAGGAAGGCCCTGCTCGCAAGCTTACAATCTATAGGGAAATAGGCATAGATACACAAGGATAGATGCTACCTATTGCATAATGGTCCACCAGATTGCTAGGTTCTTAATGGGTTGTATGATGATACCCCACAAAGTTATCCAAGTGTCAGGAGGGTGTGAGACTAAAGAAAGACAAGATATGTGATGTTATGAATACTCTACAGAGGATGTAATTAGATAGGGAAGCACTGAAGGTTATGTGGGTGGGTCTGGAATTTGATAGGCTTGTCTGAAGAGGTGAGTTTTCAGGGAACATTTAAAGGTTTGGAGACTAGAGGCGAGTCTTACTGTGTGTGGGAGGGCATTCCACAGAGTGGGTGAAGCCCGGATAAAGTCCTGTAATTTTGAGTGTGAACAAGTAATGCATGTGGATGAGAGACGTAGATCTTGTGCAGAGCGGAGAGGTCAGGTAGGGAGATATTTTGAGATGAGTGAAGAGATGTATGTTGGTGCAGTTTGGTTAATAGCCTTGTATGTGAGTAAAAGTATTTTATATTTAATACGGTAGAATACCGGTAACCAATGGAGGGACTGACAGAGCGGATCTGCAGACGATGAACGTCTGGCAATGAAGATTAGCCCCGCAGCTGCATTCAAAATGGATTGTAGTGGTGAGAGCCTATGTTTGGGAAGACCGGTCAGGAGACTATTACAATAATCAATGCGGGAGATAATGAGAGCATGGATTAGAGTTTTTGCTGTGTCTTGTGTAAGATAAGGGCGTATTTTGGATATGTTTCTTAGATGTATGTAACATGATCTTGAGACAGATTGAATGTGGGTAACAAAGGACAGTTCAGAGTCAAGAATGACACCTAGGCAGCGAGCTTGTGGGGTAGGGGTGATTGCAGAGTTCTCAACAGTGATAGAGATATCAGGTTGGAAACTACTATTGGCCGGTGGAAATATAATTAATTCTGTTTTGGAAATATTAAGTTTCATGTGGCGAGATGTCATCCAAGATGAAATGGCAGAAAGGCATTCAGTGACACGGCCCAATACAGATGTTGACAAATCAGGGGAGTATAGGTAGATTTGAGTATCATCCGCATACAGATGGTACTGAAATCCGAAAGAGTTGATTAGTTTGCCAAGAGATGTGGTATAGATAGAGAAAAGCAGAGGACCTAGGACTGAGCCTTGCGGTACTCCAACTGAGAGAGGTAGCGAAGGAGAGGTGGAATCAGAGAAACGAACACTGAAGGAGCGATTAGATAGGTAGGATGAGAACCAAGAAAGGGCTGTGTCCTGAATACCTAGGGATTGTAGTGTTTGTATGAGAAGAGAGTGGTCAACAGTGTCAAAAGCAGCAGAGAGATCAAGGAGAATAAGTAGAGAGTAATGTCCTTTAGATTTAGCAGTGACCAAATAATTCACTACCTTAGTAAGTGCTGTCTCTGTGGAGTGTTGGGCACGAAATCCTGACTGAAGTGGGTCCAGTAGGCTGTGTGAGTTAAGAAAGTGTGTGAGGCGAGTGTAGGCAAGTCTCTCCAGTAGCTTGGAGGGGCATGGGAGCTGAGAGATGGGACGGTAGTTAAAGAGAGAGTTCGGGTCAGAGTTTTGTTTTTTCAGAATGGGAGTAATCACTGCATGCTTGTATAGAGAAGGAAAGATACCAGTAGACAGGGAGAGATTACAGATTTTCGTTAAGGTTGGGATGAGCACAGTAGACAGAGCTTTACTAATTTGTGAGGGTATAGAGTCAAGGGGAGAGGTATTAGAGTAGGCAGATGAAAAGAGTGCAGATACTTCATCTTCATTTGTAGGATCAAAGGAAGAGAAGGTGTTAGAGGGTTCAGGCAGGGAATTGAGCAGGTCACTTGCTGTGGAAGAGCATACCATTTCATTTCGGATCTTGTCAATCTTGTCCTTGAAATAGGAAGCAAGATCTTGCGCACTGACAGTGGCTGGTGGGTTAGGTGAGGGAGGGACAAGAAGTGATTTAAATGTATTAAAAAGTCGCTTGGGGTTAGAGGCTTGAGCAGAGATGAGAGATTGAAAATATGTTTGTTTGGCAGTGTCCAGAGCATTACGATAAGAGTGGTAGGTGGTCTTATATGTGAGAAAGTCACTTGAACTACGAGATTTACGCCACTGGCGTTCAACTTTACGTGAGAGTTTTTGTAAGTGTCTAGTGTATTTAGAGTGCCACGGTTGGCATCTAAGTCTACGCGGAGTGTGATGGGTAGCTGGAGCCACTTCATCAAGTGCTGTTACTAGAGTTTGGTTAAGGTGTGACACAGCAGTCTCTGGAGAGGTGAATGTAGAAATTGGTGAGAGCAGTGGTTGCAGAGAGGTAGATAGTTGTTGAAAATTAATAGCGTTAATATTTCTGCGGGTAAGAGGTGTCCTTGTAGACTTTAGGGACATGGAGTTTGAAGTAATGGAGGAGAGCATGCATGTGATAAGGTTGTGATCTGACAGAGGGAAAGGAGTGTTAGTGAGTTCAGAAACAGAGCATAGTCTGGTGAATACAAGATCAAGGCAGTGGCCCTCCTGATGAGTAGGGGAGTCAGTCCATTGGGAGAGGCCAAGAGAGGAGGTTAGAGAGAGTAGTTTAGAGGCATGGGGAGATTGTGGACTGTCAATAGAGAGATTGAAATAACCCATAATGATGGTGGAGATGTTAGAGGATAGAAAGTGAGGGAGCCAAGCAGAAAAATCTTCCAGAAACTTTTTGGGTTGCCCAGGTGGGCGATAGATAGCTGCAACACGCAGAGAGAAAGGGGTGAAAATCCTAATAGAGTGTACTTCAAAGGATGTAAATGTGAGTGAGGGAACAGGTGGTAAAACGATGTGCGTGTAAGATTTGGACAGTAATATTCCATATATTCCAATATTCTTAATTCCCCAAAAATAGTTACCATCTTGTAAGATTCGGAGCAGTGGATCTATGGCTAAGTTGAATAAAATAGGGGAAAGGGGCAGCCCTGTCTGGTGCCCCTCAACATAACAATAGGGTTGCTACAACATCCATTTATCAGCAAGGAGGTGGAAGGGCTAGTGTAGATGTATTTTATAAAATTAATGAAAACAGGATCAAATTGTCGCACGTGAAGAACTTGGAGTAAGTGCGGCCACAGGACAGTATCAAACGCCTTAGTTGTATCTAAGTTTAAAAGAATGTTTTGAGTGTTAGAGTCTCCATAAGATTTCACCACCGCTGCTATTGTTGTTCGAATTCCTTTAACTAAGTGTTTGTTACGGACAAACCCCAACTGGTGATCTATAAGAAGCTGAGGAAGCAGCAGCTGAAGTCTGTCCGCCATCATTTTTGTCAGTAGTTTAATGTCAGTAGTAAGTAACGTGATTGGTCTATATGAGTCAATTAGTTGGGGGTCCCGTTGTGGCTTGGGAATCAGGACTGTATGTTCATTATTAAAATGCGGAAAAATTGTATTATTGTGGAGAATGTCTTTGAACAATTCTCCCAAAGAAGGGGCTATGTGTCCCTGTAATATTTTATATTATTCGTTGGACAACCCATCAGGGCCTGGCGATTTGTGTAACTTCAGATTAGAAATAGCATTTGTTATTTCCTCCAGTGTTATATCCTGTTGAAAGATTTCATTTTGAGAGCTGGACAATTTGGCAAGATTTGCTTCAGACATTATACGATCATGCAGCGCCTGATCAAATGGGTGTGTATCATAAAGATTAGAAAAATATGTTTCAAAGTGTTCAAGAATACGTGAGGTTACCGTGTCAATTGATGACGAATTTGGGTCTTTAATGGCAGTAATCAATCTCTTTGGGGCATGTAATTTAGACATAGTAGCTAGCAAACGGACAGTTTTATTGCCCCATCGAAAGTACTTAGATTTTGAAAATGTCAGATCACGCTGTGCTTGAGATAATAAGAAATCATCCAATAATTGACGTGCTTGTGTGTATACCAACTGGGTATCTGGGGAAGGGGAATTTATGTAAGTACATAAAACAACCCTTAATGAGGCGTGGAGAGTTTGATACCGTGCAGAGGCTTTTTTTTTCTGGGGGGGGGGAAACATACTCTATTATACATCCTCTCATGGTAGCCTTAGAGGCTCCCCAAAATATAGACGGTTGCTCCCAGTAGTCGATATTGTCATCAGTAAAAGTCATCCAGCTGTTCATAAGAAATAGACGAAATTCTTCGGAGTTATACAAATAGGCCGGGAATCTCCATTGTTTGAAATTTCCAGCCGATGTAGATCTAGTGAGATGAAGTGTAATTGGGGCATGCTCAGAAACCAGAATATTATGGATGTCTGTTTTTAAAACTTGTGAGACCAAAGAGTTGCTTATAAGAAAAGAATCTATTCTAGACAAGGAGCCATGTACTGCTGAAAAGAAGGTGAAAGAGTGATCAGTTGGGTTAAAGAGCCTCCAAATGTCGCTAAGTTGTAGTGCTGTCTTTAAGAAGTGTCTTTGTTTGCAAGAAGACAATAAAGGATTTTGTGGAGTAGGCTGTTTATCAATCATGGGGTTATCGACTGAGTTAAAATCTCCAGCAATGATTAGAAGACCGTTTTGCCGTTGTGCCAAGGTTTGTGTTAAAGTTTGTAAAAATTCAGCGGTTGAGACATTAGGTGCGTATATATTAACTAGGGTGTAATTCATTCCCCATATAGTCGCATCTAAAATTATAAATCTTCCTTTTGAATCAAGTATGGAGTTCACTCTTTCTTCATTTGATCCCACAAATGAAGATGAAGTATCATCACTCTTCTTATCCTGCTTCTCTACTACCTCTCCTCTTGATCCTTTACCCTCACAAATAAGTAAAGCTCTGTCTCTGGTGCTCATCCCTACCTTAACTAACATCTGTAATCTCTCTCTCTCTACTGGTATTTTTCCTTCACTCTTCAAGCATGCAGTGATTACTCCCATTTTAAAAAAACAAAATTCTGACCCTAATGCTCTCTCAAACTACCGCCCTATCTCTCAGCTCCCTTGTCTCTCTAAGCTACTTGAGAGATTTGCCTACACTCGACTCACACACTTTCTTAACTCATACACTTTATTGGACCCACTTCAGTCAGGCTTCCGTTCCCAACATTCCACAGAGACAGCACTGACTAAAGTGGTTAATGATTTGGTCACTACGAAGTCTAAAGGCCACTACTCACTACTTATTCTTCTAGATCTATCTGCTGCCTTTGACACTGTAGACCACACTCTTTTCATACAGACACTACAATCCCTAGGTCTTAAAGACACAGCCATTTCTTGGTTCCTATCTTACCTATCTAATCGCTCCTTCAGTGTTCGCTTCTCTGAATCTACCTCCTCTTCGCTACCACTCTCAGTTGGAGTACCGCAAGGCTCAGTCTTGGGTCCTCTGCGTTTCTCTATCTATAGCTCATCTCTTGGTAAACTAATCAGCTCTTTTGGTTTTCAGTATCATCTATACGCAGATGATACTCAAATCTACCTAACCTCCCCTGACTTGTCCCTATCTGTACTGGACCGTGTCACTGAATGCCTTTCTGCCATTTCATCCTGGATGACATCTCGCCACCTCAAACGGAATATTTCAAAAACAGAGTTAATTATATTTCCACCGGCCAATAGTAGGTACCAACCTGATATCTCTATCACTGTTGAAAACTCGACTATCTACCCTACCCCACAAGCTCGCTGCCTAGGTGTCATCCTTGACTCTGATCTGTCCTTTTTCCCCCACATTCAATCTGTCTCAAGATCATGTTACATGCATCTAAAAAACATATCCAAAATACGACCATACCTTACACAAGACACTGCTAAAACTCTAATCCACGCTCTCATTATCTCCCGCATTGATTATTGCAATAGTCTCCTAACTGGTCTTCCCAAAAGGAGATTCTCACCACTACAATCCATTCTGAATGCAGTGGCGATGCTTATCTTCCTCGCTAGACGTTCATCGTCTGCAGATCCACTCTGTCAGTCCCTCCATTGGTTACCTGTACTCTACCGCATTCAATATAAAATACTTTTACTCACACACAAGGCCATTAACCAAACAACACCAACGTACATCACTTCACTTATCTCAAAATATCTCCCAACCCGACCTCTTCGCTCTTCACAAGACCTGCGTCTCTCATCCACACTCATTACTCGCTCCCACTCACGATTGCAGGACTTTCATCGGGCTGCACCCACTCTGTGGAATGCCCTACCACGCACAATAAGACTCTCCTCTAGTCTCCAAACCTTCAAGCGTTCCCTGAAAACTCACCTCTTTAGGCAAGCATATCAAATTCCAGAACCGCCCACATAACTTTCATAAACCTTCCTATCAAATTGCATCCACTCTGTACAGTCCACACATATCCTCACATGTCTTCTCATTCTATGCAATAGATAGCACCTTTCCTTGTGTACACAGGCCTATTTCCCTATAGATTGTAAGCTTGCGAGCAGGGTCTTCCTACCTCTATGACTGTTTGTTATCACCCAGTTTGTTATTGTTACTTCAAATTGTAAAGCGCAACGGAATTTGCTGCGCTATATAAGAAACTGTTAATAAATAATAATAAATAATTAATACTGTTGTTATTATTATTATTATTAATTATTGGCAATCAGAACTTTATAAAAGATGTTGTTTGATATCATTTAGTATGGTGTTTAGAATGTTTTGTATGACATTTTATCAAGATTTTATGTATAAAGATTAGAAAATCATTAGCGATATTGTGAACTAATTGATCAATAGTTGCATTTCCTGTATTTTTTTGCTTTCAGTTTGTCCCGTTAATGCTTTCTTCAAATTCCTTAATACATTTATGTAAGTGTAGTACGTGACTATTTATTTCTGTGTACTTTATGTAAAAACATGGGTATTATTAGAAATACTGTATAACAGTAAATACTGAAGACACCCAAGTCAAAATGATACCTTCATAAATGATACCTTCCCTTTCACCTAAGGCTAAAGCCAGCAATAGGCCATATTTGTTTTCATACAGCCTTCAGTGTTTTCATTTAAGTTTCATTGTCTTTGTTGGACTAACATTTACATTTTGCTCCCAACATGCTTTCAGTAGTTGAGTATTTATAGAACCTACAGTTACAGAATAAAGGTCAAATCATTCTAGTTCAATTAGCTTAGAAAAATCAGATTATCTATGACCATATTTGTTATGCCACAAGAAAAAATAACAGGGAGCAATAACTCCCTATTGATCTCAACTTCATTAAATCTGATTGTGTCTGGCATCCACGTTTTCTTTTTTTCCCATTATGACATTTCTACAAATGTGAATCCCTTAGGCTACAGCAGTGAGAATGCACATACGAGTTATATTACAACAGCACTTTAAAAAGTGTTAAGTTAGACATTTGGTTGAGCAATTCAAATGAGAAGTACAGTACATTATGGGTGTGCTTACAATAATGTTATAATGAGAGGGCTAGCTGGGAACTTGACAAGCTAGTATGTGTAATTGTAGCCTTTTCATTATGGAGCTAAGTTGTCTGGGTCATTAAGTTCCTTTATATATAAAAAGAAAATTGCCCTAATTACTATACTTATATTGACATAAAATGTTATTTGCTAATCTAATAGGATAGCATGAACATATTAATTCAGAAAAATACCTTGTTTCCTTACCTTGAAAACACATATCCCAATTAATTATCCAGAGTTAGTATATACTTTGGAGCTTAGTTCTATAAAAAGCAAGAAGAAAGACAGTGCTCATAATCATAACTATATCACTTAGGGATTAATTGTCAGCAGTAATCAGACTTTCTGCTCATTCTATCAAGTGCCCATCATAACTAGAAGAGTATGCTTTAATAGAAAATCTAAGATTGTATCCTTATGTTTCTGGTCAGTGGAATACAAATTAGTCTTGTGATATCAACATGTTGGATATAGAAAGATGTGTTTTAGACATTTTTTCTGGTTAACTTTTTCCAAAAACATTAGATGATATCTCTGTCAGGGCTGTGAATATTATGTAGACATTCAGTATGTTGGTACACAATTAACAGAGGTCTGTATAGAGCTGCGACAGTACATACTCACTTGTTGCTTACACAAGACGGTGCGATGGTTAGGCAGATGTTATGCAGTCTTTCCAAAGTGGGATCCTTAAAAAGGCCTAATTGAGGCTAAAACTAGTTGAACCCACCTAGTAAACTACACCTGTACTGATCCCTTTGGAAAGACTGCATAACATCTGCCTAACATCTGGAGTGGTCAGACCCACTCCAAATTTTACAGGAACAGATTTACCATCAAAGGAACACATGGATCTCTAAGACTCAGCAGCCAAATTGACAGATATATGGGTATGTAACCCAATTGAATTTTTAAATGGACACCATAGACATGCATACACTTCAACCTTGCCAGCATGGACTTACCTACATTCCTCCACCCCACCCTTAGTCTTGTATGCTACAATTTTATTATTGTTGTATGCATACCTATGCTACATTGTAATATGTTTGTTTAGAAAAAACAATTATTAGACAAACATCTGAGTTTCCCAATTGGTCTTCAACATTATACTGTGTCTTAGATTAACCCAATAGGTGTTAATTCACATCCACTCTAACAACAAGGTCATTTTTAACAACTTTTTTTCTTCTTTTTCCCCTTTCTGCCATTTCGCAACACAAAGGTGGATATCCGATTAACTCCGATACAGCTTTCAGTGAGTGAAAACGAATGGATATCACGTGCTGGCATCATGCCAGATAGCCCCCAGCATAAGTGCCGGCATCATGCCGAATAGCCCCCCGCATACGTGCCAGATAGCCCCCAGTGATACAATTACCATTGACCGCAGGTAATTGGATACCCCCCAATGATACTATTTGTATTATTACATAGTAACATAGTAACATAGTAACATAGTATCTGAGGTTGAAAAAAGACAATTGTCCATCGAGTTGAACCTATTTGTGGTCTCCTATGCATGATGATTTGACTAAAATTTTTGACTGATGCTGCTGTCAGCCGTTACATTTTATCCCTATTTATAGTAACTATAATGCATGACTATGCACCATACCCCTGGATATCCTTATCCATTAGGAATTTATCTAACCCATTCTTAAAGGTGTTGACAGATTCCGCCATTACAACACCCTCGGGCAGGGAATTCCAAACATGTATTGTCCTTACCGTGAAAAAGCCTTTACGCCGTATTGTGCGGAATCTCCTCTCCTCTAACCTGAGCGAGTGTCCACGAGTCCTCTGTGTTGATCTAACCAAAAACAGGTCCCGCGCAAGCTCTGTGTATTGTCCCCTTATATATTTGTAGATGTTGATCATATCCCCTCTTAGTCTCCGCTTTTTTAATGTAAACATGCCTAGTCTTTCAAGCCTTTCCTTGTATTCCATCGTCTCCATGCCCTTAATTAGTTTGGTCGCCCTCCTCTGTACCTTTTCAAGCTCCAGGATATCCTTTTTGTAGTACGGTGCCCAGAATTGTACACAGTATTCAAGGTGTGGCCTCACTAGTGATTTATATAACGGGAGTATAATACTCTCGTCCCTAGCATCAATACCCCGTTTTATGCATGCTAATATCTTATTAGCCTTCTTTGCTGCAGTCCTACTTTGGGTACTACTGCTTAGCTTGCTATCTATGAGGACACCTAAGTCCTTTTCCAGTACAGAAACCCCTAATTTTACCCCATTTAGTAGGTAGGTGTAATTTATGTTCTTGTTACCACAGTGCATTACCTTACACTTGTCTGTGTTGAAGCGCATTCTCCATTTGGCTGCCCATGCTTCTAATTTAACTAAGTCGTTCTGAAGAGACTCGGCATCCTCCTCTGTATTTATAGCCTGTATTATTATTATTATTATTATTATCCTTTATTAATATGGCAACACAAGGGTTTTGCAGTATCTCTTAAAAATATAATCTGTGCTTGCATTACTGGTTGTAAATGGAAATACAGTGCTATGGGCTCGTCATATACCATACTATACTATAAAATGGAAATAAAAATGTACTCAGTAGAATTTTGTATTTTGATCATTCCCTGAAGTATGCCCTAAAAGTTTCTAGTAATATAATTTCAATAAACTTTTTCTGGTTTATATAATGAATTGCATGGAATGCTGAACATGCCTTTTTGCTCATGCAATGAAGAGTGTTAAAGTGCTCTGACCTTTCTTGAAGTGCCAAAAAGAAAGCAGAATGTCAGATAAAATGTCAGGAATCTGTATGATGACAAAAATGAAAATGACCAAAGTCAAAAGACAGTTTTTCTTATTCTTTAAAACTGAAACTCAGAATAAATGTTTCTTCATAAAAGCAAAAGTAGTAAATTCATTTTTATTAATGTGTGAACTAATTAAAACTAGAGATGAGTGGGTCCGGTTCCCGAACATTGCAATCCAAGCCGGGATCTTAGTCCGGCTCGGGTTTTCCTGCCTTACTCGGATCCCAAATTGAGGCAAAACATCATCCTCCGCCTGTCAGATTCTCGCGGGTCTTGGATTCTATATAAGACCCCTGGTGATTGGCACCATTTTACTCCGATTGCGGAGATTGTATTGAAAGGACGTGTACGTCCAGGGGTGTGCTCTGTTTTGTCCACCAAGGGGCTGGGACTGCTAAAGGGGTACCTGTGTCCTCCAGCGGCGCTGTGTTCCATCAAGAGGCTGGGGCTGCTGTGTTCTCCGGGGCTGCTGTATAATCAGCTGTGTACAGACAGCATACTATAATATTGTTTTGTGATTGACACTGTAGGTGGTTCCTGCTTTGTTGTACATAAAGGGGTCCTCTGCCAATAAAGGGGGGCTCTGAACCAGTTAAATAATATACCATTTAAAAAAATAATATACCATTTAAAAAAAAATATATATATATATATATATATATATATTTTATGTTTATATTATTTGATTTTTATTTTTTTTGGTGATAAACCCTAGTGTACCATACTATTATATTTCTGTGACACTGCCAGTCAGACTGCAATGTATAATCATACACATATTGTGACACTGTAGGTGGTCCGTGCTTTGTTTTACATAAAGAGGTGCTGTGTCCATCCATCAAGGGGCTACACTGCCAATCTAGGGGTGCTCTGTACCAGTTTAAACAAAATAAAATCATAATATAAAATTATATATATATATATATATATATATATATATATTTAGGCAAAAAAAACGACGTCACTCCACTCCCTTGACAAAGGGGCTATGGGCCCAAAAATGTTGGAAATGTGATTGTTTTTTTTTTTCTAATACACTATTTGAATATTACTACATTTTAAGACCTGGGCCAGTATTTACTAAGAATCCGAGTTTGTCCGATTTGTGTTTTTTTTTCTAAGTCCCAATCCGGAAATTCACTAAGCACAAATCTCGGCAGCGTTTGGACTATTCGTAATGGTTTGAATGACAACGTTCACAAATACAAATAAATAGACCATCGGTCAAATGCGGCTGTTATTACATAGAATACGGGAATTCACTATTCATTCGTATTTGGGTGTTAGTCTCTGAGTGCTCAAATGCGGTCGTATTTTTTTGCGATTCGATAAAAAAAGTGGCAAAAAAATAGACCTGCTTTTTTCAGTCATGCTTACCTGTGTTGCAAATAAAAAATCACTCACACCTGAATTAGGATGCCTATAAAAGGATGTTAGGCCCATTTCAATACACCTACACTCAGAAATGGCAGCAGGACTGTGGGCCAGTGATCTTTTGTGTGCTGTGGGATTCCTCAGACTCAGACATCAGCCTGTAAGTAACCAGGGCCAAGAAACTGAACATGGTCAACAGGTTGTACAGGTTCCGCGGAGGCTGCGCAGGCCTCGGTTTTTTAGGGGACGTTTAAACTTGAACGCATTGTCCGATGATAAGGTCATACAGATGTTCCGTCTAAATCGTAACAACATTTTCCGTCTGTATGACCTAGTCAAACTGGGCCTAGACCCTGAGACAGCACGCTCTTGCTCTGTCTCAGGCCTGCACAAACTCCTGGCTGTGTTGCACTTTATGGCTACTGGCAGCTTTCAGGCTGTGTCTGGGGATGTCATAGGAATCTCACAGCCCTCATTTTCCAGAATCTTAACACAGGTGATGTATACCTAACTACCTCTTCGGTTTTGTGTTTGTTTTAATTTCTCGGTGGCCAGTTCTGTCCTAAAATCTCATGTTTATTGTTCTTTAAAATATACACACAGGTGTTGGCTGTTTTGCAGCCCCACATCGAGGCCTCAATCTGCTTCCCTACCCAGGAGTCTCAGTGGCATGCCGTCAGGGTCGATTTCTATGAGCTGGCTGGCATGCCCAATGTGCTTGGAGCCATAGATTGCACACACATTCAGCTGAGACCACCTAGGGGCAGGCAGCACATATATACAAACCGCCATTTCGAACACTCCACAAATGTGCAGGTGGTTTGTGATGCAAATCTCAAAATAATGAGTGTTGTTGCTGGTTACTCTGGGGGCTGCCATGACTCCTTCATCCTCAGTCAGTCATCCCTCTTTGATAAGTTTGAGGATGGACAAATGCCAGATGGATGGCTGCTGGGTATGTAATTTGATATGTGTAGGCCTGCGTATACTTTGTCCAAATACAGGGGCAGATGTATTAACCTGTAGAAGGCATAAGGAAGTGAGAAACCAGTGATATGTGCAAGGTGATAAAGGCACCAGCCAATCAGCTCCAATATGTAAATGAACATTTAGGAACAGATTGTCTGCTGCCTTTATTACCTTGCACATATCACTGGTTTTTCACTTCCTTATGCCTTCTACAGGTTAATACATCTGCCCCACAGTGTGTTACTTATGTGTTGCTGTATCTTAACATGAATCACGTTACTATATCTGTATTTTAGGTGATGGAGGATATGGCTGTTTCTCTTGGCTTCTAACTCCATTGTCCCGACCTGATACCCCTGCTGAACACAATTACAATCATGCACATAAGTCCACGCAGAATGTGATAGAAAGATGTTTTGGTGTGCTGAAATCTAGGTTTCGGTGTCTGGATAAGTCTGGTGGCCTTTTGTTGTATAGTCCCTCCAAGGTGACTCAAATTGTGTTCTGCTGCTGCTTTTTTCATAACATGTGTTTGCAACAACATCTGCCACATGTTGAGGAGGAGGTGGAAGAAAGCAGCCAGCAAGCAGAGGAATTAGAGACATCTGGTGATACTTGGAGTACAGATGTAGGGCGGCAGGTTAGGCAAGAGATCATCAATCGCTATTTCTAAGGTAAGTTTGGTTTGCTTATTTCATTTGTTGTGTAATCATAAATAGATGTTTTGCTTTTTTTCCCCAAAACCATTACTCAGAATGTGTCTGTCTCCTTGACACATACAAACATACCCTCGCTTTATGAAAAACAAATGTCGCATGTGTATTGTGTGTATTTTTATTCTCAAAACAACAGATTATGAGTGGCATGCATTAAGTCTGGATAAGTGATCGTAAACTTGCAGTGCTAATTTCTTACAAGCCCACATAATCCATTTAGTATTTCACTTCATCATTGTGTGTAACGTCCTAATGCACAGGTTCACAAACTCGGCCCTCAGGACCACACACAGTGCATGTTTTTCACGTAAACCAGTAGAAGCACAGGTGTATGAATTACTCACAGACATATGTTAAAAGGTTCACAGGTGGAGCTAATTATGTCACTTGTGATTCTGTGAGGAGACCTGCAAAACATGCACTGTGTGGGTTCCTGAGGGTCGAGTTTGAGAACCTGTGTTCCCAAAAAACACTCCTCAACATATAATATGTTGCCTTGAGGAATACATGTGTCCCTATGTGTGATGCACCATCATATTTAAGACACACAAACTTACTGTAATCAGGAATAATTTATTTCCTAATGTTTGATGCTGTAAACTTGATGATGTGTAAGTAAATACACAGTTTGCCCCACATATACATTATTATACACATTCTTTGATTTTTGTAGTAAAAGTACATATTTGTTTGTTTCAGCATCATGTGTAAAAACATTCTTACTAATTTTTAACACACACACAAACATGTCCCAACAATACTGACATTCATTTTGACAATGGCCCTCATTCCGAGTCGTTCGCTCGGTAAATTTCATCGCATCGCAGTGATTTTCCGCTTAGTGCGCATGCGTAATGTCCGCACTGCGACTGCGCCAAGTAATTTTGCAATGAAGATAGTATTTTTACTCACGGCTTTTTCTTTGCTCCGGCGATCGTAATGTGATTGACAGGAAATGGGTGTTACTGGGCGGAAACAGGCCGTTTTATGGGCGTGTGGGAAAAAACGCTACCGTTTCCGGAAAAAACGCGGGAGTGGCTGGAGAAACGGAGGAGTGTCTGGGCGAACGCTGGGAGTGTTTGTGACGTCAACCCAGGAACGACAAGCACTGAACTGATCGCAGATGCCGAGTAAGTCTGAAGCTACTCTGAAACTGCTAAGAAGTTTGTAATCGCAATATTGCGAATACATCGTTCGCAATTTTAAGATGCTAAGATTCACTCCCAGTAGGCGGCGGCTTAGCGTGTGCAATACTGCTAAAATCGCCTTGCGAGCGAACAACTCGGAATGACCTCCAATGTATTTAAAACAAAACAAAGACAACATATTACAAGCTTTTTACGCAACTCAATTGTGTTCTTCTTGTAATGTTGTATAGAGAAGAAAGCTAAAATATGTAACAATAACATAGTAATTTGGATTGTCTGCAGGAAAAGAGAATGATTAGAATCTAGAAAGAGTAATGATTTGAAAAAAATCAAGTGTTCAGTTTACTTCCTGCTAAAGACATTCTGCCTGGCTGGCAATTATTGTGTCTGCAGGAAAAGAGAATGATTGGAATCTAGAAAGACTAATGATTAGAAAAAAATCAAGTGGTCAATTTACTTCCTGCTAAAGACATTCTGCCTGGCTGGCAATTATTGTGTCTGCAGGAAAAGAGAATGATTGGAATCTAGAAAGAGTAATGATTAGAAAAAATCAAGTGTTCAGTTTTCTTCCTGCTAAAGACATTCTGTCTGGCTGGCAATTATTGTGTCTGCAGGAAAAGAGAATGATTGGAATCTATAAAGACTAATGATTAGAAAAAAATCAAGTGGTCAGTTTACTTCCTGCTAAAGACATTCTGCCTGGCTGGCAATTATTGTGTCTGCAGGAAAAGAGAATGATTGGAATCTAGAAAGAGTAATGATTAGAAAAAAAATCAAGTGTTCAGTTTACATCCTGCTAAAGTCATTCTGCCTGACTGGCAATTATTGTGTCTGCAGGAAAAGAGAATGATTGGAATCTAGAAAGAGTAATGATTAGAAATAAATCAAGTGGTCAGTTTACTTCCTGCTAAAGACATTCTGCCTGGCTGGCAATTATTGTGTCTGCAGAATATTGGAATCTAGAAAGAGTAATGATTAGAAAAAAATCAAGTGGTCAGTTTACTTCTTGCTAACATGTATGTGTGGCTCCATCATCATTTCCCTCCTCAAACACCCAAAAAAAATGGTAAAGAATAAATGTGCGTACAAATTTTATGTTTTTGTTTGTACCACTTATAATTAATGATGTTGAAAAAAGTGTCAAGGAGCTAAGTGTTATATATTTTTTGCCAAAAATACACTTACTAACTATTTTGAGTTACTTATCACAAATGTCTAACTTGTATTTTTTTCACGTTTTTTTTGGTGGCTGCTTGTCCTGCCCTTTGCCTTTAGCACTGTCATGTTGTCGTGCTCTGGTGGAGCGTCTTGGTGGTGATGAGACTGGCGTGATATTTGGAGTAGTTGTACCAGAACTGCTGCTTGTTTGCTGTTGGTGCATGCATCTGAGTGTTTCATTCAGGTTAGTGAGGGTGGCATTGAGTTCACGTGTAGCAGCATTGTGATTGTCTACTATTCGGAATAAACTTTCATTAATCTTTTGATTGTTTTGAAAAATGCTCATATAACTTTGCTGTTGTCTGTGCTGTTCTTCCATTATGCGCTGTAAGTTGCCCATGACCTGTGTAATGTCTGTACGCATGAGTTCCATGGTATTGCCTATTCTGGTTGTTTATCTTGTCTACTCAGATTTCTTGATATTCTTCTGAGGTGAGATGGTAGGCTTGCAAACATTTGTGTCTGCTTACGCAGGCAATCTTCATTAGTGGCCTGCTGTCTAGTCCAAATGGACCAAAACACCTGATCAGGGCCTTGTGTTCCTGGTGTTGTTGGGCTGTGTTGTGGTGGTGGTGTGCTTTGCTGTGGTGGTGTACTCACAGGTGCTGGGGGGCTCATTCCTTGCATTAATGGCTGCATTTCTAAGATGTTTGTCTCCTCCATGTCACTATGTTGCTGTTGTTGCAGAGGGATGCTGTTCCCAGGACTAGAAGCTGAAATGTTAAACAAATCTCCGTTAGCTATCCATATGTTTGAGAAATGTAAACAAATCACTGCACATGGAACACATGTCATTCACTGTTGCTTTCAACTATTCTGCCTAGCAACATCATCACTCATAGCTTAAATACATACATATGCCTGTTTGTGGCAAATATGTCTAGTTACTTAATTGTGAAAGCAAACACTTTAGTTTTATTGTAGCTCACACATACTCCACCATAAAAACACATTGGAATACATAATGTGTTACCTTATAGCTTTGTTCAAACTAACATAGTAATGTTTTTATATGTATTTTGCAATGTTACCTCAAACACACATGTGAAATTTGGAAAAACAACCTTACTTTTTGCAATAAAACCAACATGCTTTTTTGTTGCATCATCTTACACACAATGTCATACTGTATGGATCAAGTGGACATACATATCTTTACTGGATGTGGACAAGGCCATTTTGCTTGGATTCCATTTCAGCTTTTACTTACTGCGGTAAGTATTGAAGTTTTTGATGTGTTTTGACTTAATGCGGGTATTTTGATTACGTTCTGAAATTTTTCACATTTATTTCAGTTTGATACTCACAATCAAGATGAGGGGAGTGTGGATGACGTCTTGGAGGTGTGTCCAAAATTTCGATTGGGGGGACAGAACATACGGATGATAATCTTCGTGGCAAGGTAACCTGCTGTGTTTGGGCCGGGACATACGACCTTGCTTTCTTTTCGGCCACAGGTTTTTTGTGGTGATGTCTTACAGAAGTGCCACTTCTGCTGCTCCATACTTCTTTTGATGGACCTTTTAATGAAAGTGCAATTTTGTTATGGCCATTCCTTTACAAGCATACCCTATACTACAATGGACACTTTACCTGCTTCCGCAGCATCATCATCATCAGATATGATAGGAGTTACTGGCCGACGAGTAGTACTGCTTTTTTCTAACACTGTATAAATAAATTTAAAAAAAATTTCATGCTATTGTGTATACATCCACCCATTATGCTTATAAACATTTTTTATTTTAGAAATGCTTGGTTTTTATTTATAAAAAACATAAGGACCGGAAATACAAAAATAAAAAAATAAAAACATTGACCAAAACACAAATGCACTATGGCAACATCAACACAGGAAAACATGTACAGGACACTGACATAGGCCACAAGTTAAAGAAAAAAAACAAAAAACAAAAAAACATCTTCATTTTCTATTGAAAGGATAAATATTACAGATGCAATATATAAATTGCTCTGTGATGTGGCACTCCAAAGACACATTACCACCATATGAGGCAAAACAAAATGTAGCAATTTAAAAAAAAAATTACACTGCATTGTGGTGTCATGGTAAAAATACAAGCAAAAAAATAACAAAAAAATACTGTTATTTTAATTAAATAATTAACATTATCTAATAATGACATTACACATGTAAGTGGTTTCAAAACCACTTTCCAGTACTCCAGCCTCTAACATGACAACCACTGTTTTTAAAACATTTGCACATGGATCACTTAAATATAAAACATAGTCACAATTTTTAATTTAAAAACGGCCAAAAGGAAAACATTATTGCAGGACAATTCAGAGACACACCAAGTCCAAACTACACATGCAAAATATCTGTCAGAAAAACACATGACATACAATAAAGTAAGATGTTACATTGGCTTTTGTATAAAACATTAACCAAAACAATGTATTTGCTGACACACACTTGAAGATGGGAGTAATATGCAACGTCACATGACACACATTTAAAAAACAAACAAACATAGAATGTAAATGCAAATACACATGCTCACCATTCTTCCTGAGCCTATCTGAATCCCGGACATGGGTTGCAGAGACAACTTATGGAGGTTTGACACTCCGCATGGGCTCCTCATACTCCAGATATCTTGCAATATAGGGCTGCCCACCACCGGTTTTCCGAGCCGACTTGGCCTCCTTGGCCATTTTAGACTTGACACGTCGCTTTATGTCATAGTACCGTTTGCGGCACGTGTCCTCCGTCCGCTTGACCACCCCCTCACTATTGCCAGCAGCAACAACTTTCGCCCACAACACCGTCTTCCTCCGTGTTGGCACCTTGGCGGACTCAGGGCCAAACAGCTGCCTCTGATACTTCATCAGCTCACGCACCAATGCCACATTTTCAGCAAAACTAAACTTTACATTCCGCCCAGTCTTAGTAGTGGTGCGTGGCTGCGGAGCACTCTGACTGTCACTATCACTTGAGGCTGCTGCAGCAACCTCACCCACCTCCTCCACCTCACTAACCTCACTAACACTCACCTCCTCCACTTGACCAACCTCCTCCCCCTCACTCACACCCTCCTCCTCACCCACCTCTGAGTCACACATAATTGTGTGTCTAAACAGTTAACACAGGGAAAAAAAAAGACAAACAACACACTCCTCCACTACCACTACACAACTCACACACACACACACACACACACACACACACACACACACACACACACACACAAACACTGACAAGGGACTATAAAGAAAAATAACTTGGACTAAAAATGAGACAAAACCACAAAATACAAGACAACAAGAATGACAAGACGACTTTCAAACACAATACCACACTCAGAAATCGCTACCAACACTCCTCACCAAACCACAAATTCACCTACCTCCACAGCACAACCTCCCTCCTCCTCACCACTAACTAAACCCACGAGGTGCGGACGGTTTGGGGCGTATTTATATGGTTGCGCACAGACACTCCTACCATCTGAAACACAACCAATCACGAACGGGGATGAAAATCGAAACTGAAAGTGAAAATGCGGCCGCGGGGAAAAAAAAAACCCTGCCGCTTTTAACTTAGGAAAAAAACCAACAAATACAACAAAAACACGTACGCAAACGACAATGACGGCCGTAAATGTGCCAAAAAAAAACGACTGCCATCGACATCGGAAAACACGACAACCATAAAGTCGACTGCTTCGTAGCTTTGCGTATATGGATTCAAAAAGTTGCATGAAAATGCACCCGATACAAAACGAGTTTAAACACTACACAAACCGAATCAAACATGAATATTAGTAAATATTGGCCCTGGAGTGACACAGTTTTTTTGCCTAAATATCTATATCATTACGGAGGGCACCCAGGCAATTAACCTTTTAGGACCAGGAGTGGCGGGCACCTCTGCTATCTATATATTTATATATATTCATATATATATATATATATATATATATAAAAGCAAATAATAGGCTGCGGCACTCAGAGTCTTAACCACGCAAAGTGTATTTAAAGCATCACAATAAACGCCAAAGTTAGGGGCTGTCTCGCCCCTTTGTCACGGTGAATATCGTATATCAAATAGGATATTCACCTTCACAAGGGACGAGACAGCCCGAAACGTTGGATTTTATTGTGATGCTTTAAATATACTTTGTGTGGTAAAGACTCCGAGTGCCGCAGCCTATTATTTCCTTTTATACTTATCACCCACTGAAGGCACCGGAGCAGACTGAATTCACGTGAGGGAAGACTTATTGTTTATTCACCTTGACAAAGGGGTATTAGCACACCGAAATGTTTGATGCTCTTTATTTGACACAATGGATTAAATAAATAGTTTGTTGAACTACCCATGTGTCAGTCTCCGAGTGCCGCTGCATGCTAGGAAGAGTTGGTTTTATTTTTATATATATATATATATATATATATATACACACACACACACAACAGGTAAGGCACTCCACAAAGCTGAGTGCACACAAGCCGGTGCCCCCATTTTTAGGATATATATATATATATATATATATATATATATATATTTATTTTTGGGTGCTAAACCCCAGTGTACTATACTATTATTTTTCTGTTTTTCTGTGACATACTCAAACTCATATTGTGACACTGTAGGTGGTACTCTAACTGTATATGTCCCATCCCCAGGGGTGCTGTGTTGTCCATCCAGGGGTGCTCTGTCAATCTTGGGGTTGCAACTCCAGTGGGGTAAATATATATATATAAAGAACCAGAGAAAAACCGCGCACATTTCCATGTATATTCAATTCAGGTGCTGTTGTCCCATAATCTATTATACAGTCCACATTTCAACAGCACACCACAAAAGTAGCCATTAAAAATAGAAACCAGCACACTACTTATGTTAGATATTTTAGTATCAAAAACTTTTTTGATACTAAAATATCTAACATAAGTGGTGTGCTGGTCTCTATTTTTAATGGCTACTTTGTGGTGTGCTGTTGAATTGTGGACTGTATATACAGTATATATATATATATATATATATATATATATATATAGTCAAAATGTATAAGTGTGCGCTCATGTGGATCAAATGTAATCTGTAGTAAAATATTAGATTATTTTCTTATAATTAAAATATTTTCACATGCATTCCTCACAAACGTGGGTGGCAGCTGATAACAAATTATGGTGATTATAATGTGTAAAAATAATGCACAGAAAATGACGGTGGGACAAGCACTTATCTCAGATAGGAATCTTCGGTCCTCAGACCAATATCATCACAGTGACATGCAAAAGAGAAAAAGAAACAACCAATAGTGTGTACTATTTAAACCTATATGTACATTATACATTAATATCAAGAGATTAAAGAAGGAGAGTATAGGCCCTTTAAAAGACAAGTTGGGAGTCTTAAGCAAAAATGATAATGACATAGCAGACACACTAAATGAGTTTTTTTCAACAGTATTTACTAGAGAGGACCCAATTCAGGGACTAACACATAATCTCAATAATGAGAATATCCCACTGATAGGTACTTATTTAAGCGAGGAAGTAGTCTGTGATCGATTAAAACATTTAAAGATTAATAAGTCACCAGGTCCCGATGGTATTCACCCAAGGGTTCTAATGGAGCTTCACTCTGAACTTGCAAAACCGCTATTTTTGATCTTTAAGGATTCAGTAATATCAGGTATGGTTCCCAAAGACTGGCGTATAGCGGAAGTAGTGCCTATATTCAAAAAGGGAAGCAAAGCTGAACCAGGTAATTATAGACCAGTTAGTCTTACATCTATAGTGGGGAAAGTATTGGAAGGTTTTCAGAAGTTCCTTGAAGTCAATAAGGTCATTAAAAGGAATCAACATGGGTTTATGAAGGACAGATCCTGTCAAACTAACTTACTTGGCTTTTATGAAACAGTAAGCACAAACCTAGATCAGGGTAAAGAGGTGGATGTAATCTTTTTAGATTTTGCCAAAGCATTCGACACTGTACCACACATAAGACTTATCTACAAGCTACAAGAATCAGGGCTAGGAAGCACAATATGCACTTGGGTCAAAAACTGGTTAAATAATAGGGAGCAGCGCGTTGTGGTTAATGGATCTTTTTCAACTTGGACTGAAGTGCTAAGTGGTGTGCCGCAAGGCTCAGTATTAGGACCGCTATTGTTCAATATTTTAATTAACGCCCAAACAGAAGGTCTAGAGAGCATGGTGTCAATTTCTGCAGATGATACCAAATTGTGTAAAGTTATAAATGCGGAGGGGGATGCTGAGTCGCTTCAGAACGACTTAGTTAAACTAGAAGCTTGGGCAGTGAAGTGGAGAATGCGCTTCAATACAGACAAGTGTAAGGTAATGCACTGTGGTAACAAGAACAAAAATAACACCTACCTACTAAATGGGGTAAAATTAGGGGATTCTGTACTGGAAAAGGACTTAGGTGTCCTCATAGATAGCAAACTAAGCAGTAGTACCCAAAGTAGGACTGCAGCAAAGAAGGCTAATAAGATATTAGCATGCATAAAACGGGGAATTGATGCTAGGGACGAGAGTATTATACTCCCATTGTCAGAATCTGTTTGGATTTCCCATTGTGAGAACATATTTGCAGGACTAATGTTCACAGTACAATAGCAAGTTTATTAAAGCAGTGTACAACTGTAAACAATAAATATAAACCAGGAATAACTAGAGAACACAAAATGTAAGGGAGAGCTGAGGGGACATGGGATGCCAGGAGACTGTGAATACATGGGATGCCAGGAGACTGTGAGTACATGAAAACGGTGTAGACTGTGGAAATACTAGAGACACTGTGGACTGTGAAGGCACTTTACAATAGGATTGTTCAGTAGCGGATATTGCACCATAGCAGGATGCACTTGAACAGGGAATGCAGGGTTGCATGATTGTACTGTGGTAGAGTATGTAACATACCAGGATAACACGATTGCACTGTAGCAGGATCACAGGATAGCACTGTGGTAGAGTATGCACTGTAGCAGGATTACAGGATTGCACTGTAGCTGTATCACAGGATAGCACTGAGGTAGAGTGTGCAAAATACCAGGATAACAGGATTGCACTGTAGCAGGATCACAGGATAGCACCGTGGTAGAGTATGCACTGTAGCAGGATAACAGGATTGTACTGTAGCAGGATCACAGGATAGCACTGTGATAGAGTATGCACTGTACAGGATAACAGGATTGCACTGTAGCTGGATCAAAAAATAGCACTGTGTTAGAGTATGCACTGTAGCAGGATAACAGGATTGCACTGTAGCTGGATCACATGATAGCACTGTGGTAGAGTATGCACTGTAGTAGGATAACAGGATTGCACTGTAGCTGGATCACAGGATAGCACTGTGGTAGAGTATGCACTGTAGCAGGATAACAGGATTGCACTGTAGCTGGATCACAGGATAGCACTGAGGTAGAGTGTGCAAAATACCAGGATAACAGGATTGCACTGTAGCAGGATCACAGGATAGCACCGTGGTAGAGTGTGCACTGTAGAAGGATAACAGGATTGTACTGTAGCAGGATCACAGGATAGCACTGTGATAGAGTATGCACTGTAGCAGGATAACAGGATTGCACTGTAGCTGGATCACAGGATAGCACTGTGGTAGAGTATGCACTGTAGCAGGACAACAGGATTGCACTGTAGCTGGATCACAGGATAGTGCTGTGGTAGAGTATGCACTGTAGCAGGATAACAGGATTGCACTGTAGCTGGATCACAGGATAGCACTGTGGTAGATTATGCACTGTAGCAGGATAACAGGATTGCACTGTAGCTGGATCACAGGATAGCACTGTGTTAGGGTATGCACTGTAGCAGGATAACAGGATTGCACTGTAGCTGGATCACAGGATAGCACTGTGATAGAGTATGCACTGTAGCAGGATAACAGGATTGCACTGTAGCTGGATCACAGGATAGCACTGTGTTAGAGTATGCACTGTAGCAGGATAACAGGATTGCACTGTAGCTGGGTCACAGGATAGCGCTGTGGTAGAGTATGCACTGTAGCAGGATAACAGGATTGCACTGTAGCTGGATCACAGGATAGCACTGTGGTAGAGTATGCACTGTAGCAGGATAACATGATTGCACTGTAGCTGGATCACAGGATAGCACTGTGGTAGAGTATGCACTCTAGCAGGATAACAGGATTGCACTGTAGCTGGATCACAGGATAGCGCTGTGGTAGAGTACGCACTGTAGCAGGATAACAGATTTGCACTGTAGCTGGATCACAGGATAGCACTGTGGTAGAGTATGCACTGTAGCAGGATAACAGGATTGTACTGTAGCAGAATCACAGGATAGCACTGTGGTAGAGTATGCACTGTAGCAGGATAACAGGATTGCACTGTAGCTGGATCACAGGATAGCACTGTGGTAGAGTATGCACTGTAGCAGGATAACAGGATTGCACTGTAGCTGGATCATAGGATAGCACTGTGGTAGAGGATGCACTGTAGCAGGATAACAGGATTGCACTGTAGCTGGATCACAGGATAGCACTGTGGTAGAGTATGCACTGTAGCAGGATAACAGGATTGCACTGTAGCTGGATCACAGGATAGCACTGTGGTAGAGTATGCACTGTAGTAGGATAACAGGATTGCACTGTAGCTGGATCACAGGATAGCACTGTGTAGAGTATGCACTGTAGCAGGATAACAGGATTGCACTGTAGCTGGATCACAGGATAGCGCTGTGGTAGAGTATGCACTGTAGCAGGATAACAGGATTGCACTGTAGCTGGATCACATGATAGCACTGTGCTAGAACCTGGCAGTTCTATGGATAATTTAGCAGTAGAGACCAGCATAACCAGGACCAGGAACTGAGACAACCTTGACACGATGAACTGGCAACAGAAAGCCTGTGTGGCTGGCCTAAGTAGTGAGTTCAGGTGCTACTCACAGCTGTGGTAACAGCTGATAATCAAGCTGCAGATACAGAGCAGAGTGCTGAGCACCAGAGCAGAGAGCGCCACCCCAGGCATGGAGGAGAAACTGCATGGATCGTGACAGTACCCCCTCCCTAAGGAGCGGATTCCAGACGCTCAACACATGTCAGAGTCTGAATCAAAAGGTAGAGGGCATATCAGGGTATCCTCATGCTACCAAGGAAGACCAACAGAGGCTTTCAACTTAGACTTTCCCTTTTTTTTTCTTTCTCCTTTTTGTAGATTTCCCAGCAGGAACAGTATACTGAAGCTGAAGAAAACCAACAGGTAAGCTGATTGCTGGAGTCTCTGAGCTGGCAACAGGATTCTCGGATGAACCAAGATAGATAGGAACCTTAGATGGCCCCGGTTGGGCAGGAACCTCAATTGAGACTGAAGACTGATAAGACCATGAATTGAATGTCTTAATTACCACCTCACTGAAGGCCACAAGATTGAGAAGAACTGGGTCATTGGTTTCAATTAGTGGACTAGCCCATTCCAAGGCTTCTCCTCTGAAGGTCAGGAATAAAAATTTAACTATGTTGGATGGAGTAATTCCGAGGAAAGGGTCTGTCTCCATCATGGAAAGATATCGGTTAACTAGTGCGAAGTATTGCGTTAAATCTCTATCAAAGTAATCCAAATATGGAGCGTTGGATGAATTCTGTGAAGTGGAAGCTTGATTTTCTGGAAACACTGGAGATGGAATAAAAAATGGAGCATCAGGACACTGAGGAGGGGACGGACTTTCAGGAGACTGGTCAGGAATACATGATGATCCTAACCGAACGTTGACTAGAGATTTGGATGGCACTTCCTGGATTTGGTCCTTCCTGGAAGTCCTGTGAAACTGAGTTGTACCCAAATCACAAGCCAACAAGTTAGTAGTAGGATTGGAACCCAGGACTACAGCAGTGCTTACGTGCCTAGATTCTTCTTCGGAGATTGGCATAATGCTCAGAGCCCCCTCCCGGGGCTGAACTAAGGCAGGATCCCTTTCTTCACTGCGCTGGGCTAAGGCAGGAGCCCCTTCTTCACGGGGCTGGGCTAAGGCAGGAGCCCCCTCTTCATGGGGCTGGGCTAACGCAGGAGCCCCCTCTTCACGGGGCTGGGCAGAGGCAGGAGCCCCCTCTTCATGGGGCTGGGCAAAGGCAGGAGCCCACTCTTCACGGGGCTGGGCTAAGGCAGGAGCCCCCTCTTCACGGGGCTGGGCTAAGGCAGGAGCCCCCTCTTCACAGGGCTGGGCAAAGGCAGGAGCCCCCTCTTCACGGGGCTGGGCTAAGGCAGGAGACCCCTCTTCACGTGGCTGGGCTAAGGCAGGAGCCCCCTCTTCACAGGGCTGGGCAAAGGCAGGAGCCCCCTCTTCACAGGGCTGGGCAAAGGCAGGAGCCCCCTCTTCATGGGGCTGGGCTAAAGCAGGAGCCCCCTCTTCACAGGGCAGGGCTGAGGCAGGAGCCCCCTCTTCACGGGGCTGGGCTGAGGCAGGAGCCCCCTCTTCATGGGGCTGGGCTGAGGCAGGAGCCCCCTCTTCACGGGGCTGGGCTGAGGCAGGAGCCCCCTCTTCACGGGGCTGGGCTGAGGCAGGAGCCCCCTCTTCATGGGGCTGGGCTGAGGCAGGAGCCCCCTCTTCACGGGGCTGGGCAGCACTCTGAAGACTCTCTGGCTGGGCAGCGCTCTGAAGACTCTCTGGCTGGGCAGCGCTCTGAAGACTCTCTGGCTGGGCAGCGCTCTGAAGACTCTCTGGCTGGGCAGCGCTCTGAAGACTCTCTGGCTGGGCAGCGCTCTGAAGACTCTCTGGCTGGGCAGCGCTCTGAAGACTCTCTGGCTGGGCAGAGCTCTGAAGACTCTCTGGCTGGGCAGCGCTCTGAAGACTCCCTGGGGCTGGACCCTCTGAACCCCTCACTGGGGCTGGACGCTCTGAAGAACCCCCTCTTGGGGCTGGACGCTCTGAAGAACCCCCTCTTGGGGCTGGACGCTCTGAAGAACCCCCTCTTGGGGCTATACGCTCTGAAAAACCCCTCTTGGGGCTGGACGCTCTGAAGAACCCCCTCTTGGGGCTGGACGCTCTGAAGAACCCCCTCTTGGGGCTGGACGCTCTGAACCCCCTCTTGGGGCTGGACATTCTGAAGAACCCCCTCTTGGGGCTGGACACTCTGAAGAACCCCCTCTTGGGGCTGGACACTCTGAAGAACCCCCTCCTGGGGCTGGATACTCTGAAGAACCCCCTCCTGGGGCGACAGGCTCGGAAACTCCTCCTGGGGCAACAGGCTCGGAAACTTTAGGTGGAAGACCAGTTTTGTGACAGATGGTATTAAAGATTGGAGATGCACTTTGCCTCCATTTCTTGGTTTTCGAATGAGACAAGTTAGAATAAAATGTCCTTGACCCCCACAATACAGGCAAAGTTTATTGTCTCTGCAATGCTGGCGCTCTGTTTCTGAGAGGCTAGGTCGAGGGAAACTTTGGAACCTGCCTCTTGTCTGTGGAGGAGAGGTGCCCCTATCATGCCTAGTCCATGGGTCAGAAGAAAACTCCTTTGCTGGAGCTATTTTACTGGGGTCCACCAGTCTCCCCAGGAATTCAGGTAGAATGCATGGAATACTGGATACTAAAGTATGTAGCTGGTCTAACTTTTCCTTTAAAATCCCCAGCTGTAAAAAATCTAAAGAAGGTGATGTCCTGGGAGCTGAGGGGTTAATGAGCTGTGAGAAAACTCCCTCAGGCAGACTGCAATTATCTCCCCTGCTGTTTGTTTTTGGCCAGTTCATACTGTCAGAATCTGTTTGGATTTCCCATTGTGAGAACATATTAGCAGAGACTGATGTTCACCGTACAATAGCAAGTTTATTAAAGCAGTGTACAATTGTAAACAATAAATATAAACCAGGAATAACTAGAGAACACAAAATTAAAGGGAGAGCTGAGGGGACATGGGATGCCAGGAGACTGTGAATACACGGGATGCCAGGAGACTGTGAGTACATGAAAATGGTGTAGACTGTGGAAATACTAGAGACACTGTGGACTGTGAAGGCACTTTACAATAGGATTGTTCAGTAGCGGATATTGCACCAAAGCAGGATGCACTTGAACAGGGAATGCAGGGTTGCAGGATTGCACTGTGGTAGAGTATGTAACATACCAGGATAACACGATTGCACTGTAGCAGAATCACAGGATAGCACTGTGGAAGAGTATGCACTGTAGCAGTATAACAGGATTGCACTGTAGCTGGATCACAGGATAGCACTGTGGTAGAGTGTGCAACATACCAGGATAACAGGATTGCACTGTAGCAGGATCACAGGATAGCACCGTGGTAGAGTATGCACTGTAGCAGGATAACAGGATTGCACTGTAGCTGGATCACAGGATAGCACTGTGGTAGAGTATGCACTGTAGCAGGATAACAGGATTGCACTGTAGCTGGATCACAGGATAGCACTGTGGTAGAGTATGCACTGTAGCAGGATAACAGGATTGCACTGTAGCTTGATCACAGGATAGCACTGTGGTAGAGTATGCACTGTAGCAGGATAACAGGATTGCTCTGTAGCTGGATCACAGGATAGCACTGTGGTAGAGTATGCACTGTAGCAGGATAACAGGATTGCACTGTAGCTTGATCACAGGATAGCACTGTGGTAGAGTATGCACTGTAGTAGGATAACAGGATTGCACTGTAGCTGGATCACAGGATAGCGATGTGGTAGAGTATGCACTGTAGCAGGATAACAGGACTGCACTGTAGCTGGATCACAGGATAGCACTGTGGTAGAGTATGCACTGTAGCAGGATAACAGGATTGCACTGTAGCTGGATCACAGGATAGCACTGTGGTAGAGTATGCACTGTAGCAGGATAACAGGATTGCACTGTAGCTGGATCACAGGATAGCGCTGTGGTAGAGTATGCACTGTTGCAGGATAACAGGATTGCTTTGCAGCTGGATCACAGGATAGCGCTGTGGTAGAGTATGCACTGTAGCAGGATAACAGGATTGCACTGTAGCTGGATCACAGGATAGCACCGTGGTAGAGTATGCACTGTAGCAGGATAACAGGATTGCACTGTAGCAGGATCACAGGATAGCACTGTGGTAAAGTATGCACTGTAGCAGGAAAACAGGATTGCACTGTAGCTGGATCACAGGATAGCACTGTGGTAGAGTATGCACTGTAGCAAGATAACAGGATTGCACTGTAGCTGGATCACAGGATAGCACTGTGGTAGTGTATGCACTGTAGCAGGATAACAGGATTGCACTGTAGCTGGATCACAGGATAGCACTGTGGTAGAGTATGCACTGTAGCAGGATAACAGGATTGCACTGTAGATGGATCACAGGATAGCACTGTGGTAGAGTATGCACTGTAGCAGGATAACAGGATTGTATTGTAGCAGGATCACAGGATAGCACTGTGGTAGAGTATGCACTGTAGCAGGATAACAGGATTGCACTGTAGCTGGATCACAGGATAGCACTGTGGTAGAGTATGCACTGTAGTAGGATAACAGGATTGCACTGTAGCTGGATCACAGGATAGCACTGTGTAGAGTATGCACTGTAGCAGGATAACAAGATTGCACTGTAGCTGGATCACAGGATAGCGCTGTGGTAGAGTATGCACTGTAGCAGGATAACAGGATTGCACTGTAGCTGGATCACATGATAGCACTGTGCTAGAACCTGGCAGTTCTATGGATAATTTAGCAGTAGAGACCAGCATAACCAGGACCAGGAACTGAGACAACCTTGACACGATGAACTGGCAACAGAAAGCCTGTGTGGCTGGCCTAAGTAGTGAGTTCAGGTGCTACTCACAGCTGTGGTAACAGCTGATAATCAAGCTGCAGATACAGAGCAGAGTGCTGAGCACCAGAGCAGAGAGCGCCACCCCAGGCATGGAGGAGAAACTGCATGGATCGTGACAGTACCCCCTCCCTAAGGAGCGGATTCCAGATGCTCAACACATGTCAGAGTCTGAATCAAAAGGTAGAGGGCATATCAGGGTATCCTCATGCTACCAAGGAAGACCAACAGAGGCTTTCAACTTAGACTTTCCCTTTTTT
Source organism: Pseudophryne corroboree (assembly GCF_028390025.1). Lineage (NCBI taxonomy): Eukaryota > Metazoa > Chordata > Amphibia > Anura > Myobatrachidae > Pseudophryne > Pseudophryne corroboree. Next base: position 358,280,957 of record NC_086448.1, on the reverse strand, counting down.
TTTCTTTCTCCTTTTTGTAGATTTCCCAGCAGGAACAGTATACTGAAGCTGAAGAAAACCAACAGGTAAGCTGATTGCTGGAGTCTCTGAGCTGGCAACAGGATTCTCGGATGAACCAAGATAGATAGGAACCTTAGATGGCCCCGGTTGGGCAGGAACCTCAATTGAGACTGAAGACTGATAAGACCATGAATTGAATGTCTTAATTACCACCTCACTGAAGGCCACAAGATTGAGAAGAACTGGGTCATTGGTTTCAATTAGTGGACTAGCCCATTCCAAGGCTTCTCCTCTGAAGGTCAGGAATAAAAATTTAACTATGTTGGATGGAGTAATTCCGAGGAAAGGGTCTGTCTCCATCATGGAAAGATATCGGTTAACTAGTGCGAAGTATTGCGTTAAATCTCTATCAAAGTAATCCAAATATGGAGCGTTGGATGAATTCTGTGAAGTGGAAGCTTGATTTTCTGGAAACACTGGAGATGGAATAAAAAATGGAGCATCAGGACACTGAGGAGGGGACGGACTTTCAGGAGACTGGTCAGGAATACATGATGATCCTAACCGAACGTTGACTAGAGATTTGGATGGCACTTCCTGGATTTGGTCCTTCCTGGAAGTCCTGTGAAACTGAGTTGTACCCAAATCACAAGCCAACAAGTTAGTAGTAGGATTGGAACCCAGGACTACAGCAGTGCTTACGTACCTAGATTCTTCTTCGGAGATTGGCATAATGCTCAGAGCCCCCTCCCGGGGCTGAACTAAGGCAGGATCCCTTTCTTCACTGCGCTGGGCTAAGGCAGGAGCCCCTTCTTCACGGGGCTGGGCTAAGGCAGGAGCCCCCTCTTCACGGGGCTGGGCTAAGGCAGGAGCCCCCTCTTCACGGGGCTGGGCAGAGGCAGGAGCCCCCTCTTCATGGGGCTGGGCAAAGGCAGGAGCCCCCTCTTCACGGGGCTGGGCTAAGGCAGGAGCCCCCTCTTCACGGGGCTGGGCTAAGGCAGGAGCCCCCTCTTCACAGGGCTGGGCAAAGGCAGGAGCCCCCTCTTCACGGGGCTGGGCTAAGGCAGGAGCCCCCTCTTCACGTGGCTGGGCTAAGGCAGGAGCCCCCTCTTCACAGGGCTGGGCAAAGGCAGGAGCCCCCTCTTCACAGGGCTGGGCAAAGGCAGGAGCCCCCTCTTCATGGGGCTGGGCTAAAGCAGGAGCCCCCTCTTCACAGGGCAGGGCTGAGGCAGGAGCCCCCTCTTCACGGGGCTGGGCTGAGGCAGGAGCCCCCTCTTCACGGGGCTGGGCTGAGGCAGGAGCCCCCTCTTCACGGGGCTGGGCTGAGGCAGGAGCCCCCTCTTCATGGGGCTGGGCTGAGGCAGGAGCCCCCTCTTCACGGGGCTGGGCAGCACTCTGAAGACTCTCTGGCTGGGCAGCGCTCTGAAGACTCTCTGGCTGGGCAGCGCTCTGAAGACTCTCTGGCTGGGCAGCGCTCTGAAGACTCTCTGGCTGGGCAGCGCTCTGAAGACTCTCTGGCTGGGCAGCGCTCTGAAGACTCCCTGGGGCTAGACCCTCTGAACCCCTCACTGGGGCTGGACGCTCTGAAGAACCCCCTCTTGGGGCTGGACGCTCTGAAGAACCCCCTCTTGGGGCTGGACGCTCTGAAGAACCCCCTCTTGGGGCTATACGCTCTGAAAAACCCCTCTTGGGGCTGGACGCTCTGAAGAACCCCCTCTTGGGGCTGGACGCTCTGAAGAACCCCCTCTTGGGGCTGGACGCTCTGAACCCCCTCTTGGGGCTGGACATTCTGAAGAACCCCCTCTTGGGGCTGGACACTCTGAAGAACCCCCTCTTGGGGCTGGACACTCTGAAGAACCCCCTCCTGGGGCTGGATACTCTGAAGAACCCCCTCCTGGGGCGACAGGCTCGGAAACTCCTCCTGGGGCAACAGGCTCGGAAACTTTAGGTGGAAGACCAGTTTTGTGACAGATGGTATTAAAGATTGGAGATGCACTTTGCCTCCATTTCTTGGTTTTCGAATGAGACAAGTTAGAATAAAATGTCCTTGACCCCCACAATACAGGCAAAGTTTATTGTCTCTGCAATGCTGGCGCTCTGTTTCTGAGAGGCTAGGTCGAGGGAAACTTTGGAACCTGCCTCTTGTCTGTGGAGGAGAGGTGCCCCTATCATGCCTAGTCTATGGGTCAGAAGAAAACTCCTTTGCTGGAGCTATTTTACTGGGGTCCACCAGTCTCCCCAGGAATTCAGGTAGAATGCATGGAATACTGGATACTAAAGTATGTAGCTGGTCTAACTTTTCCTTTAAAATCCCCAGTTGTAAAAAATCTAAAGAAGGTGATGTCCTGGGAGCTGAGGGGTTAATGAGCTGTGAGAAAACTCCCTCAGGCAGACTGCAATTATCTCCCCTGCTGTTTATTTTTGGCCAGTTCATACTGTCAGAATCTGTTTGGATTTCCCATTGTGAGAACATATTAGCAGAGACTGATGTTCACCTTACAATAGCAAGTTTATTAAAGCAGTGTACAATTGTAAACAATAAATATAAACCAGGAATAACTAGAGAACACAAAATTAAAGGGAGAGCTGAGGGGACATGGGATGCCAGGAGACTGTGAATACACGGGATGCCAGGAGACTGTGAGTACATGAAAATGGTGTAGACTGTGGAAATACTATAGACACTGTGGACTGTGAAGGCACTTTACAATAGGATTGTTCAGTAGCGGATATTGCACCAAAGCAGGATGCACTTGAACAGGGAATGCAGGGTTGCAGGATTGCACTGTGGTAGAGTATGTAACATACCAGGATAACACGATTGCACTGTAGCAGAATCACAGGATAGCACTGTGGTAGAGTATGCACTGTAGCAGGATAACAGGATTGCACTGTAGCTGGATCACAGGATAGCACTGTGGTAGAGTGTGCAACATACCAGGATAACAGGATTGCACTGTAGCAGGATCACAGGATAGCACCGTGGTAGAGTATGCACTGTAGCAGGATAACAGGATTGCACTGTAGCTGGATCACAGGATAGCACTGTGGTAGAGTATGCACTGTAGCAGGATAACAGGATTGCACTGTAGCTGGATCACAGGATAGCACTGTGGTAGAGTATGCACTGTAGCAGGATAACAGGATTGCACTGTAGCTTGATCACAGGATAGCACTGTGGTAGAGTATGCACTGTAGCAGGATAACAGGATTGCACTGTAGCTGGATCACAGGATAGCACTGTGGTAGAGTATGCACTGTAGCAGGATAACAGGATTGCACTGTAGCTTGATCACAGGATAGCACTGTGGTAGAGTATGCACTGTAGTAGGATAACAGGATTGCACTGTAGCTGGATCACAGGATAGCGATGTGGTAGAGTATGCACTGTAGCAGGATAACAGGACTGCACTGTAGCTGGATCACAGGATAGCACTGTGGTAGAGTATGCACTGTAGCAGGATAATAGGATTGCACTGTAGCTGGATCACAGGATAGCACTGTGGTAGAGTATGCACTGTAGCAGGATAACAGGATTGCACTGTAGCTGGATCACAGGATAGCGCTGTGGTAGAGTATGCACTGTAGCAGGATAACAGGATTGCTTTGCAGCTGGATCACAGGATAGCGCTGTGGTAGAGTACGCACTGTAGCAGGATAACAGGATTGCACTGTAGCTGGATCACAGGATAGCACCGTGGTAGAGTATGCACTGTAGCAGGATAACAGGATTGCACTGTAGCAGGATCACAGGATAGCACTGTGGTAAAGTATGCACTGTAGCAGGATAACAGGATTGCACTGTAGCTGGATCACAGGATAGCACTGTGGTAGAGTATGCACTGTAGCAAGATAACAGGATTGCACTGTAGCTGGATCACAGGATAGCACTGTGGTAGTGTATGCACTGTAGCAGGATAACAGGATTGCACTGTAGCTGGATCACAGGATAGCACTGTGGTAGAGTATGCACTGTAGCAGGATAACAGGATTGCACTGTAGATGGATCACAGGATAGCACTGTGGTAGAGTATGCACTGTAGCAGGATAACAGGATTGTATTGTAGCAGGATCACAGGATAGCACTGTGGTAGAGTATGCACTGTAGCAGGATAACAGGATTGCACTGTAGCTGGATCACAGGATAGCACTGTGGTAGAGTATGCACTGTAGCAGGATAACAGGATTGCACTGTAGATGGATCACAGGATAGCACTGTGGTAGAGTATGCACTGTGCAGGATAACAGGATTGTATTGTAGCAGGATCACAGGATAGCACTGTGGTAGAGTATGCACTGTAGCAGGATAACAGGATTGCACTGTAGCTGTTATGATTCCAGCACTCTGGTCAGAGGAGATCTTATGGCAAGGACCGGAGTACTGGAACGGAATGCTGGGGAAGGAAGCAGGACAGGAAAATAGCCCCTGGCGCCCTAACTCTGTTGTCTCACCCGTGTTGTCAGAAATCCCCTACGAGACTATGGTTTCTTGAGCCCTTGGCAGCCGCGTTTGAAGGGCGGATTATGTCTGCCCAACTTCGATGCCCCCCGGTCTTAATGAGAGACAAAGGGAAACCCGAGACAGGGTGATAACAAGAGGCCCTCTAACTAAACAACCAGGCCAGGGGCTAAGCAAACTCAAAACTATAATATGTGCGGAGAAACCGCCAGGGAAAAGGACAACCAAAATATCCACTTGTCCAAGTCTCCTACCCGGCACCGCCGAGCACCAGAGAGGACTTGTGGAAGCGGAACCCTCCGCAAATGCTCCAAACACAAAATATAAAAGGTAAAGCGGCTGAGCCGCAACACACGGCAGAGCCGCAACTCACGAACACCACTGGATATAAAACGGTGATCAGTCAGGACTCCAGGGAACCAAACGACCTCTTGGGATGAGATGACAACTCCCGAATACCGGACTTCTGAGGACTGGAATGACCGGATACAGCAGGACTGGAAACAGACTCTCAGCAAACAAAGGCAACATGCAGGAAGCTATTACCGGCGTCTGTGAGAAGCCCTGGGAGTGTATTTAACAAGGAGTCCTCCAATCAGCTGCTAAAGGCTGATTAGAATAAATGCCGTGCAGCTGCCTTGCTGCACGGCCAGAGAGCAGGTGAAATCTTAATTTCCTAAAGCCTAGCAACGGGGAACGCGGTCCGCCAGTGGCGTCCCCGTTGCTAGGGTCCGTGCGGCTCAGCGCGCCCGGCGTCTAGCGTTGCTAGGGAGCCGGCGGCTGTATGCGCACGGCGTCTCTAGTTGCTAGGCGCCGGGCCGCGCAGACAAGCAGACCCCGGCGCCTAACAGTACCCCCCCCTTGAGGAGGGGTCAAGGAACCCCTAAAGCCAGGTTTCTGAGGAAATTCCCGAAAAAATGCCCTCTTGAGCCTCGGGGCATGAAGATCCTTATCCAGGACCCAAGACTTTTCCTCTGGACCATAGCCTTTCCAGTGAACTAGAAAATACAGCCGACCCCGGGACAATTTGAAATCGAGAACTTTCTCTACCAAGAACTCCTGTTGTCCCTGTACATCCACTGGAGATCTACCCTGAGAGATCTTCAGAGGAAATCTACTGGAAGAAACGTATTGTTTCAACAGGGAACAATGAAACGTATTTCCAATCCTGAGAGATCTTGGTAAACGTAACCGAAAGGCAACTGGGTTGACTCTTTTAATAATAAGAAATGGCCCAATAAATTTGGGTCCCAGTCTAGCCGAGGATTGTCGAAGCCTGATGTTGCGAGTCGACAACCACACCCTATCTCCCACCTTAAAAGTGCAAGGACGTCGGAGCCTGTCAGAAAATTTCTTCTCTCGAAAGGCCGCTTTTCTGAGAGCAAGGTGCACCTTTTTCCAAATGGCTCTGAGATGGGAGGTTAAGGTTAGCGAGGAGACTGAGGAATGATGAAAAAAAGAATTAGCTCTGGGGTGAAAACCAAAAACTGAAAAGAATGGAGACTCTTTAGTGGAGGAATGACAAGAATTATTGTAAGCAAATTCAGCCAACGGAAGAAACTCGGACCAATCATTCTGGAGTTTGGCTGAATACAAGCGCAAATATTGTTTCAATGATTGGTTAACTCGTTCGGTTTGCCCGTTGGATTGTGGGTGGTAACCGGATGTTAACGACAATTTCATCTTCAATGAGGCACAAAAACATTTCCAGAATTGTGCGATGAATTGTGGACCCCGATCAGAAACAATATCAGTAGGCAACCCATGAAGCCTGAATACATGGCGGAGAAACAAAACTGCCAACCCTTGGGCAGAAGGCAATCGGGGAAGAGCAATAAAATGAGCCATTTTACTAAAACGGTCCACTACCACCCATATGACTCGGAATCCGGCTGAAAGGGGAAGGTCAACCACAAAATCCATGGAAATATGAGACCACGGCCTGAGAGGAACATTTAAGGGCATAAGTTACCCGATGGGCAAGGAACGGGGAACCTTATGCTGTGCACAAACCTGACATGAATAAACAAATTCCTTGACGTCTTTAGAAAGACCAGGCCACCATACTGAGCGAGAGACTAACTCCAATGTCTTAGAGACTCCTGGATGCCCTGAAACTTTGTTATCATGGAATTCCGTTAAAACAGTGGCTCTCAAAAACTCAGGGACGTAAAGACGACCAGCAGGAGTAATTCTAGGAGCTTGGTGTTGAAGCTGTTTTAACTGGGTAAATAAATCTTGTGTGAGGCCCGCCCAGATGACCGAAGATGGAAGTATGGGGGTAACAGGATTGTTATTGTGAACCGGAAGAAAGCTACGTGACAGGGCATCAGCCTTAGTATTCTTGGAACCAGGCCTGAAAGTGATTATAAATTTGAAACGCGTAAAAAATAATGCCCAACGTGCCTGCCGGGCATTAAGCCGCTTAGCCGATTCAATGTATTGCAGGTTCTTATGGTCAGTCAATACCGAAATAGTATGTTTTGCTCCCTCCAGCCAATGCCTCCACTCCTCGAAAGCCCACTTTACCGCCAGTAACTCCCGATTACCAACGTCATAGTTGGATTCAGCGGAGGAGAATTTCCTGGACATAAAGGCACAAGGATGTAACTCCAGAGACTCCGGATCCTTTTGAGAAAGGATAGCCCCCACTCCAACCTCCGAGGCATCAACCTCCACCACAAAGGGCAATTCCGGATTAGGATGTCTGAGGACTGGAGCCGAGACAAAGGCTTGTTTCAAGGCCCGGAAGGACAACTCAGCTTCACGCAACCAGTTGGTAGGATCCGCTCTTTTCTTTGTCAGAGCTACAATGGGAGCAACCAGGTCAGAAAAAGAATGAATGAACCTCCTATAATAATTCGCAAACCCTAAAAAGCGCTGAATTGCTTTTAAATTGGTGGATTGTGCCCAACTAAGGATGGCCTGGAGTTTCTTTGGTTCCATGGAAAATCCCTGAGAGGAAATTATGTACCCTAAAAAAGATACTTCCGTGACATGAAACTCACACTTCTCCAGCTTGGCATATAAATGATTCTCGCGTAACTTTTGAAGAACCAGACGCACCTGGGTAACATGTTGTTCCATTGATTCAGAAAAAATCAGGATGTCGTCTAAGTAAACGACCACGAATTTCCCTAGGAAGTCACGGAGCACATCGTTAATGAGGTCTTGAAAAACTGCCGGAGCATTGGACAGGCCGAACGGCATCACCAGGTATTCGTAGTGACCCGACTGAGTACTGAAGGCCGTTTTCCACTCATCTCCTGATTTAATTCGGATGAGGTTGTACGCTCCTCTAAGGTCAATTTTAGAAAAAATCACAGCAGAACGTAACTGATCAAAGAGTACAGAAATCAACGGCAAAGGATAGGTGTTTTTAACTGAGATCTTATTCAGGGCTCTAAAATCAATGCAAGGTCTAAGCGAGCCATCCTTTTTCTCCACAAAGAAGAAGCCTGCACTTAAAGGAGATTTTGATGGTCTAATAAATCCTTTCTCAAGGCTCTCCTTTACATAATCATTCATAGCCGCAGTTTCTGGCCCGGATAATGCATATAATCTTCCCTTTGGCAATGCGGCACCAGGAATTAACTCAATAGCACAATCATAAGGCCGATGGGGAGGCAGAATGTCCGCATTGCCTTTGGAGAAAACATCAGCAAACTCCTGGTATTCCACCGGAATGAGTTCTGGAATGATAGCTGCTACTCTGACTGGAAACGTGATACATTCCTTATCACAAAAAGTACCCCATTGTGAAATCTCCCCCGACCGCCAATCAATGGTGGGATTATGAAAGGCCAGCCAAGGGTGACCCAGAACAACTGGAACTGCTGGGCAATGTGTAAGAAAGAACTCGATTTTCTCGGAATGTAGAGCTCCTACTGTAAGTAGTACAGGGGGTGTATGGAGAGAAATAATCCCATTAGACAGCGGACTCCCATCTAAGCCATGCGTGGTGACACACCTACCCAAAGGTAACTGAGGAATGCCTAAGGCCTTAGCCCAAGTTAAATCCATAAAGTTTCCTGCAGCTCCACTGTCAACAAAAGCCGACACCGAAGAACTGAGGCTGCCAAAGGAAACTTTAACTGGGACTAAAAGGGAGTTATTCGAGGAGATAAGCTGCAGACCTAGGTGAACCCCCTCACAATTCACCTGGTCAAAGCGTTTCCCGACTTGTTCGGACAATTACGAGCAAAATGTCCCTTACCCCCACAGTACAGACAAAGACCAGAATTTTGCCTTCTGGCTCTTTCTTCAGGAGACAGCCGGGAGAGACCCATCTGCATGGGCTCCTCTACGTCTTCAGGAATGGAATATACACACGGACTTGACCTTACAGGTGCTCCTTTTTCATCCCTCCGCTCTCTGAGACGACGATCAATCTTAATAGAAAGCTCCATGAGTTTATCGAGAGTCTCAGGAGCGGGGTACTGAAGGAGACTGTCTTTTATAGACTCTGATAAGCCGAGGCGAAACTGACTGCGCAGGGCTGGGTCATTCCAGCCACAGTCGTTCGACCAACGGCGAAACTCCGTACAATAAACCTCCGCAGGATTTCTACCCTGTCTGAGAGCGCGCAACTGACTTTCAGCGGACGCCTCTCTATCAGGGTCATCATACAAGAGCCCTAAAGACTCAAAAATAGCGTCAACTGACAACAATGCCTTATCCTCTGCTCTTAAACCAAATGCCCAGGTCTGAGTATCCCCCAGGAGCAAAGAAATAATAATCCCGACCCGCTGAGATTCAGTACCCGAGGAAGTCGGTCTTAAACGAAAATAAAGCTTACAGGATTCTTTAAAATTAAAAAACTCTTTTCTATCACCAGAAAAACGGTCAGGCAAATGCATCTTTGGTTCAGGGACTACCCTTGGGGAAGCTCGCAAAAGATCTTCCTGCGACTTCACCCGAAGAGAAAGATCCTGAACCATCTGAGTAAGTTCTTGAATCTGGCTGACTAAGAGCTGACCAGGATTTGGCCCTAAACCTGTTGGATTCATGAGGCCGATAAACTCTCACAAAACTGAATGAGAAAAAATTAAACCCCGTTTAATTTTAAGTTTTGGTATGGCCGGTAATAATGTTATGATTCCAGCACTCTGGTCAGAGGAGATCTTATGGCAAGGACCGGAGCACTGGAACGGAATGCTGGGGAAGGGAGCAGGACAGGAAAATAGCCCCTGGCGCCCTAACTCTGTTGTCTCACCCGTGTTGTCAGAAATCCCCTGCGAGACTATGGTTTCTTGAGCCCTTGGCAGCCGCATTTGAAGGGCGGATTATGTCTGCCCAACTTCGATGCCCCCCGGTCTTAATGAGAGACAAAGGGAAACCCGAGACAGGGTGATAACAAGAGGCCCTCTAACTAAACAACCAGGCCAGGGGCTAAGCAAACTCAAAACTATAATATGTGCAGAGAAACCGCCAGGGAAAAGGACAACCAAAATATCCACTTGTCCAAGTCTCCTACCCGGCACCGCCGAGCACCAGAGAGGACTTGTGGAAGCGGAACCCTCCGCAAATGCTCCAAACACAAAATATAAAAGGTAAAGCGGCTGAGCCGCAACACACGGCAGAGCCGCAACTCACGATCACCACTGGATATAAAACGGTGATCAGTCAGGACTCCAGGGAACCAAACGACCTCTTGGGATGAGATGATAACTCCCGAATACCGGACTTCTGAGGACTGGAATGACCGGATACAGCAGGACTGGAAACAGACTCTCAGCAAACAAAGGCAGCATGCAGGAAGCTATTACCGGCGTCTGTGAGAAGCCCTGGGAGTGTATTTAACAAGGAGTCCTCCAATCAGCTGCTAAAGGCTGATTAGAATAAATGCCGTGCAGCTGCCTTGCTGCACGGCCAGAGAGCAGGTGAAATCTTAATTTTCTAAAGCCTAGCAACGGGGAACGCGGTCCGCCAGTGGCGTCCCCGTTGCTAGGGTCCGTGCGGCTCAGCGCGCCCGGCGTCTAGCGTTGCTAGGGAGCCGGCGGCTGTACGCGCACGGCGTCTCTAGTTGCTAGGCGCCGGGCCGCGCAGACAAGCGGACCCCGGCGCCTAACAGTAGCTGGATCACAGGATAGCACTGTGGTAGAGTGTGCAACATACCAGGATAACAGGATTGCACTGTAGCAGGATCACAGGATAGCACCGTGGTAGAGTATGCACTGTAGCAGGATAACAGGATTGTACAGAAGCAGGATCACATGATAGCACTGTGGTAGAGTATGCACTGTAGCAGGATAACAGGATTGCACTGTAGCTGGATCACAGGATAGCACTGTGGTAGAGTATGCACTGTAGCAGGATAACAGGATTGCACTGTAGCTTGATCACAGGATAGCACTGTGGTAGAGTATGCACTGTAGTAGGATAACAGGATTGCACTGTAGCTGGATAAAAGGATAGCGATGTGGTAGAGTATGCACTGTAGCAGGATAACAGGACTGCACTGTAGCTGGATCACAGGATAGCACTGTGGTAGAGTATGCACGGTAGCAGGATAACAGGATTGCACTGTAGCTGGATCACAGGATAGCACTGTGGTAGAGTATGCACTGTAGCAGGATAACAGGATTGCACTGTAGCTGGATCACAGGATAGCGCTGTGGTAGAGTATGCACTGTAGCAGGATAACAGGATTGCACTGCAGCTGGATCACAGTATAGCGCTGTGGTAGAGTACGCACTGTAGCAGGATAACAGGATTGCACTGTAGCTGGATCACAGGATAGCACCGTGGTAGAGTATGCACTGTAGCAGGATAACAGGATTGTACTGTAGCAGGATCACAAGATAGCACTGTGGTAGAGTATGCACTGTAGCAGGATAACAGGATTGCACTGTAGCTGGATCACAGGATAGCACTGTGGTAGAGTATGCACTGTAGCAGGATAACAGGATTGCACTGTAGCTGGATCACAAGATAGCACTGTGGTAGAGTATGCACTGTAGCAGGATAACAGGATTGCACTGTAGCTGGATCACAGGATAGCACTGTGGTAGAGTATGCACTGTAGCAGGATAACAGGATTGCACTGTGGTAGAGTATGCACTGTAGCAGGATAACAGGATTGTACTGTAGCAGGATCACAGGATAGCACTGTGGTAGAGTATGCACTGTAGCAGGATAACAGGATTGCACTGTAGCTGGATCACAGGATAGCACTGTGGTAGAGTATGCACTGTAGCAGGATAACAGGATTGTACTGTAGCAGGATCACAGGATAGCACTGTGGTAGAGTATGCACTGTAGTAGGATAACAGGATTGCACTGTAGCTGGATAAAAGGATAGCGATGTGGTAGAGTATGCACTGTAGCAGGATAACAGGACTGCACTGTAGCTGGATCACAGGATAGCACTGTGGTAGAGTATGCACGGTAGCAGGATAACAGGATTGCACTGTAGCTGGATCACAGGATAGCACTGTGGTAGAGTATGCACTGTAGCAGGATAACAGGATTGCACTGTAGCTGGATCACAGGATAGCGCTGTGGTAGAGTATGCACTGTAGCAGGATAACAGGATTGCACTGCAGCTGGATCACAGTATAGCGCTGTGGTAGAGTACGCACTGTAGCAGGATAACAGGATTGCACTGTAGCTGGATCACAGGATAGCACCGTGGTAGAGTATGCACTGTAGCAGGATAACAGGATTGTACTGTAGCAGGATCACAGGATAGCACTGTGGTAGAGTATGCACTGTAGCAGGATAACAGGATTGCACTGTAGCTGGATCACAGGATAGCACTGTGGTAGAGTATACACTGTAGCAGGATAACAGGATTGCACTGTAGCTGGATCACAAGATAGCACTGTGGTAGAGTATGCACTGTAGCAGGATAACAGGATTGCACTGTAGCTGGATCACAGGATAGCACTGTGGTAGAGTATGCACTGTAGCAGGATAACAGGATTGCACTGTAGCTGGATCACAGGATAGCACTGTGGTAGAGTATGCACTGTAGCAGGATAACAGGATTGTACTGTAGCAGGATCACAGGATAGCACTGTGGTAGAGTATGCACTGTAGCAGGATAACAGGATTGCACTGTAGCTGGATCACAGGATAGCACTGTGGTAGAGTATGCACTGTAGCAGGATAACAGGATTGTACTGTAGCAGGATCACAGGATAGCACTGTGGTAGAGTATGCACTGTAGCAGGATAACAGGATTGCACTGTAGCTGGATCACAGGATAGCACTGTGGTAGAGTATGCACTGTAGCAGGATAACAGGATTGTACTGTAGCAGGATCACAGGATAGCACTGTGGTAGAGTATGCACTGTAGTAGGATAACAGGATTGCACTGTAGCTGGATAAAAGGATAGCGATGTGGTAGAGTATGCACTGTAGCAGGATAACAGGACTGCACTGTAGCTGGATCACAGGATAGCACTGTGGTAGAGTATGCACGGTAGCAGGATAACAGGATTGCACTGTAGCTGGATCACAGGATAGCACTGTGGTAGAGTATGCACTGTAGCAGGATAACAGGATTGCACTGTAGCTGGATCACAGGATAGCGCTGTGGTAGAGTATGCACTGTAGCAGGATAACAGGATTGCACTGCAGCTGGATCACAGTATAGCGCTGTGGTAGAGTACGCACTGTAGCAGGATAACAGGATTGCACTGTAGCTGGATCACAGGATAGCACCGTGGTAGAGTATGCACTGTAGCAGGATAACAGGATTGTACTGTAGCAGGATCACAGGATAGCACTGTGGTAGAGTATGCACTGTAGCAGGATAACAGGATTGCACTGTAGCTGGATCACAGGATAGCACTGTGGTAGAGTATACACTGTAGCAGGATAACAGGATTGCACTGTAGCTGGATCACAAGATAGCACTGTGGTAGAGTATGCACTGTAGCAGGATAACAGGATTGCACTGTAGCTGGATCACAGGATAGCACTGTGGTAGAGTATGCACTGTAGCAGGATAACAGGATTGCACTGTAGCTGGATCACAGGATAGCACTGTGGTAGAGTATGCACTGTAGCAGGATAACAGGATTGTACTGTAGCAGGATCACAGGATAGCACTGTGGTAGAGTATGCACTGTAGCAGGATAACAGGATTGCACTGTAGCTGGATCACAGGATAGCACTGTGGTAGAGTATGCACTGTAGCAGGATAACAGGATTGTACTGTAGCAGGATCACAGGATAGCACTGTGGTAGAGTATGCACTGTAGTAGGATAACAGGATTGCACTGTAGCTGGATAAAAGGATAGCGATGTGGTAGAGTATGCACTGTAGCAGGATAACAGGACTGCACTGTAGCTGGATCACAGGATAGCACTGTGGTAGAGTATGCACGGTAGCAGGATAACAGGATTGCACTGTAGCTGGATCACAGGATAGCACTGTGGTAGAGTATGCACTGTAGCAGGATAACAGGATTGCACTGTAGCTGGATCACAGGATAGCGCTGTGGTAGAGTATGCACTGTAGCAGGATAACAGGATTGCACTGCAGCTGGATCACAGTATAGCGCTGTGGTAGAGTACGCACTGTAGCAGGATAACAGGATTGCACTGCAGCTGGATCACAGGATAGCACCGTGGTAGAGTATGCACTGTAGCAGGATAACAGGATTGTACTGTAGCAGGATCACAGGATAGCACTGTGGTAGAGTATGCACTGTAGCAGGATAACAGGATTGCACTGTAGCTGGATCACAGGATAGCACTGTGGTAGAGTATGCACTGTAGCAGGATAACAGGATTGCACTGTAGCTGGATCACAAGATAGCACTGTGGTAGAGTATGCACTGTAGCAGGATAACAGGATTGCACTGTAGCTGGATCACAGGATAGCACTGTGGTAGAGTATGCACTGTAGCAGGATAACAGGATTGCACTGTAGCTGGATCACAGGATAGCGCTGTGGTAGAGTATGCACTGTAGCAGGATAACAGGATTGCACTGTAGCTGGATCACAGGATAGCGCTGTGGTAGAGTATGCACTGTAGCAGTTCTATGGATAATTTAGCAGTAGAGACCAGCATAACCATGACCAGGAACTGAGACAACTTTGACACGATGAACTGGCAACAGGGAGCCTGTGTGGCTGGCCTAGGTAGTGAGTTCTGGTGCTGCTCACAGCTGTGGTAACAGCTGATAAGCTGCAGATACAGAGCAGAGTGCTGAGACCCAGAGCAGAGAGCGCCACCCCAGGCATGGAGGAGAAACTGCATGGATCGTGACACCCATTATATAAATCACTTGTGAGGCCACACCTTGAATACTGTGTACAATTCTGGGCACCTTACTACTAAAAGGATATCCTGGAGCTAGAAAAGGTTCAAAGGCGGGCGACCAAACTAATTAAGGGTATGGAGACGCTGGAATACGAGGAAAGGCTTGCAAGACTAGGCATGTTTACACTGGAAAAGAGGAGATTAAGAGGGGACTTGATCAACATTTACAAATATATAAGGGGACAATATACAGATCTTGCGCAGGACCTGTTTTTGGTTAGATCAACACAGAGAACTCGTGGACACTCGCTCAGGTTAGAGGAGAGGAAATTCTGCACAATACAGCGTAAAGGCTTTTTTACGGTAAGGACGATACATGTTTGGAATTCCCTGCCTGAGGGAGTTGTAATGGCTGACTCAGTCAACACCTTTAAGAATGGGTTAGATAAATTCCTAATGGATAAGGATATCCAGGGTTACGGGGCATAGTCACGCACTATGGTTGTTATAAAAAAGAGGGGTAAAACGTAACGGCAGTCATCAACTTCAGTCAAAATTTTATACAAAATAATCATGCAAAAGAGACCACAAATAGGTTGAACTCGATGGACAATTGTCTTTTTTCAACCTTATATACTATGTTACTATGTTACTATGTTTGTTACTTATAGCATTTTTCTACTTAGTGAGTGTTAATTGGAAATGCTCCCAGAATATCACACTCCACAATAGCGTAGTAGAAAGATAATTTTTCACATTTAATTAAGTACATAAAATATATCCATGGTTTAAAACGAGCAGGTATCGCATGTACAAGAAACAAATGATATAGAAGCTTATCTGTCCCTAAAAATAGGGTCCAGGATATCTCCCTTCATATTTACTTTAGTACATAAATTAAACCCATGGTTTAAAATGAGCAGGTATCACACGTACAAGAAACAATTGATATAAAAGCTTATCTGTCCATCAAAAGAGGGTCCAGGGTAACTCCCGACGTGTTTCGTCGTAATGCAAAGGTCTTCATCTAAATTTCATTCTATGTCCCCACCATCATTTTCTGGGCATTAGTAGGCACTGATTACTTCTATTTTTTACACACACACACACACACACACACACACACACACACACACACATATAATTTATTATTTTTTTGTGACACTGTGACAGTGAAGATGATGAGGATATTGATGCTGAGGATTTTGTTTGTGTAAATCATGCACCAGTGGAAAAAGTTGTTGCGCATGATTTGAAAGAGCCCACTTTCATGCCGGTGCAAAATACAAAAAAAGCCACCTCTTATTTGTGGAATTATATCTACCCAAATCCGGACAACAACTGTCAAGCCATCTGTACCATTTGTAAAGCAAGAGTAAATAGAGGGACCTTAACCATCTAGGAACCTCCTCCCTGGTAGGTCACTTACAGCACATTCATCCAAAGTTTTTGTAAAATTCAAGAAACTTTGGAAAAAACATAACACTCAGTCCAGCATCAACTACCTCCCTTCTCTCTGTTAGTTCTAAGTGCCTGCTATCTCCACCACCAAAACCTTGATCATCAACATCCTCAATCATGATCGGAAGTGGTCCTGCTTACAATTTCATAAGTATGACTGGCTCCTCTCCTATCAGGGATTCCTGGGAAGGATCCTTGAGTGGTACACCTGTTGCTGCTGTTGTGAGTGGATCTGCCTCCTAGAAGGGGCCCTAGAAGAGGCGCAAGTATGACAGCAGTTGCACAGTGGATTACTGATGCCATAGCAGCTATGCTAGTATTAGATGTGCGTCCAGTATTCACCATTAATGCAGTGGGTTTTAGACACTTAATTGAGGTCCTGTGTCCCCGATACCAAATCCAATCTAAATTCCACTTCACTAGAAAAGCAATTCCCAGTCTGTACAAGGACATAAAAAAACCTTTTTAGTGTCCTCTGAAATGCCGTTGTACCCACTGTCCACCTAGCCACAAATATGTGGACAAGCGGGACAGGGCAAACTAAAGATACATTACTGTGACAGCCCACTGGGTAGGTGTATTGCCTTCAGCAGCACAAACAGCAGCAGCATCTAACAAATGGATACAGTATGATTTCCGAACAGTCAGGATCCTGGTGGTCGAAATACAGATGCCGGAATCCCAACAGTCAAAATCCCAACATTGAGCGCAATGTGCCCCCTTGCAGACTCATACACTATTATATTGTCCCTTGGGTGGTGGCGTGGATCACCACCCTAGTGGGAATACTGGGTGGTGGTTGGGATTTCGACCGCCAGCATTTCAACCGCTGTCAGGATTCCGACATTGGCATTTCAACGACCAGGATCCTGACTGTGGTGAACTTAATTGAATTCCTAACAAATGGCAGCTCATTCAGAGACAGGCTACTCTGTATAACACTGGTTTCACTAAGAGGCAATATATTCATTATGAGGGTGAGGGACAATTCCTTCTTGCACCTCTTTTCTTTGCATTATGGTCTTGTGTAGATGTTTTCATAGTTTATTAATCTGCCACCCTGTCTGCCACTGCTGTGCAATTCTGTTTCCTAGATGTGCCATGTTGGAAGTTTAAGTGCCACATGTTTGTGCCGCCCACTGCTGCCGCTTAGCTTAGTCATCCAGCTACTGTATCTTGGTACAACATTTTGGCCTAAACTAGATGAAAACAATATTGTGAGGTGGTCAAAATTGGCTGGAAATGACTGAAAATTAATGTTATTGAGGTTAATAATACTGTAGAAACAAAAACAGGTCCATACTCTGTGATTTTTAGATGTTTTTATGATTTTTTTGTGAAAAATACAGATCCAAAACCAAAACCAAAATACACAAGGGCAGGTTTGGCAAAACTCAAAACACAAGATACGGATACAACACCAAAACCAAAACACGGGGGCCAGCGCACATCTTTAATTAAAACACCATTCATGATATACAGTATTGGACAATGTTGTATTGACTTTGGCCTGAAACAATAAAATATCAGTGTCCTATAGGCTTCACTTGAAAAAAATATATAAATAAATGTGCTGAATGCTACTGTACAGTATATTCAGTGCACATGGTGTGGTCGATTTAGCATTACTAATGTATTTAGGAGTAATTGGTGTACTATTAGGGGCGGGCAGCCATTGGAAGAGATGAACTGGCATGAGTGAGAGGAAATGTGGGAATAGAAGTTTGCTGAGAAGTAGAAAGTGCAATTAAAGTGCGAGAGAAGATTGCTGTGAGAACAGGAGGGAAGAGGGCAAGGAGGAGACAGGGGAGACAGACAAGTGACATGATGCACAAGCAGGTTGAAGGTGGCCCGATGGCAGGAAGTAAACAAAGGAGAGATTACCAAAGTTTGAGGCAGGGGGTGGAAGAGCAGCCTCAAGTTATGTGGTGGAAGGTTATACTTTGATAAACAGGTGAGTTTTTAGTGCCGGTTTGAAGTTTTGCAAGGTCCGGAGAGTCTATTAGAGCAATAGAGCTTGTTCCAGTGAAGGAGGGCAGCACAGGCATAATCTTGGATTCGCACATGGGATGCAGTGACCAGGGTAGAGTAGAGTCAACAGTCATTGGACAACCAGAGAGGGTGGGAGGGAGTATGCAGGGAGATGAGGCTGGAGATGTAGGGAGCAGTGGAGTTAGGGTCTTGCATGTGAGGGTAAAGAGTTTGAAGAGGATTGTGCAGGGGAATGGGACCCAGTGCAGATTTTGTCAAAGGGGAGTGGCAGATGTGGAGTGTCAGGAGAGGAAGATAAATCTAGCTGAAGAGTTGAGAACAGATCAGAGGGGAGCAAGATTGGAGCATGGAAGGCCAGTGAGGAGAATGTTGCAATAGTCAAGCCATGATATGACCAGTGATTCCATAATAAGTTTATTAGCACTCTGGGAGAGTGACGGCCTTATGTGAGTGATGTTACATAGCCGGAACCAACAGAAATGAGACAGAGATTGGACATGGGGAGCAAAAGGAGCAAAGGCGAGGGAGAAGTCAAGAGTGATGCCCAAGCAGCAGAGTTGTGGAATGGGAAGATGATGGTGTTGTCAACAGTGATAGGCTATTGGGGATTTGGAGACTTTGGATGGTGGAAGTATGATGAGTTTGGTTTTGTCCATGTTGGGCTTAAGAGAGCACTCAGACATCTAGGAGGAGATGGTGGAGAGGCAGCTGGATGCCTGACAGAGGGGGAGATGTCAGCAGAGGAGAAAGATAGTTGCATATTGCTGGCATAGAGATGGAATTGAAGGCCGAAGGAGCTTATGAGTACACCAAGGGAAGAGGTGTACAAAGAGAAGAAAATGGGGCCTAGGACAGAAACCTGGGGTCACTGATGGGGAGGATGGCAGGGGGTGAGGTGGAGCTGGAGTCAGATACTGAGAAGAAGCAGTTAGTGAGGTAAGAGGTGAACCATGCAAGGACAGTGCTAGAACGGCCAATGGTCTAGAGGGTGCAGAGAAGGAGAGGATGATACACAGTGTCAAAGGGAGCATAGAGCTCTATGAGCAGAGAGAAGGGACCCCTGGATTTGACCAAAAGAATGTCATTGGTGAATATGGCCAGTGCAATTTCAGAGTGGAGTGGAGTGGAGTGAACAAAAGCCTGATTAAAGAGGATCAAGAATGGAGTTGTCAGAGAGGTACAGTAGCTGCGATACAGCAGCTGTATACCAGCAGTTCAGGAAGTTTGAAGGTAAATTGGAGAAGAGAGATGGGGCTGTAGCTAGTGGGTGAGGAAGGGTCAAGGTTGCATTTTTTAAGAATAGGTGAGAAAAGAGCATGTTTGAATGGTGAAGGAAAAATGGCAGTAGAGAGTAAAAGGTTGAAGAGATAAGCAAAGTGGGAGCAGGAACTTGAGGAAAGGAAGAGGAGGAGGCAGGATGGGAGGGTCCAAGAAGCAGTTGGAGGGGGGAGAGGATAAAATGAAGGAGTGGACTTCCTTGTCTGTGGTGGGGTGGAAGGAGCACAAGGTGGGATGGCTGAATAGAGAGAATGTTGGGGGGGGGGCGGCAGGTCCACTGAGGGGAAACAGGAGAAGATTTTGTGTTGGATTGCCTCAATTTTGTAGGAGAAGAAAGAGGCAAACTCAGTGGCAGTGGGGAAGGATGGGAGGGGAGGAGAAGGGATGAAGGAGAGTGTTGAACATATCTAAGAGGCTACAGGGAATGGAGGACTGAAGAGAGATGAGTAATTATAAAAACAATTGCTTGGTGAGGGAGAGGGAAGAG
Organism: Pseudophryne corroboree; assembly: GCF_028390025.1. NCBI lineage: Eukaryota > Metazoa > Chordata > Amphibia > Anura > Myobatrachidae > Pseudophryne > Pseudophryne corroboree. Next base: position 358,261,059 of record NC_086448.1, on the reverse strand, counting down.
CTGTAGGAAGAGAAAATAAACTTGAATGGAGGAAGTCCACCAGAGAGTGAGATTTCCTCCAGAAGTGCTTGGCAGTGAATGAGCATTTTTGCATTATCCGGGTCAGTGTGGAGTGCCAGGGTTGGAGTTTAGAATGGCAGAGGGGGATAGAGTAGATGGCAGCAACAGAATAAAATATGGAGGTGAGGGTGGAGTTATAGAAGGAGTTCGCCTTGGTGGGGGTAGGTCAGTGGCATAACTACTGCCCCCGCAGCCCTCGCGATGGCTTGGAGGCGCAGGGCTGCGGGGGCGCTGCCACTGACTTAGCGCAGATTGACATGCGGATGAGTCGTCCGCATGTCAATCTGCGGTCTCCTCTCCCTTCTTCCCTCCAACCCTCCACTGCTGCTGCCGCTGCTGTGAAAGAGGGACACGGAGGGCACAGCGCGCGCCTCTCCTGTGTCCCTCCTGCGTCTCCGGCGTGTCTAATAAATGAAGTGCCGTTCATGAGCTCTGATTGGCTCACAAACCGGCACTTCATTTAACAGACCCGCCAAAGACGCAGGAGGGACACAGGAGAGGAGCGCTCTGCCCTCCGTGTCCCTCCTTCCCAGCAGCGGGGGAGTGGGGGGGAGCTGTACCTGGGGGAGCATATTCGGCACTGGGGGAGGGGGAGCATATTTGGCACTTGGGGGGGGGGCATATGTGGCACTGAGGGGGCATATGTGGCACTGGGGGGTATATGTGTACCTGGCACATGGGGGGGGGCTATATTTGGCACTGGGGGCATGTGTGTACCTGGCACTGTGGGGGAATATCTGGCACTGGGGGCATATGTGGCACTGGGAGCACAGCCCTAGCAATAAGCATTACCCCCTAGCAACGAGCATGACACCCAGTGCATGAAAACCCTGGCAACGAGCATGACACCCAGTGCATGAAAGCCCTGGCAATGAGCATGGCACCCTGAGCATGAAAACTCCTGGCACCGTGCATGGAACCAAGAGCATGAAAACCCTGGCAACGAGCATGGAACCAAGAGCATGAAAACCCTGGCAACGAGCAGGTCATTTAAAAGTAATTAGAAGCCTTACTGTAGGACTTAATGTGTAATGGGCATTGTGGTGTGTAGCATAATGTATCACGGACATTGCGGTGTGTGGCATAATGTGTCACAGGCATTACAGTGTGTGGCATACTATATCACGGGCATTGTGGTATAATGTCTCAGGGGTATTGCAGTGTGGCATAATGTATAACGGCATTGCGTTGTGTGGCATAGGGTATAACGGGCATTGCGGTATGTGTCACAGGCATTACGGTGTGTGGTATACTATATCACTGGCATTGTGGTATGTGGTATAATGTCTCAGGGGCATTGCAGTGTGGCATAATGTATAACGGGCATTGCAATGTGTGGAATAGGGTATAACGGGCATTGCGGTATGTGTCACAGCATTAAGGTGTGTGGTTGAGACCTTGGCCCTCATTCCGAGTCGTTCGCTCGGTATTTTTCATCGCATCGCAGTGAAATTCCGCTTAGTGCGCATGCGCAATATTCGCACTGCGACTGCGCCAAGTATCTTTGCTATGAAGATAGTATTTTTACTCACGGCTTTTTCATCGCTCCGGTGATCGTAATGTGATTGACAGGAAATGGGTGTTACTGGGCGGAAACATGGCGTTTTATGGGCGTGTGGCTGAAAACGCTACCGTTTCCGGAAAAAACGCAGGAGTGGCCGGAGAAACGGGGGAGTGGTTGGGCGAACGCTGGGTGTGTTTGTGACGTCAAACCAGGAACGACAAGCACTGAACTGATCGCACAGGCAGAGTAAGTGTGGAGCTACTCTAAAACTGCTAAGTAGTTTGTGATCGCAATATTGCGAATACATCGGTCGCAATTTTAAGATGCTAAGATACACTCCCAGTAGGCGGCGGCTTAGCGTGTGTAACTCTGCTAAATTCGCCTTGCGACCGATCAACTCGGAATGAGGGCCCTTGTGTGGACTTTTGCTGACTTTTGCTGACCAGCACCACCATTGCACCACCATCTACAGTCAGGACCCTGCACTTCATTTGTCTCCGTGAACCAGGACTCCACATTGGCACTGCCATCGCCTACCATTTCCATAGGAGAACCCACTCATTGGAACACGGAGCATCCATTGAACTGTGAACCAGGACTCCAACTATTGCAACTATTGCTGCCGTTGCTACACAAATTTGCATCTATGGGAGCCTCTTTAACGGAACACAGACTTGGTAACCACATCCAATTGGATGAATTATTATACACTTGGTCCGTATTCATGACTGTATTTGTGCTGGTTATATATATGCCATTTGGTGCCATTGCATATTAGTTGGTGCTAGTGTTAATTAGGTCTCAAAGTCCACCAAAGATCCAATAGTGAGATATAGATTTTATATATATATTCATTTCAGATTGATACTTTTTTATTTGTATAAGCTTTTTTAAATTATTATTAAATACACATTTGCTTAGATCTCATTGTGTCAATTAGCGCTGTATATATTTTTCCTCTCTCTTTTCACAATGGTTGGTTCAATAAGCAAGGTAACAAGACCACTCAAGTGTGTAATGTTCTCTATTTAATTCTAATTTCCCACCAGACCAGGTAGATCACAGCTTACATTAGACTGTGCCTCATTGAGTCATACTGTCTCAACATCAGTTGTAAGATGACAGACCAGGGGGAACATTGTCAAACATTGAGGTGCATAGTGTGATCATATTTTTGAATCTAAAAGGCTTTTAGGATACACATGGATGTCCCAATAATACCTAAAGCTCAAAATGTTCAAAACAAAACCTATCATTTTCCTTTGTGCCCAGAATCAACGCTCCCCCTCCTATACCCCTAACACTTAATAACACAACCTATTATTTTCTACTTAATACCTAACATCAAGGCGTTGAATGTTCTGAAGCAGCCAATAAGAATCGTACTGAAGCCATGGGTAGCTGAAGCCATGTCTATGTCTGTGTCTATAAGCTGTCACTGTGACAGCAATAGTTAATAGAATTGATGATTCTTATTGGCTGATGCTATCACATGTGAGAGCATCCATTCTGCCAGTGCCACAACCAGATATAGAGCTGGACTAAGAGCGGGCATGGGGGCAGGGCCAGCTCAAGGGTACCATTCCATTAGTGGGTGCAGTGTAGTCGACACTGGGAAACTGGACTGATCAATTCTGGTGGGTATGGCGAGATGCTCACCCACGTGATGTTCTGGAGTCTGCAGTGAGGTTGCTGCTAGACTGCCAGTGCTACCCACTACTGGGAACTGTCACAATTCCTGCATTACTACACTTCCACCAGTGGGACTGCTCTCCCAGTGTTGATGTCTGCAGTACCATTTATTATCCATCTTTTCTGAGCACTCAGTGCCAAATTATCAGCGTAGTTACTGGAGAAAAGTCTAGTGAAGCCTTTGCTTAAAGTCCTGTTAATGCTATAAGTAGATTTTCTCTGTAGTTACTACTTCTATCTATCCTGTTACTGGCTTCCAATTCAGCTCACAGGCTGCTAAGTATCTGTATTCGTACACAGTTTCCTCCCTGTTCCAAGTCTGCAGTCCAATACAGCTCCATGCTGTCTCACAGGCCAGTTGGCAACCTTTCCATTCAAACCCCTCCAGTGCAGTGTCGGCCCGAGGTGAAATTAGGCCACAAGGGTTTTTTTTTTACATTTTAAATGATGTGTTGTTATTGGGCTTTTTTAAATGCTCTGTTTAGGCTTCAGCCAATAGTTGTCAAGTGGGGAGGAGATTTTGATTTGAAACTAGTCTAAGGCAGAATATTTGCCTCTAGGTTCCTGTTTTCCCACCCTCCCACCCCATTTTGTGAGGTTTGACAGTTGGTGCACAGCTGTAAAGAACGGTTGGTTGGTTGGTTGGTTGGTTGGTTGGTTGCTTGATTAGTGGGTTGGTTGTTTGTTTGTTAAGTTTTAGGCCTTAGTTGTTGCCCTCTCCTTGCAGTGGGGCATGTCATAAACCAATTTGCGTGTATGGGAAACGGTTCCACCACCTGAACGGGTGGGTTGTGGAGTGGAGAGTTGAACACCAACACTTGGGTGTGTGTGTGTGTGTGTGTGTGTGTGTGTGTGTGTGTGTGTGTGTGTGTGTGTGTGTGTGTGTGTGTGTTTGGTTTTTCCTAGTATATTATTTAGTGCCACCACCATTTAAAATGTAAAATTAAATATAGTACATGTCAAAAAAAATTTGACAAAGATTTTAAATGCCAGCACTGTTGCCATGTCTTTAGTCTAAATTGTTAAGTTATGACTATGTAGTTGTTTACAGATACATGTAAAGGGTAACACAAAATATCCCGATAGTGAGTTTACAAGTGAGGTGCTGATGAACCACTTGATTCAAATATAATATTACTTCTCAGATTGCTGTTTGTTTCGTCTTCAGTATGAATTAGGGTATGCAGTTAACATACCGCTCGTCGGGATCCCAGCTATTTCAGTACCGACACCAGGATCCTATGCCACTGCCGGAATACCGGCAAGGTAGGTGATTTCCCCCTCTATGGCTGTCCAAGAGACCCATATAGGGAAAATATAAGAAGTGGTTTGCTAAGCTTGCAATGGGCTTCATTGCACTCGCCCCCTGCCAGCATTCTATCACCCAGGATGCCGATGTCAGTATACTGACATTCGGCTTTCCACACGGTGGTATCACATACCGATCCCTGAGCTAGATCAGAGTCAGAGTTATCACTTAAGGTCACAAAATCTTATGTACAGGAAACTTCACTATGTCAGACAGGACTCATTGTAGATGGCAAGTTAGGATAGTTAACTGTATAATTTGTTTTAGATGCTAGTTAAGCAGAAATAGCAATCCGTTGAATGGTCCTTTGGTTCCCTCCAAATCATAGGAATTGAAAATGGCATATGATTTGAGTCGTTTTTCCAACCAGTGAGAAGCCTAACACATGGTACACAGCCAATGGCGTCACAAGGCAGATGCGCGCGGGGGGGGGGGGCCTCACCCGGGTGTGACACCTGGAGGGGGTGACACCAAAATGTCAACTCCTCTGCAGTGGCTGGAGCCAGGTGCTGCAGTGTCTCCTACAGCATCTGGGTCCTGTCATAGAAGAGTAGCCAACAGAGCAGGGAGACTGTCTCCAGGGGCAGCCCAGAGCCCAGCATCACCGGAGATGAGCCCTGATTGGAGAATCCCAGCAAACAAGCTACTCACCCCCTGACCAGGGGGTCGGGGCTACACCAGCAGGTCAGGCTGCATGGAGGAGGAGGAAACTGCTGGAGACATAACATAAAGGTGACAGGGGAGAGTGGGGAGGGACTACAGAGGTACATATTTTTTGTATGCCTCTGTGTGTGTGTGTGTGTGTGTGTGTGTGTGTGTGTGTGTGTGTGTGTGTGTGTGTGTGTGTGTGTGTGTGTGTGTGTATGACAGGACATAAAGAACACTAAAATCTGGAAAAAAAAGTAACTGTCAGAAACACACTATGCCTGATAGACCGCTATGCACCCCATCCTGCGTAACTGGGTAATCAGAAACCCCTCCTACATGCACAACTGCACTTTTAAGCTAAGTACCATTGATATTAATTTTTAGTGTTAATCCAGTGTTCTCAATATCAAATATTTAAAGAGGCATACCAGTCCACACAGAAGCACAAGTGGCCTAATTGTCACATCTGTGGTTCGTATTAAATGTGTAAGCCATTACTGAATACACCTGTGTTGCTATGCATTTTATGCATTGCTAGGGCTCCCTGAGGACCAGAGTTGGAAATGCAGTATCAAATAACATGTTGAAATTAATTTTTAGCTGAGTTATATTTTCAAATAAACACTTTAGATATATTATTTTTTTAACCAAAGAAAACAAAAAATGTTGTATAGAGAGTACACAGTATGACTGCAGGTATGTATTTTATATCTGTGATCCATTTGCCATTAAATAGCCACCATATCCAATATGTTACATTGCTGTTGATTTAAAAAAATAAAAAAACTATACATTTTTTATCTTCTGTTTTTAAAGTTAAAGTCACCAGCTCCAATTCAAATGGAGGGGTGACGGGTGAAAGAAGCTGGTTTTGATCTTCTTATGGAGTCTGCAGATCTTTAAAATTTTGTTAAAAAATTTAAGTGAGGATGTAATGAAGTCCAAGTGGCTTGTAAATGACTGCCCCTTTAAAAAAATGTCTGACTTCATTACATCCCGGCCATAATTTATGAAAAATGTAAAATGTATTTTGTGCTGGCCTCACTGATAGAAGGTGAGCTGCTTGTCTTTCCTAATTGCCCTGTGGATTAATGTTGAATTTTACTTTTAAAAGCATTATCTGGAGAAAAAAAATGCAGTTTGCATATCTACAATTTATATATATTACAGTGCACGTGGTACACTTAGGTTCTGTTTACAAATGCAGGTAGCATAAACAACCCAAGTTGTTTAGTTAATGCAGATAGAAGGTATTTATGTTAATTAGTTTTGTGCAGGTAGGAGGTAGCATACCATTACATTTGTTTAATTGATGCAGATAGCAGGTATTTATGTTAATTAGTTTCACACAGTTAACATACCTGTTAAATTTGTAGAATGAATTCATGGAAGTTGCAGATATTTATGTTATAAAAATTAAAAATAGAGAAACTCCCACAACAGGATATTATTCCCGGAAAATCTATTAGGAATGTATTTCACGTATTATTATTTAATGTTTACATTGAAGAAATATTTTAACATAAAATACGTGTAGGTGGTGGTACTAGTTGATTCAATTAGATACAAGAATTCCAAAAGAAAAAAAGGATCAACTTTCTGCCAGCTGCATTCTTTCCCATTCCACAAACCGAAATATAACGTATATATATGAAAAAATTGTGAGGTCTATTGAATAACCTCAGGGATTTTATAAACATTAAACATTATAGTATAGATTTATATATGCTATATATTTATTTGTTAAAAGATATAATATACTTACCAGTTAATTATGAGGGCTTTGAAAGTATTTTAAGAAAATATTTATAATTGTATTAGTGACAGAAACATCATACTTACCTTATTTTTACTAATTCTAAAACATTACAATTTCATCAATAGGGAATATCTGTTGCTAATTGCAACAGGATCCCTAATAAAGTCACTATTTAAATTATAATATCATAATCGACTTGAGAGACCAGTCATTGTTTTGAATAGGAATGATAATATGGTATTATGTGAAGACTGCAATTATACATCCTTTCATAATAGAGGGATACACTTTGCGGATTATAATAGTAAACCTTTTGGGAGCAAAGGATCCATAATATATAGAACAACAGTACAATCATGTGGCCATATGGGAGGTATATAATACATCTTTATTGATTGTGTTATACATTTTGTAAGAATTAAACACTGTATTTGGTTTTTTATTTGTCATTACATTATTGGCAAAATGATACCTTTATATATGTTGGCAAAATGATGCCACTATATATAATGATGCCACTATATATAATTTTTTACCTCATTTACATATATAATTAATAATATTTTAAATTTATATCATGTTATACCATTGGCATGATAGATAGATATATATATATATATATATATATATATATATATATATATTCACCTTGTACAAATAATAACACATATATTCACTATTCTGTCAGGCACAATAGGAACCACACTTTTTATTTTTATTTTGCACAGGTTGTTTATTTAGTTGCAGTATTAGTCACATTTATTTGCACACTATATAACTTTATTAGTACACTTAATTCATAAAAATATTTTCACATAGATTCATACACATTTTATAATCACTTATGGAATTTTTCACCCTGACTCTTTATTCACAATTCTTTTTCATAATATCTATTTAAAGAATAGATATATTGGATTACAATAAAAATGGGGGTATAGAATATATAATATATAATAAATATTACTATAGGGGTATTATTTTTATCATAAAGTGGCTATTTAAGCTATATGTATAAAAACAATTAATTAGAAGCGGCCATAACATTTGGATATGCTATATTAATTTATAATTCCCACGTATAGTGTTATTATTGAGTGACATGAGATTTAGGCACCATACATTTTGCTATTAAGATATATAGCCACGTGGACCTGTTAGTCAGATAATCTATTAAAACACTGGTGAACCTACATTATGGTTGGAATGTTAAAAGCAAATTAGAAAAAGATATTAGAACACAGATCCATGTCATCTAGCATTATATGACCATGGGGCATATGTAGGAATATATATTTGAGATCACTTTATATAGCAGGACGCATTATTATAGCATGAATTTATTCTGTTTCACAGGACAATAGGCATAAAAGCTTGCATAACTCCAAGTATCATCGGTATTTTGAATAAAGCCGCTATAACTTATTAAAATATTCAGCATAGTGCAATAATAGCCTGACTCATTCAGGTTTTGCAAGCCAGACATATACCCAATTATATTGTATGGATATGTCTGGAACATGCTGAACACTGCAGTGTTGTTATGAACATCTTCTTTCAGCCATAAGAAAGCAACAAATGTAACAACCTATGAGTATTGAAACAGGAATTTATAAGTATCAGATATAATAGTGTTACAATTGTTACCACCATTTGAAATCATTGCTGGAAATAATCTAGCTGTTATTTATAAGCTGAAAAGTAATTTCTCTGACGTCCTAGTGGATGCTGGGAACTCCGTAAGGACCATGGGGAATAGACGGGCTCCGCAGGATACTGGGCACTCTAAAAGAAAGATTATGTATTATCTGGTGTGCACTGGCTCCTCCCTCTATGCCCCTCCTCCAGACCTCAGTTAGAATCTGTGCCCGGCCAGAGCAGGGTGCTCCTAGTGGGCTCTCCTGAGCTTGCTAGAAAGAAAGTATTTGTTAGGTTTTTTATTTTCAGTGAGATCTGCTGGCAACAGACTCACTGCTTCGTGGGACTGAGGGGAGAGAAGCAAACCTACCTGCTTGCAGCTAGCTTGTGCTTCTTAGGCTACTGGACACCATTAGCTCCAGAGGGTTCGAACACAGGGCCTGATCTCGATCGTCCGTTCCCGAAGCCGCGCCGCCGTCCCCCTTGCAGAGCCAGAAGACAGAAGAGAAGGAGATTAAATCGGCGGCAGAAGACTCCGGTCTTCATTAAGATAGTGCACAGCACTGCAGCTGTGCGCCATTGCTCCCACTGCACACCACACACTCCGGTCACTGTAGGGTGCAGGGCGCTGGGGGGGGGCGCCCTGGGCAGCAATAAGATTACCTTTTGGCACATTATGCACATAATACAGTCTGGAAAACTGTATATGTGCAAAAAACCCTGCCATTAAGATATACAAAACGCGGGAGAAGCCCGCCGCTGAGGGGGCGGGGCCTTCTTCCTCGGCACACCAGCGCCATTTTCTCTTCACAGCTCCGCTGGAAGGACGCTCCCCAGGCTCTCCCCTGCAGTATCCAGTACAAGTAGGGTAAAAAAGAGAGGGGGGGCACATAAATTTAGGTGCAAATAAGATATAAGCAGCTATTGGGAAAAATCACTCTGTATAGTGTAAATCCCTGTGTTATATAGCGCTGTGGTGTGTGCTGGCATACTCTCTCTCTGTCTCCCCAAAGGACTTTGTGGGGTCCTGTCCTCAGTCAGAGCATTCCCTGTGTGTGCGGTGTGTCGGTACGGACGTGTCGACATGTTTGATGAGGAGGGTTACGTGGAGGCGGAGCAAGGGCAGATAAGTGTGGTGTCGCCCCCGACGGGGCCGACACCGGATTGGATGGATATGTGGAAGGTCTTAACCGACAGTGTCAACTCCTTACATAAAAGGTTCGATGACGCAGCAGCCTTGGGACAGCCGGGATCTCAGCCCGCGCCTGCCCAGGCGTATCAGAGGCCATATGGGGCTCATAAACGCCCGCTAGCTCAGATGGCAGACACAGATGTCGACACAGAGTCTGACTCCAGTGTAGATGAGGATGAGACAAATGCACAATCTACAAAAGCCATCCGATGCATGATTACTGCAATGAAAAATGTATTGCACATTTCTGATATTGACCCGGTGACCACCAAAAAGGGTATTATGTTTGGGGAGAAAAAGCAGCCAGTGACTTTTCCCCCATCTGATGAATTAAATGAATTGTGTGAGGAAGCGTGGAGTTCCCCCGATAAGAAACTAGTGATTTCTAAGAGGTTACTGATGGCGTACCCTTTCCCGCCAACGGACAGGTTACGTTGGGAAACACCCCCTAGGGTGGACAAGGCGCTCACACGCTTATCAAAAAAGGTGGCACTGCCGTCTCAGGATACGGCCGCCTTAAAGGAGCCTGCGGATAGAAAGCAGGAAGCTATCCTGAAGTCTGTGTATACACACTCAGGTACTATACTGAGACCTGCTATTGCTTCAGCATGGATGTGTAGTGATGCAGCCGCATGGTCTGATTCCCTGTCAGACAACATTGATTCCCTCGACAGGGATACTATTTTGCTGACCATAGACGTCGTCTTATATATGCGGGATGCACAGAGGGACATTTGCCTGCTGGCATCTAGAATTAATGCAATGTCCATTTCTGCCAGGAGAGTATTATGGATTCGGCAGTGGACAGGTGATGCTGATTCTAAAAGACACATGGAGGTTTTGTATTATAAGGGTGAGGAATTGTTTGGGTACGGTCTCTCGGACCTCGTATTCACGGCAACAGCCGGGAAGTCTACTTTTTTACCTCAGGTTCCCTCACAGCCTTAGAAAGCATCGTATTATCATGTACAGTCCTTTCGGCCTCAGAAAGGCAAGCGGATCAGAGGCGCATCCTTTCTGCCCAGAGGCAGGGGTAGAGGAAAGAAGCTGCACCAGGCAGCCAGTTCCCAGGAACAAAAATCCTCCCCCGCTTCCTCTAAGTCCACCGCATGACGCTGGGGCTCCACAGGCGGAGCCAGGTGCGGTGGGGGCGCGTCTCCGAAACTTCATCAACCAGTGGGTTCGCTCACAAGTGGATCTCTGGGCTGTACAAATTGTATCTCAGGGATACAAGCTGGAGTTCGAGGCGACTCCCCCTCGCCGTTACCTCAAATCAGCCTTGCCAGCTGCTCCCAGGGAAAAGGAGGTAGTACTGGCGGCAATTCACAAGCTGTACCTCCAGCAGGTGATAATCAAGGTTCCCCTCCTTCAACAGGGACGGGGTTACTATTCCACAATGTTTGTGGTACCGAAACCAGACGGTTCGGTGAGACCCATTCTGAATTTAAAATCCTTGAACACTTATATAAGGAAGTTCAAGTTCAAAATGGAATCGCTCAGGGCGGTTATTGCAAGCCTGGAAGAGGGGGATTTTATGGTGTCACTGGACATCAAGGATGCTTACTTGCATGTCCCCGTTTACCCACCTCACCAGGAGTACCTCAGGTTTGTGGTACAGGATTGTCATTACCAATTCCAGACGTTGCCGTTCGGTCTGTCCACGGCACCGAGAGTATTTACCAAGGTAATGGCCGAATGATGATACTCCTTCGGAAAAAGGGAGTTATAATTATCCCGTACTTGGATGATCTCCTTATAAAGGCGAGGTCCAGAGAGCAATTGTTAGTCAGCGTAGCACTCTCTCAGGAAGTGTTGCTACAGCACGGCTGGATTCTGAATATCCCAAAGTCGCAGCTGATTCCTGCGACGCGTCTGCTCTTCCTGGGCATGATTCTGGACACAGAACAGAAGAAGGTGTTTCTCCCGGTGGAGAAGGCCCAGGAATTGTCATCTCTGGTCAGGGACCTCCTGAAACCAAAACAGGTGTTGGTGCATCACTGCACGCGAGTCCTGGGAAAGATGGTGGCTTCTTACGAAGCAATTCCCTTCGGCAGGTTCCATGCAAGGATCTTTCAGTGGGATCTGTTGGACAAATGGTCCGGATCGCATCTTCAGATGCATCGGTTGATCACCCTGTCCCCCAGGTGGTGCAGAGTGCTCATCTTCTCGAGGGCCACAGATTCGGCATACAGGACTGGATCCTGGTGACCACGGACGCAAGCCTCCGAGGATGGGGGGCAGTCACTCAGGGAAGGAACTTCCAAGGACAGTGGTCAAGTCAGGAGACTTCCCTACATATAAATATACTGGAACTAAGGGCCATTTACAACACCCTGAGTCAAGCAGAGCCCCTGCTTCAAAACCAACCAGTGCTGATTCAATCAGACAATATCACGGCGGTCGCCCATGTAAACCGCCAGGGCGGCACAAGAAGCAGGATGGCGATGGCAGAAGCCACAAGGATTCTCCGATGGGCGGAAAATCACGTGCTAGCACTGTCAGCGGTGTTCATTCCGGGAGTGGACAGCTGGGAAGCAGACTTCCTCAGCAGGCATGACCTCCACCCGGGAGAGTGGGGACTTCATCCAGAAGTCTTCACGCAGATTGTGAACCGTTGGGAACGGCCACAGGTGGACGTGATCGCGTCCCGCCTCAACAAAAAGCTAAAAAAATATTGCGCCAGGTCAAGGGACCCTCAGGCGATAGCTGTGGACGCACTAGTGACACCGTGGGTGTACCAGTCGGTTTATGTGTTCCCTCCTCTTCCTCTCATACCCAAGGTACTGAGGATAGTAAGAAAGAGAGGAGTAAGAACTATACTCATTGTTCCGGATTGGCCAAGAAGAACTTGATACCCAGAACTACAAGAAATGATCTCAGAGGACCCATGGCCTCTGCCTCTCAGACAGGACCTGTTACAGCAGGGGCCGTGTCTGTTCCAAGACTTACCGCGGCTGCGTTTGACGGCATGGCGGTTGAACGCCGGATCCTAACGAAAAAGGGCATTCCGGATGAAGTGATTCCTACGCTGATAAAGGCTAGGAAAGACGTGACAGCACAACATTATCACCGAATATGGCGAAAATATGTTGCTTGGTGAGAGGCCAGGAAGGCCCCTACAGAGGAATTCCAGCTGGGTCGATTCCTGCACTTCCTACAGTCAGGAATGACTATGGGCCTAAAATTAGGTTCCATAAAGGTCCAGATTTTGGCCCTATCTATTTTCTTTCAAAAAGAACTGGCTTCACTGCCTGAAGTTCAGACGTTTGTTAAGGGAGTGCTGCATATTTAGCCCCCTTTTGTGCCTCCAGTGGCACCTTGGGATCTTAACGTTGTGTTGGATTTCCTGAAATCCCACTGGTTTAAGCCACTTAAGACCGTGGAGCTAAAATATCTCACGTGGAAAATTGGTCATGCTTTTGGCCTTGGCTTCGGCTAGGCGTGTGTCAGAATTGGCGGCTTTGTCATGTAAAAGCCCTTATCTGATCTTCCATATGGACAGGGCAGAATTGAGGACTCGTTCCTAATTTCTCCCTAAGGTGGTATCAGCGTTTCATTTGAACCAACCTATTGTGGTGCCTGCGGCTACTCTGGACTTGGAGGACTCCAAGTTACTGGATGTAGTCAGGGCTTTGAAAATCTATGTAGCCAGGACGGCTAGAGTCAGGAAAACTGACTCGCTGTTTATCCTGCATGCACCCAACAAGCTGGGTGCTCCTGCTTCAAAGCAAACTATTGCGCGCTGGATCTGTAACACGATTCAGCAAGCTCATTCTGCGGTAAAAATCGGTAAAAGCCCATTCCACAAGGAAGGTGGGCTCTTCTTGGGCGGCTGCCCGAGGGGTCTCGGATTTACAGCTTTGCCGAGCTACTACTTGGTCGGGTTCAAACACATTTGCTAAGTTCTACAAGTTTGATACCCTGGCTGAGGAGGACCTTGCCTTTGCTCATTCGGTGCTGCAGAGTCATCCGCACTCTCCCGCCCGTTTGGGAGCTTTGGTATAATCCCCATGGTCCTTACGGAGTTCCCAGCATCCACTAGGACGTCAGAGAAAATAAGAATTTACTCACCGGTAATTCTATTTCTCGTAGTCCGTAGTGGATGCTGGGCGCCCGTCCCAAGTGCGGACTCTCTGCAATACATGTATATAGTTATTGCTTAACTAAAGGGTTTTTGTTCTGAGCCATCTGTTACTGAGGCTCAGTTGTTGTTCATACTGTTAACTGGGTATGGTTATCACGAGTTGTACGGTGTGATTGGTGTGGCTGGTATGAGTCTTACCCTGGATTCCAAATCCTTTCCTTGTTGTGTCAGCTCTTCCGGGCACAGTTTCCTTAACTGAGGTCTGGAGGAGGGGCATAGAGGGAGGAGCCAGTGCACACCAGATAGTACATAATCTTTCTTTTAGAGTGCCCAGTCTCCTGCGGAGCCCGTCTATTCCCCATGGTCCTTACGGAGTTCCCAGCATCCACTACGGACTACGAGAAATAGAATTATCGGTGAGTAAATTCTTATTTTTTATAACAATATAGGTAAAAAGTAACATACAGAATAAAAGACAATGCACAAGCATTTTTTTTTTAAAAACACATTTTTATTTTTTCACATTTAATAAAGTTTTTTTATGTATTTTCTACACTTTATTCTATTTCTATAAATTTTTATACATCACTTTGCATAACCCCTTACTATAGGGGGTACATATAATTAGTGATGAGCGGGTTCGGTTTCCGAGAAACCGAACCCCCCCGAGCTTTACCTTTTTTACACGGGTCCGAGCCGTACTCGGATTCTCCCGTATGGCTCGGTTAACCCAAGCGCGCCCGAACGTCATCATCCCGCTGTCGGATTCTCATGAGATTCGGATTCTATAAGCAGCCGCGCGTCGCCGCCAATTTCACACGTGCATTGGAGATGATAGGGAGAGGACGTGGCTGGCGTCCTCTCCGTTTAGTAGAAGACAGTTTATTTGATTGCTTGTTTATTACTATAATTGTGGGGAGGATTGGGGAGCAGCTGTTAGGAGGAGTACAGTGCAAAGTTTAGTTTTTATCCGTTCTCTGCCTGAAAAAAACGCTCCATACCATATCTGTGCTCAGTGTGCTGCATGATATATCTGTGCTGAGTGCTCACACTGCTTAATTGTGGGGACTGGGGAGCAGCTATAGCAGGAGTACAGTGCAGAGTTTTGCTGACAGTGACCACCAGTATACGTTTGTCTGCCTGAAAAACACTCCATATCTGTGCTCACAGTGTGCTGCTTTATTGTGGGGACTGGGGACCACCAGTATAATTAATATTATATAGGAGTACAGTGCAGAGTGCACTGTTGTACCTACCTCTGTGTCGTCATCCATTAAGTATACTATCCATCTACATTCCTATACCTGTGGTGCATTTTAGTTTAGCAGTTTGCTGACAGTGTCCACCAGGTCCAGTATACTATATATAGCAGTACGGTAGGCCACTGCTGTACCTAACTCTGTGTCGTCACTCGTCATCCATTAAGTATACTATCCATCCATCTACATTGTATACCTGTGGTGCCTTTTTTTTAGACTAGTTTAGCAGTTTGCTGACCGTGTCCACCAGGTCCAGTATACTGTATATAGCAGTACGGTAGGCCACTGCTGTACCTACCTCTGTGTCATCACTCATCATCCATTAAGTATACTATCCATCCATCTACATTGTATACCTGTGGTGCCTTTTTTTTAGACTAGTTTAGCAGTTTGCTGACAGTGTCCACCAGGTCCAGTATACTGTATATAGCAGTACGGTAGGCCACTGCTGTACCTACCTCTGTGTCGTCACTCGTCATCCATTAAGTATACTATCCATCCATCTACATTGTATACCTGTGGTGCCTTTTTTTTAGACTAGTTTAGCAGTTTGCTGAGTGTCCACCAGGTCCAGTATACTGTATATAGCAGTACGGTAGGCCACTGCTGTACCTACCTCTGTGTCGTCACTCGTCATCCATTAAGTATACTATCCATCCATCTACATTGTATACCTGTGGTGCCTTTTTTTTAGACTAGTTTAGCAGTTTGCTGAGTGTCCACCAGGTCCAGTATACTGTATATAGCAGTATGGTAGGCCACTGCTGTGTACCTACCTCTGTGTCGTCACTCGTCATCCATTAAGTATACTATCCATCTACATTCTATACCTGTGGTGCATTTTAGACTAGTTTAGCAGTTTGCTGACAGTGTCCACCAGTATACTATATATAGCAGTACGGCAGGCCACTGCTGTGTACCTACCTCTGTGTCGTCACTCGTCATCCATTAAGTATACTATCCATCGACATTCTATACCTGTGGTGCATTTTAGTTGTGCGCAGTAAATATAGTAGTAGGCCATTGCTATTGATACTGGCATATAATTCCACACATTAAAAAATGGAGAACAAAAATGTGGAGGTTAAAGGGAAAGATCAAGATCCACTTCCACCTCGTGCTGAAGCTGCTGCCACTAGTCATGGCCGAGACGATGAAATGCCATCAACGTCGTCTGCCAAGGCCGATGCCCAATGTCATAGTAGAGAGCATGTAAAATCCAAAACACAAAAGTTCAGTAAAATGACCCAAAAATCTAAATTAAAAGCGTCTGAGGAGATTCGTAAACTTGCCAATATGCCATTTTCGACACGGAGTGGCAAGGAACGGCTGAGGCCCTGGCCTATGTTCATGGCTAGTGGTTCAGCTTCAAATGAGGATGGAAGCACTCATCCTCTCGCTAGAAAAAAGAAAAGACTTAAGCTGGCAAAAGCACAGCAAAGAACTGTGCGTTCTTCAAAATCACAAATCCCCAAGGAGAGTCCAATTGTGTCGGTTGCGATGCCTGACCTCCCCAACACTGGACGGGAAGAGCTAGCGCCTTCCACCATTTGCACGCCCCCTGCAAGTGCTGGAAGGAGCACCCGCAGTCCAGTTCCTGATAGTCAAATTGAAGATGTCACTGTTGAAGTACACCAGGATGAGGATATGGGTGTTGCTGGCGCTGGGGAGGAAATTGACAAGGAGGATTCTGATGGTGAGGTTGTTGGTTTAAGTCAGGCACCCGGGGAGACACCTGTTGTCCGTGGGAGGAATATGGCCATTGACATGCCTGGTCAAAATACTAAAAAAATCAGCTCTTCGGTGTGGAATTATTTCAACACAAATGCGGACAACAGGTGTCAAGCCGTGTGTTGCCTTTGTCAAGCTGTAATAAGTAGGGGTAAGGACGTTAACCACCTCGGAACATCCTCCCTTATACGTCACCTGCAGCGCATTCATCATAAGTCAGTGACAAGTTCAAAAACTTTGGGTGACAGCGGAAGCAGTCCACTGACCACTAAATCCCTTCCTCTTGTAACCAAGCTCCTGCAAACCACACCACCAACTCCCTCAGTGTCAATTTCCTCCTTACCCAGGAAAGCCAATAGTCCTGCAGGCCATGTCACTGGCAAGTCTGACGAGTCCTCTCCTGCCTGGGATTCCTCCGATGCATCCTTGAGTGTAATGCCTACTGCTGCTGGCGCTGCTGTTGTTGCTGCTGGGAGTCGATCGTCATCCCAGAGGGGAAGTCGGAAGACCACTTGTACTACTTCCAGTAAGCAATTGACTGTCCAACAGTCCTTTGCGAGGAAGATGAAATATCACAGCAGTCATCCTGCTGCAAAGCGGATAACTGAGGCCTCCCCGGTACCAAATACCATCTAGGTTCCATTTCTCTAGGCAGGCGATACCGAAAATGTACACAGACCTCAGAAAAAGACTCACCAGTGTCCTAAAAAATGCAGTTGTACCCAATGTTCACTTAACCACGGACATGTGGACAAGTGGAGCAGGGCAGACTCAGGACTATATGACTGTGACAGCCCACTGGGTAGATGTATTGCCTCCCGCAGCAAGAACAGCAGTGGCGGCACCAGTAGCAGCATCTCGCAAATGCCAACTCATTCCTAGGCAGGCTACGCTTTTTATCATCGCTTTCCAGAATAGCCACACAGCTGAAAACCTCTTACGGCAACTGAGGAAGAGCATCGCAGAATGGCTTACCCCAATTGGACTCTCCTGGGGATTTGTGACATCGGACAACGCCAGCAATATTGTGCGTGCATTACATCTGGGCAAATTCCATCACGTCCCATGTTTTGCACATACCTTGAATTTGGTGGTGCAGAATTATTTAAAAAACGACAGGGGCGTGCAAGAGATGCTGTCGGTGGCCCGAAGAATTGCGGGCCACTTTCGGCGTTCAGGCACCGCGTACCGAAGACTGGAGCACCACCAAACATTCCTGAACCTGCCCTGCCATCATCTGAAGCAAGAGGTGGTAACGAGGTGGAATTCAACCCTCTATATGCTTCAGAGGATGGAGGAGCAGCAAAAGGCCATTCAAGCCTATACATCTGACCACGATATAGGCAAAGGAGATGGAATGCACCTGACTCAAGTGCAGTGGAGAATGATTTCAACGTTGTGCAAGGTTCTGCAACCCTTTGAACTTGCCACACGTGAAGTCAGTTCAGACACTGCCAGCCTGAGTCAGGTCATTCCCCTCATCAGGCTTTTGCAGAAGAAGCTGGAGACATTGAAGGAGGAGCTAAAATAGAGCGATTCCGCTAGGCATGTGGGACTTGTGGATGGAGCCCTTAATTCGCTTAACCAGGATTCACGGGTGGTCAATCTGTTGAAATCAGAGCACTACATTTTGGCCACCGTGCTCGATCCTAGATTTAAAACCTACGTTGTATTTCTCTTTCCGGCAGACACAAGTCTGCAGAGGTTCAAAGACCTGCTGGTGAGAAAATTGTCAAGTCAAGCGGAACGTGACCCGCCACCATCTCCTCCTTCACATTCTCCCGCAACTGAGGGTGCGAGGAAAAGGCTAAGAATTCCGAGCCCACCCGCTGGCGGTGATGCAGGGCAGTCTGGAGTGAGTGCTGACATCTGGTCCGGACTGAAGGACCTGGCAACGATTACTGACATGTCGTCTACTGTCACTGCATATGATTCTCTCACCATTGAAAGAATGGTGGAGGATTATATGAGTGACCGCATCCAAGTAGGCACGTCGGACAGTCCGTACGTATACTGGCAGGAAAAAGAGGCAATTTGGAGGCCCTTGCAGAAACTGGCTTTATTCTACCTAAATTGCCCTCCCTCCAGTGTGTACTCCGAAAGAGTGTTTAGTGCAGCCGCTCACCTTGTCAGCAATCGTCGTACGAGGTTACTTCCAGAAAATGTGGAGAAGATGATGTTCATTAAAATGAATTATAATCAATTCCTCCGTGGAGACATTCACCAGCAACAATTGCCTCCAGAAAGTACACGGGGACCTGAGATGGTGGATTCCAGTGGGGACGAATTAATAATCTGTGAGGAGGGGGATGTACACAGTGAAAGGGGTGAGGAATCCGAGGATGATGATGAGGTGGACATCTTGCCTCTGTAGAGCCAGTTTGTGCAAGGAGAGATTGATTGCTTCTTTTTTGGTGGGGGCCCAAACCAACCAGTCATTTCAGTCACAGTCATGTGGCAGACCCTGTCGCTGAAATGATGGGTTCGTTAAAGTGTGCATGTCCTGTTTATACAACATAAGGGTGGGTGGGAGGGCCCAAGGACAATTCCATCTTGCATCTCTTTTTTCTTTAATTTTTCGTTGCATCATGTGCTGTTTGGGGACAATTTTTTTGAAGGGCCATCCTGCCTGACACTGCAGTGCCACTCCTAGATGGGCCAGGTGTTTGTGTCGGCCACTTGTGTCGCTTAGCTTAGTCACACAGCGACCTTGGTGCGCCTCTTTTTTTCTTTGCATCATGTGCTGTTTGGGGACAATTTTTTGGAAGGGCCATCCTGTCTTGATTGACACTGCAGTGCCACTCCTAGATGGGCCAGGTGTTTGTGTCGGCCACTTGTGTCGCTTAGCTTAGTCATACAGCGACCTTGGTGCGCCTCTTTTTTTCTTTGCATCATGTGCTGTTTGGGGACAATTTTTTTGAAGGGCCATCCTGTCTTGATTGATACTGCAGTGCCACTCCTAGATGGGCCAGGTGTTTGTGTCGGCCACTTGTGTCGCTTAGCTTAGTCAAACAGCGACCTTGGTGCGCCTCTTTTTTTCTTTGCATCATGTGCTGTTTGGGGAGTATTTTTTGGAAGGGCCATCCTGTCTTGATTGACACTGCAGTGCCACTCCTAGATGGGCCAGGTGTTTGTGTCGGCCACTTGTGTCGCTTAGCTTAGTCAAACAGCCACCTTGGTGCGCCTCTTTTTTTCTTTGCATCATGTGCTGCTTGGGGAGTATTTTTTTGAAGGGCCATCCTGTATTGATTGACACTGCAGTGCCACTCCTAGATGGGCCAGGTGTTTGTGTCGGCCACTTGTGTCGCTTAGCTTAGTCACACAGCGACCTTGGTGCGCCTTTTTTTTTCTTTGCATCATGTGCTGTTTGGGGAGTATTTTTTGGAAGGGCCATCCTGCCTGACACTGCAGTGCCACTCCTAGATGGGCCAGATGTTTGTGTCGGCCACTTGTGCCGCTTAGCTTAGTCACACAGCCACCTTGGTGCGCCTCTTTTTTTCTTTGCATCATGTGCTGTTTGGGGACTATTTTTTGGAAGGGCCATCCTGCCTGACACTGCAGTGCCACTCCTAGATGGGCCAGGTGTTTGTGTCGGCCACTTGGGTCGCTTAGCTTAGTCACACAGCTACCTCATTGCGCCTCTTTTTTTCTTTGCATCATGTGCTGTTTGGGGACTATTTTTTTGAAGTGCCATCCTGTCTGACACTGCAGTGCCACTCCTAGATTGGCCAGGTGTTTGTGTCGGCCACTTGGGTCGCTTAGCTTAGTCACACAGCGACCTTGGTGCGCCTCTTTTTTTTCTTTGCATCATGTGCTGTTTGGGGACAATTTTTGGAAGTGCCATCCTGCCTGACACTGCAGTGCCACTCCTAGATGGGCCAGGTGTTTGTGTCGGCCACTTGGGTCGCTTAGCTTAGCCATCCAGCGACCTCGGTGCAAATTTTAGGACTAAAAATAATATTGTGAGGTGTGAGGTGTTCAGAATAGACTGAAAATGAGTGGAAATTATGGTTATTGAGGTTAATAATACTATGGGATCAAAATGACCCCCAAATTCTATGATTTAAGCTGTTTTTGAGGGTTTTTTGAAAAAAACACCCGAATCCAAAACACA
Organism: Pseudophryne corroboree; assembly: GCF_028390025.1. Taxonomy (NCBI): domain Eukaryota; kingdom Metazoa; phylum Chordata; class Amphibia; order Anura; family Myobatrachidae; genus Pseudophryne; species Pseudophryne corroboree. Next base: position 358,240,069 of record NC_086448.1, on the reverse strand, counting down.
CCCGAATCCGACAAAAAATTTTCGGTAAGGTTTTGCCAAAACGCGTCTGAATCCAAAACACGGCCGCGGAACCGAACCCAAAACCGAAACACAAAACCCGAAAAATTTCCGGTGCACATCACTACATATAATACATCATATGTGGTAATGTAGAATAAATATATATCACATATGGGTATTGGATAAACAAAGAAATAAAGTTTATTAATAAAGTATCTATGATATATTTTACAAGAAAAATTATATTTCTGTTTGTGGAATGTGAAAGAGTGCAGCTGGTAGAAAGTTGATCCTTTTTTTCTTTTGGAATTCAGATATTTATGTTAATTAGATCCATGCAGGTAACATACCTTTAGGTTTGTTTCATTAATGCAGGTGCAGGTATTTATGTGAATTCATTTTGTGCAGGTAGCACACATTTTTGTACATTATTATAAACCAAAAAATGTTCACAAGTCATTAATGACATCATCACTACTGGAAAACCATTAAGCACTCACCAGGCTGCTGTAGTGTTGAAGGTACAAACTCAAACATTTCATGTGGCATAAACTGCTTTAGTTTTCCTTGTATGATAGGAAATTCAAACAAACAAGAAACCACCACTTATGAAGGTCGCTGTCCTCCTCTCCTCTGTAACTTGGGCCCTCATTCCGAGTTGATCGCTCGCTGCCGTTTTTCGCAGCGCAGCAATCAGGTGAAAAAATGCCATTTATGCGCATGGTACTTTCACACAAAACTTTGTAGTTTTACACAAGCTCAAGCGACGCTTTTCAGTCACTCGAGTGTTCGTTGTTTGATTGACAGGAAGTGGGTGTTTCTGGGCGGCAACTCAGCGTTTTCAGGGAGTGTGCTAAAAAACGCAGGCATGCCAGGTAAAAACGCAGGAGTGGCTGGAGAAACGGGGGAGTGGCTGGCCGAATGCAGGGCGTGTTTGTGACGTCAAACCAGGAACTAAACAGACTGCAGACATCACAAGCTAGGAGTAAGTCTTGAGCCACTCTGAAACTGCATGACATTTTTTAGTAGCAGTTCTGCTAAGCATACACTCCCAGTGGGCGGCGGCCTAGCGTGTGCACTGCTGCTAAAAGCAGCTAGCGAGCGATCAACTCGGAGTGAGGGCCTATGTTTTTTACTTTTCTTGGAGGTATGTAATAGAGTCTGAAATTGCCGGAGGTATAAGGTGGCAGACGATCTTGGACATTTTTAAAGGTGCAACAATCATTTACAAAGCATGGTTTTGCCCTGTAAGCAGAGGCGTCACCAGGTGTGGTGACACCCGGTGCGCACCCCTGATCTCCTGCTACGATCACGGCAAAAAGGGGCGTGGTCTTATACTTAGGGGGCGTGGCTTCACTGGATCCTGGAATCGTCACTCTGTGGACATGCCCAGCATCTCCGGAGCACTGTATTTTACATTGAAAATACACTCGTTCATGGCCCAAAGCTGTTCAATTAGCCATGGGTGTTAACTTAATGCGGGATATTCAAAGATTTAATGTAACTTTTTACTCACGACTCACCAAGAGGATAAATTGTGGGAGAAAGTATTTTTATGTTAAAATTTCAATCACACTTTACTTTGCTTTACTTACATTTTATTGCATGATGATTGTCTTGTTTGTTTTTTTGTTTAATATATATTTTTTTCAGTGTTTGTTAAAACACTTGGTACATTCCAAAACTTCCAACTGGAACAGTCTTTACAAACTTACTTCCTGTTTTTAGAGGAAATTGCTGTCTAGGGAATTCAAGGAGCATAAACCATACCTCCCAACATGACCCTCTACAGGAGGGACAGAATGCTCTGCTCCTGAACTTCCTTCTTAATTTATGATTGCCATCACCTGTGCTGAAACACCTTTTTTTACCCATTAACCTGTTCAAAACAGGTGCAGGAAATCAAAAATTAAGAGAAATATCCAGAAGCAGAGCATTTTGTCCCTCCTGGAGAGAGGGTCATGTTGAGAGGTATGCATAAAGTGATTTGCTGTTGCACAGTAAGCTGTACAACAGCAAATCAGTAGTTATATTTGACATAGATTCATTACAAATGGAGCATTTTGTACATGTACATTGCTTGCATGGAGAAAATGGCCATGGGTGAGAATGATGGTGAGGTTGATGTGAGGAACATGAGGGTGAGGCTGGTGTGAGTAATAGTATGAAGGACAGCATGGCCATTTAAGAAGATGTAGGTGAAGCTGGTGTGCATTTTGTGGAAAATGAGTGTCTAAGTGATGTGGTGACTGCAGTGAATAAAGGCAAAAATGAAGACGCTCAAGTATTTGCTTCATATGAGGAGTACAGTATGTATAGGTCAGAATTTAACATCCACACTAGTACAGTACAGCTTGTCCTTGATGGTTTCTCAGAGGTAGAGGTGATAAAAAATGAATCTACTGACTACCAGTGCAATCTTTTCACTGTATGACTTGTTGAAGCCTGACCTTGAACCGCGTGCTCCCAATAACCACGCAATGATTTCAAAGTTGCTGGCAGCATTACATTTTTCTGCATCTGTCACATTTTTGCCCACTTTCTTCTTAGTAGTCCATATGTCTCAGACCACTTTACATGGGTATGGATCTTACATTTTTAACATTTCCTGAAAACAATATTGAATAGAGGGAAACAAAATGGTTTTTTTGGGTTGTTTTTTGCAGTTTCCAGTTTTCCTAATATTTTAGGAATGATTGACTGTATTCATGTGGCACTCCATCATGGTGAATGGAAGAATATTTTCTGAACAAAAAACACGTCCATTTGCTGAATGTACAAATTGAATGTGATGCTGAACAAAAAAATCACAAATAGTGTCCTTCAGGCCAAGTCCTCACTATAGGGGTCCTTCTTCTGCGGGTCCTGATGGGTCTTGAAGCTAGTGGGGCTTGTCTTCTGCGGTGCCTGCATGCCCTTGGTCTCCACTACTGGGTCTTCTGTGGCCAGAAAAAGAAGGGGGACTCCTCCACCATTTTGTTCCCCTCTGCCACGGCTCCTGAGCGGCTTCATCCTACCCGTGGTCTCCAGTCTACTCCTGGATGACTTCCTTCCATGCTGGCACTCCTGAGGACACTTCAGCAGCAGACAGGGGTCTTCGCTTGATTCTTAGATGCAGTCAGCTTCTGGTTCCTCATTGGTGCTGCCACTCCAACATGGCGGTTGTAATTCAGACACTGCAGACTCCAGTCACTGGCTCCTTAACTCCAACTGTTGGTGGTTTCTTTCTGTTTGGGTGGCGGATGGAGAAGGTAGCTCCCTGGACTCTCTGATCATACTTCAGGTGAGCACAGCCTCTGCACGGTCCTGGAACTTCTTCTCTTTCCACCTGGGAACTCAGCTGCACTGTCTACAGCAGACAGCCCTGTAACACAACAGGGAATCCAATCTATGTCACAGTGCATGATGCGCCCTCAGATAAAGTGTGTTGTGTGCAAAGCACACTTCGAACCCATGTAGTTACTGCCATGTGTGTATATATGACTTGCAGTGGATAGTCTGAATTGGCATTAATTTGTTTTCTATTATAACAATTTTTATATTCCGATTATCTTATTTTTATTTTCTTTTTCTTTTGTAGGAGATGTTGTGCGTAAATGTGTTATTGTTTGCTGGAATTCTTGTTGGGTTGTTACTGTTTTTTACTGTTGAGTTTAAATTGATACAAGTTTAAATAAAGTTTCCCAGGTTGAGGTAAGTGAAAACATTATACTGTAAAAGTATTTTCTGATTTTTATTAAAACTTGGCTTTTGAATCCACATCCTATGCTTCTCAGATTATTTTAAATATCTTTTAAATACAGAAAAAACTCACCTGCTTATTGATGTGACCAGGTGAAACACAGGTCACTGCCATGCAACAACTTTTTTTTTCCAAAGATCCCTGGATTCTAATAAGGTCCCTCTCATGTCAGCAGCAGGTATCACTTCTGCCAATATACAGTATACCCATTGTTTATGCATGTACTTCAACTACTGGCACAGACTACAGACTTAAATGTTTTTGTAAAAATGTTGTACAAATGCATCTTTGCAAAAGCCCCTGTGTCACAACTGAGGACTGAGGCTGACAATAGGAAGCCTCAGTTGTAGGGGCTGAGATGTACTTAAACTTAGAGGGCTGTATCAGACCCCTAGACATGCAGGTGGAAATGCAGCACCGATGCCCGAAGGCGTGACCACAACAACAGGAGTAAAAGTCAATGGGTTTTTATTAAGCACAGTTTCTAGAAATACAGCGGAAGTACTGTTCATGTATGGAATGAGCAAATAAAAACAATACACAGTTCCTTGGAGTGCTGCAGAATAGAGGATGCCTCTGGCTGTGGTAATATCAGGTACAGTTCTTATAGACCTGGATATGGAATGTCCTTAACCAAGACCCGTCTGTAGAATAATGAAATAGAAATAAGAACTGACCAGCATTTTTTTTATTGGGAACTGGTAGTATAGGTGAATGAAGGTGAACTGGCGAGTATGCAGGGTGAAACCAGATCAGACGATGAACTGTGAATGACTATGCACAAATTAAGCTAGAGTGCGGTGATTATGAAGATCGATGGTTCGATGATTCTTGGAATCTGGACACCGCTGGAAGCTGAATGCTGGAAGCCGGTGTTAGTAATAGCCTGGAGTAGAATGCAATGGCAAACTGGGCCCTGCTGGAAGCTGAATGCTGGAAGCTGGTGTTAGCAATAGCCAGGAGTAAGGCAGCACCACAAGGTGGTAGGCTGGTGCGGGTCTCTAGTGGAGTTTGGAAGGAGCTGGAAACCTGAAGCAGAACCAGAGCACTGACAATTTCCTGGTTCAGGCACAGGATACTTATACCTGCAGCAAGGCAGGCATTGGCTGAGCAATCATGCAGATTCAGTAGAGCAGCGGATTGGAGGAAACTGAAGCATGTGACTGAAACCAACATGGCTGCGCCCATGCTAGTACTTGGAGAGAAAGTTAGTTTGGAAAACCTCATGGAGATTCAGCAGTAATGGCGGCGTAGGCCGCTGAGGGCAGTAGGCGCCACACTGGTAACTTGCATACTACCACCAAGTGGATGACAGCGGAGGCCGCGGCAGGCATGAGACGATACACTGAGAAATCTGTATACTGAAAACATAGGAACAGCGGCGGAGGCCGTGGAGGGCCAGAGACGCCACTCTGACATTTAACATGAGGCCACTGTGACAGTGCTGCAGGATGACAGGAGAGAAACACAGAGGGGGTAATTCCAAGTTGATCGCAGCAGGAAATCTTTTAGCAGTTGGGCAAAACCATGTGCACTGCAGGGGGGGCAGATATAACATTTACAGAGAGAGTTAGATTTGGGTGGGTTATTTTGTTTCTGTGCAGAGTAAATACTGGCTGCTTTATTTTTACACTGAAAATTAGATTGCAGATTGAACACACCACACCCAAATCTAACTCTCTCGGCACATGTTACATCTGCCTCCCCTGCAGTGCACATGGTTTTGCCCAACTGCTAAAAAATTTCCTGCTGCGATCAACTTGGAATTACCCCCAGAGTGTGGACATCAGCAACACAGGTGAGATCCGACCCTGGACCGCTGAGCCAGCCTCCCCCGGATCGTGACACCCTGTGTCGTGATGCCTGCGTTCTTCTTTTTTTTTTTTGTATTGTAGGATTGGACTGCTTTCACTTCCATGGAGGACTCTTGTCTGCAACCTCAAGCAGCTTTACTTTAAGATGCTGGATAAATCCTATAACAACTTTTTCTTTGCTTAACCTTCTTTATGTAAATAAATAATCATATAAGATGAATAACTTGCTATTTCCACGGGTAAGTAAATTGCTCTTTGCACAACCCTGTTCTTTGTAATATGTCTTTGACACAGCTGGCCACACAGATTATCCTTAACCAATTTTGCATACATCATTTGAAAATAAAGACGCATACTTCTAATTTGCACCTGGTGTCTGTTCATGAGAATGTTTGTTTTATTTCTGATAAACTCAGGTCCACAACAGGAAATGAGCCATAAATTGAGTGGCTATCTCTGTTTGTATAGTGCCATCTGAATGTATGCTCCAGTGAGGATATCATCCTCCCAGCCAGTCCTCAGTGGTTTTCCACACCTCAGAAAGAGTGGTTTTCCATCTCTGCAGGTGTTCTTTAACTCCAGCCTGTGTAGGAGAAGGTTTTTTGGTCCCAATATATCCCAGCAAATAACCAACGCCTCCAAACATTAACTGAAAAAATGTGATCTTTTCAACCTGCTTGCGTTACCCAAGAAAATAGCAAAGTATGAGGTCTCCAAATCTATGGCTCAGAGGGAGATGCTTGTGACTATTGTCCTATCTGAGGTACCCAAAAATTACTAGCCAGTCTCAGATCCCAGAGATAATGAACCAGTCTCTGAATCCAATACAGTTACCCAGTGTGAGGTAAATAATATTATTGCCCAGTTGGGGGCTTTAGAGTCTACTGATTTTGTCTTTGTCCATCATTATAATTCCACTGCTCTTGCCTTCAGGCATAACATAGAATACACTGCCCTTGCCTGCTGGCATAAGGATTAACCCTTTTGCCTTGGTCTCTTGGCCTGAGAACAAACAGTCTGAATGGTGTCTGACACATTGCTAGAGGTCCAGAAGGTGTCTTTCACCTTGCCAAAGTCCAAGAGCTGTCTTCTACCTTGTTGTATTGCCAGAGGTTCAAGAAGTATTTGTCATATTGTTAGAAGCAGTGAATGCTGCTCTGTCAGAGGTCCAAGAGCAAGCTGCCCAGTACAAGAGTGATGGCCCAGACTTAGGTATCTAGGACGATTGCCCTCTCCATGCTGCCAGGAATCTTCCCCTACCCAGTCTGTTCCTCCTGCAAATGCATTACACATATGTCATTAGTGCACTAAGGGCCTTATTCACTACCGTTTGAAAATGTGATATTACACACAGCGAGCCATTATTGGCAGACTGTGCATGCACTGCAAATGCATTGCTCGTGTGCAAAGGCTAAAATGCGATAGCTTTGCGTATGCAGCCTAATTGTAAAAGGAACACATTTTGATTGACAGGTAGTGACGATTGGTGGGTGGTAACATGGCATTTGTGGGTAGTGGTTGTGAAAATGCAGGTGTGTCATGGGCATTTTCGGGGTTTGTATCTGCCATCATCTGCAAACTCTGCGTTCAAAAACCATGGCGCCCGGTGCGACTGCATTCTCACTGATTTGAGTATCCTGGGGTTAGCCGCAAATGGCAATGTGTTCTTTTTTTGCGTATACATTGTGAATCTGTTAGTGCATACGAAGATTTGCGAATGCATTGGTAGGCGTCTTTTATCTTTTCTGGGCGGCTCTTCACATATGAATTGTAGCATTAGCAGATTTGAGAACATCGCTATCTCAGCCTCAATAGTGAGCCATAATGAATCAGGCCCTAAATAATAAGATATTCTTCTATTTTATCAGCGGGACCTCTGCAGGGCATGCTTGCTATATTAATGATGAATTTTGGAAAGAAGCTTCTGAGTAAGCATGTGCCCTAATAGACACTTAGTGCCCCATGCTATGGCATTATAATGCCTTTAGTAGTGCTGTTATTCAGAGGTTTTGTCTACCATAAACCTTGGGCATTTTAAAAATATATTATAAAATCCTACAACTGCTTTGTACTCACTAATATTCCGAAAAACAATTTATGAGATTATGAGTTAAATGTACAGAAATATTCTGCGCTTTACAGATCGGTGAGTTCCCAGCAACTCTGCCTGACATTTCCAAGAGGCAGTCATGGTTTTGCCTTTTAAATTTGTATAGGAACTGTGTAAAATGAATTTGTAAAGCTGTTTGTAAATGTATTGGCTGTTCTAATTTCATTTCATCCTTCACTGTGATAATGCAGAGATGCGATCTTGATTTCAGTACAAATTCTAGCACTGGTCACCATTTATTTACTCTGGGGTCACCTTTGTGCTTTATTAAAGAGCACCAACTCATTACTTTTATGAATTGGAAACATGTTCTACAGTATTGAAGACTGAGCGGGAATATAAGGCTAATTATTTGTTTATTTTTTTAAATCATACTTTCAGGTTTTTTATTACTGGTGACTTTACTTTTGGTTGAACTTCCAGTAACACTTTATGATTAAGCTTTATTAATGTTGCAGCTTACTCTTAGCTTTGATGCCTGGACATAATGTTAGACTGCTGCCGTTAAAAAAACTAATTTGAATTCATATTTAATATTGCAGTATTTGATTTCAGATAGAAAACTTGATGTTTTAGCACTGGCATGAAAATCCTTTTTAAATACAAATCAAACATTTACACTGTAGCATTTTTTGTGTTTGTGAGATTATATTCAGTCACACTTGCTTCATAAAATAAGGTTTTAAAAGTTTGTTTCATAATACTTTGCAATATGATTAATAATGTCAGCTCTAGCAGATTAGTTTTAGACAAAGAGTGTAAAAGGTGTCACCACTAACTACCTGCAACTGTAGGTAGAAGGGGGTGTCTATGGGAATACAGTAAGTCACTGGAAATATAGGGAGAAGAAGACTTGGTGAGGGCTTTGTAGGTGAATTAGAGTTTGAATGTTATTATGCAGAGAACAGGAAGTGCTCTGCTGGAAGAGGAGGTAGCAGAGTGAGTAAGAGGAAAATAAGGTGGGGGATGTAGGTAAGGATAGATTGAAGAGAGGCAAGGTGATTACAGCAGCGGAGGCAAAAAATTATAAAGGTATATATGACTTGGTATCTAAGGTGAGGAATAATCCCATCCCAGAAATATTGCATAGGTGGCAGAAGTGTGCTCCAGTGACAAATGAGAAGAGAAAGGTCAGGGGTGTGTATATGTCCGGAAAACAGGTGGTACTATAGTCCAAAGCAGCTGCTAAGCTCATCGAGGGAGAAGTTTTTCAGGTAGAAGAGAAGACAGCAGAACCTTGAATGACACCGACAGTAAGAGGGAGTAGAGGAGAGGTATGGAATAAGAGAAGGACTGGATGGAAGGGTAGGAGATGACCCCTGAGAGTGGCATGTCTTGAAAGTTGAATGGGCAAAAGATTTGCAGGAAGAGGGTGTAGTTGATGGTAGCAAATGCAGCTGTGAGACTGAAAAGTATTAGAATAGTGAAGTGGCTCTCATAATGTGCTGTGAGGAGGTCATCAGCAAATGTCAAGGGCAGTTTCAGTTGAATAGAGTGACTGAAATTCAGAGGGGGTCTATTTGGCAGGTGAATGAAGTAGAGGAGGAAACACGGACTCAGATTTCTACTCTTGAGGTTGGGGGGAAGAGAACCTGATGGTAGTCATGGTAGGATGGCAGTAGAGACTGAATAGAAGAGATGTGTTGGCAGTTGGACTACATTTTCTAAGCAAGGTTAGTGAAAAAGTCAAGTGCAGAATGGGAGGAGGAGGAGAGGGAGGGTATAGGACAACTGAATACGGCAAGAGGTGGTGATGTTTGGAACATTGTGAGGATATAATAGATTTGTAGTTTAACTATTTGCAAGTGACTGTTTTGCAAGATTTGTAGGAGAGAATTACTATGAAGTGGAAGAAGTTGGCAGGAGAGCACAATTTTCTCAATAAAGGCTCAGCAGTATAAGACCATTTTTTGAGAAAGTGGGTCAGTGTGGAGTTCCAAAGTTGAGAAGGGGGACAGTTTTAGACTATTGGTGACAGGCTGTGAAGCAGCACTAAATGCATAGGAGAAGGCACAGACATAGTGGGAGATAGTCATGTCAGCATAGGGTGGTGATGGGGGAGAGAAGAGAGTCAACAGGGAAAACAAATGGGGTCAAGAGCATCAATATTTCTTGGTGTGAGAGTAACTATAAGAAAGGGGGTTATCATGGTGAAGAGACACGTTATAGGTGAAGTGATGATTAGAGAAGTATAATGGGGTGTTGTTGAAGGTGGAGACCATACAGAGGTAAGAGATTATGGTGGTCACTCCGAGTTGTTCGCTCGCTAGCAGTTTTTAGCAGCCATGCAAATTCTATGCCACCTCCCACTGGGAGTGTATTTTAGCCTAGCAGAAGTGCGAACGAAAGGATCGCAGAGCTACGGCAAAGTTTTTTTGTGCAGTTTTAGAGTAGCTCAAAACCTACTCAGCGCTTGCGATGACTTCAGACTGTTCAGTTCCTGTTTTGACGTCACAAACACACCCTGCGTCCGCCCAGCCACGCCTGCGTTTTTCCTGACATGCCTGCATTTTTTTAAACACTCCCTGAAAACGGTCAGTTGACACCCAGAAATGCCCACTTCATGTCAATCACTCTGCGGCCAGCAGTGCAACTGAAAAGCTTTGCTAGCCAATGTGTGAAACGACATTGTTTGTTGTAAAAATACATTGCGCGTGCACATTGTGCCGCATACGCATGCGCAGAGGTGCCGTTTTTTTGCATCAACGCTGCACAGCGAACGAATGCAGCTAGCGAACAACTCGGAATGACCACCTATGTTAAGTGTATGGCTGGTGATATAAGAAGAGAAGGAACATTGAGAAAGACTAAAGGTGGAAGAGAGAGAGAAAAGTCTGAAAACAGAACAGTTGGAAAGATCATTGACCAGGATGTTGCATCCCCCCAGTGAGGGGAGGTCTGAGTAGAAAAAGTGTGGGGAATAAGTTGTCACATATTTGAAAGACAGGACCAGGGGAGTAATAGATGGTGGTAATGCAAAAGTTAAATGTGCTCTATTTGTACATAATTTGGGATTTTATAAACTACTGCATTTTATAACATCATTGCTAATAGTGTAGGTTTGGGAAAAGTTTCAATGATTCATGTTTGTCAGGAACTGAAATCTCTTAAGAACTGCAGATGTTTTGGAAGACATGAGTTAAATGTTCAGTGGGGAAAAATCCTCAAGGTTATGAACCCTGCAAATATACAAGTAGGAAAAATAAATAAATGCAGAAAACATTGCATGCCTGAACAAGCCAGTTACAGTATATTTGTAAGTTTTGCCAGATGATATTTTGTGTTTCCATTCTTTATCAAGTTTCAATGATTTATTCGAGTAATAATGTCTGGAGATATAGATGGTGAAAACTGTTTATTCATGAACAATAATATCTTTTATAATCAGGGGCAAACGCAGGATTTAGTCAGGGTGGTTTCCATGTGTGTATGTATGTATATATGTATATTTTTTTATATATATATATACATATATATAGATCCAAAAGTAATGGAGGCACTCGGAAAGAATACAGTCGACACCACTGCTGGTCAGGTCAACGTTTCAGGGACCTCTCCCTTTTATCAAGACACAACCAGCTACATCACAAGTCACCAATATAAATACACAAATAGAACTCACCAAACACCAATCAAGGGGAAGAGCCCGCTCATCCCGGCCGCCGGTCCGTGATGTCACATGTGCAATGCTTGTGCATGGAATCAGCGTCAGGCGGGTAGGGGGCACGGCTCCGTCACCCTGAGCCGTGGATGCCATCCACCACAGGAGCCTCTAACCAATCATCGCGGCCCCAAGCCACTGACATCACGCGTGAGTCACTGGACACGTGAGCGCAGCTTGATAGGTCAACGCGTGGCTGGCTCGTCCCCGTACAGGGTCGCCCAGCAACCGCTCTAAACAGGAAGTATACACGTTATACAAAACAAAACCAGTGCATATACAAATATGGAATAAAGTGGACATAAATACATACAAATATACATAGGAAGCTGTATCAGATACCTAAATAAATAGTCACACAACCCTATCTATCGCGGGATGCTGACTAAGTAGAGACCAATATAGAGCTATTCAGACAACGCCAACATAAATTTGATCATAAACCAATCAGCATACCATAATACAAGGCTAACTAGAAGCGAACAAAAACACTAGTTTTATTACCTTAATGACTAAGCAGTCGTGACTTATGAAAAATAAGGTACTGTATACGGCCTTCATCACAAATGGCTTAAACAGAGGCAATTTAAGAGGCAAGTTAACTGATATAAAAAAGAAAGATATGTACAGTATATATAGCACACAAATTCATACATACATACACAAACATACATACAGTACATACATACAGAAGCACACAAACACACATACATAAATACGCAAATACATACAAACACGCAAACTTCATATACAGTATACATACCAGGCACCAGGGTCTGGGAGGCAGGAGCAGACTGGCGGCAGTCAGTGTGAGGAGGGTGCTGCTGTGGCTGTCGCTGATCATGCACAGCCAGCACCTTTCCCCCCCAGCCACCCCCACGCCCGCCCCGACATTCTCTATGCAGAGAGCTACTGTCCGTAGCTCTCTGCTGTTGGAGCAGTTCCGCGGTCGCGATTGCGGTAGCGGCTTTTACTGAGGCAGAGACACTGCTGTCTCCTCTCAAAAATAAAAAGTCTGGCTCATCAGGGGGGGTTTCCAGGTACTCGGAACCCCCCTGCGTGCACCACTGATAATGATGCCATAACCTTAGCTATTATAAGTTACATGTCGCTGTTTCTCCTTTGTCTTACATTTACTGATGCAAATCGCCCTGGAATATCTCTAAACTGGAAAATAAAGATGTATATATATATATTGTTCTAGTGATAAATCATTTGCACCTTCAGTGTTTGTGAATAGTTCATTATAAATCCTTAGATGACAATTAAAATATGCGTACCAGACACACATAGAACAGTTGCCTTATATGGAATGTCTTTGCATCAGGGTGTCCCTTACTCGTACTGACTCTCCGTTTCAATCCGTCCAGGTGTTGGTGTGGAGTTTGTACGTATATGCAAGACAATGTATCAGTAAGCTGCTCTTAAAAGTGACATAGTGCTGCTTTGTGCAAAGATTGCAATAAAGGTGAATATGTGCAGAAAAGTGCTTAAGTGCTTTTTGAATAAATATGGATAAAATAGAGTAATATAGATGCAAGTATGTTGCTGAGAGTGTGCTGGCCCCCTTTTCTTAGGTAATGTGCTTAGGTACCATTTATTAAGGGTGCAACACCGTATCTCTAAGTGATTCAGAGGAGATCAAAAAATATTCATACAAAGCACTTACATATAAAATTGCACTAAATTGAATGATGCTTTCGTCATTGCATCATCAGACTTATGTGCCTGTGTATAATGCCCACACGAACCCTTTGGCTCATATATTGTGCGTAAATCTGGCGTCACGTTACTAGAAAGGGGACAGGCAGCCTGAGGCAGGAGATGAGCTGCTCTGCAATGTGCCTCAGTATCACTGCTCTGCTGCTGACAATGGCACCTGGGGAGAGCTCCACTTCACAGCTCTACCACATTATACTGTGTGTGTCTGTGTGTGTGTGTATATATATATATATATATATATATATATATATATAGCAAAAACCGGCTCTCTGGGATGGATTGCTGCTCCTCTCCTCTATGCATCAAGAACCAGGCGGCACTCCACGGATTTAGGTAAATAAGTAGTGTATTCAATGCATATCAAATAATAAATACAGACATAGTGGACACCAACGTTTCAACGCCTCCTGGGCGTTTTTGTCAAGGTGCTACGCTGTGCAATGTGTATCCAAAACCAATGCCACTTGTTGAACCATCAAATAATTGTGTGTCCTTCCTGCCATCACTAATGCTGTATAAAGGGCCTAATTCAGCAAGGATAGCAAATTCTGCTAATTAGCAGAATTTGCTATCCTTTTCCTAGCATGCTGGGGGCCGCCCATCGCTGGGCAAGGCCACCCAGCATACTGACCGCCGCCTCTCCCTTGTTAGAAACAGAGGACAGCTCCTGCCAGCACAGCTTATCTGGAAATGGAGCATTAATAATAATAATAATAATAATAATAATAATGCCATGTGACAAACAAAATGGTGCTGACACTAGTATCAGAGAATGGTTGTGACTGTAAAAAGCAGTGCAACAATATAGATATAAATAAAAAATATATTGTTATTATTACAAACATATAATAAGTAATTACCATGTACACAATCAATACACATCAAAGAAACTAATACACACATGAAACAAAAGATGAAACACCTGTAAGGCTGGAATTCATGGTATATGGGACAGCAGAGTGTCCTTACACGTCCCAAAGAAATAACAATAATAGCCACAGTGGGCTGATGAATTAGCAAGGTAGTCAGCGTTAGAGTAAACAGGCAATCCCATTATATTAGCTGTACTACCTGTACATTACCTGTGGTAAGCCAATAAATTGATTTAACATTTACAGTATATTGATGGAAATTTAAAATTAAAACGTGAATGTACATTATGACCTAATGTGGGGGCTAATACTATTTCATGTTAGGACCACCTTATCAGAGGCACTTTGACTTGGTGGGTGGCCTACTGTAATATATATTTGCAAATGTGTGTAACTGAGTCATCTGCATTTTATTATCATGTAAATTAGGCCCTGCCTTACACGTACCTGTGGTAAGCTAAGAAAATGATTGAGCAACTTGCTTTTTGGAAAACAAATGACAGACACCTCTTATATTGTATACTGTATACTGACAGTTAAACTGTCTGTCAGTCATACTCACAATGGCTGTACCTCTGTTAAATTTACAGAGCCGACTATTCAAAGTTAAACAACACTCTGTGTTGATTTTAAATCTATTTGCAGAAGTTTGATGGAGGGGCCGAGAACAATATTGTTTGGTTTATGGCCTTTCATTCATTACACAGCTCAAAATAAAGGCTAAATAGTTTATTGACAAAGTACATAAGACGCACATCACATTATGGAGCAGACTTCACAGTGTTCACAGAGACAGAGCAGAATATCTATCAATAGAAATTTGTGAGCTATCCACAAATTATCCACAAATATCAAGCTTCATAAGATTGTATCAAGAAGTTACCATTTGTGAGTGCATAAGCAGCCGCCACCGCCTCCAGTGGCTATGGCTTGTGCACGTGCCGACATCCGCTGGCCAATGATCAGTAGCACAATGGAGGGGCAAAGGAGAAAGTAATGTGATCGCAAGGCAGTGGGGGCAGTGCATATAGTTTTATTATAATGTTCACCCACATATATTTTTAATTATTTCCCCTTTCCCCATCGAAATCCCACACTATGCTCTCCTTCTACCTTCCACACACCACACTGTGCTCCCCTTCCAGCTTCCACACCCTACACCATGCTCTTCTGCCTCCTTCCATGCCCCACAGTGTGCCCCCCTTCTTCCTCCACATCCCACATTGTGCTCTCCTTCCCCATTTTGCTCCCCTTCCCCCATCCACATGCCTCTCTGTGCTCTCCTTTCACATCCCATATGCCATACTGTGCTTTCCTTCCCCAATCCCAAATCCCTCACTGTGTTTCCTTCCCACATCCCATGTGCCTCACTGTGCTCCCCTTCCCACATGCCTCACTGTACTCATTCCCCATCCCACATGCCTCACTGTGCTCCTTCCACATCCCACATGCCTCACTGTGCTCCTTCCACATCCCACATGCCTCACTGTGCTTGTTCCCCATCCCACATGCCTCACTGTGCTTTCCTTACTCCTCATACTCACCTGCTTCTAGCCCCTCATTAGACAGACCCACGCTTCCCTTTACCTTACCTCCATTAAGCCACTGCAGGTGCCCCCTGGACTGTTGCTGAGCCTGCTGGTGCTAGGAGGAACAGAAGATGCTGAGCACTAGGGCAGAGGTGGAGCTGCTGCCTGATGACTTGTCGGCTCTCTCAGTGATCTGAGGAGTCTGGATTAAGTTGAGCTGTTATTTCAGACTCCTTGGATCACTGGCTGAGAGATACAAGGAGTCATCATGCAGCTTTGCCCCCACCCCAGTGATTTGCCTCTGGTCTGGTGTTAGAGCTGAACAGAGAGGAGTCCTCAATCTCCCAGAGGAAAATGCTTCCGTTGCCTCTGGGAGTTATGCCACTGA
The DNA here is from genome assembly GCF_028390025.1 of Pseudophryne corroboree. Taxonomy (NCBI): domain Eukaryota; kingdom Metazoa; phylum Chordata; class Amphibia; order Anura; family Myobatrachidae; genus Pseudophryne; species Pseudophryne corroboree. The sequence goes on along the minus strand of NC_086448.1, from coordinate 358,224,231 downwards.
AAAGCGATAATTTACATTACCATGTTTTGATTATTATTTTCACATCTCAACCACATTAAAAATGAGAAATGTAATTAAAAATGCACCAGTAAATTCCATAGAAGGTGTTTTGTGCTGTGCAAAGAGAAAGAAGCAGAGTCAGTTAGGGGTGGAAGCCACTGGAACTAGACCACACTACTTTCACACCCTAACTGAAGAAGGAAGAAAGTTAAGGTTCCACTCCAAGAACTGTAGAACTCAGAGTGGGATTATGAGAACAGGCTGCTTGCGTGAAGTTTCCTTGCCCCACTCCCCAATCTCCTCTCCAGCTCATGTGCAGAGTAGACTATTGCAGTGTGTCAGAGTCCACTGCACATGTACAGAACTCCCGTAACAACTGTTAGACAGTGGATCACTCTGCTGTCTGTCTCTGTTCCCAGCACTAGAGGCAGCTTCCCTGCTCTAGTGTTTTCCCTCCTAGTGTCAGCTCAGTGCAGGAGGAGGTGCTTAGTGCACAGTCTGAGAGAATTCTTCCTGGGACTGATGTGCAGCTTCTGCTCTCCTGAGTGTGTGACCTTTCTATCCCACAGACGCACCCTGTATGTATGTATGCAGCCATATCCTGTGTGTATTGAGGCGCTGTGTCACCGCTGTATTGCATCACATGTATACTGTGAGTTCCTGATGCTGCAGAACATCTTCCATATACTACAAGCTGTTATTTCTGTTATATGAATAAACCAATAATTCTGGTTAAGTGCCGTTGTGTGGACTAACATCCCTATCTGACACCGCAACACTCTGCCAACAGGTTATGGGCCCAGGACCCCAAGCCAGAAAGGCATTCTAAAATAGAGGTACATAAGAAATAAAAGTGCATCTGATTAAAGAAGGAGTACTTTTATTAAACATAGAGAAGAATGTACAGTACAGGGAACAGCAAGAACTTTACAAAGCTAAAAGGCTCAGAGAATTACACAATCTGGAAATTCGCCATGGAGATGCAACTTAAGTGGGAGAAGTTGTGGAATGTCACAATTGAGCAAGGAGCAAACCCAGTTGAAGTGGATAGAGCCATCGGGACGATAGATTTGGCCATGGAACAACACGTCTACTCCATTATCAGCAGGAAAGTATCAGCCAAAGACATGTGGGCAGCTCTGCAAATGGCATATGAGTACAAAGGTCTGATGAAAAGAATAAACTTGAGGCATATGCTGTACAGTACAAAGTTAAGTGCTTGTAAGGGCATAAATGATTATATTGATAAAATACTATCAATAGCTCAGCAGTTGGCATCTTTGGGGGCACAGGTGGGTTATGAGGAAGTGGCGATAGCGATGTTACAGAATCTGACACCAGAATTCGATTTCCTGGTAGTAGCTTTGGAGTCTAACAACACCAAGCTGAGAACAGAAATTGTAAGAGTGAAGCTGCTGCAGTTCCAAGAACGTATTCCTGTCAAGACACTTGCTGAAGGTTCTGCCTTATTCACAAAAGGTACCAAGTCCAAAAAACTCAAGTTTAAGTGCTTTATATGTCACAAGGAGGGGCACAAGGCCTAAGATTGCAGACAGAGAAATTGCAGTGGTACACAGAAGTAGAGTAACAAACCAAATGAGTCAGCATTGAATGTAGCAGATAGTCACAAGAAGGATTGCTGGTATATGGATGTGGGGGCCTCTAGACATTTCAGTTGTAATCAGGAGTGGTTCAATTCACTGACAGCATGTGAACGCATTACAGTAAAGGGGATTTGAGACAAAGTCCTTACTGCTTCAAAATGTGGGACAATCACAGTGCGTCTAAGAATTAAAGGTGAAACAGTTATTACGGACATCCAAGACGTTTTGTTCGTGCAAGATTTGGGAAGCAATCTCATTGCTATAAGCATCCTGGAGAAAAGGGTTACAGAGTCCAGTTTGCAAAGGGCAAATGTATTGTGCAAAATGAAAAAGGGACTGTAATTGCTTCAGCAACCCGGTGCAAACCAACTGTATGTCCTAGACACCGAGCAGTGTTCTGCAATGGTTCAAACCAGTCAAAAGAGCTTTGGCACATTAGCTTAGGTCATTTGGGATATGAAAACGTCCAGAAACTACTCGATGGAATGGCAACTGGAATCACTGTGAGTAATGCTGAGAAACCTGCATGTGAGAGTTGTATAAAAGGAAAGCAGACTCGCACCCCATTTCCTAAGTCTGCTAGTAAAGCATAAATACCACTAGCCCTAGTGCATACTGTGTATGTGGTCCGATGGAGATAAAATCAATTAGTGGCTGCAGGTATTTTATAACATTTATTGATGATGCCACAAGGATGACATGAAAGCTAAAAGTGAAGTTGTCAATAAAATTGTGGAATACAAGAAATATTTTGAAATTGGAGAAGAATCAAATATCTATAAGAAGGAATACTGCGATTGAGATATAAGATTCACTTTGGGACTATTGATCAAGATTACCACGTGACTTTCACCTAGAAGGTGGTAGCGCCAACGGTGTATTCAACACCATTTTGTTTCCTATTAGTTTTTTTGGTGATTGGGAGTCACCAGAATACACCTGGGCTGCTTTGTTTCCACCAAGCGCTATTTTCTGTCCTGCTCACATATTCTCTGTAATTTCATCCCATTTGGTAACAGAAATAAGCTGCTAGTTAACAACATGTTCGCACATCTTGAAAATAGAGAAAAAGTATTTAAAGATGCTTTTTATGTACCAAATTCAGCTGATCAAGTTGAGATTTTAGATGAAAATTTAGATACAGCTATGGATAAATTAAGCACTTTATTATTAAAAGAAAATAAATTGTGGTGGGAGGTAGCCACATTAGAAAAATACCTCTCAGACCAAATAATACCAAAAGGATTAAGAATCTCAAAAATACCATCCTTTAACGATGGAAGTGAACACTTCCAGAAGGAGTGGGAGGTTATTATTAACACCTGCTCTTTCTCACTTATCCATTTAATTTTGAAAGAACGAAAGGAAAAATTAAAGGAGATAAATGAAAGGATCAAGAATTTACAAATCTTGGTAAAACCATTCCAAGAATTATCAGAATTTGTAATAGCTGAGAAAGAAATTGAATTGAGAATAAAAAAAGAACACAAAAGATTTAATTAGTAAAAAACAGAAAAAACTACAGAGGGACCACGATTACTATAAACAAAAGACCATCAAGGAACATAGAAAACAAGAAGGGGAGAGTAAGCCTTTCATCTGATATAGGAGGAAGAACAGAAAGTGAAAGTAAAGACTCCTCACCAGATACGATTACAACAAAACCAAAAAAACACATATCTAAAACATACCTCCATGATAGGAGAGAAGAAAGAATCCCGATGAAAAGAAGAACCATCTACTCCCCCATCACCAGATACAGGAGAGACCATATACAAGGGGAGAGAGAAAAATATGAACAATATCAATCTCAAAGAAATTTTGATCAACAAGAAAATAAAGATCGGATCTTCCCCAGGAGGTATAATAGACAAAGAGAATCCGGGTGGAATGACCAATACAGAAGGAATGATTATAGATCTCACAGACAAGACAATTTTACTCCACAAGAAGACTGGACATCACGAAGATATTATCCACTGAGAGAAAACAGCTATCAAAATCAGGAACCTTTTTTGGAGAGAGGACGGAAACCATTCATAAGAAGATGGTAAAAGATGGTTACACCCTAAAAAACCACAAATATAGAGGTACTCGGGGGGTTAAAAAACAGTCAAAAAAACCAAAGTTGACTAATAAAGGCAAACCATTTGGACACATTTCCCCCCAAAAATGTAAAATCTTTAATATTGCCAATAGAGATCTTACTAGTCCAGAACAGAGAGTATTAGAAAAAGTATTAAAGTATGCACCTACCTCTAACACAGACCCTTTCACATTATTTGTTGATACCGAAAAATGTATAAGAAAGATCACTTTAAAAAAAAAAATTCAAGTCAAAGGAAGATCAATCAGCAGTACAAGACACCATATTAGGGAATGAAGAGGAGAAAACAACATTCCGGAAAAAAATCGTCATTCTATCCAGCACATATGAAAGGGAATTATATTAGTGTTTTTAATAAATTGGTGGAGGAAGATTTTAAAAATCTGAAAACAAAACAAGGAAAAAGTAATCTGACCAGAAAGGAAAAACAAGCACTAAAAAACTTATCCAGAAACAAAGATGTAGTCATTAAACCCTGTGATAAGGGGGGAGGGGTGGTTGTGATGAGTAAGGATTACTACATAAAAAAAATTCAACGACAGCTAGAAAACGGAACAACATATAAGAAATTGAAATCCGATCCCACCAACCGTATTAAAACAGATTTTCAAAAATTCCTAAAAAAACATCTTGACAGTGTAGCCATTACTAAACAAGAATTTGACTTTCTCCTGACGGAACATCCTAAAACCCCGAGTATTTACATCCTGCCAAAGGTGCACAAAGATCCAGTAGCTCCCCCAGGTAGACCCATTATAGCTGGGATTGGAAGCCTTACCAGCAATCTATCCGAAATGATAGATTGTTTTTTACAACCATTAGTGATTAAAAATAAATCCTACATCAAGGACACTGTGGATATCATTAACAAATTGGAAAACATCACGGTCAATGATTCCACAATTTTAACAACTGCAGATGTGACATCACTCTATACAGCTATAGAGCATGAGAAAGGCTTAGAGGCCATTGATTTGTTCTTGAATCAATCAAATACACCAATCAAGATGAGAGAAATTATCATAGAAGGAATCACATTTATTCTAAAAAATAATTATTTATTTTTCGAAGGAAATTATTACCTTCAGCTAGTGGGAACCGCCATGGGGACCAAGTTCGCGCCCAGCTACGCTAACCTCTTCATGGCACATTGGGAAAACACCCATGTGTGGGGAAGTGTAGCTGAGGCATCGAGCTTGGTCCTCTGGCAGATATTTATTGATGACATCATATTTTTATGGGAGGGCTCTGAGGAAGATTTAATATCCTTCTGCAATGAATTAAATATGACCAGTGCTGGTATTAACTTGACTTTTAATAAAAGTCGAGCAGAAGTCAATTTTCTAGATCTAACCATCTACAAAGCAGAAAATAATCTTTTCACCAAAGGGTATATCAAACAGTATATTAGTAAACAAAGTATACAACAGTATATTAGTAAACAAAGCCAACATCATCCAAATTGGACTAAAGGAATTCCAAAAAGTCAGCTGATACGAATAAAAAGGAACTGCAATGATCCGGTAGAATGTAAGAAACAGAGTGAAGCAATGCTCAATAACTTTCGTTCACAAGGGTATACGGAACAAGAATTGAAGAAGGCACATGAAGAAGTAATAAAAATTAATAGGAAGGATCTATTACATAAAAGTAAAACATCTGCGAAACAAGAAGACAACTTTAACGTCGCCTTCATTACTACGTTTGGAGCAGACCACAAAAGAATTGAGTTGATCATCAAAACTCATTGGTGTGTCCTTAAAAAGGACCCAATACTAAAGGATATAATCCCTGATGTTCCCAAGTTTATTTACAGGAAATCACATAATTTAAAAACTAAGCTAGTACAAAGCTCACTATCAATCCAACAAAATAATCCAATAAGATCAGAAGGCTTTTATCGTTGTGGAAGTTGCATGATGTGCAAGACAGTTAAAGCCAACAAATCCAAGACATCGAGTTTTAAAGTAAATAATAAAGAATATAAAATCAGGAATTTTATAACCTGTCACAACAATAATGTTATTTATCTTATTGAGTGCGAATGTGGGCTATTTTATGTAGGCCGTACATCCCGAGCATTGAAAACACGCATGGGAGAGCACGTGAGGAATATTACGAAGGGGTTAGAAACACATAATTTATCTAATCACTTTAAACTTAAACATCACTGTAAAGTGACTGCAATTAAACAATTTGTAGGAATACAACACATAAAAATCAACTGGAAAGATAGAGATTCTGAGAGTTTATTGGCAAAGGCCGAAATGAAATGGATCTTTAATTTAAAAACCATTGTCCCTGAAGGACTTAACAAGGAATTTGAAATAAAATGGTTCCTTTAAAATAATAAACCCCTCAAAATAAAAGTGCAGATTGGAAATTAATGGCATCTTAGAGCAAATCTAGATTTTACATATGAATTTCTACTTGGGTAACCATTTTTTTATTATTGTCTGTGTGTAGGGTGATTATGTTAACATGTTCAGTTTATTTGTATTTAAAGCATGTATTTCTGATGTATATATACATTAACATTGATATAATTTTAATGGCCGCCACACCAGGAAACCATCACAGTTAATAGGAAGTCATCTGGAACGCAGAGAAGTGGAATACAGACGAGTAAAATAGGTCACGCCGCTCCCAGAAGTCCGTGTGCGTCTCCGGCGGTGGAACGCACGGCCGTGGAACGCATGGTACTTCCGGGTACGGCCGTAGATGGAACGCAAAGCGTTCCTAACAAAGTTTTCAATCACCAGATGAATAGCACGATCTTCAACTACTTAGTGGGTGGTTATAACATTGAATTAGTGGTGGCTGCAGCAACCACTTTGTGGACACAAGATTTATAAAGATCACATAATCGAATATGTGCCACACAGGAAGTAGATTGTATTTAACATTATGGATATGTTTGTCTTATAATATTTTACAACAACAGTACTATCTTTTAATTTCTGTAGTCATAAAGGATTCAGATATGTATAATAAAAGTTAATTTTAATAACCAGTGATTATGAATTGACAGGAAGTATGTTTTCACTTCCGGGTCAATTCTAGTATAAAAAGGGGACACATGCAGGCATGGATCATTCTGCCCTGAGGAAGAGTTATACACAACTCGAAACGCATTGGCGGCATTTAATGATCCATTACCTGCATTTAGAACAACAGGAGAACCTTCCCAGGTCCAGTGGCCAGCGTTTTGCATGAAGGGAGGAGGGAGGAATTCCGGAACCTTCCAATTTTACTCTTTTCATTGCTCCATGCTGGGAGCTCGATACGGTATGGTTCCAATTTTATCATAGAGTGAAGTTGTCACTTTTAAATTGGATAAGAACACTTTTATGTATTTTATAATGTAATAAATTCACCCTTGTTCCGAAATACTACACTATATGCGCTATTTTTTCCTTTTTCATGTTAACAACATCTCCATACAAGGATATCTTGAAATATTTTGAAATTGGAGAAGAATCAAATATCTATAAGAAGGAATACTGCGATTGAGATATAAGATTCACTTTGGGACTATTGATCAAGATTACCACGTGACTTTCACCTAGAAGGTGGTAGCGCCAACGGTGTATTCAACACCATTTTGTTTCCTATTAGTTTTTTTGGTGATTGGGAGTCACCAGAATACACCTGGGCTGCTTTGTTTCCACCAAGCGCTATTTTCTGTCCTGCTCACATATTCTCTGAGAACAGAAATTGTAAGAGCGAAGCTGCTGCAGTTCCAAGAACGTATTCCTGTCAAGACACTTGCTGAAGGTTCTGCCTTATTCACAAAAGGTACCAAGTCCAAAAAACTCAAGTTCAAGTGCTTTATATGTCACAAGGAGGGGCACAAGGCCTAAGATTGCAGACTGAGAAATTGCAGTGGTACACAGAAGAAGAGTAACAAACCAAATGAGTCAGCATTGAATGTAGCAGATAGTCACAAGAAGGATTGCTGGTATATGGATTTGGGGGCCTCTAGACATTTCAGTTGTAATCAGGAGTGGTTCAATTCACTGACAGCATGTGAACCCATTACAGTAAAGGGGATTTGAGACAAAGTCCTTACTGCTTCAAAATTTGGGACAATCACAGTGCGTCTAAGAATTAAAGGTGAAACAGTTATTACGGACATCCAATACGTTTTGTTCGTGCAAGATTTGGGAAGCAATCTCATTGCTATAAGCATCCTGGAGAAAAGGGTTACAGAGTCCAGTTTGCAAAGGGCAAATGTGTTGTGCAAAATGAAAAAGGGACTGTAATTGCTTCAGCAACCCGGTGCAAACCAACTGTATGTCCTAGACACCGAGTAGTGTTCTGCAATGGTTCAAACCAGTCAAAAGAGCTTTGGCACATTAGCTTAGGTCATTTGGGATATGACAACGTCCAGAAACTACTCGATGGAATGGCAACTGGAATCACTGTGAGTAATGCTGAGAAACCTGCATGTGAGAGTTGTATAAAAGGAAAGCAGACTCGCACCCCATTTCCTAAGTCTACTAGTAAAGCATAAATACCACTAGCCCTAGTGCATACTGATGTATGTGGTCCGATGGAGATGGAATCAATTAGTGGCTGCAGGTATTTTATAACATTTATTGATGATGCCACAAGGATGACATGAAAGCTAAAAGTGAAGTTGTCAATAAAATTGTGGAATGCAAGAACCTTGTCGAAGTAGAAAAATATTGCAGTACACACATCACGTACAAACTACACACAGATGGCCGCCGTGCGTGTACTTGTTCTGCCGTGCATGCGCATATTCGCAATTTGCATATGGTCACTCCCGCGGTCCTGCGCATTAGCGTGTGGTATGAGTATTTACGGTACGGTTGTGAACGCATGGAAAAGCCATCAAAACACAATACATATTTAATCCAAATAGTGCACAATGTACACATAGGGGTATATTTACTAAGCTCCCGATTTTGACCGAGATGGTGTTTTTTCTTCAAAGTGTCATCTCGGGAATTTACTAAACTAAAATCACAATAAAGAAAAAGAGTGTGCTCAATCTCCGCGCACCACTGTTTGAAACATGTATACCCTTCACCTTAATGTAAAATCACAAAATATTGTATACTAAGCTTTTAATGTCCAAGTTCTTTTGTCAATTTGTTCACAATGATGAACTTTTGAAGATTTCTTCAGTTCCAAAACGCAACGTTTTCTGTAAAGATTGTGTTCCAAACCAGTGCTTGATAACAGCGGAATGGAGAGCACAGAAAATAAAATAATAGTGCAGTAATAAAAACAAGACTGATGTTTTAATAATAAGTTGCACTTACAAGAAGATAGAATTTGATCGCATGTAAAAACCCAGTCGCACATATAAGGTACAGCAAGGCAGTTCACTGGCGTCTACCTGAAGGTCTCCAAGGGATAACGACGGCCTCAAAGTATAAAAAATAAGACAATGATCGTGCAGTATTAAAAACAAGGCTAATTGTTTTAATTAAGTTGCACTTACACAAAGATAAATTTAAAATCGCATGTAAAAACCCAATGGCACATAAGGACACAGCAAGACAGCTCACAAACGTCTGTAGATGGTTTCCAAGAGGTAACGGCGGCCTCAATGCCGGAATTTGAAGTCGTCAGTCCTCGAGGTAACAAGCAGCGTCCTCAGGTGTCCAAAAGGTACGAAATCCACAACCACACTTCTTTATTGTTTGACTTTGAGGAGTATTGGGTGATTACTCTCTGTGTGTTCTTCCGCTGCAATATACTGGTTGTTAACAGCGCACTATTATAACATCAATTTCTTACATAAACTAAAATCACGGCAGTGATGAGGGTATTCGTATTTTTATTACGGCTGTGTAGTAAAAATACGAATGAATACACCATCGGTCAAACGCGGCTGTTTAGGTATTGAACACGGTCATTTACTAACCATTCGTATTTGAAATCTCTTGCGTGAAAATGCATGTGCGGCCGTGAAAAAATACTAATCGTACAAAAAGCCTAAAAAAAAGTAGACCTGCTTTTGAGAAGCATGTTTACATGAGTTTTCAATTCTACATTAGTCACACCTGACTTTTTGGACCTTTAAAAGGGGCCCCAACACATTTTTCACCACTCTCAATCTGAAATGGCTGCTACTGTGTGTAGTACTGCTGTCTTCTTTGCTGGGGGATACCTGACACTGCTCCATGAGGCTACAATAAACCCAGGCCAGGAAAATCAACATGGTCAGCAGGTTGTACATGTTCCGCGTAGGCTGGCCATGGCTTGTTTTTTTATTGGGCGTTTAAACGATAACAAATTTGCTGATGACCATGTTATACAGATGCTCAGACTAAATGTAAATAATATTTTCCCTCTGTATGACCTTGTCAAACTGAACCTAGACCCTGAGACAGCACGCTCTCGCTCTGTCTCAGGCCTGCACAAACTCCTGCCTGTGTTGCACTTTATGGCTACTGGCAGCTTCCAGCCTGTAACTGGCGATGTAATTAGTATCTCACAGGCCACCTTTTATAAATATTTAATTCAGGTGAGTTAAAACATACATACACGTCTATGTCTAAGTGGTGCTTCTGTAATGTAATAGAACACAGTATGGTATTGATTACAGGTCATGACACTCACCTTTAATTTTGGAATGTCCACTCAGGTTTTGGATGTCTTGGATGGCTACATAGATGCCTCTCTCTGCTTCCTTACCCAGGAGTCGCAGTGGCATGCAGTCAGGGTAGCTTTATCTGATCTTGCGGCCATGACCAATGTGCTGGGTACCATAGATTAGACACACGTTGAGCTGAGGACACCTAGGGGCAGGCAATATATTTCTACCAATACACATCTGGCCCAAGACACTAATGTCCATGTGGTTTGTGGAGCTAATTAAACAATACACATATTCCGTGTTAACAATTTAATCATTTTAACACACAAATTTTTGTGATAAAAAAAAGAAAAAACATTTTAATGGTCAACATATTATGAGCACGCATTATTATTTGTGATTTTTTTTTGTGTGCTGGGTGCCGAGGATTGTGCTGGCTTGTTGGTGCGGGTACGACTTGAGCGTCAAACTGGGGATTGAACTGGGGTGTGGCTTGGTGTAGTTGTCCCCGAGCTAGATGTGACATGGTGTGATGCCAACACACTAAGGCTTTGACTCAGATTGTTCAAGCTTGCTGTGAGCTGCGTATTAGTGGCAGAGTGGGTTGCTATTATTCGTGATAGGTTTTCGTTGATCATTTGGTTGTGTTATATGATCTGGATTAGTGTTTGTTGCTGCCACTGCTGTTCATCCAAGATGCGTTGGAGGTTTGATTGCATTTGGCTGTTGTCTGCCCTCATCTGCTCCATGGAGTTTGCTATTCTGCCCACCTGCACTATAAGTCTGCCTGAGTTGCGACTCAGTCTAGGCAGATGATGAGGCAGACTTGACAGGTATTGGCTGTGGGTGTTGAGGCTTGCGCAGTATTGCGCCTGTTGTGTCGACCAACGGCTCCAAAACTCAGGGCCCATTAGTGTGTCGACTTATGTTGTGCTCAATTGGGGGCTGTGGGATGTTTGGGGTGGTTGGGGTATGTCCTGCAGCGTGGTTGGCTGGGTAGGATCGATGGCCTGCAGGTGGAGTGTGAAGATCTCCTGGTCACGTTCCTGCTGGGCATCCTCGGTGATGATGGCTGGGTCTGTATGGGGTTGAAGACAGCCACTATTTAGTAAATATGTAGCATTGGTCTTACTATAGCTTTACGTCAACATGCATTACTTCTTAATATTAATGTTGTAATTGCTAAATAGATTGTGGCCTAAACTTAACTATGTTGTTCACCTTTTTAAAAAAATATGTGGCTTCTAACGTTCACTACTCAGTTGTTAAAAGTTTGTGCGAATAATTGGATTCAGAACCATAATTACTGTTTAAACACGAAGAACTCTAACAAATACAAAGTACTACATTTACATATTGGGTATGAAGCTTCCTTTGGAACAACACACACAATACAATAAATGTGTTGACCAATACACTCATACATTGTTCAAGGCAGTCAGTGGTCTGCCCAAAACGTTAACAAATATAGTGATCTAAAATGTACACATTAACAATGGGTGAAAAAGTATTAAGGTGCCCTATGTTTAGAACTGGTGTTGTTGGCCATGCAAAACAATTGGATGAGACTTAACATTTATGTTGGTTTTTTTCGCAAAAATTTATGTTTAAAAAATGTGTTCATATGGCCAACATCACATCTGACAATTAACCATCTAAAAATACCTTAACACCATCTGCTTGTTGTTGTTGATTATTGCAAGGATGACTGGTCATTTGTGTCTTTTTTTTTCCTCTGTACTAACAGTGCTGCCGATGTATAAACCTGGAGAAGGCATAAGGAAGTGAAAAACCAGTGATATGTGCAAGGTGATAAAGGCACAAGGCAAACAGCTCCAATATGTACATTAACAGTTGTGTTTATTTTGTACTGCTGCCTTTATCACCTTGCACATATCAGTGTTTTTTCACTTCCTTACGCCTTCACCAGGTTAATAAATCTACACCATTGTTTTTTTTACTTATTTACACGTAATTGTTATGTTTACTCACCAGACAACTGAGGGGATTGTGGATCCTCACTTTGTGGGCTGGCCAAAAGAGCTAGTGGTGGCAGGGCCGACACTGCGGAGATGCACTGTTGGGGTGGTGATGCTGGTGCTGGAGCTTCAGCCTCAAGACGGCGTCTCTTGGGTGGCCTCGTAGCCACAGTAACCGAGCCCTGTGATGGGTGCCTTAGTGGAGAGGGATTTGCCGAAGAAGAACCTATGTGATAAGATAATCATTAACATTTTGTGTTTCTATGTGTTTGCAGAATATGTGTTTACATTTAAATCTTACGTGCATTGCCACCATCTGCATCTCTTGGCAGTGTTGGATGTGGCCTGGCTGTGCTGCTTCTCTTTCGTACTGTAGAAATATGAAGAATGTCCTTATGAACATACTATTTTGTTGATATGTTTATGCAAATTCCTTATTGTGATGTAAACATATGTGGTACCTGATGAGAAGTAAACTAAACGATGCTTATGCTTTTCTGCCTGACTTCATTGGGTGTGTATACTTTAAATTAGAAAATAAATCGCAAAATAATCCATACACAAAGGCGCATAATGCAAACAATTATACTACTTAAAACCAAAACGTCGTAGCTTGTCACAACCACAATATTGCACGCTAATGTCCTAATTTTTGATGCTAAGAATAAAACACTAGCCACAAATATCTGCTAAAACTTGGAAACATCACAACCAAATATGCATGAAAAAACACATCAAGCACACAAAGGACAACCAAGAACAACACAAACTAATCATAAATGCTATGAAATGTATAAAAAAAAACTTTGAAAAAAACATATTCTTTACACTTCTTTAAAATACACCTACAAACATTTACTTTTGACATAAAACACCAGAAAAAGGCCAAGGCAACCAGAAAAAAAAAAATATACAAAGGATAAAAATATACATAATTGAGAATAACACTACATCAGGCCTGGCCGACCTGTGGCTCTCCAGATGTAGTGAAACTACACATCCCAGCATGCCCTGCCACAGTTTTAGCATTCCCTCATAGCAAAACTGTGGCAAGGCATGATGGGACTTGTAGTTTTACAACAGCTGGAGAGCCACAGGTTGGCCAGGCCTGCACTACATCACCAACACATTAAAAGAATGAACAAACTGACAACCACAATTAGCTAGAAGCAGTGGTCGAAGTGGGGCGGTATACGACGGTATGGTATACCGCCACTTCTTCCACTGACCCGGAAATGAGCCCAGAAAGTGCAGCAGGAGGCGAGGGAAGTGGCATCCTGCTGCACATGGTGCTCCCCGTGCCTGCGCGGCGGCCAGCGGCTGTGTAGAGCGCTGTAGCTCACAGCTCTCCCCGCCGCCAGCCACCCGCGCACACCGCTCACCAGCCGGCCGCTGGCCCCGCTCACCAGCCGCCCGCCGCTTCCACTCACCAGCCGGCTGCCGGACCCTCTTCCACTCACCAGCCGCCCGGCGCCAGCTCACTGCTGCCAGCAACAACATCAGGTAATGTTCCCCTGCTGTCACCTCTCTCCCTGCTGTTCCTGTCATCACCCTCCCTGTCGTCACAGTTGTCACCCTCCCTGTCGTCACTGTCCCTCTGTCATTACTGTCCCTCTGTCGTCACTCTCTCCCTGTCGTCACTCTCTCCCTGTCGTCACTCTCTCCGTCGTCACTCTCTCCCTGTCGTCACTGTCGTCACTCTCTCCCTGTCGTCACTGTCGTCACTCTCTCCCTGTCGTCACTGTCGTCACTCTCTCCCTGTCGTCACTGTCGTCACTCTCTCCCTGTCGTCACTCTCTCCCTGTCGTCACTGTCGTCACTCTCTCCCTGTCGTCACTCTCTCCCTGTCGTCACTGTCGTCACTCTCTCCCCGTCTCTCTCGCTCCCCGTCGCTCTCTCTCCCTGTCGCGCTCTCTGTCGTCGCTCTCTCTGTCGTTGCACTCTCTGTCGTCACTCTCGTCACTCTCTCTGTCGTCACTCTCGTCACTTTCTCTGTCGTCACTCTCGTCACTCTCTCTGTCGTCACTCTCGTCACTCTCTCTGTCGTCACTCTCGTCACTCTCTCTGTCGTCACTCTCGTCACTCTCTCTGTCGTCACTCTCTCTGTCGTCACTCTCTCTGTCGTCACTCTCGTCACTCTGTCGTCACTCTCTCTGTCGTCACTCTCTCTGTTGTCCCTGTCGTCACTCTCTCCCCCTGTTGTCACTCTCTCCCCCTGTCGTCACTCTCCGTCGTTACTCTCTCTCCCTGTCTCTCTCCCTGTCGTCACTCTCTCTCCCTGTCGTCACTCTCTCTTCCTGTCTTCACTGTCTCTCTCCCTGTCTTCACTGTCTCTCTCCCTGTCTTCACTGTCTCTCTCCCTGTCATCACTGTCTCTCTCCCTGTCGTCACTGTCTCTCTCCCTGTCGTCACTCTGGCTGTCCCTGCTGTCACAATTTCGGCTCATTCAGTGTGCTACAATGTGAATTTCGGCTCATTCAGTGTGCTATAATGTGAATTTTGGCTCATTCAGTGTGCTACAGGGTGAATTTCGGCTCATTCAGTGTGCTACAGGGTGAATTTCGGCTCAGTCAGTGTGCTACAATGTGAATTTCGGCTCATTCAGTGTGCTACAGGGTGAATTTCGGCTCATTCAGTGTGCTACAGGGTGAATTTCGGCTCAGTCAGTGTGCTACAAGGTGAATTTCGGCTCATTCAGTGTGCTACAATGTGAATTTCGGCTCAGTCAGTGTGCTACAAGGTGAATTTCGACTCATTCAGTGTGCTACAAGGTGAATTTCGGTTCATTCAGTGTGCTACAAGGTGAATTTTGGCTCATTCAGTGTGCTATAATGTGAATTTCGGCTCAGTCAGTGTGCTACAAGGGGAATTTCGGCTCATTCAGTGTGCTACAAGGGGAATTTCGGCTCATTCAGTGTGCTACAAGGGGAATTTCGGTTCATTCAGTGTGCTACAATGTGAATTTCGGCTCATTCAGTGTGCTACAGGGTGAATTTCGGCTCATTCAGTGTGCTACAGGGTGAATTCCGGCTCATTCAGTGTGCTACAGGGTGAATTTCGGCTCAGTCAGTGTGCTACAAGGTGAATTTCGGCTCATTCAGTGTGCTACAAGGTGAATTTCGGCTCAGTCAGTGTGCTACAATGTGAATTTCGGCTCAGTCAGTGTGCTACAAGGGGAATTTCGGTTCATTCAGTGTGCTACAAGGGGAATTTCGGCTCATTCAGTGTGCTACAAGGTGAATTTCGGCTCATTCAGTGTGCTATAATGTGAATTTCGGCTCAGTCAGTGTGCTACAAGGGGAATTTCGGCTCATTCAGTGTGCTACAAAGGAATTTCGGCTCATTCAGTGTGCTACAAGGTGAATTTCGGCTCATTCAGTGTGCTACAGGGTGAATTTCGTCTCATTCAGTGTGCTACAGGGTGAATTTCGGCTCAGTCAGTGTGCTACAAGGTGAATTTCGGCTCATTCAGTGTGCTACAAGGTGAATTTCGGCTCATTCAGTGTGCTACAATGTGAAAGGGGCACCAGTACTAGATAGTATAAGGGGGTTCTACTACATGGGACAAGCCCCTTTTTGGGTGACCACGCCTCCTTTTTGGGTGAACACGCCCCTTTTCTGGAGCTACATCCTTCACTTTTGCATACCCCCACTTCAAAATTTCCACTTCGACCACTGGCTAGAAGAGATTTCAGACAACTAAGGACAAAGCACAGATGTTTAAATAAAAAAAATAAAAAATAACTCACCATCCTGCCTTGGCCGATCTGAATCCCGGACATAAGTGGCACCAACCACTTCTGGTGGAATGAGTGCATGCACAGGCTCCTCCCAATCACGGTAAGATGCACGGAAGGGGTGTCCACCCCCGGTTTGGCAGGCTGATTTAGCCTCCTTGGCTATCTTCGCCTTGACACGGCGCTTTATGTCGTAGAAACGCTTACGACACGTGTCCTCGGTCCGCCTCACCACACCCTCACTATTAACAGCCGCAACGACCTTCCCCCACAGAACACTCTTCCTGCGTGACGACACCTTTGCAGCATCATGGCCAAACAACTGCCGATGATGCCTCATCAGCTCCCGCACCAAAGCCATATTTTCAGCGTAGCTGAATTTTACATTGCGGCCAGTCTTTGTAGTGGTGCGTGGCTGCGGAGCCACAACACCATCACTATCACTGGAGGCCGCAGCAACAACCTCCCCCTCCTCCTCACTAACCTCCTCCACCTCACTAACCTCCTCCACCTCACTCACCTCCTCCCTCTCACTCACCTCCTCCACCTCACTCACCTCCTCCCTCTCACTCACCTCCTCCACCACACTCACCTCTGACTGGGACATAATCAGGACAAACAACAAATAACACTGAGAAAAAAAAACAGTAAACACACTCCTCCACTACACACCACACACCAAACACACACACACACTCACTCACTCACAAACAATGACAATAGACGTGAAATAAAAAACAATGACAAAAAACTAGACAGACTTTTAAATAACTACACAACAAGTATGACAAGACTACTTACACACACAGTACAGCACTCAACAATCACAAAGAACCTCCTCAAAACCGCCAAAAACTCCAAACAACTCACCAACTCCTAACACACCTTCCTCTCACCTCTCCACTAGCTAAACCCACGAGGTTCGCACGGTTTGGGGCGTTTTTATAGTAATGTGCACAGACACTCCTCCATCACGAATCAAACCAATCACGGACGAGTGACAAAAACGAAACTTAGGAAAAAAACGCGTCCGTGAACGGACAAACACTGCCGTAACCAAAATGTGACGCAGTCGTAAAAAAAACCTTATAACACGGCCGCAAAACCACTAAATCGGCCGCATTCTACCTTACAAAACCACGAATGACATCGACATCGGAAAACACGAAAAATACACATACGACAGCTTAGTAAATGAGGCGTAAAATTTTCAAAAAGTTGCAAATACACACATTCGATGTCATTCGTGATTAATCTCCCTCCAAATCGGTACCAATACGAATTTTAGTAAATATACCCCATAGTCTCCCTGCACCACACCAGCAAGTTACAACAGTTTCAATGGTATCAGAACAAAGGGATTCACCTTTACAGGATAGGAGGGGACAGAACAAGGTTATAAGGTGGTGTTTGGCATCCAGCTGTAGGGTATTTTAAGGGCAATATTCCGGTGTTGGTTTGCAGAAGATTGCATGTTCCTGCAAATAGTTATGTGCAGGAGCAGAATATAAATATAAACTGTATTTACTGTACATTTGGTATGCGGCGGGAACCCAGAGGAGACCACCCACAAGTGCATCTGGAACAGACATCACCCACCTATTCAAACCAACATATGACCTCTCCTGTACTGTAAATGACCATCCCTGTGTCCAATGGACAAAGAGATTACAGTATCCATTGTGTTAAGTTTTGGAAGATTGTATAAAAGAGCCAGCTGCATGCCTGGTCAGACAGACTCTAAAGGTTATCTACCCAGATGACTGAGGACCAGACTGGGAAGTGCAGGCAGCAAAACCAAACACGTATGTACCATTGACTGTAGCCATTATTCTATTGTATTGTATTGCTTTGTTATTGTAGCCCCCTTTCAGTAATAATATGTTGTGGTGTCGGAACCCGGCATTTTAAATACAAACTGGTGTCGTGTTTTCCTTTCCCTGCTAAGGTTATAGGTGTATTACTATCACATGTGTAGCTGTTAAGGGCTCACGGAGTACCTTTGGGTGTGTACACACTGAGCGTACTTTGTACAGCCAGCGCGGCGTTTGTACGCAAAGTACGTACACTGTAAGGGGCTCTGTACGCTAATGGTGTAATAAGTACGTAGGTTAAGGATTAAGTATAGCGGCCGCAGCGTCTCTATTTAAAGTGTATGAAATGTCTTTTTAAAGTGTTGCTTTTAGTCCTGTATGTAAACCGACGTTTACAATTGGGGCATTGTCCGGTTTCCACATGCTCACAGCCTAACAGGTCATAGCAGACTTAATCTATCAGCAAAGGGCGGAAAGTTACCCTACGTAACCTTTTCTTGGTCAATGGATACGCTGAAAACCGTACTTGTGTGCTGATTAGATGGCGTCTGCTCTGTATGGTCTGCAGAGGTGCTGGTAGAACCCGTAAAACATAGGGAAAAAGCTATTTAAAGATCTGTGAATTTTTTTGGTGCCAAAAAGCGTACACAAAGGGCACCGATACTTTGCATACCCTCTCACATTGTTGCCACAAGACTCAGATTGCTAGATTCATTTAGATCTGTGTGAAATCGGATATATTTGTTGCTATATAGTTAAAATTGAAATAACAGTATTTTAAGGAAGTAAGTGTAAAGACACAAATGCAGGTCTGCATAATATTAATTAGTATTGTTCACATTTATAGAGTTGTGTGATTTGTTTTATTGTGGACGCACATTTTTGTACACGTGTATCGGACAAAGTACAGGACTGCGCACGCAGCGTAAAAGACACGCATATTCGCGTGTTTACGCAAAGTGCGTAAGAGTGCGGGTGCTAAGTACAAATTACACAATAGTGTCAATTAGTTAAAAGGTGGGACAGTAGCCATGCTACAATAGCACAAAACTACCCGGTTTCTAAAGCAGATTAGTATAAAACTTTTGTTTAAACTGGATTGCCTCTGGGGTTAAAGCTGCCAATCAGAACGAGTGAAAATTTTCTGTACAGAAAAACAAAGTGTATTTGAGTGAGCAAAAGCGGAGTGAGTGGATTTGAACCCAGGAAATCGGGTCCCGTGGTACACCAAGTAAGTGGAGGCTTGGTGGCGTGTGGCGGCTAACTTATGTTAATATAGATTGGAATACGCAAATCGTGAGGAGATTTGCAGAGGAGCGTAATAGGGAATTGTGCATTGTGTAGTATTGAAGTAAAAAGGTTTTTTGTTACGCTCCGGCTGAGGGTCGCAGTTTGTACATCGACCCGTGGTCGTATGGCAGATAGGTAACAAGTACCTATACGCTGGACCGCGCATTTGTGGGTGCAATATATAGCGCAACTTGAAACCCCTTTGTGAGCTTTTGCGTAAAATCGCGGTATCATTAGCGCTGTGTAGAGCATACACAAGCGTGATTTGTGTATAAAAAAGTGTATAGGGAGTTTTCGCTGGTCTCTCTCAGGAAAATCTCCAGCGGTGGATATTTACTGGAAAAGGTAAGTCACTCCTAACACTTCCAGTAAATAGAAACCAATAGTGCCTCACTTGGTAATCTGTGTTCACTATTGGAGTGAGTCGTGGTACTCAGCGGAGAAGGAGCGAGTGAAAGCGCTAAGTGTCTTTCACCATCTATTTGCGGTGTGCATTGGGGATTGCATTTATTGACAAAAAGTCCGCGATGGGATCCAATTGCACAAGCAGTGGGCGTTTGGTAGCTAGGGTTCAGGCAGAAGAAGGTTTATTATGTGTGAAAAATATGGGCCCTCATTCCGAGTTGTTCGCTCGCAAGGCGAATGTAGCAGAGTTACACACGCTAAGCCGCCGCCTACTGGGAGTGAATCTTAGCTTCTTAAAATTGCGACCGACGTACGCGCAATATTGCGATTACAAACGAGTTAGCAGTTTCTGAGTAGCTCCAGACTTACTCTGCCTGTGCGATCATTTCAGTGCTTGTCGTTCCTGGTTGACGTCACAAACACACCCAGCGTTCGCCCAGGCACTCCCACCGTTTCACCGGCCACTCCTGCGTTTTTTCCGGAAACGGTAGCGTTTTCAGCCACACGCCCCTGAAACGCCGTGTTTCCGCCCAGTAACACCCATTTCCTGTCAATCACATTACGATCGCCGGAGCGAAGAAAAAGCCGTGAGTAAAAATACTTTCATCATAGTAAAGTTACTTGGCGCAGTCGCAGTGCGAACATTGCGCATGCGTACTAAGCGGATTTTCACTGCGATGCGATGAAAAATACCGAGCGAACAACTCGGAATGAGGGCCATGGTTCACACACAGAGGCTTTTTGCAATGAATGGTTACGTATGACTGACAAAGATAGGGTATCATTCCCTAGGGTGGGCAGCTTTGAACCAGAGATTTTTGCAGAATTTAAGGATAAGGATATGTCTGATAAAATCCAGAAAACAAAGGATTAGACATACAGATTATTTAAATTTATGGCAGCAAGAGGGGAATGTGCAAAGGGAATTAGCTCCAGCAGCAGGTTCCAAACCTAGCGGGAAAACAATGGCGACCGCACCACCACCACCACCATATATTGTGGGGGAGAAAGTGGCTACAAGCAATGGTGCATTAGTACAGGATAGGAATGTGATTGATAAATGTACTAACGCTAACCCTTGCCAGCTGTATCCCATTTTAAATTTTCCCCAGGATTGTGAGCAGGAAGATGAGCCCAGCACAATATCAACACTCTCTCTAGCAGCCACCATACAGGATACTCAGGTGGGCACGGCCCAACCACCAAGGGTTGTAGTAAAGCCCCCTAGCAGAGGGATAAGTGAGGTCGTGTCCACAGGTAAGTACGGTACCATACACAATGCAGAAACTATAGCTCCTCACATTATAGAATCAAACCAGAATGATGTAATTGAATTAAATCCTGTCAGGGTAATTGCAGTTCCCAACGGGAAAACTGACAATCAGTGAGTAACTCCCATCAGGAACATTGCCATGCATTGTCCTTGATCCCGAGCAGAGTTAAGGTCAATTATGTCTGAATTTCCTGATCCCAGAAAAGATCTAGTTGGATGCCATAGATTCATTAAAGAGTTAGGTAATGCCCATGAGCCGACAAATAAAGATTGGCGAACAGTGCTACGGGTGTGTTTACCCTCAAATATTGACACCACAAAATTCATAGCAGCAGACAGTAAGTTAAATGCAGAAGTACCTCTCACTGATGAATACAATCAGGAGAACGTAAAGCAAATCAATCTGCAACAAGGAGTGTATTTCCCTACTGTTGTCAACTGGAATAAAATTTTCTCCATAAGACAAAAGGAAGGTGAAATGGCATCTGAATACTTCCATCGAGCACTGCAGGAAATGACTAGATATACTGGGATTGAGGACATTAAAGATAATGCACATCACAGGGAGGTAGCTGTTACTGTATTAATGGACGGGTTAAAGGAGGCATTAAGAACAAGGGTAAAAACCTCTCTACCTAACTGGAGAGGTATCTCGGTGGCTGCATTGAGAGAGTCCGCTATCGAGCAACACCGGAACATCAGTAAGCACAGGGAGTCTCAGGGGGATAAGCTGATGACAGTAAGTATAAATGCTCTTACAACAAAACCACATCAGCCAAAACTACAGACCCCTGATGGTAAGTCACGGTCAATAATATGCTTCTATTGTAAAAAGGAAGGACATTTTGCAAGGGACTGTAGGAATAAAGGTACACATAACATATACCTACCCCCCAGACCAGGATACGAACCACACTACAATTCACATAATTGGGATCAGGGACCAGCTAGGAGAAATTACGAGCCACATGCAGGGGAAACAAGGAGGAACCCACCAAGGAGAGATTGGCAGACCTCCGAAAAATCTCAGCTACCCCCCTCACATATTGTAGCTGCCAATGCGCTGTGGGAGGGTCCCAATATACAAAAGGGGTTGGGCCACACCTGTACTGTAAATGACCATCCCTGTGTCCAATGGACAAAGAGATTACAGTATCCATTGTGTTAAGTTTTGGAAGATTGTATAAAAGAGCCAGCTGCATGCCTGGTCAGACAGACTCTAAAGGTTATCTACCCAGATGACTGAGGACCAGACTGGGAAGCGCAGGCGACAAAACCAAACACGAATGTACCATTGACTGTAGCCATTATTCTATTGTATTGTATTGCTTTGTTATTGTAACCCCCTTTCAGTAATAATATGTTGTGGTGTTGGAACCCGGCATTTTAAATACAAACTGGTGTCGTGTTTTCCTTTCCCTGCTAAGGTTATAAGTGTATTACTATCACATGTGTAGCTGTTAAGGGCTCACGGAGTACTTTTGGGTGTGTACGCACTGAGTGTACTTTGTACAGCCAGCGCGGCGTTTGTACGCAAAGTACGTACGCGGTACGGGGCTCTGTACGCTAGTGGTGTAATAAGTACGTAGGTTAAGGATTAAGTATAGCGGCCGCAGCGTCTCTATTTAAAGTGTATGAAATGTCTTTTTAAAGTGTTGCTTTTAGTCCTGTAAGTAAACCGACGTTTACAACCTGGTGGAGACTCAGATGGGTCAGAAATGAAAAGTCTTGAGATCTGACAATGGCGGAGAGCATGACAACAGAATTTTAGCACAGTTCCTGAAAAAATATGGCATACAGCATCAACTAACAATTGCTTACATGCCAGAACAAAATGGTGTGAGTGAGCGTGCAAATAATACAATTGTTGAGAAAGCACGGACTATGTTGAGTGACGCAGGCCTGGAGAAAAGCTTTTGGGCGGAAGCAGTGTCTACTGCAGTATATCTTGAAAACCGTGCACCCACAGTAGCTGTGAAAGGTAAAATGCCACTGGAGGCATGGTCAAAGAAAAAGCCAGCTGTCAATCATCTCTGTGTCTTCGGCTGTAAAGCTTATGCACATATATCTAAGGAGAAAAGACGGAAATTAGATCCAAAGTTAGTGGAATGTATTATGCTAGGATACTGTGAAGAAAGCAAAGAATACAGGTTTTGGGACATTACAAACAAATATCTTCTAAGGTCTAGAGATGTGGTGTTCCATGAGACAGCACCAATCACTGGAACAGTGGAACAAGAATCACAGCAACAATATGTATCACTGGATGTATAGGCAGCGGAAAGTATGTCTGAACCTGCAAGAGTTAATGCGGATACCCAATCAGGAAATAGAAGTTCCATGAGGAGCAATAAAGGTGTTCCATCCAAAAGATACAGTGAGGAATATTCAAATATAGCTTACTGTGAACCCCAAAATATACAGGAAGCAAAATCAAGTAGCAACCTGAAAGAATGGAAGTCAACAATAGATACAGAGCTGTCAGCTCTGGATGATAGCAGTACATGGACTGTAGTTGACAGTTAGTTGACAGGCAGAATAACCGTAAGACAATCAAGAACAAGTGGGTCTTTTGCAGAAAGCTGAATGCAGACCGGACTATTGCTCTTTATAAAGCCCGCTTGTTGCTAAAGGATACACAAAAAAAATCCGGGATCGACTGCGGAGAGATCTTTTCGCCTGTCACAAGGTACAGCACCTTGAGGTTAGTCCTTGCCATTGCTACACTTCATGATTTATTGTTATACCAGTTAGACTTTGATTTTGCATTCCTAAATGGAGAGTTGAGTTGATTTATATGGAACCACCTGAACATTATGACGAGAGTATGTTCCAAGAGGGTAAAGTTTGCCTCTTTGTATGTCCTAAAGCAAAGGGGTCATTGTTGGTATGTAAAGCTGGATGCTGTGCTGCTAGAGATGAACTTTGTTATGTCAGATACTGATCACTGCTTATATCACAAAACTATAGCAGAAAAGCGGTACATCATAGTGTATATGGATAATATATTGCTAGTAGGTCAAGAAGAGCACATTACTGATGTAAAATGGCAGCTAAAACAAAGATTTAAGGAAAAGTGGTTCATCATAGTTGTGTATGTGGATAATCTATTGCTTGTAGGTCAAGAAGAGCACATAACTGATGTAAAATGGCAGCTAAAGGATCTAGGCCATGCAAATCATTTGTTAGGCATGAGGATTGTACAAAACCTGAAAGATGGGACTGTTACAATTGATCAACAGACATATATTGAAGCACATATGGAATGTCTGATGCAAAACCAGTGAGCACTCCTATTGACAAAAGCATAAAGATGGTAAAGGCCATGTCACCAACCAGACAAGTGGAGATAGAGGAAATGAGGGAGATTCCTTATCAAAATGCTGTTGGTAGCTTAATGTATGCAAGTATTGGGACTCGCCCCGACATCACACATGCAGTGAGCTGGGCAAGCCATTTTGCAATTAACCCTGGGAGGCAACACTGCATTCCAGTCAAAAGAATCTTAAGGTACTTAAAAGGCACAAGTTTATTAAAGTTGGTGTTTACAAAGTCAAAAGGTGATGCTAATTGGGGATCAGATGAGGATGACCGTCGTTCCTATACTGGATAATTGTTCATTTTGGCAGGTGCAGCTGTTATTACTGGGGGAGTGGTACATGCGCTCATCTCCTAGTGTTAGTAAGGAAATATGTGACAGGTAAGCATTGTGTATATCTATGCCTTTTATTGAGACACAGTGCTCAGTCATAAAGAGTATAATGCAATCAAATAGCAAATGATAAAATGGCAGCGATTATTAGCACACAGGTGATAGATCACAATTAGGATCAAAGTCCAGATGCTGATGACACAGACTGTAAAATATAGTAGGAATTTGTAGCACAAAGTTAGTACGTAACAGTCACGATCAAATAGGTCCCAAATGCTGGTTCCAGTAAAAGTGGTACGTTCCTTTGTTGCACAATGGTGCTGTGATACAGTAGATGTAAGGGTCTCTGTTCTAGAGAGCCGGCATCCTGACCCTTCAGGTACAGTGCTCACCCCTCCATTGTATGATGGTGCTGCTCCCGGCACTGGCGTCTAACTCTGAGGTCCCAGCCAATGGTGTTATCCATTTTGTTGCTGTGCCTCTGTACAGTCTGTCCCTACTTGCTGTCCCGTCTAGGATCCTGGCTTCCATGGCATGTATGGCAAAGTACACCCGGACCACCGGGTGCTGCCGTGACTTCCGGGTTGCCAAGTATCACAAGACTTCCGGGGGTCTCCGTTGGTTTAAGCAGTGCTGCCCAACCGCTCAAACTCACCAGCCGACGAGGAGACTTGTTGATGGGGTAAAACTGCAGATCTTCCACATGTGGTGGGTATTGGTAAACATGCTTGTGCCAAGTGTGCGCTTCCTCCAACGCGTTTCAGCCCGTAGGCCTTTTTCAAGGATGATTGTGGATTCAATTAGGCTGCTTATATCAGTCCTGTTGACCAATCAGATGTCACTGGGTGTGGCTTTATTGGTGATTAACCGTGTTAAATTACTGGGTTGTTTTTTTTTTGGGGGGGGGGGGGGGGTTGTTAATAGGGTGATCTGTGTGCTGAACATTTTACTTGATATGGTAATGGGCACATCCTAACCTGTACAAAATTATACATATACATACATTAAATGACCGGATTCTTACTGGATTGAGATCTAATATTGCTGAGTATAGTACATGATGCCAAAAACTGTTGTGTATGGATATTATAGGTTTGTCAATTGTGTTATTTTATCAAAATGCTGTTGTTGAAATCTATGTTGAGACCTGTGGGTGTCATCGTTTTTAATGTGAATACCCATATCATCTCTTGTTTATCCAATGTAATGCTATGGTCACCTCCTCTCCAGTTTCTGATGGGGTTTTCAATAGCTATAAAGTATAGACCTGTGGGATCGGAGTTGTGTCTATCTTTGTAGTGTTTCGATAAGCTATGATTGTTGTATCCTCTTTTTATGTTCCTCAAATGCTCATATATCCTTGTTTTTAACGGTCTCACTGTCCTTCCTATGTATTCCAAGCCACAGGGGCACCTAAGCAAATAGATGACCCCCTTTGTCTCACATGAGATGGTTTGTTTAATCTTGAATGTTGTGTCTATTATTGTTGAGTGGAAGGTATCTACAATTTTGGTGCTTCTATTGTGTGATGTTCTACATCCTGCGCATTTACCGCAGTAATGGTATCCATTTCTGGGTTCAGTGAAAGGTAATACTGTTTGCATTGTGTTCAATGGTTTGATGTGGTTCTTTACAAGTTGGCTTTTTATGTCCGGTGCCTTTCTGTACACTATTTGTGGATTTGGGCCTAGGATTTTGTTCAAGTTTTGATCTTGTAGCAATATGTGCCAGTGTGTTCTCAATGTTTGTTTTATTTGAATGGCAGATTTGTTGTACTGTGTTATGAAATATGTTGACTCATTGGTGGTATCTTTAAGTGTAATTTTTTCTGTAGCATTGTCTATCTGTCAAACTTCTTGGTGCCCTCTACAGCCTTTCCGATTAGTGTTGGGTCATATTTTTTCTCTAGGAATTGTGTGCCCAATTGTTCAGCTTGTGTTGTGTAATCTTCGAGTTGTGAACAATTCCTTCTTATCCTTCTGAATTGCCCTTTGGGTATGTTTCTGAGCCATTGGTGATGGTGGCCACTGGTGGAGAGTATATAGCAATTCACATCTAAATTTTTCTTGAATGTCCTTGTGTGTTTCTGATTGTCCATAATGTATATTTCAAGATCTAAAAATTCCACCCTCTCTCTGCTTGTGTGTGTGGTGAAAGTCAAGTTTCTATCATTGTTGTCCATGTATTCAGTGAATGTTCGTAATGATTCCTGTGACCCTTTCCATATGAATATGATGTCCTCTATGTATCTTCGCACAGGATGAGGTTCGCACCATAGTCATGCCCACCCCAAATGTGTTCCTCCTCCCACTTGCCAATGAAGAGGTTAGCATAACTCGGCGCGACCCTCGATCGCATGGCGGTCCCAGTTGTCTGTAGGTAGAATGTGTTGTTGAACCAAAAGTAATTATGGTGTAGTATGAAGTTCATTTGCTGATAAGATGAATTTGATTTGTTCAGGATCCATTCTGTCATCTTTCTGTAGAAAATGTCTGGTTCCCTCTAGCCCTAAGTTGTGTGTGATGATTGTGTAGAGTGATGTGACTTGTGGCCAGCCAGTAGTCTGGTTTCCATTCTATGGTTTGTAATGTGTTTAGGGCTAGAGGGAACCAGATATTTTCTACAGAAAGATGACAACATAGATCCTGAACAAATCAAATTCATCTTATCAGCAATATCCCAGAGGGGAAGTCGGAAGACCACTTGTACTATTTCAACTAAGCAATTGACTGTCCAACAGTCCTTTGTGAGGAAGATGAAATATGACAGCAGTAATCCTTTTGCAAAGCGGATAACTGGGGCCTTGACAGCTATGTTGGTGATAGACGTGCGTCAGGTATCCATCATTAGTTCAGTGGGACTTAGAGAATTGTTTGTTGTACTGTGTCCCCGGTATCAAATCCCATCTAGGTTCCACTTCACTAGGCAGGCGATACCAAGAATGTACAGACACGTCAGAAAAAGTGTCCTCAGTGTCCTAAAATATGCAGTTGTACCAAGTGTCCACTTAACCACGGACATGTGGACAAGTGGAACAGGGCAGACTTAGGACTATATAGCTGTGACAGCCCTGCTGGTGCCTCAGCAGCTACAACAGCAGCGGCACCAGTAGCAGCATCTCGCAAATGCCAACTTGTTCCTAGGCAGGCTACGCTATGTATCACCACTTTCTATAAGAGGCACATCGCTAACAACCTCTTACGGAAACTGAGGGACATCATTGCACAATGGCTTATCCCACTTAGACGCTCCAGTTGATTTGTGATGTTGGACAATGCCACCAATATTGTGCATGCATTACATCTGGGCACATTCCAGCATGTCCCATGTTTTGCACATACAATTAATTTGGTGGTGCAGAATTGTTAAAAAAAGACAGGGGCGTGCAGGAGATGCTGTTGGTGGCCCGAAAAATTGCGGGCCACTTTCGGCATTCACCCACCATGTGCCGAAGACTGGAGCGCCATCAAACACTGAACCTGCCCTGCCATCACCTGAAGCAAGAGATGGTAATGAGGTGGAATTCATCACTCTATATGCTTCAGAGGATGGAGGAGCAGCAAAACACCATTCAAGCCTATACATCCACCTACGATATAGGCAAAGGAGTTGGAATGCACCTAACTCAAGCGCAGTGGAGAATGTTTTCTGTTTTGTGCAAGGTTCTCCAACCCTTTAAACTTGCCACACGTGAAGTCAGTTCAGACACTGCCAACTTGAGTCAGGTCATTGCCCTCATCAGGCTTTTGCAGAGGCAGCTGAGAAATTGCAGGATGAGCTAAGACGGAGCGATTCCGCAAAGTATGTGGGACTTGTGGATGGAGCCCTTCATTCGTTTTGCCAGGATTCAAGGGTGGTCAATCTGCTGAAATCAGAGCACTACATTTTGGACACCGTGCTCGATCCTAGGATTAAAGCCTGTGTTGTATCTCTCTTTCCAGCAGACACAAGTCTGCAGAGGTTCAAAGACCTGCTGGTGAGAAAATTGTCAACTCAAGCGGAATGTGACCCGTCAACAGCTCCTAGTTCATTTTCTCCTGCAACTGGGGCTGCGAGGAAAAGGATAAGATTTCCTAGCCCACCCGCTGGTGGTGATGCAGGGCAGTCAGGAGCGAGTGCTGACATCTGGTCCGGACTGAAGGACCTGCCAACAATTACTGACATGTCTACTGTCACTGCACATGTTTCTGTCACCATTGAAAGAATGGTGGACGATTATATGAGTGACAGCATCCAAGTAGGCATGTGAGACAGTCCATACATATACTGGCAGGAAAAAGAGGAAATTTGGATGCCCTTTCACAAACTGGCTTTATTTTACCTAAGTTGCGTCCCCTCCAGTGTGTACTCCGAAAGAGTGTTTAATGCAGCCGGTAACCTTGTCAGCGTTCGGCGTAGGAGGTTACTTCCAGAAAATGTGGAGAAGATGATGTTCATCAAAATGAATTAAAAATTCCTCCGGGAAGACCTTGACCAGCAATTGAAGTACAAAGGGATCTGTAATGGTGGATTCCAGTGGGGACGAGTTAATACTCTGTGAGGAGGAGGATGTACACAGTGAAAGGGGTGAGGTATCGGAGGATGAGGTTGACATCTTGCCTCTGTATAGCCAGTTTGTGCAAGGAGAGATTGATTGCTTCTTTTTTGGTGGGGGCCCAAACAAACCAGCCATTTCAGCCACAGTCGTGTGGCAGACCCTGTCGCTGAAATGATTAGTTTGTTAAAGTGTGCATGTCCTGTTTATACAACATAAGAGTGGGTGGGAGGGCCCTAGGACAATTCCATCTTGCACCTCTTTTTCTTCTTTGCATCATGTGCTGTTTGGGGACTAGTTTTTTTAAGTGCCATCCTGTCTGCCACTGCAGTGCCACTCCTAGATGGGCCAGGTGTTTGTGCCGCCCACTTGTGTCGCTTTGCTTAGTCATCCAGCGACCTCGGTGCACCTCTTTTTTATCTTTGCATTATGTGCTCTTTGGGGCCTAGTTTTTAAAACTGCGATCCTGTCTGACACTGCAGTGCCAAGCCTAGATGGGCCACGTGTTTGTGCCGCCCACTTGTGTCGCTTAGCTTAGTCATCCAGCTACCTCGGTGCAACCTTTTGGCCTAAAAACAATATTGTGAGGTGTTCACAATAAACTGGAAATGAGTGGAAATTAATGTTATTGAGGTTAATAATACCGTAGGATCAAAATTACCCCCAAATTCTGTGATTTTAGCTGTTTTTATGTTGTTTTTTTAAAATCATCCGATCCAAAACCAAAAACCAAAACATGAAAGGGTGGCTTTGGCAAAACCAACCCAAAACCAAAACACGAACGGGGAATTGGAACCAAAACACAAAACACGAAAAGTGCGCGCCGCACATCTCTACTGTATATGTGTGTGCAGAGTTCTTTGGGGCATGTGGCGTACATCATAACTGTTGGTGAGCAATACAGCACTTGTTTGTTCTGGGCGTCAGGATACATCCTTGTATCTACTGGTTGGTGGAGGGTGGGGGGGCAGCCTATTTAATTTGTTCTGGGCCCTGCAATTTGTGATTGCGGCCTTGCAGCCGGGCCCCAGTAAGCTGTCAGCACAGTGATATGACAGCTGCTGGGTGCTGTCAGAGATATGGGTGAAGCCCCTACTTTTATCCGCTGCCATCCCAACTGGATATCCACCTAGCCCAGGGTTGGGGAACCTTTGGCCCTCCAGTTGTTGCTGAACTACACATACCAGCATGCCTTGCTACAGTTTTGCTATTTGGCCATGCTAAAACTTTTGCAGGGCATGCTGGGATGTGTAGTTCGAAAACAGCTGGAGGGCCAAAGGTTCCTCATCCCTGACCTAGCCATTCCTCCCTCTACACTGCCTTGGCTCCATATAACAAGCTGCTGAGCTGTTTGCGGTGCCCCAGTGCTTGGGAACTATCACCCCACCCTGTAATCTAGTTATGGGCTCTGTAGTATGGAGCGTTGTGCCCCATCTCCCCTTTAATCCCAAACTTCTTCTATAACGAGACCTACAGTACAGTAAAAAGACCTTACCACTGCTGCTGGTCCCCTCCTTCCCCTTGCGGGGTGAGCATGCTCGGCTCCAGTAGGTGATCAGTGCAATGCCACCACTCACACTCTCTACTGGCTTAAGTAGCAAGACGTGTGAGCGGACGTCAGCTACTGAAGCCACAAATATTTACTTCTCTCTTTACTCCTCTATCTCCCCTCACTCTGTCTCTCTCCTCTCTCTCCTCTGTTTCTCTCTCCTCTCTGCCTCTCTCTCCACCCTCTGCTTCTCTCATCTCCCTGCTCTCCTCTCTCTCTTCCTCACTCTCCCTGCCTTTCTATCTCCCCAACTCTCTTGCTGTCTCTATCTTAAATGTCTACTGACAGTTCCCATCTTGAGTCATGTACCTGACCATGGGCTCTCTCTTCCATTTGTTGTTAGCCCCCTTTGGCTTTTCTCTCTCTCTGAAACTGCAACACAAACCTTTCACAGTGGGATTATGTCCACTGTCAGCTCCTCCTAAAAGAAATATATAGATCTCTTTCTGCTGGTGCTGCTGTTCGGGGATGATTCTGCTCATCTCCAGCCTCCGCTGCTGGCAGCTGTGCGGCAAGTGGGAGAGCTGCTGCTGGTGGTGGCGGTTGGAGATGAGCAGAATTGGCCCCCACGCTGCCTGAGGGAAGACTCCGGAATCTGTCTCCACTGCAGGAGTGCAGGTAGGACCTGCACTGCTGCCACCTCATGGACGTGCAAGAGAAGGAGGCACAAAGACAGCAGGCACAGCCAGGGGCAGTGATGACAGAATATAGCACTATGGATTGTATGAGTAAGGGGGGCACCAAATTGGGGTTTTGCCTAGGGCCCCATGAGGTCTAAATTCACCTCTGTGTTAATCTATTCTGTGATATACATGCTTCATTATGATCTTTGATGGCATTGTACACAAAGCCTTTTTCTAAAATGCCTAATTAACACCTTTTACATGTATGTTGTATGTATTTTCTCCTTGTTTTTTCTTTTTTTGATTTTGTTAGTGTACTTAAATTGGTATTGTATTGTGGTGACGCTAATAGCTGGGCATTGCTCCTCTGAGTATATAGGTGCAATTTCCACCATTTAGGTATATCATACTCAGTGTAATTTAAGTGATTAAACTGTGTTACGCTATATCACTGTGAGCAGCAGCGGATCTTGCTAGAGGCAAGCAGGATTTTTGCCCGGGGCGCCGCCGCCGTATGGAGGGCGCCGCTGCCATATGAAGGGCACTGCCGCCGTGGCAAGATCTGCTACTGTGTAGATGCCTGGTGTTGTGCGGTGCGCGAAGTCACGCACTGCATTGTGGGAGTGGCACATTGACGCTAGAGGTCATAATTGACCTCTAGTGTCTAAGCAGTGCTATGGGAGATACGTCATGACGTCTCTCCCATAGATCCATGAGCGGCGGCCAGAGACAGAGGGCAGCAGTGGTCAGGAAGCAGGAGCGGGGATTGTGAGTATTAATTTTTTTTTTTTTTATTATTATTATTTTGTAAGCGGCACAACTAGGGGTCACAACTCTACAGGGGGTACAATACTGGGGGAAATACTACTGGGGGCACAACTCTACAGGGGCATAGTACTGGGGTCACAACTACTGAGGGCACAGCTACAGGGGGCATAATTGACCATGCCCCTTCTCCATGAAACCACGCCCCTATTTTTCACCCTGGGCACCACAAGGTCTAGATCCGGCCCTGACTGCGAGCATGCGCAATTAGTATGTGGTTATGTTGTTATGACAATCACTGATGATATTAGGAAGTGATATCCAGTACCTGGGAACTATAAATCTGTCCCCTGCAACATGTCTGTGACTAACAGTTCCAGGCGTCTGACGTCTCTTCTGCCACGGTGCCGGCGCTGCATTGGGACTGTGCAAGATAGCGGACGGAGAACCACTGAGTGATGAGTGGGGAGAGTGAGCACTGCACACAGGTGAGATAATCATTATATGCCTATATACTTACTGTTGTGGTAATTTACTGTGCTTGCCCTTTGTTGAAGGTGCATTTAGATGGAAACGGCTGTTAGGACTTACAGGAGGAATGTCTATACTGAGCTGTGACCGGATGCATGTAAAGTATATTGTGCTGCCTTGACTTGAGCATTTGTAATATAGAAAATCTATTTATGACTTAAAAATGTCTGCACTTTATTACAAAAAGGATGTGCTGGCCCCTTTTCTCTGGTTTGCTGCAAAGCTGCTGAAGATAAATCTGTCTATTTGAATCAATTGCACCTGGCACTCTAATGTGCTGCTATATGAATAAACGTTTGTTTCCCTCTCTGCTGCTCTAAATAAAATAAAATTAAAACCCCTTGGGTTATCTATATGTTAGAATGTCCTTGTAATTTAAAATATATAGGAAAAACAAAAAGTCCTTTGAAAGAACATGTAAGGAGCATTAAAAACAAGGTAGATAGTCATACGATTCTTCGATATTTTAAAACCTTCCATGCCTCAGATGTGAACTGTCTAAGGTTTAAAGCGATTGAATTAGTACAGTTGGGCCCCAGAGGTGGGGACCGTGAGAACATACTGTCTAGACGCGAAATGTACTGGATCTTTGAATTGAACACTCTAGTGCCACATGGCTTAAATGATAATTATGAAATAGCACCTTTTTTATAGTAAAGTATCCCTTTCTGTAAAATATTTTAAAGATTTTTTAAGTATTTTTTTAAATATATTGTTTACTTTGTTGTTAATTAGTTTGATCAATATTGCCACTAATCCATGTTTGGATTATAAAGTTTATACTTCCTCTTCTTTATAATGTTTTTTAACAATGACGTGGTATTTTTTTATATATATTATCTACATTGTCACTAATTGTTTTATGAATGTATCTGTTATATAGATCTATGCTGTTGCCAAACTATTATGTTTGCACTAATTAAGCCTCATGCTCATCTCTTTGCTGCTAGAATGAAGTGGTTTTTTATGATGTCCTTTGTTATAAGTAGAAGTATTTGAGTACATTAGGAATCCGGAATTGGCGGGAATAAGCCGGCAATGGGCGGTACACACACTCCCAAATTAAGTGATTACCATCAGTCTAAATAGAGCAGAGGGGCAATGGGTTCACATACTCCTGATGAAGTCCAGGCACCTAACGCCACAGGGACGAAACGCATTGAGTACTACTGACCAGATCAATCTACTATGTATCAGACAAGCTGTTTTATGTCTTTTTAAATGTATGGGCATATTATTTTCTGTGTAAGCTAATAAATTGTGTTAAACGTTATTACACTATTTGTGGCCTCCCCCCCCCCCACCCCTTGCTTGTAGAAAAATAATTTTATTGAATGCTCAAATCACCAAATGTGGAGGTCGACGTTTCGGTCTTGGCATGGACCTTTTTCAAGACCAAGACAGGTAGCCACAAAGATCATACACAAATGGGGTCATCCCTGGAGCACTAAAAATACCAGATAGATGCCGCCTTCCTATCGTGAACCAATCCCTACATCCTAGTAATTAACACCATAAAAGCAGCATATTCAACACAAAAAAACATACATATTAATGCTAAACAACGGGGACTCTCACCATATGTTGAAGGATAAACAAGCATATATCATGTAGCCACGCTAAATGCATACCTAGAAGTCCACTGCGCAGCATTCCACGGTACTTCCGGGGCATGGGACGCACGCGACCAGAAGTCAGTACCCGGTGGAACGCATGACGGAAATGCGTCACCACCAGTTGTCATGGCTACACAGGTCCGCTCTATACTACAAAGAGGTCACACAAAACAGTGTCTGGGTAAGAAACGAGGTGTCAAACATGCCCCGCCCATTGCTAAGCAACATAGCAATCTCTTATCCAACGCCCAGTATCGCTTACCTATTACCTAATAATCATAATAAAGGTATGGCTGACTAATGAGAAGGAACTTAACCACCATAGGATATTTATATATATCAGTATGTGTGTCACAAATACTTCAGTATATAGTGCCACAGGGATGAACCCACAAATTAGCTACACAGAGAATGGCTAACAAAGATATGCAAAAGACAAATCACATATGTGATCATAACAAAAAACATAAACACATAAAACTTTTCCATGGACATTCTCATGCTGTTCTACAGTGTCTGATGCCAGTAAGCTGTGCTGGCAGGAGTCATCTTTAGTTTCTGCTGAGAAGCAGAAATTGCAAAAGCGATCACAATTTATGCTTGTTGAAGGGGGGGAGGCGCCGGTCAGCATGCTGGACAGTCTTGCCCAGTGATGAGCGGCCCCCAGCATGCGATCAAAAGGATAGCAAATTCTGATAATTCTGCTAATTAGAAGAATTTTCTATCCTTACTGTATTAGCCCCATTATGCACATGCAGTGGAGAGCTATAACTAAGGGCTTTCTGAATAGCACAGCAGCAACTGGAGAACAGAGGTCTAGGTTTTCCAGCTCACCCAGAGACAGCAGGAAGTCAGGTGCAGGGAAAAAGTTTAAAACACACTGTAGGTGGCGCTAATGCCTGTTAGAGGCCAGTGAGCAGGGAACAGTATGTAGTGCCAAGAGAGCATGGTATGTGTGGCTGCAAGCCGCTAAAGCGGATTAACTATTGAGCACAAAGAGTGCTAGGACTTTTATGTTTGCATATTAATAAGTTATGTACCTGTGTTACATGCTGTTCTACAGTGTCTGATGCCAGTAAAGACACTGTGTTTCAACCAGAAGACCGGCTTCACGAATCCTTCTTTCCAGTAGCCGTTTTACAATTAGAGATGTGCACCGGAAATTTTTCGGGTTTTGTGTTTTGGTTTTGGATTCGGTTCCGCGGCCGTGTTTTGGATTCGGACGCGTTTTGCCAAAACCTCCCTGAAAATTATTTGTCGGATTTGGGTGTGTTTTGGATTCGGTTGTTTTTTTACAAAAAACCCTCAAAAACAGCTTAAATCATTGAATTTGGGGGTCATTTTGATCCCATAGTATTATTAACCTCAATAAACATAATTTACACTCATTTTCAGTCTATTCTGAACACCTCACAATATTATTTTTAGTCCTAAAATTTGCACCGAATTCGCTGGATGGCTAAGCTAAGCGACACAAGTGGCCGACACAAACACCTGACCCATCTAGGAGTGGCACTGCAGTGTCAGGCAGGATGGCACTTCAAAAAAATAGTCCCCAAACAGCACATAATGCAAAGAAAAAAAGAGGCGCACCAAGGTCGCTGTGTGACTAAGCTAAGCGACACAAGTGGCCGACACAAATACCTGGCCCATCTAGGAGTGGCACTACAGTGTCAGACAGGATGGCACTTCAAAAAAATAGTCCCCAAACAGCACATGATGCAAAGAAAAAAAGAAGCGCACCAAGGTCGCTGTGTGACTAAGCTAAGCGACACAAGTGGCCAACACAAACACCTGGCCCATCTAGGAGTGGCACTGCAGTGTCAGACAGGATGGCACTTCAAAAAAATAGTCCCCAAACAGCACATGATGCAAAGAAAAATGAAAGAAAAAAGAGGTGCAAGATGGAATTGTCCTTGGGCCCTCCCATCCACCCTTATGTTGTATAAACAGGACATGCACACTTTAAAGAACCCATCATTTCAGCGACAGGGTCTGCCACACGACTGTGACTGAAATGACTGGTTGGTTTGGGCCCCCACCAAAAAAGAAGCAATCAATCTCTCCTTGCACAAACTGGCTCTACAGAGGCAAGATGTCCACCTCATCATCATCCTCCGATTCCTCACCCCTTTCACTGTGTACATCCCCCTCCTCACAGATTATTAATTTGTCCCCACTGGAATCCACCATCTCAGATTCCTGTGTACTTTCTGGAGGCAATTGCTGGTGAATGTCTCCACGGAGGAATTGATTATAATTCATTTTGATGAACATCATCTTCTCCACATTTTCTGGAAGTAACCTTGTACGCCGATTGCTGACAAGGTGAGCGGCTGCACTAAACACTCTTTCGGAGTACACACTGGAGGGAGGGCAACTTAGGTAGAATAAAGCCAGTTTGTGCAAGGGCCTCCAAATTGCCTCTTTTTCCTGCCAGTATATGTATGGACTGTCTGACGTGCCTACTTGGATGCGGTCACTCATATAATCCTCCACCATTCTTTCAATGGTGACAGAATCATATGCAGTGACAGTAGACGACATGTCAGTAATCGTTGGCAGGTCCTTCAGTCCGGACCAGATGTCAGCACTCGCTCCAGACTGCTCTGCATCACCGCCAGCGGGTGGGCTCGGAATTCTTAGCCTTTTCCTTGCACCCCCTGTTGCGGGAGAATGTGAAGGAGGATGCATCGGAGGAATCCCAGGCTGGAGAGGACTCGTCAGACTTGCCAGTGACATGGCCTGCAGGACTATTGGCTTTCCTGTGTAAGGTGGAAATTGACACTGAGAGAGTTGGTGGTGTGGTTTGCAGGAGCTTGGTTACAAGAGGAAGGGATTTAGTGGTCAGTGGACTGCTTCCGCTGTCATCCAAAGTTTTTTAACTTGTCACTGACTTCTGATGAATGCGGTCCAGGTGACGTATAAGGGAGGATGTTTCTAGGTAGTTAACGTCCTTACCCCTACTTATTACAGCTTGACAAAGGCAACACACGGCTTGACACCTGTTGTCCGCATTTGTGTTGAAATAATTCCACACCGAAGAGGTGATTTTTTTTGTATTTTGACCAGGCATGTCAATGGCCATATTCGTCCCACGGACAACAGGTGTCTCCCCGGGTGCCTGACTTAAACAAACCACCTCACCATCAGAATCCTCCTTGTCAATTTCCTCCCCAGCGCCAGCTACACCCATATCCTCATCCTGGTGTACTTCAACAGTGACATCTTCAATTTGACTATCAGGAACTGGACTGCGGGTGCTCCTTCCAGCACTTGCAGGGGGCGTACAAATGGTTGAAGGCGCAAGCTCTTCCCGTCCAGTGTTGGGAAAGTCAGGCATCGCAACCGACACAATTGGACTCTCCTTGGGGATTTGTGATTTAGAAGAACGCACAGTTCTTTGCTGTGCTTTTGCCAGCTTAAGTCTTTTCATTTTTCTAGCGAGAGGATGAGTGCTTCCATCCTCATGTGAATCTGAACCACTAGCCATGAACATAGGCCAGGGCCTCAGCCGTTCCTTGCCACTCCGTGTCGTAAATGGCATATTGGCAAGTTTACGCTTCTCATTAGACACTTTCAATTTTGATTTTTGGGTCATTTTACTGAACTTTTGTTTTTTGGATTTTACATGCTCTCTACTATGTCATTGGGCATCAGCCTTGGCAGACGACGTTGATGGCATTTCATCGTCTCGGCCATGACTAGTGGCAGCAGCTTCAGCACGAGGTGGAAGTGGATCTTGATCTTTCCCTATTTTAACCTCCACATTTTTGTTCTCCATTTTTTAATGTGTGGAATTATATGCCAGTATCAATAGCAATGGCCTACTACTATATATACTGCGCACAACTGAAATGCACCACAGGTATGGATGGATAGTATACTTGATGACACAGAGGTAGGTAGAGCAGTGGCCTTCTGTACCATACTGCTATATATACTGGTGGTCACTGTCAGCAAATTGCAAAACTAAAATGCACCACAGGTAAAGAATCTAGATGGATAGTATACTTGACGACACAGAGGTAGGTAGAGCAGTGGCCTTCCGTACCGTACTGCTATATATACTGGTGGTCACTGTCAGCAAACTGCAAAACTAAAATGCACCACAGGTATAGAATCTAGATGGATAGTATACTTGACGACACAGAGGTAGGTAGAGCAGTGGCCTTCCGTACCGTACTGCTATATATACTGGTGGTCACTGTCAGCAAACTGCAAAACTAAAATGCACCACAGGTATAGAATCTAGATGGATAGTATACTTGACGACACAGAGGTAGGCAGAGCAGTGGCCTTCCGTACCGTACTGCTATATATACTGGTCGTCACTGTCAGCAAACTGCAAAACTAAAATGCACCACAGGTATAGAATCTAGATGGATAGCATACTTGACGACACAGAGGTAGGTAGAGCAGTGGCCTTCCGTACCGTACTGCTATATATACTGGTCGTCACTGTCAGCAAACTGCCAAACTAAAATGCACCACAGGTATAGAATCTAGATGGATAGCATACTTGATGACACAGAGGTAGGTAGAGCAGTGGCCTTCCGTACCGTACTGCTATATATACTGGTGGTCACTGTCAGCAAAACTCCGCACTGTACTCCTCCTATACAATTCTGCTGGTCCCCAGTCCCCACAATAAAGCAGTGTGAGCACAGATATATACAGCACACTGAGCACAGATATGGAGCGTTTTTCAGGCAGAGAACGGATAAAACTGGTGGTCACTGATCAGCAAAACTCTGCACTGTACTCCTCCTATATAATACAGCTGCTCCCCAGTCCCCACAATTAAGCAATAAGCACAAATATTTGCAGCAACATTAATAAACGGAGAGGACGCCAGCCACGTCCTCTCCCTAACATTTCCAATGCACGAGTGAAAATGGCGGCGACGCGCGGCGCCTTATATAGAATCCGAATCTCGCGAGAATCCGATTATGCCTCGGACCCGTGTAAAATGGGTGAAGTTCGGGGGGGTTCGGTTTCCGAGGACCGAACCCGCTCATCACTATTTACAATACATATATTCTAACATCACCAGTGGTGTCATTTGTTTTATCCATTTAAGACAGGGTTACACATTGTTTTCTTTGTGTTTCCGCCATATGACACTACGAGTAGAAAAGGATCTTGGAGCAGATTATAAAAGAACCAGCATGAAATTATCGTCTTCAATTCCCAAAACAAAAGGGACTTATTGTATAATATTACCACCTGTTTTTATTTCATATTTTTGTGAGCATCTGGGGTTTGAGTTCTTCATTATTTGATGTTTTATAAGCATTGTTGAAGAGTCACTCACATTGAAAAAGACTGCACATGCATCGAAACATGTTGGGAGTGACAAATGGCACAATATCCTATCCAGGGCTATTTTTCAATTCCAGTGCTGAGATAAGCCTAGGTCTTATACTTCTGCCTCGGTATGTATGTATGATCTATTTTCTACTAGAGATGTGCGGGTTCAGTTTTTTAAAACTGAACCCACCAGAATTTTGAATATCCTAGTACTTTAGAGCCCAGGTTTTCCCACCGTTCTTGAATTCCAAAATGAGACAAAATATCATCTTCTCGTTGTCTAAATTCACAAGTTGAGAGTTCGATAAAAGTCCTTCCTTCATGGGTTTTTTTTTTTCCGTATTTTCACACAGGACCCCAGAGGGTTAGTGTCAGTGTCAGTGAAGGGCTGTGGGTTACAAGCATTACTGCTGTGGCTGTGTCAGACAGTGAAGAACTGTGGGTTGCAGCTAGAGAGGCCAATCCTGGGCCGTTTTTTCAATCCCGGGATTCGGGATTGAAAAATGCTCTATCCCGGGATTCCCGGGATCCCCAGGATTGAGTTGGTCAATGAAAATATTATTTATTCTGTACTTTTTCTAAGATAAAAATGAATAACCAGTACAAATAAAATGGTGTGAAAATGACTTGCTTTTATTAACCTTATAAAAATAGAAAATGCAAATATTAAATCCTTAAAAGGCAAACTTAAATTATTCAAGTATCAACAGAATGGTGAATGGACCTTGATCGGAGCCAGACTATCAAATATCTAAATCAGACACTGAGCATAGCAGCAAGTATTAAAGGCTATTATTATTTTATTATTAGCCTTTATTTATATGGCGCCACAAGGGTTCCGCAGCGCCCAATTACAGAGTACATAAACAAAATAATAAAAACAGGAAAATAGTGAGTTATAGTTGAAGACAATATAGGACAAGTACAGGGTATATAACATAGCTACAGCAGCAGACGACACTGACATAAGTATCAAGGTGGCAGAAAACTGCGGGATTTGGTGCCATCGAAGATGGTTTAAGTAAGAGAAGGATATGCACATGAGGGTTGACGGCCCTGCTAGTGAGAGCTTACATTCTAAAGGATATAGGGCAAATGTACTAAGCCTTGGAGAGTAATAATGTGGAGAGAGTTGAAGTAAAAGCCAATCAGCTCTTTGCTGCCATTTTTCAAACACAGCCTGTAACATGGTAGTTAGGAGCTGATTGACTGGTACTTTATATCTGTCCACTCCCCAAGGCTTATTACATCTCCCCCTATTTGCCTTTAAAAGTCAAACTTAACAGAATAACGTGGACCCACACTCCTTGGCCTGAGTCTGACTATTACCATCTGGCAGTCAGCAGTGCAGGATGTCACTGCGTCAGCAGCACACAATATAGTACAGGTTGAGTATCCCATATCCATATATTCCGAAATACGGAATATTCCGAAATACGGAATTTTTTGAGTGAGAGTGAGATAGTGAAACTTTGTTTTCTGATGGCTCAATGTACACAAACTTTGTTTAATACACAGAGTTATTAAAAATATTGTATTAAATGATCTTCAGGCTGTGTGTGTAAGGTGTATATGAAACATAAATGAATTGTGTGAATGTACACACACTTTGTTTAATGCACAAAGTTATTAAAAATAATGGCTAAAATGACCTTCAGGCTGGGTGTATAAGGTGTATATGTAACATAAATGCATTCTGTGCTTAGACTTAGGTCCCATCACCATGATATCTCATTATGGTATGCAATTATTCCAAAATACGGAAAAATCCCATATCCAAAATACCTCTGGTCCCAAGCATTTTGGATAAGGGAGACTCAACCTGTATTATTATCCACAGGAATAACATAACATTTATGGACCAGCAGCACAGGTCCACAGAAAAATAATAATTTTGCCTAGGGTTGTTGCCACCTCATCCCTTTAATTCTGGACACACATTAATTACACAGGTTCTGTGGCTGATTAAAACCAGGTGAAGTGGAGTCTTTAAGTCATCCAGCCACAGAACCTGTGAAATTAATGTGTGTCCAGAATTAAGGGGATGAGGTGGCAACCCTAGCCGTGCCCCAACAACATCACAGAATATAACATCATTTATGGCCCAGTGCAGCACAGGCCCATACAAAAATCTAAAACTATTTTTTTTTCTTGTGGGCCTGTGTTGGGCCATGAATAATATTTTATTCCTGTGGTGTTAGGGCTCAGACTGGGGCCCCACCACCACAGGTATTAAAAAATAAATAAATATATTCATGGCCCAACAAAGTCCCACAGGAAAAAAAGACAATTTTCATGGTCTCAGCCAGGCCCCAACAGTACCCACAGGAATAAATTAACATTCATGGCCCACACTGGCCCCAGACCCCCACACAAATAAATAACTTTCAGGGCCCCCAGTCGAACCCTGTCCCAGCCACCCCTACACACCACAAAAATCAAATAAAATATACATATTAATGGCCAGCACCACAGTAAATAAAATTGTCATGCTGCACCATTGCACTCCCTTGGAATAACATATTTTTACTGACTCACCCTCTTCCAGTATGACTCCAGTGACAGTCTTTTTTTCCCCCCCAAAAGAGCAGCAACAGGCGGGTGCCCACAATGTGATGGAAGCAGGACCCAGGCAGCGGGCACTGTCTTACTGAATGTGGGGTCTGAGCGGTGTGATGCTGGTCACTGCAGGCATCCCTCCTCCTCCCATCCCTCAGGGTCCCAACTCCATCCTATCTATGTAGTCTCCAGTCCAGGGCCGGCCAACCCAATACTGATCGCGGCGTGGGGCGTCGGTGCACAGACGGCTGGCATGAGTGAAGGGGCGTCCCGGCGCAGGGCTGCGCTGTGTGGCTGGCAGGGCTAAAGGGGCGTCCCAGCGCGAGGCTGCACTGTGCAGATGGCGGGCAGGTAAGGCTGGAGGGTCATCCTGGCGCGGGGTTGTGTGCGCAGTGACCTCTGACGTCACGTGGCGCCGTGCACAGCCGTGCAGCTTCTGAGCAGAGTGCTCAAGATGCTCAGCGCTACCCGGCAGAAAGAGAAACCACGCATGCGCAGCTCAATCCCAAAATCCCGGGATTGGAAGCCCCGATCCCAGGATTGAAATCCCGGCAATTTTGGCCCCAAATCCCGGGATCCCGCCGATCCCGATCCTGGGATTGGCCACCCTAGTTGCAGAACTAAGGATTGTGGTCGCACGCAGGCTATTTTTTGCACTGCTGCAACCAGGTAATCACTGCCCACAGGGGAAGGGAATTCGCTGTGCAGGGCTGCAAATGCTTGTGTAGAGAGCTGCACAAACAAAAGTTTGTGCAGTCTCTGCACAGCTCAGGACTTACTCACCCGCTGCGATTAACCAGGACGGAGCTGACGTC
Source organism: Pseudophryne corroboree (assembly GCF_028390025.1). NCBI lineage: Eukaryota > Metazoa > Chordata > Amphibia > Anura > Myobatrachidae > Pseudophryne > Pseudophryne corroboree. The sequence goes on along the minus strand of NC_086448.1, from coordinate 358,181,488 downwards.
AGGATCCCTACCTGGAAACAGTCGGGCACGCTTGCGTTCGCATGGACACTCCTTGAAAACGGTCAGTTGATGCCCACGAATGGCCTCTTTCTGTCAATCTTCTAGCGATCGCCGGTGCAATCGCTTTCATCATTAGATCCGTCGCTCCCTGGCGATGGCCATCAGCGCCTGCACATTGCGACCCATGCACAGGCGTACTTCAGACCTGATCGCACCGCTGCAAAAAACAGTAGCATGCAATCAGGTCTGAATGATCCCCTGTGTCAGTTAAAAGTTGTGGGGTGCAAGCACTACTGTGACAATACTGATGTGGCTGTGTCAGACTGTGAAGGGCTGTTAAAAACACTAAGATAAAACTGTAAAAAATAAAGTGCCAATATGACACCATTACTATAAGCGTGGTGAGTAGGGGAAAAATGTGTGTTGTTGTACTGGTATTATATTATAAAATAATAATGTTTATTAGGTGCCAGTGTGCCACCATTACTATAAGCGCAGTGAGTTGCAGCAGTGTACAATAAAATAAAATAATATTGTGTAAAATTTGTTGAGAAACATATGTATATGGATTAGTTGATAAAAGAGTAGGAGCAGCAACTCAGTACTAAAGGTGGTTCAGGAGACACAAAGATAAGAATGGGCACCTAAAATCTAATATATGTTAAAGAAAACATGACCTCTTATAACAAAGGATAGGTTTACTGCCAAAAAACATCACATTGCCAGCATGCCATACACCACACATAGTGGCAAGAAAAGTTTCAGGCCATAGATTTATTTTAGATTGGTGGATCTGCTATTGCTACTACTGTTTCATGCACTAGAAGAATGCCTATTGTGGAAGCCAGGGCAAAACGCAGTAGGCATCTTTTTCTGTAATCTCGTATGATGATGATGCAATACCTTCTCGCTCTGAGTCTAGTAGAGGTGTCACCTTTAAAACAGACAGATCAGTGACCAATAAAAAAACATAAAGGCTGAAAAACAAGCCGTGTGTTCACAAATCCCTTTGGAGAGGCTAGAGGTGTCCATTATGTGTTAGTCTGACATTTCTGACACTGTATTCCTAGAGAAGCCACCTTCCACAATTTCTACACATATTGCAAATGTGGGGATAAACAGTACAAGTAAAGATGGTAAAATAGAAATTGTGGATGCTAGTGTGGAAGTACAACAGAATGAACAGGATATTTGTTTCTAATGTATATTAGCAGCAGTGCGTCTGGCGGAGATTGAGCCGGCTGCACTGCTACTGTTATACAGCAGCTGCCAGCGGGCGGTCAGTGGTGGCAGCCAATTCTGCTCACAGGACATGTGTGCACCGGCTGCACCATCCAAGTTAAGTAGACCCCAGATGTGACACTACCCCTACCTCATTAGAAACTTTCCAAGATCTGACATCTCCCTTCTCTTGTTTAAAATTAGAACCAGGTCTGACAGCCCATTTCCTTCCTCAAATTTAATCATACCCCCAAATCTGACAACCCCCTCCCTTAATTGCAAGTATATCCCAGACCAGGAAATCTCCCCCTATTTCCTCAATTCTAATCCATTAGAAAACTGAAAACCCCCATCCCTTAATTTAAATCATGTTCCAAAACTGCTCACACCGTGATTTTGCAACCCACCCCCTTTTTTCTGAACTGACCCATGTCCCAGAATTGCACCACCCCCAGTCAGAAAACCCACATCCCTCTCAATTACAATTATGTCCCAGAATTTACAGCGAAGCTTTAGATGATGGGGGTGGCTCAATACAAGTACTCATCCTCTTCATACTTATGCAGATTCTGGCTTTCTTGCTGCACACTTGAACTGCTCTTTGCTGCTGTTCGCACTTTTTGAGAGAAGAGACATCATGATCTCCAAGCCCAATGTCACACTGGAGAGGAAGGGGGGAGGCGAAGATAACCCAGCCAGTCAAGCACACCACTTGTGTCAGCTGCAGGCATCCCATGCCCGGCATTCTGTTATAGGCCCAAATGTATTAAGCCTTAATAAGATATAAAGTAGAGATAGATAAAGAGTAATAAATGACTAGCCAACCAGCTCCTGTCATTTTTCAAACACAGCCTGAGACATGGCAGTTAGGAAGCTGATTGGCTGGTCATTTATCACTCTTTATCCATCTCTTCTTTATCTCTTGTAAAGTCTTAATACATATGGGCCATAGCACTTATAAGGCTGCATTAGCGGCCGAGCCAACTGCATGGAATCACACAGGTCCCACCTCCCTACCTAGAAGCCTGCAGTGCCGCCTGACCGTGGCGCCAGGCTAAGTATGCTGCAAAAGCTGTATGGAGTCTAGTAAGGTCCGCCGGCCAGCCCTAGATGCCTAAAATGTACTGGCCTGGGGGGCAAATGTCACCCTTCCCCACTTCACTGCCTGCCACTGAGTCAACAGACCTATATCTCAATAATCCACATCAATGGTATGATGATGCACTCAGAAATCACAGCTCTTAGATACTAGGTAATTCTTAAAAACAAATATGCACTGATACAAACTATTCATTGGGGATGTAAACTGTCATAAAATCTGTATTACTAATGAATTAAGTCCCAGCAATTGTATACTGAATTATCAGTTTAAGATGAAACAATTAAAGAAATCTTAGCATATTAGGCAGCAAATCTTTGATATTGCTGGTGAAGATAGCAGAAAAACTAGAACTCATATTAGAAGTGTTTTCCAAATCCAGTCCTCAGAGACCACTAGTAGTGTATGTTTTCATGAATAATTATTAGAAATACCTGTGGATGTTCTAAACTGTGTTAGCCAGTCATTTTTACTTATGAATAAATGACATAAATTAAAGAAAAACCACACAGTAAATAAAGCATTGGATTTATCAGGACATATATTATTTCACTCTACATATGAAATAAGCATTATAGAATCAGGGAAGGTATCTGTGTTTGTGTGTGTTTGGGGGGGGGGGGGGGGGAGATTTATATTTATCTACTGGTTGCCAATCTATACATTCTTCACTTGTACAATAGTGTCCGCTAAGGAACTCTATGTGTCTGCAGCACTAATTGTACCAGCTGCGTGCTACTCATCTTGGAGTATGGTAATGATATATGGAGGTGATGCCCTGCTGATTCTTTTAGTGCCACACACAAAGAGAAAGAATGCAGATGCACTATTCAAACATTACTGATTAGAATTGTAATACATTTTGCAATTAGAGTTTTTTTTAATAAACTTGGCCAAAGTTATGGGCTTACCCACCATGTCCAGGTAACATCAGGAAAGTGTCTAATATTCTAAGGGTTAAAGTCTAGGGCGTGGGACACCAATAAGCCAGAGCCCAACCAAACCATCCCAAGGCAACACACTAGTGAGAGATAGCAAGTAAAGTGTTAAAGAGTGTTAGATAAGTGTTAGCATCTTCTATGTGTCAGGAGTGTTACAGGGTGAAAGATAAATGTGTGAAAAATGTTACATGGATAAAAAACAAACTACTAGAGTGCTATATTTATATTTCACCCCTGGCTGGCTTAGGAGTGTCCCATGCCCTAGACTTTGACCCTTAAAATGTTAGGCACCTACCCGATGATGAGTTTACCTTGATGTGGTGAGATTGCATAATCTTGGCCAAAGTTATAAGCTAACAAACGCTAATTAATTGCGAAATGTATTGCAAAATGTATTACAATTCTAATTACTAATGTTTGAATAGTGCACCTGCATTCTTTCTTTTTGAGTATAGTAATTATGTAAAAACAACTGATACTCTCTTCCATTATCTGAGAGGTAATTTGTGATATTGTATCAATATTAAAGACATTATCCCACAATAATAGAGCTGATATCATATTAAACATAATTTTATTGGTCCATAACATTTTAATGTCAGAAGTGCTTGGGCAGACTAGTAAGCCAAGTGGTTCTTATCCGCCATCAAAGTCTATGTTTCTATGATCAGAACATTGAGTGCAAGCAACACTATACTGCAGTAACTTTGAAGTGTTAACCATATATTATAGTAGATGGTACTCATATTAGTAAAAAAAACCTCTTCGTATTTTAAAATCTAGTTACCCAGACTGTTTCATTTCGAGACACTATTCTTTATTGATATTATGGAGTTAGGTATTTCTCCTATGAACCTGATGTGAGTCATTAACAAAATGTCATCTACTCTACATGCACCTTACAGTATATACCAACAAAGCCCCATACATGCCTCAGAGTCCCCTCATGCCCTTTATATGCCTTGGAGGAAGGGCTCCCATAGGAGGGATTAATGTAATCGGGGCATGTGGGAGAAGGGTTACCTTTGAAATATAAAAGTGGATTTGATATTTAAAGTTAAGGGCTAAATAATAAAAAGGCAGGTCTGAATTAACATTACATGAATAAAACTTTTAACGGATGCATAAATTCGATCATGTATGTTGTGTACAGAAATCTTTTAGTTCTCTTAATTAGTAATGCAGCAACACTCAATAATGCAGAAACACTTGAAAATCCAGATAATAATTCAGAGATCAGAATGGGAACAAATAAAGGCAAAAACAAGTAAACTGAACAAATAGTAGATTCCTTAACTTTACAGGCACAAAACACAGGAGCTCACAGGAACACAAGTCCAGAAACATTTCAGAAACATTGATGACCTAGCCATGAATGTTGGGTACAGGCAGACTTAAATAGTCAGGTGTCAGGTGAAATCCATGCTAGTGATAGTATTACCTAACATCAAGCTTGGGAAAGCGGCACCTCTTGCACCTTCCAGAACTGCAGCTCATAAAATAGCTGGTGAGCCCTGGTGGCAGGGAATCACACTGCAGGGAATCATAACAAAGCAGAGTTCTAACACTATAACTGATATAGAGGGTTGTCTTCAGTTTGCCGGCGGCCGGGCTCCCACTGACCAGCATACCAGTGCCGGAATCCCGACCGCCGGCATACCGACAGCTTTTCTCCCTCTTGGGGGTCTACAAACCCCCTGGAGGGAGAATAGATAGCATGGCGCGCATAGCACGCCACCGTGTCCGCAGCGTGGCAAGCTCAGTGAGCCCACAAGGGGCTCATTTGCGCTCGCCCAGCTGTTGGTATTCCAGCGCCGGTATTCTGGCCGCCGGGAGCCCGACTGACGGCATAACATACTACACCAGATATAGAGACTGTACTCAGGAAACATTTCAGAAATGTTCTTGACCTAGCCATGAATGCTGGGACCAGGCAGACTTTAAAAGCCAGGTGTCAGCTCGGTAGACAAAATGGCCACCTGCCACAATGCCTTCCAAACTCCCCCAGAATATATTTTGAATAGATTGATTAGATCCTAATCCCATGGTGCCATTTCTTTTTGGTACGGCTTACTCTCAACCTCAACGGTTATATCTTCTACTCAACTTAAATGGGAGACTGACCTCCACCGTACATTTACCCTCAAGCAATGGGAATCTATCCACCTTTACTCTTTCTCCTCTAAATGCACCAACTGTGCTGAAATGCATATTAAATAAGTACACAGATTGTATTTCACTCCTTCTAAATTGCATAAGATTTGGCCCGCTACTTCCAAATTTTGTTGGCAGCTCTGCCAATCTGAAAGCACTTTCTTCCACGTCTTTTGGGAGTTCCCTGCTCTACATATTTTTGGGGTTAGGATGTTTGACCTTAGCCAAGATGTTATAGGCCTCGCATTCACTCAAGATTCTTCTTTAGCCCTTTTACATTGGTATCCTAGTATTGATCCTAAATCATCCCGATATGTTCTCATCACATTTTAATATCTGCCAGAGCTACTATTGCCCAACACTGGAAATCTCCCTCTCCTCCCCCATTTGAGAATGTCATCTCTAAAACCCAATTCCACTTCAAAATGGAGATGAGGGAGTCTACATATTCTATTGCCCTCTCTTGCCCCTTTGTGAAGTGGCTTCCATGGCACCTATATATTACAGAGGGTAAAGGGGCCCATCTCCCATGCTCTGCCTCACAGAGCCCTCCTAATTTAAACAAAATTCCACCAGAGGAAGATGCTTGATTTGTCTGTAGTATTTTGTGTTTTTACTTGATGCTTTTGGATGTCCTGTCTCCCCCTTTCCCTGCACTTATGCCTTCCCCTTATTGTTACCCTATTTCTTTTATATACTCCTGTTTACATTGTAAACTCTTAATAAAGAACTAATGTTGAAAAAAAAGCCAGGTGTCAGGTGAAGTCCATGCTAGTAATGATTAGGTCATTACCCAAATGCTGGCCAGAGAACAAGCTCAGAAGTGCAGCACCTCTGGTAAATTCCATAACTGCAGCTCACAAAGCAAGAAAATTGGTGACCCCTAGTGGTAGGGAATCATACTGCAAGGGATCAGAGGAGAACATAGTTTTAGCACTTTCTCCCATTCAGAAGGTGGATTCCAGATGATTTTCTTTTTGCCTTTTCTTTTTAAATTTCTCAACCAATCTGGATGTACCTAGATTTCCTTCCGGGAGAAACATCTGTGGACAGTATGGGAGATCCTATTTGACATGTTACATCATCTAAAAATCACTTTCAAATTCTAAGTCTAAATTAGATACTTATTTTTGACACAGCAACATAGGACGAATACAAAGAGGTATAGCCAACTCTTTCAGGGGGGAAGGGAAGTTGTATGTGCTGCACTGGCTCCGCAGTCCTAATGTATAATATGCAGACTGTTAATTCTCAAAGAATTGCTGCACCTACTACTTTTGGACCTCTAGCATGGTATTAGTCACAGGAATCTCAGCAGTCATGTAGACAGGGCACAGGACTTCAGCAGGCTTGGCAGGACTGGCAACTTGAGCTAGTGGGACCTCTTCCCGAAGGCAAGGCAAACAAAACTTCATACCCATTGTGTGGACAGACAGAACCTCATGCCGAGAGGTGTGGGCAGACAAACCTCATTGCTGGAATTGTGGGAAGACAGTACTTCATATCCAGAGGCATAGGCAGACAGACACTGGTGCCCAAAGGCATAGGCAGACAGAACCTCACACCCAGAAGAGTGGGCAGACAGAACATTGCATTCAGAGGCATGGGCAAACAGAGCCTTGCATCTGTATACTGACCCCGTACCCGCCGGACCTCTGGCAAGGTATGGGCAGACTGAACTTTGTACACAGAAACCGCCCCCAAGACCTCTGACAAGACAGTGGGCACCTCTCAAACCATGGTAAATGTGGCAGGAACCTCTTGGATCTCTGGCAAGCAACATACACCTATCAGACCCCTGGCATGGTGACAAACACCTCTCAGATTACTGGCAAAGCATCTGTCACTTGACTTTGAAGCTGGAAAACAGTTGCTGGACTTTGAAGCTGGGCAGCAATTACTGGACTTTGAAGCTAAGCAGATGAGACTGGAACCACCAGACTGGCAGCAGTAGAGACTGGAACTACCAGTCTGGCAGCAGGCAAGACTGTACACACCAGACTGGCAGCAGACAAGGGCCCTCATTCCGAGTTGATCGGTAGCTGCCGTTGGTCGCTGCATAGCGATCAGTGAAAAAAACGGCTAATCTGCACATGCATATGCACCGCAATGCACACGCGTGTCGTACGTGTATGTAGTCCTTTGTGGTTTTGCACTGGTTCTCGCAACGATTCCAATCGCACAGCCGAACGTAAGGAGATTGACAGGAATTGGGAGTCTCTGGGTGGCAACTGACCGTTTTCTGAGAGTGTTTGGAAAAATGCAGGCGTGGCCGGGCGTTTGATGGGCGGGTATCTGACATCATTACCGTGTCACTCGTCGCAGCAATCATCGCACAGAATAAGTAACTGCAGGGCTGGTCTTGTTCTGCACAAAAAGTGTTTGCTGCCGTGCAGCTGCACAGGAGTTCGCACTTCTGCAAAGCGAAAATACACTCCCCCGTGGGCGGCGACTATGCATTTGCATGGCTGCTAAAAGTAGCTAGCAAGCGATCAACTCAGAATGAGGCTAAGACTGGAACTTCTGGACTGGTGGCAGATGAAACTGGAACCATTTGACTGGAGGCAGACAAGACTGGAACCGCTGGACTGGTGGCTGGCAGGGTGGCACTTGGGTTAACCACAGATTTGAAGGACAGCTCTTTCCCAGGAATTGACAGAAAGGAAATCCTCATGGGGCAGGTAGACAGAAGTTTTCTATAAGGAAACAAAGAAGGAATGCTGGGACTAGGCAGACTTAAATTGCCAGGTGTCAAGTGAAATCCAGGCTAGTGATAACAAGGTTATTCAATAACATCAAGCTTGGAAGAGCAGCACCTTCCAGAATTGTAGCTCATATAATGCCTGGTGTCCTCTTGTGGCAGGGAATCACGCTACAGGTAATCATAACAAAACAGAGTTCTAACACTATAATTGATATAGACACTGTACTCATCGGAGACTGGATGGTGGGGAGTTCGGCCTCTTCTCAGGCTGAGAGGAATGCAATATTGAAAACCCGTATTGATGTGTGAAGGTGGAGGAGAGTCCCAGCCTGTCCACCCTCCCCTGTTATACTGTATGCACTTCACATTGTGTCTGTTTAGCACTTCAGTCTGGCACTGCCTGTGGGTGGCATCCACTGGTGCAGTACCACCACGGCCATGATATGGTGTTGCAGAATTCATATCCAGGACCTTACTTTGCTCGCCATGCTACAGTCAAGGTGCCTTGTTCCACTACCGCTGTACTCAGCATAGGTTACTATTCCCAATCCCAATTAAGTTCTTCATGTATAAAGACATAGAGGTCTGGCTCAATGTGACACATCAATGTGAAGTAAGCTAAAATGTCTGCTAAGGCTCCAGTTCCACCATTCTAGTTGGGCAAATATTTTAACTTTAATAGTTAACACTATGATAAGGATGCTGGTTATCGCTTGAACCAGATACAGGGTAGGGCATTCAACTAAGGCTGCCCAAAAACTGCTAATCCATCAGCATCCACAAAAGAAGAGACTAAGAAGAAAGCCCATTTCCTGTTTTGCACTGGTGCAGATGTTGGGGCAATATATCCTAATTATACCTATACTGACTTCTTGTTGGAGTGTTTCTTGAAAGGGTTTAATATTAAAATGAACAGGAGTGTTGATATGGGGCTTCTCACAACTTGCAAGCTATAGGTAATGGTATACCCAGAAATTCTGTGTAGTAAAATTGAGGCCCAACTGCTTTTGGGCGCGATCGCTGGTCTTTTTATTGGTTCACAAATACCTGATATGGGCATTTCACTTTATGGAGTAGTAACAAAGAATGTCCAGTTAATAAAGCACTTGCCATAACTGACTGGGTCGTTAGTTAGAATGCTGTTGATCCTGTAATGCTTTTAAAATGCACTTGCATTGGTAAGAGATTTCTGTTAGGAGCAGGGCCGGTGCAAGGTCTCGCTGCACCCTAGGCCAATCTTCAGCCTAGTGCCCCCTAACCTGCAAACCCCCACCACTACCTCTTGGAGAGGAGATGCAGGTGGCCACTAGGTGGGCTGGGGTAATTTGCATCATTATACATATACAGAGAAAAGTGACAACGCTCAAGGACTTTTAAAAGTTTTTGTGACTTTGCTCACAATATACTTTCACTTAAAAAGTCCTTGAGTGCCATCTATTCTTTATATACTCTATAATACTGTATATGGGGTCTGGTGGGGATGTTTAATTGGGGTTGGCTAAGGGATGCCACCGGCCAGAAAACCGAAAGCAGCATACGGACTACCATAATACCGAAATTTGAATGAAATTAATTAACTTTACCCCTTAGTCTAACCCTAACCCTCACCGTCATACTAACATTCAGGATGCTGGCTGTCGGGATTCTGAATGCAATATCCCATCCGCCGGTATACCACCTACATCCCTTTAATTGTATGTGTATACGTACATATATTTGTAGGCTCCTTATTGTGTTCAATCCCACCATTTGCAAGTTCATTACTAACCCACATACGGAGATATCCTTCAGTTTATTGCTAGATGAATTCAGTGGTGCCCCCCAGTGGCTGGCGCCCCTAGGCAGCCGCCTAACGCTGCCTAATGGTAGAGCCGGCCCTGGTTAGGAGCTTTAACCAGTTAACTGACAATTTTTTCGCCACAAACCCACTCAAAAATAGTTTTTATCTGACTTAATAAAGATGAAATGTATTTTTAATAAAATATTATAATATTTTATTTAAAAAATATATATATCTGGGGGGTTGCACCCCCATCCCCCACTTCCATAGGCCCCCATTATAAAATAATTTCCCCCCCATTGTCAATAGACTCCCCAGTAGTCCTAAATTCTAATAATAGTACCGCCACCCCCTTAGAAGCATAAAAAAAATATTTTTTTTTATGTACCAAGCCCCTTTTTCTGCACACACACACCCCACAGGGTATTTTTATTAATATTTTACCCCCCTCCAGTATAAATTACCCTCTCCTGTCCTCCCCCACTGGTTAAAGTCCCCCCCATGGGGGTTACCACCATCAAGGGCATATACTGCCCCCCCCCCCACCCACACACACACCCTTACCCACTGGTCCAGGGCACACAGCAGGGGCAGCGGACAGTGGGGTCTGTCGCCAGCAGGGGCAGCGCATCGCAAGTGATGCAACCTGGCCAGAAAATGTATTCCTGGCTTCAGTTGCATCATATGCGACCAAACCAGGCAAGTGGTTAATAGTTAAGGTTTTGTTGAATCAGCTTTTCATCTGCTTCCTCTACATCCAGAGTCCTTCAGGTTAATGGGTGTTTGTTTTGATGGATTATGATTTGTGGATCTTTGTCTGCCCATGGGTTGTGCTGTGTTATGAGCATTTTTAGAGAAGTTTAGTGTCCTTTTGCAATGGCGCATGCAGACAGGCCCTCATCACACAGAGATGGGCCTGATTCAGATGTAATCGCAACTTCTATGGTGTTGCAACTGATCGATTATCAGCAGATTGCGCATGCATCGCAACCATAGTGTGCACACGCCAAGGTACCTTTGTGATACCGCTCACAGTGAAGAATCAGTCACAGAGTGATTGAAAGTAAGAGGCCATTTGGGGGAGGTAACAGGGAGTGTCTATAAAAATGCAGGTGTGTCATGGCCATTATTGGAGCTTGTCTCAGCATGTCAAACAATAAATGAAATGGTAACTTGCACCCTAGCTGCAGCTCGGAACTCGCCCAAAAGAGCAACTTCTTTCTAGACACGATATTAAACAGAAGGGCAATCTCCAAGCAGCGCTTGGAGATCGCCCTTCTGTTTATTATCTTGTCTCAGCATGTGACTGTGATCTTGTACAGTATGTCTAAAACATTGCACCTCCAGCATTGCAGCTCCTGAGTTCATTCTCCGCGGCCATGGAGGCACTCAGGGAATCGATGTTCCTTGCATCATTGTTGCGATGGAGTATGCAGTTGCTTAGCAAGTTGCGATGGCTTTGGTGGACATCTTCTGGATATACTATAGAGATTGACACAGTAATTGGCTGTTACTTTTTGCCAGCAGTAAAAGTTCAGTTGTTGATTGAGCAGACAACTCATTGTCCGCTGGCCAACGGGATTGTGCTGCAGTGCAGACATTTCAATCACTTGTGTCTGCTGTATTTCTTATGTATTTTTCATGTAGGGTCATATCAGTAGGGAGGATCTTTTGCAGGAGACTAGAAAGCTAATGCAGGGGCATCCATTCTCACATTAGATAACTTTACAGTAAATACTAGGGCCAGACCATAGTCCCTGTTGAGAATGTTGGAGACTGCATTATGCAGTATTAGTTACCTAAAGCAGGAGATATTGGGGGTAATTCTGAGTTGATCGTAGCAGCAAGTTTGTTAGCAATTGGGCAAAACCATGTGCACTGCAGGGGGGCAGATATAACGTGTGCAGAGAGAGTTAGATTTGGGTGGGTTATTTTGTTTCTGTGCAGGGTAAATACTGGCTGCTTTATTTTTACACTGCAAATTAGATTGCAGATTGAACACACCACACCCAAATCTAACTCTCTCTGCACATGTTAAATCTGCCTCCCCTGCAGTGCACATGGTTTTGCCCAACTGCTAACAAAATTCCTGCTGCGATCAACTTGGAATTACCCCCATTGAAGAAGAACAAAGGGGGTGATTCCGAGTTGTTCGCTCGCTAGCTGCTTTTAGCAGCATTGCACACGCTAAGCCGCCGCCCTCTGGGAGTGTATCTTAGCTTAGCAGAATTGCGAACGAAAGATTAGCAGAATAGCGAATAGAAATTTCTTAGCAGTTTCTGAGTTGCTCCAGACTTACTCAGCCATTGCGACCAGCTCAGTCCTTTTCGTTCCTGGTTTGACGTCACAAACACACCCAGCGTTTACCCAACCACTCCCCCGTTTCTCCAGCCACTCCTACGTTTTGCAACTCGAACGCCTGCGTTTTTCCGCACACTACCATAAAACGGCTAGTTTCCGCCCAGAAACACCCACTTCCTGTCAATCACACTACGATCAGCACAGCGATGAAAAAGCTTTGTTATGCCGTGAGAAAAATACCTAACTTTTGTGTAAAATAGCTAAGCGCATGCGCACTGCGAACCTTGCGCATGCGCAGTAAGCAACTAATCGCAGTATAGCGAAAATCGGCAACGAGCAAACAACTCGGAATGACCCCCAAAGGGAGGGTAGACTGAAATCACCTTTCTTCTCCGTCATCCTAATGTAATACTCTCAATTAAGGTCCCACTCGTTACAGTTCTGCTTATCCAAGTTCTTTTCTTCTGGCAAGGAGTTGAAGGTAAGTAACTCTCCCAGACAAGAAAGTCCAAGGTTGATCAAATAAAACAATCTTTATTAAACCAAAGGGACACACATATAAGGAAACAGGGTAATCCTTGTTATTAAACAGGAAGTTCAATAAAAACACATTAAACAAGTACAAGAAGAGAGAGCAAGAATTTATTATTACAAAGAATTGTTTACAGTTACAAGTTGATTACGCTCACTGTGAACACCAATAAAAAGTGTATTGTACTGCAACTGCTTCGGTCTTGCTGCTGTAAATAAAAGCTAGTCAGTAATTCAAAAGAAACAACATCTTTTAAATACTGTGAGGTACAGAATACATGGTTTGTACTAGAGATGGGCGGGTTCGGTTCACCCGGTACCAACCCCCCCCCCCCCCCCCGAACTTTGCGACCCGAGCCCGGCTCAGGTTTTCCCGCCTGCCTCAATGACATCACTGAGGCAAAACGTCATCATCCCACTGTCAGATTCTCGCCGGTTTTGGATTCTATATAAGTCCCCGTGCATCGGCGCCATCTTCACTCCGGCATTGGAGAGTATACTGGATGGGCGTTAACGTCTTAGTACTGTGTGGTATGGTGTGATGTGTGGCGGATGGAGGTGCCCTGTGTGCTGTATCTGAAAAAAGGGGTGCTCTCTGTCTGATGCAGGGGTGGATTGGCCCACCGGGATGCCGGAACAGTCCCTGGGTGGCCGGTCCATAGTCCCTTAAGTAGCCTACACTCACTCCTCCACCAGGTTGGCTGCCGCAATTGGAGCTCAGCTCCGATCGCAGCAACTTTTATGAGCAGATCTCTGCTGCGCCATGACACCCCCTCCCTCTCTCCTGACAGCCAGGGGTTGACCAGTGCCGCCGCTACTAACGTGTTCTTTGGCCCGGCTGCGGCATCCACAGAATAACAACCAGCGCAGGCAGGCTCACTGCTTGCTGGCAGTAGGAGAGTATGGTAGGGCCGCAGGGAGGGAAATGTGGATGGTGCCTGCCTCAGCCCACCCACCTCGCCCATCATCCATGCACTTACGCAGAAAGGGCAGGGCCTCGCTCTGTTCCCCAGAGGAAGGAGGGAGTGACAAACAATGCACCAGCCAGACTCTGACTGACTGGTCAACTGGAGTAGAGGCAAGTGTGCTGTTGCTGGCTGCTGCACAGGGTCAGGCTAGACAGCGGTGTCTGTAAGGCAGCGGCAATTACTGAGCTAATGTCAGCCGCACGGGCAGATCCATAGCTCAGCTCGTTGTGGAGACTACGCTGCCTATTATTGCTGCGTCTGATAGTTCCCACCTCAGCCTGTGATGGCAGGGACCCTGGTGCGCAGAAGTTTAATATGCCTCTTCCCTTGTACTCCATGTACAGCCTAGTTACAGCACGGGCCCCCTGCAGCACATGTCGCTTGTACAGTTAATTATTTGAGATCACTTCTCCTTCCTTTTGTACCCAGATGCCCCTAGCAAACAGGGGGCATCAGGGGAAGCTGCAGGGTGATAGGGAATGTCGGAGAGACTCTTGGGGCAAACAAGTGGCATGAGGCAGGGTGATGGGGAATGTCAGGGAGACTCTGGGGGCACACAGGGGGCATATAGGGAAGCAGGGCGATGGGGTATGGTAGGATGACCCTGGGAGCATGAGGGAAAGCAGGGTGATGGGGAATGTCAGAGAGACTGGGGGCACACCGGACATATGGGGAAGCAGGGTGATGGGGAATATTGGAATTTCTGTGGGCACACAGGGCATGTGGGGAGCAGGCTGCTGGTGATGGGGAATATCAGGAAGACGCTGTAGGTGCACAGAGGGGGGATATGGGGGAGCAGGCTGCTGGTGATGGGGAACGTTACATTTTATTGAGGGTGGTGGCCACGCCTCCTCATATTTGGTTACGCACAACCAATACTTTGACGAATATCCGCTCTTCACAGCCCTGACTGCACCCCCTATTTTGGGGCTACTCCCTTTCCTCCCTAAACCATCAGGGATGGGCATTAGGCCCGGGGGCACAGTTCAGGCACTAATTCTGTGGCGCAGGTAGGAGTTTGTCACCCCCTGATTTGGTGGTTTGGGCATTAGGCCCAAGCCACGGTAATTGGTGCTGTAGGCAGGCACTAGGCCCGTGGGCAATATCAGGCATTAGGCCTGTTGGTTATTAGAGGGCATTAGGCCCTAGTTCAGTTTGGTCGTCAGGAGTATAAGGTGACTCTGGGCACTAGGCCTAGGTCATCCAACGGGCCCCAAGTTAGGCGGGCGCTAGGCCCGAGGGTAAAGTCAGGCCTCTGGCCTGTGCACAAATAGGGGGCGTTAGGCCCAGTAAATAAGTGGCCCCCCAAAGGTGAACAAAGGGTGGTGCTGGGCACTAGGCCCAGGCCATCTCGGTGGATACAGGTAGGCAGGCCCGCTTGGCCTGAGCCCCACGTGAGCCAGTGTACAGGAGGTGGGTGAGCTGTACGGCGCCCACTCCCTGGTGTTCTGATTCAGAGAATTAAAGGGACAGCACTGTGGTTATTACTCGCACCGTGTATTGTGATGTATGTTGTTACCGTGCAGGGCAAAGTGTTAGTTTGTAAAGTTTGTGTCTAGTTTTGTTGTACCACACCCACAGAGTTAGTTGAGGGCTCTGCTGTTATAGTTGGTATAGGGGTGTTACATTAGGTTAGAGTTAGGCCCTGCACGGCTGTTTGTTTGCCTCCTTACAGGGACCTGTAAGTGGAGAGGAAGATAGCAGTGCAAGACTGACGACGGTGAGTAGCACCTGTGTACGTTTGTCTCTTTGTCTGTCCCCGAGCGCCGGAATAGGGGTTTGCTCACGGATGTGAGAACCCCTTCCTCACACTACGCACGAGAGTGCGAGTGTGTGAAATTTGGGTGGCTAAGGCTTTGTGCCGGTAATGACCTTACACCCAACCGGTGAAGGTCGCCGCCACCCCTGGGGTATCCCCTTTTCCGGTGGAAGAAGGGTTGATACCCCCCCTTAAGTTAGTTTATTTCTTCCTCAGTTCGTTCGTCCGTCAGCTCCGAGAGGGGATCGCCGTGTCCGGGTCCGACTGAAGATTTCCAGGTCCGTTGAAGGTTCCGGTACCTGAAGGTGAGAGAGTGCGGCGCCTGGTAAGTGGTGAACCTACACCTGCACGGCAGCAGGCACTACACTGCACCACCACCCTCTTACATTTTGGCGTAGTCGGCAGGATATTGGACCGCGGACACGATGTGGAACGTCCCCAAGAAGACCTCCCTGCAGACGGCTACAAAAACAGACCCACCACCGGACGTGTGCGGACCAGAGCGACTGGGTGATGGTGTCTGGGGCAGACTTCCTGAAGATGGTGCAGTGGTCGGTCCAGCGTGGAAAGGAAGAGCGCCGGGAAAAGGGGCGCAAGAAGGCCGCTGTGACGCCCTGCAAGAAATGTCAGCAAATGGGACACTTTGCTGACGAATGTACTTGGCGAGAGACATCCCCAAAGAAGGTGGTCCAGCAAGCGGACCAAAGACGTCAGAAGGGCCAAGCGAAGAAAGAGTCCTGGTGTTTGCTCTGCGGAAACTACGGGCATGAGCATAACAGTTGTCCCTGGGATGAAGAGTGGAGCCAAGACGAGGTCGATTTCTGGTGTGAAAGCTGTGGAGATCCCCGACATCGGCTCCTGGAGTGTCCATGGACTGAAGACAGGACAGACTACAAGGCCACGGTGAAGCAGCGGATGGAGTCTGGTCAGCAACTTCGGAACCGGGTGGCTGCAGAGCCCATGTGTGCACTCTGCAAGGCTAGGGGACATGAGCTTCCCGATTGTCCATGGGATGAAGACCGGATGATTGCGGATGGTCGTGCCCAGCTCTGTCCCAAGAAAGCGACCCCAGTAAGGAAGAATCCTTTCCCGCATAAGGCGGAGGTGGACGACTGGGAGGTGAAGAAACCACGCTGCGAGGAAAAGCGTGAAGACCCAGTGATGGGGACATCTGGAATCTCCCCGCGTTGGAACAGTCCACGACCAGGATGTGTGGAACAGGTGTGTCCTGGGTACCAAGAGATGCCAGCGGAAGCAAAGAAGTACGCTGAGGAAGTAGAGATGCCAGCGGAAGAGAAGTACGCTGAGGAATTAGAGATGCCAGCGGAAGGGACTAAGTACGCTGAGGAGGAAAATAATCCCCTAGTCCAGGTATCGGTGGAGGAGGACTCGGACTACTGTGAGATGTCCGCCGACGAATCCCTCCAAGAACAGATGGAAGACGACTCAGGCATCGTGAGTGCCGACATGTGTGACTGGCAGGATCGGGTGGAGTCGTGCTCCCAGTTGATTGCCCTCCGTGAAGAGGAGGAGATAGTCCTGGAGCAAGAATACCTGCCGGAAGTGCCGAGTTGGACGGACGGACGGGGAGAGGATTGTGATGCCGTGGGAGGACCCGTTCCAAAGGAAGACATGGGACCTTTGGAGATGCCCCATGAGGAAATGCGACAGATGGTGGTTGTTGCCCGGGAGGAAACGGATGCCCCGAACGATTCCGCTGTTGGGTGGTGGTCTGTACCACACCCTGAAGACAGGGATGATGCCCCAGACGATATGGGAGGCCAAGAGTGGGTGACTGTTGCCCCCGTGGAGGAAGATTCCCCTTGGTGGACCACGGCGAGCGACTGTGAGGAGATGCCACTCCCCCAGAGGATCCACCAATGGAGGTCATGAGGAACGAAGAAGAGGAACCCGGCCCGGGGAAGGAAGGATGTGGGGTCACAGTCTGTCCGGGCTAGGCCTCCGAATGCACCCTCGCCGGAAGGACCTTGGAATTCCCTGACCCGCGGACAATGGATATCGTGAGTACCTTTGTAGGGACTACAAAGGAAAAAGGGGGGGAAATGTAGAGATGTGCCCTGTGTCCCAGGGCACATCAGAGGTCCAGACCCTAGCTGTGGGCAGCGCTGGGGCAGCTGGTCTGTCCCCAGCGCCTGTCAGCGTACAGCAGCGGCAGGTGTATGGTGCAGGGATCAGACGTTTCCCTGCACCAGACTGTCAGCGGCATCGGGCAGCACCGCGGCAGCGGCGCTTTAAACTTGGCGCCATTCTGGCCGCCAATGAAAAGCGCCGCCCGCGGGATTTCAAATCTGTCGCCACCAGCGAGCCAATCGCGGCTCGTGGGGAGCCGGCCAATCGTAGAGGGGCGCGGCGAACCAATCGGCGCTCGCCGCATCATAAGCCCCGCCCCCGGCATCTGACATCAGATGACGGGCGGGAGCCGAAGACCAGGAGCGCGCGGAAGAGCGCTGAAGAGGAGGCCGCCAGGAGAAGACGGGAGGCCGCGCCGAAGAGCGGTGAAGAGCTCTTGTGGCCGCTGAAGAGGCCGGAGGACACCAGCAACCAGGAGGCAGATGTTCAGCAGCGGCTGGACGCGGAAACGGCAGCGCCGCTGGCCAGGACGGGTCAGCGGCATAAGAGGGCACCGGAGACCCCCGGAGCAGGTGAGGCCTCAGTGAGGCTACTCTCACCCCCCCCCCCCCCCTTTCCTCCCTAGACCATCAGGGACGGGCATTAGGCACGGGGGCACAGTTCAGGCACTAGGCCTGTGGCGCAGGTAGGAATTTGTCACCCCCTGATTTGGTGGTTTGGGCATTAGGCCGAAGCCACGGTAATTGGCACTGTAGGCGGGCACTAGGCCCGTGGGCAATATCAGGCATTAGGCCTGTTGGTTATTAGAGGGCATTAGGCCCTAGTTCAGTTTGGTCGTCAGGAGTATAAGGTGACTCTGGGCACGAGGCCTAGGTCACCCAACGGGCCCCAAGTTAGGTGGGCGCTAGGCCCGAGGGTAAAGTCAGGCCTCTGGCCTGTGCGCAAATAGGGGGCGTTAGGCCAAGTAAATAAGTGGCCCCCCAAAGGTGAATAAAGGGTGGTGCTGTGCACTAGGCCCAGGCCATCTCGGTGTGATGTATCTTGTTACCGTGCAGGGCAAAGTGTTAGTTTGTAAAGTTTGTGTCTAGTTTTGTTGCACCACACCCACAGAGTCAGTTGAGGGCTCTGCTGTTATAGTTGGTATAGGGGTGTTACATTAGGTTAGAGTTAGGCCCTGCACGGCTGTTTGTTTGCCTCCTTACAGGGACCTGTAAGTGGAGAGGAAGATCGTGGTGCAAGACTGACGACGGTGAGTAGCATCTATGTACGTTTGTCCCTTTGTCTGTCCATGAGCACCGGAATAGGGGTTTGCTCACGGACGTGAGAACCCCTTCATCACACCACGCACGAGAGTGCGAGTGTGTGAAATTTGGGTGGCTAAGGCTTTGTGCCGGTGATGACCTTACACCCAACCGGTGAAGGTCGCCGTCACCCCTAGGTATCCACTTTTTCGGTGGAAGAAGGGATGATACCCCCCCCCCCCCTTAAGTTAGTTTATTTTCTCCTCAGTTCGTTCGTCCATCAGCTCCGAGAGGGGATCGCCGTGTCCGGGTCTGACTGAAGATTTCCAGGTCCGTTGAAGGTTCCGGTACCTGAAGGTGAGAGAGTGCGGCACCTGGTAAGTGGTGAACCTACACCTGCACGGCAGCAGGCACTACACTGCACCGCCACCCTCTTACAGATGTCTGAGTGAGGAGGAGATAGATGGGGGGATGTGAGTGAGGGGGAAAAATGCTGGCGGAAGAGGCTTAGCCTTGTGTGTGTGTGCACGTGTGTGTGTGTGTGTGTGTGTGTGTGTGTGTGTGTGTGTGTGTGTGTGTGTGTGTGTGTGTGTGTTGGGGGGTGTCTTCAGGGCAGATTTATCACAATCCGCATCCACAACTCACCCCAAACTCTCAATGCGATAATTGAGTACATCGGATGGATGTATCAATTATCGCATGCAGGGACGGAGTTTGTGAGAAAGCTTCTGTCTCTGCGAATCAGCTTCACAAACATCTCTGTATTTTTCGTAAAAAAAATACAGGAATATGTCTCTGTGCATGCGCCGCCCCCACTGCTGCTGCCAGCTGTCTTTCTCCTGTCCCCGCTACCTCCTCTCCTGTCCCTGCTGGTCCTGCCTTAAGCCCCATTGCTGCCCTAACTCCCCTGCACCCATATGCGTAGGAAATAAAATAGGATTTTAATTACCTACCGGTAAATCCTTTTCTCGTAGTCCGTAGAGGACACTGGGGTTCCATTTAGTACCATGGGGTATAGACGGGTCCATTAGGAGCCATGGGCACTTTGAGAATTTGTTAGTGTGGGCTGGCTCCTCCCTATATGCCCCTCCTACCAGTTTCAGTCTAGGAAACTGCCCGAGGAGACACTCAGTGCATGTCGTGCAAGATGTATGCACACCTGGAGCTACCGGCCCAGTGTGATTACATCTGCACGAGGTGTGTGCGAACGGTTGCCCTGGAAGCCCAGGTAACTGATCTAGAGCAAACCGTTACGTGACTGAGGGAGATTCACAATCTCGAGCGAAGTTTAGACAGAACAGTGAAGGAGTTGCGGGAGGGGTCCCTGGTAGAAGAGGATCATGATCAGGTAGCCAGCTGGGTCACAGTTAGAAGGAAGAAAAAGAGGGGGAGGCTCGACATCTCCGAACTATCAAACCTGAACAAATTTGCCCGACTGGACGAGGAATCGGAGGATGATAGTGAAGAAATGACGGTGCCGGAGGAGACTGCTCCCTCTAGCATCCAGAGGAGCGGTCCCTCTGACGCGGTTGGGATAAAAGATAGTGAGGTACCTAGTCAGATGTGGTGGTAGGGGATTCTATCATCAGGAAGGCAGATAGGGCAATCTGCTACCGGGACCGTGATCGCCGTACAGTCTGTTGTCTCCCGGGTGCTCGGGTACGGCACATCGCGGACCGGGTAGATAGATTGTTGGGAGGGGCTGGGAAAGGGGATCCGGTCTGAAGATCGACAGTATCTAGGTCGACAATGTTTAGGTCGACCACTATAGGTCGACAGTCACTCGGTCGACATGGATGGAAGGTCGACAGGGTTTCTAGGTCGACATGTGCTAGGTCGACAGGTCTAAAGGTCGACATGAGTTTTTCACATTTTTTTTCATACTTAACCTCATGTCGACCTTTAGACCTGTCGACCTAGCACATGTCGACCTAGAAACCCTGTCGACCTTTCATCCATGTCGACCTAGTTACTGTCGACCTATAGTGGTCGACCTAAACATTGTCGACCTAGATACTGTCGATTTGATGAACCACACCCCTGGGAAAGACCCGGTGGTCTTGGTGCACGTTGGCACCAATGACAAAGTTAGCAGAAGGTGGGATGTCCTTAAGAAAGACTATAGGGACTTAGGAAAGAAACTGAAGGCAAGGACATCTAAGGTAATATTCTTGGAATTATTACCCGTGCCATGCACTAGTCCAGGGAGGCAGAGGGAGATTAGGGAGGTAAATGTGTGGCTTAGGGATTGGTGCAGGAAAGAGGGGTTTGTGATCCTGGAACACTGGGCGGACTTCTCAGTCAGGCGCCATCTCTTTTGTCGTGACGGATTGCACCTGACTGAAAAGGGGGCAGCGGTGCTGGGGGGAAGGATGGTTAGAAGGTTGGAGGAGATTTTAAACTAGGAGCCTGGGGGGAGGGTTTAGCTAGAAACTACGGGTCATGCAGTGAGAATAGTGGGGATGGCGGTAGTAAACGAAATGGGGGAGAAGTTGGGGGAGGGTAAGAGCAGGCGGTAAGGTTACTAACATGGGTACTAAAAGAGATTTTACCAAAGCACTAACCAATGACGATTACAGGTCATCATTGCTACATAAGGTGAAAGATGTCCCTAACGCAAGGGAAAATACTTATCTTAGTTGTATGTATGCAAACGCCAGAAGCATTACTGGCAAAAAGGGTGAACTAGAAATACTTGCAGCAAGCAAACAGTATGATATTATAGGCATTACTGAAACTTGGTGGAACGAATCTCATGATTGGACAGTCAATCTAGAGGGCTATACACTGTTTAGGAGAGACAGACTAAATAAAAAGGGTGGAGGGGTGTGTCTTTACATAAAGCCGTTTTTAAAACCTGATATACGGGAAGATATTCAGGAGGGGACTGTAGACACTGTCGAGACATTATGGGTAAAAATTGCATGCGGGGAAAAAGGAATAAAAAAGTTAGTTTTGGGTGTATGCTATAGGCCGCCTGGTATCAACGCATCTGATGAGGAATTGTTACTAAAGCAAATTGAAAGAGCAGCAGGAGTAGGAGACATAGTAGTGATGGGAGATTTTAACTATCCAGAGATAAACTGGAAAAACGATTCATGTGATACTGCTTGGGGCAATATGTTTTTAGACACACTTAATGATAACTACTTAGTTCAACTAATTGAGGAACCAACTAGGTAGAATGCAATCTTAGACCTGGTATTAACAAACAATGGGGATTTGATATCAGGTATTATAGTAGGGGAACCCATAGGAAACAGCGACCACAATATGGTCACATTCAATATCAGTTTCCATAAACAGCCATATACTGGCTCAACTAGGACTCTAAACTTTAGCAAAGCAAATTTTGATAAGATGAGGGTATTTTTCAGGGATATTGAATGGGAAGGTTTCTTTTTAGGAAAAAATACTATGGAGAAATGGGAGGTACTAAAATTCCTGCTAGCTAAAAATACACTACAATTTATTCCTACGAGCAGCAAAAAAAGTAATAAAAATCATAAACCGATGTGGCTTAACAAAAAGATTAAGGAATTTATGGGCAAGAAAAGGCGAGCATTTAAAAAATACAAATCTGGCGGGGAAGCAGAGTCATTTCAGCACTATAAGGAATGTAACAAAATTTGCAAAAAGGAAATAAGAGCGGCTAAAGTAGAAACTGAAAAACTAGTAGCAAAGGAAAGCAAAGCGAATCTCAAAAAAATCTTTAAATACATTAATAGCAAGAGATTAAAGAAGGAGAGTATAGGCCCTTTAAAAGACAAGTTGGGAGTCTTAAGCAAAAATTATAATGACATAGCGGACACACTAAATGAGTTTTTTTCAACAGTATTTACTAGAGAGGACCCAATTCAGGGACTAACATATAATCTCAATAATGAGAATATCCCACTGATATGTACTTATTTAAGTGAGGAAGTAGTCTGTGACCGATTAAAACATTTAAAGATTAATAAGTCACCAGGTCCCGATGGTATTCACCCAAGGGTTCTAATGGAGCTTCATTCTGAACTTGCAAAACCGCTATTTTTGATCTTTAAGGATTCAGTAATATCAGGTATGGTTCCCAAAGACTGGCGTATAGCGGTAGTAGTGCCTATATTCAAAAAGGGAAGTAAAGCTGAACCAGGTAATTATAGACCAGTTAGTCTTACATCTATAGTGGGGAAAGCATTGGAAGGTATTCTAAGAGATAGTATTCAGAAGTTCCTTGAAGTCAATAAGGTCATTAAAAGGAATCAACATGGGTTTATGAAGGACAGATCCTGTCAAACCAACTTACTTGGCTTTTATGAAACAGTAAGCGCAAACCTAGATCAGGGTAAAGAGGTGGATGTAATCTTTTTAGATTTTGCCAAAGCGTTCGATACTGTACCACACATGAGACTTATCTACAAGCTACAAGAATCAGGGCTAGGAAGCACAATATGCACTTGGGTCAAAAACTGGTTAGAGAATAGGGAGCAGCGCATTGTGGTTAATGGATCTTTTTCAACTTGGACTGAAGTGCTAAGTGGTGTGCCGCAAGGCTCAGTATTAGGACCACTATTGTTCAATATTTTCATTAACGACCTAATAGAAGGTCTAGAGAGCATGGTGTAAATTTTTGCAGATGATACCAAATTGTGTAAAGTTATAAATGCGGAGGGGGAAGCTGAGTCACTTCAGAATGACTTAGTTAAATTAGAAGCTTGGGCAGCGAAATGGAGAATGCGCTTCAATACAGACTAGTGTAAGGTAATGCACTGTGGTAACAAGAACAAAAATAACACCTACCTACTAAATGGGGTAAAATTAGGGGATTCTGTACTGGAAAAGGACTTAGGTGTCCTCATAGATAGCAAACTAAGCAGTAGTACCCAAAGTAGGACTGCAGCAAAGAAGGCTAATAAGATATTAGCATGCATAAAACGGGGAATTGATGCTAGGGACGAGAGTATTATACTCCCGTTATATAAATCACTTGTGAGGCCACACCTTGAATACTGTGTACAGTTCTGGGCACCTTACTACAAAAAGGATATCCTGGAGCTAGAAAAGGTTCAAAGGCGGGCGACCAAACTAATTAAGGGTATGGAGACGCTGGAATATGACAAAAAGGCTTGCAAGACTAGGCATGTTTACACTGGAAAAGAGGAGATTAAGAGGGGACATGATCAACATTTACAAATATATAAGGGGACAATATACAGATCTTGCGCAGGACCTGTTTTTGGTTAGATCAACACAGAAAACTCGTGGACACTTGCTCAGGTTAGAGGAGAGGAGATTTCACACAATACGGCGTAAAGGCTTTTTTACGGTAAGGACGATACGTGTTTGGAATTCCCTGCCTGAGGGAGTTGTAATGGCCAACTCAGTCAACACCTTTAAGAATGGGTTAGATCAATTCCTAATGGATAAGGATATCCAGGGTTACGGGGCATAGTCACACACTATGGTTATTATAAAAAAGAGGGGTTAATCGGAATGGCAGTCAGCAACTTCAGTCAAAATTTTATATAAAATAATCGTGCATAGGAGACCACATATAGGTTGAACCCGATGGACAATTGTCTTTTTTCAACCTTAAATACTATGTTACTATGTTACTATGTTACATACTTTGAGAGAAGGATAGATAAAGATAGTGGTGAGATTCCGAACCAGCACACACAAACAGATGAAAGCTAAGCTAACCCAACTTGAAACAGGAACAGCAATAGCTGAACCAACAATACTTAACCAAGTAACAGTGCAGGAAGAACGAAGCACCGGGTGGCCGCCCAGTATCCTCTACTGACTACAAGAAAAGGATTTACCAGTAGGTAATTAAAATCTATTTTCTCTTACGTCCTAGAGGATACTGGGGTTCCATTTAGTACCATGGGGATGTACCAAAGCTCCCAAATCGGGTGGGAGAGTGCTGAGTTTCCTGCAGAACTGATTGACGAAACGGAAGGTCCTCAGAGGCCAAAGTATCAAACTTGTAGAACTTAGCAAACGTGTAAAAACCTGACCAAGTAGCTGCTCGGCTGATCTGTAAAGCAGAGACACCCCGGGCAGCCACCCAGGAAGAACCCACCGACCCAGTAGAGTGGGCCTGTACAGATCTTGGAACCAGCAAGCCTGCCGTGGAATAAGCATGCTGGATAGTGAGCGTGATCCAGCGTGCAATAGTCTGCCTTGAAGCAGGACACCCAATTTTACTGGGATCATATAGGACAAATAGCAAGTCAGATTTTCTGTGACGAGCTGTCCTATTTATGTATACCTTCTAAGCCCTCACAACATCCAAAGACTTTGATGTAGTGGAAGTGTCGGTGATAACCGGAACCACAATAGGTTGGTTGATGTGAAATGCAGACACCACTTTCAGAAGAAATTGCTGACGAGTTCTGAGTTCAGCTCTGTCCTCATGGAAAATTAAATAGGGGCTCTTGTGAGACAAAGCCCCCAGCTCTGACACACGACTTGCTGAAGCCAAGGCCAACAGTGTGACGGTCTTCCACGTAAGATATTTTACGTCCACCTCCTGTAATGGTTCAAACCAGTCCGAATGGAGGAACTGCAGCACCAAATTAACGTCCCAAGGTGCCGTGGGAGGCACAAAGGTTTGATGCGCAGAACCATTTTCAAAAACATCTGGACCTCAGGGAGAGAAGCCAATTGTTTTTGAAAAAAAATGGACAAGGCTGAAATATGGACTTTTATGGAGCCCAGACGTAGGCCCACATCCACACCTGCCTGCAGAAAAAGCAGGAAACGTCCCAGGTGAAATTCCACTGCAGAATAAGTTCTGCTCTCACACCAAGAGACGTATTTCTTCCAAATACGGTGGTAATGTTTAGACGTTACCCCTTTCCTGGCTTGGATCATAGTCGAGATAACTTTATTAGGGATCCCTCTTCTGGCTAGAAACAGCTGTTCAACTTCCATGCCATCAAATGAAGCCGCGGTAAGTCCTGATAGACGAACGGTCCCTGTTGCAGAAGATCTTTGCAAAGAGGTAGAGTTCACGGATCCTCGAGGAGCATCTCTAGTAGGTCCGCATACCAGGTCCTCCTTGGCCAGTCCGTAGCAATGAGTATTGCTTGAACCTTTTCCCTTTTTATTCTTTTGAGAATTCTTGGGATCAGAGGAAGAGGAGGAAACACGTACACCATCTGATAGACCCACGGAGTCGTCAGAGCATCAGCAGCCACTGCCTGTGGGTCTCTCGACCTGGAACAATACTGCTTGAGATTCTTGTTGAGACGAAAGGCCATCATGTCGATTTGTGAATATCCCCACCGACATGTCAAGCACCTGAACTCTTCCAGGTGAAGGATCCACTCCCCCGGGTGTTGGTCCTGTCTGCTGAGGAAGTCTGCTTCCCAGTTGTCTACTCCTGGAATGACAATGCCACAGTGTTTCTTTCTGTCCAGAGGAGAATTCTTGACACCTCTGAAATTGCTGCTCTGCTTTTCGTTCCGCCCTGTCGGTTTATGTACGTCACTGCCGTCACATTGTCCGACTGGACTTGAATGGTGCGATCCTGAAGAAGATAAGAGGCCTGCAGAAGGGCATTGTATATGGCCCTGAGTTCCAGAATGTTGATTGGAAGGATGACTTCCTGACTTGACGATCTTCCTTGAAACTGCACCCCCTGGGTGACTGCTCCCCAACCTCGGAGGCTTGCATCCATGGTTAACCGGATCCAGTCTTGAATTCTGAACCTCCGACCCTCGACAAGGTGAGAGGTCTGTAGGCCACCACAAAAGGAAGATCCTGGCTTTGGCGACAGATGAATCCTCTGGTGCATGTGATGATGCAATCCGGACCATTTGTCCAACAAATCGAGCTGGAAGAGTCTTGCATGAAAACTTCCGTATTAAAGCACCTCGTAGGAGGCCACCATTTTCCCCAGAAGGCGAATGCATAGATGCACCCATGTCCGGGTGGGCTTCAGGACAACAAGAACCATCAACTGGATTACCAATGCCTTTTCCAACGGAAGGAACACTTTCTGTGACTCCGTGTCCAGTATAATTCCCAGGAATGGGAGCCTCTATGTTGGTTCTAGGGGAGACTTCGGAAGGTTCAGAATGCACCCGTGATCATGGAGAAGTTTGGTTGAGAGGCCAATGCTGTCCAGAAACCTCTCCCTTGACGGCGCCTTTATCAGAAGATCATCCAGGTACGGAATTATGTTCACTCCCTGCTTGCGGAGTAGAAATATCATCTCTGTTATCACTTTGGTGAACACCCTCGGTGCTGTGGAGAAACCAAATGGCAGGGCCTGGAACTGGTAGTGACAATCCTGTAGTGAAAACCCGTAGATAAGCCTGATGAGGCGGCCAGATCGGAATGTGAAGGTATGCATCCTTGATATCCAGAGACACTAGGAATGCCACTTCCTCCAGATCTGAGATCACTGCTCTCAGAGACTCCATCTTGAACTTGAACACTCTTAAGAATGGGTTCAAGGACTTGAGGTTCAGAATTGGTCGTACCGAACTGTCCGGTTTCGGTACTACAAACCAGTGTTATGAGCCGCTGCGGTGGCTCATTTTTGTTTTGCATTCTGTTTATGTATTTTATGCTATATTTCTGTTTGCATGCCAGGATTTCTCATGTAATTGTTTAGAGTACTGTTGTTGGCCACCTGTGATGAGTCTGTGTAATTGCAACCTGTTGTCTATGTGTTCAGTCTCATCTGTCAGATAATTAGGTCATTATGTTGTGAGTCTGTGTACTGCAGTCTGTCTCTTGTATGTGTAGTCTCACCGGCCAGTAATTAGGCCATTACCTTGTGCCTGGCTTCCAGCCATCCTGATTGGGGCGTGCTTCCTATATTACTCAGCTTGCCCTGGATCCAGGGCTGGTGATAGTAGAAGATTATTGTACCTGTATGTTCCTGGTTAGCTTCCTGCAAACCTGTTCCTGGTCCCTGTCAGCTGTTCCTGGTCCCTGTCAGCTGTTCCTGGTCCTTATCTGTACTTCCTGGTTCCAGTCTGAACTCCTGGTGCCCTGGTCCTGGTTTCTGTTTGGATCATGTCCAGTGAAGAGTCCTGTTCGGTTTCCAGCTCTGTCGGCCAGTCCTTGGAACTCCCCTGTGTCATTCCCTTGTGGTACCATGAGTCTGTGGCTCTGCCGCATTCTGCGTCAGAGGCCACCTCTTTATTCTGCGGTAGGATTCGTGCAGTCCTTTGTTAGTTTGCGACGGAGTCGCTTTAGGCGGCTAGGCAGCTATACTTTTGTTTACTAATCTGGTGTCATATTTTGTGGGTCTTCCCGCCAGCCTTAGTTTCGTGTTTTTGTACTGACGGCAGCGCCGCACATAACTTGTTTGTTTAGTTCTCATTTTGTAGTCTCCTTAGCCGTAGCTAGTTTTCCCCTTACTCACTCGCAGTCTCGGGTAGTGCCTTGTCACCTAGTAAGACCGGGGGGCATCGGAGTCTGGGCGGACCTAATTCGCCCATTTAAACGCGGCTGCCGTGGGCAGAAGACTCGCACTGCAGGCACAATACGACCACTGGGAGGAGTAACTTAGTTAGGGTTAGAATAGGCATTGCTGCGGTCATTCATAACTGGCCACAGCTTCACTCATGAGTACTGGAACTCCCCAGTTGTCACATATTCCGCAGAGTTCCAGTTACTCAATTTGGAACATTGTACTCAGTTCATAACAACAAGTTGGAATAGTACCCCTTGTTGTGTAGATGAGGTGGAACTGGAACAATGACCTGAGTCTGTACCAGTTTTTGGATGGCCTGCTGTAAAGTTATACTTGCCTCTTGTGAAGCTGGTAAGCCTGATTTGAAGAATCTGTGAGGTGGGAGCTCTTGGAACTCCAGTCTGTAGCCCTGGAAAATAAGATCGATTACCCAGGGATCCCGGCACGAACATGACCAGATGTGACTGAAGAATTGTAGTCGGGCTCCCACCTGACAGACCACCAGGCCTTGCAGTTCACCGTCATACTGAAGGCTTTGAGAAAGCAGAGCCTGAGCTCTGTTCCTGAACACCTGCTGTTGCTGGTTTGCGTGGTTTACCTCTTGCGCCTCTGGAGGCCATAGATGCACCTCTGGATTTTTCCTTAAACTTGGCTGTCCAAAAGGACTGTAAATTTGAAGCTGAATAAGCTTTCCTGGCTGGGGGAGCTGCGGAAGGAAGATACATAGGCTTACCTGCAGTAGCTTTGGAGATCCATTTGTCTAGTTCATCTCCAAACAAGACTTCTCCTGTGAATGGTAGGCCTTACCTGGAGTCCGCATCAGCAGTCCACTGGTGTAGCCACAAACCCCTGTGTGCTGACACAGCCATAGCGGTGGTGCTTGCATTAAGCAAACCAATCTCTTTTATGGCTTCCACCATAAAGTTTGCAGAGTCCTTTATGTGCTGCAGCAGTAAAACTACATCCCCCCTAGAGAAGGAATCTAACCACTCAATTAGGTTACCTGACCATTTAGCAATGGATTTTGTGATCCACGCCCATACAATAGTGGGTCTCTGGTCCACCCCAGCAGCTGTGTACAATGATTTGAGTCATGATCAGCCGTATCTTTTAGGAAGGCTGCACCAGGGACAGGCACTACAATTTTTCTTGACAGCCTAGACAGACTGATGCGTCCACTATCGGTGAATTTTCCCATTTTTTCCTATCCTCCAGAGGAAAAGGGAAAAGATGAGAGCAACTTCTTAGGGATTTGAAATTTCTTATCAGGATTAACCCATGGTTCTTCAAACAGGGTATTCAATTCCTTTGACGCAGGAAAAGTGGCTGAGGACTTCTTTTTACATTAAAATAAGATTCCTCACACTCCTGTGACACTTTATCAGGAATTTGAAGAACATCTCTGATAGCCTATATAAGAGCATCTATTCCCTGTGACAGAGTAGCATCCCCCCTCCAAATCCACCTCACCCTCCTCCATGTCTGACCCGTCAATGTCAGAGTCAGACTGCTGGATATGGGCCAGAGATTGTTTTTGGCACCAGCCTGTCCCATGAAGCAGACAGGCTGGTGCCAACCAGCCCTGCCTGAAAATAACAAACATATAAAATAAATGCAGAAAGGACTTCAGGAGCTTCCATAAGAGTGACTGGCTCCTCCGGGCACATTTTCTAAACTGAGCGTGGTAGGATGGGCATAGAGGGAGGAGCCAGCCCACACTACCAAATTCTTAAAGTGCCCATGGCTCCTATACCCCGTGGTACTAAATGGAACCTCAGTATCCTCTAGGATGTAAGAGAAATAAAACAAAGCCAACTATCACCGGAGGGGGCTGAGCAGGCTCCTCTCTGGCTGGCCGATCAGCTGTATGCAGTAAGCCAGAATGCAGTGAAAGGGCCAGCTGGCAATTTACTGTATCCCAGCTGACCACCCACACATCAGCTGATCCACAGGCTGGAGGGGAGACCACCACTCAGCCTCCTCCAGTGATTGTAATCTTTGTTTTATTTACTCTTTTAAAAAACTGGGTGCAGGAGGGCTAGGGCAGCTGCGGGAGGCAGAGCAGAAGTGGCAGGAGGGTTGATTCTGGCAGTTGGTGCATACCCTCCAACTGTACCTTTTAGGCAGGTACAGTACCTTTTTTATGGTCTGTACCAATTTTTGGCTGTCCAAACTTCCATTGAAAGTATAGAAAAAGGGACTTGACCACACCCATTTTATCCGTGGCCACACCCCCTTTCCAAATCTGTATCGATTTTTATGCGTGAAATGTTGAAAGGTATGCTGGTGACTGGAGCTAGGCAGTGGGGAGGATTAGCTGGGAAGCGGGGAGCAGGAACTCCGGACATGAGGCAGCCTGCACTTGAGTGATCAGCCTGTGGTCTCTGTAGACAAACAGAGCTGATCACACTGCCCCGGTCCCTGCACAGTGTTCTCTGCCAGGTGAAAGAAGCAAGGGGTGAGATGAAGTGGGGGGGGTGAAAGAAGCAGGGGGTGAGATGGGGGAGTGAGGAGCAGGGGGTGAGATGGGGGAGTGAGAGGAGCAGGGGGTGAGAAGGGGAGGGAGTGAGAGGAGCAGGGGCTGAGATGGGGGAGTAGGAGGAGCAGGGGGAGAGATAGGGGAGTGAGAGGAGCAGGGGGTGAGATGGGGAGGGAGTGAGAGGAGCAGGGGTTGAGATGGGGAGGGGGCGAAAGAAGCAAGGGGTAAGATGGGGAGGGGGTGAAAGACACAGGAGTGAGATGCGGAGGGGGGAAAGAAGCAAGGGGTAAGATGGGGGAGTGATAGGAGCAGATGGTGAGATGGGGAGTGGGTGAAAGAAGCAGGGGGTGAGATGCGGAGGGGGGAAAAAAACATATGGTGAGATGGGGAGGGGGTGAAAGAAGCAGGGGGAGAGATGGGGGAGTGAGAGGAGCTGGGGGTGAGATGGGGGAGTGAGAGGAGCAGGGGCTGAGATGAGGAGTGGGTGAAAGAAGCAGGGGGTGAGATGGGGAGTGAGTGAAAGAAGCAGGGGGTGAGATGGGGAGTGAGTGAAAGAAGCAGGGGGTGAGATGGGGAGTGAGTGAAAGAAGCAGGGGGTGAGATGCGAGGGGGTGAAAGAAGCATGGGGTGAGATGGGGAGGGGGTGAAAGAAGCAGGGGGTGATATGGGGAGAGGGAAGAGCAGGGGTGAGATGGGGGAATGAGAGGAGCAGGGGG
Source organism: Pseudophryne corroboree (assembly GCF_028390025.1). NCBI lineage: Eukaryota > Metazoa > Chordata > Amphibia > Anura > Myobatrachidae > Pseudophryne > Pseudophryne corroboree. The sequence goes on along the minus strand of NC_086448.1, from coordinate 358,150,079 downwards.
TGAGATGGGGGAGTGAGAGGAGCAGGGGGCGAGATGGTGGAGTGAGAGGAGCAGGGGGTGAGATAGAAGCAGAGGCTGAAAGGGTCGCAGGGAGTGAAAGGTACAGGGGGTGAGATGGGGAGGGAGTGAAAGGTACAGGGGGTGAGATGGGGAGTGAGGCACAGGGAGTGAGAGGTGTAGTGGGTAAGTAAAGGAGAGAAAGATTAAGATGATCAGACACAAAGGAGAGCATTTAGGGAGTAAGGGATACCTAGGATGAAGATCTGGACACATGAGGAGAGTGACATACAAATGAAACAAGAAAGCAGAAGGGACACATGGAAGACATAAGAGAGGTGAGCAAAGGTTGTTCAACATATACTGCTATATTGTGAATCGAATTTAAAATTAGGAGGGGGCACTGCTGTGGGCATTGTGTGTATAAGTGGCTCTGCTATTGTGGGCATTGTGTGTGTAAAGGGCACTAGTATGTGGGGCGGGCAATGTGAATAAGATTGTGCTACTGTGAGGCATTATTTTGAATTGGGGGTACTCTTGTGGTGCTACGCCCCTTCCTTTTTAGGCCACACCCCTTTTTGTGGCACGTGCTATGGGTAGAGGTCGTGAGGGAGATGAGTTCCCCCATCTTTCCAGGACCACTTTAAGCTCTGGTGAGGGGGTCTATGTGAAAAGGGGAGAGAGCTGTTTGGGGGGATCTACTTAAGTGGGGAGAGCTGCGTGTGTGGTGGCAGGGGTCTGTGTGAGTTTTCTGTTATATTGAATGACTAATATATCTGTCTGCAGGCTTACAGTAAGTCTGTTTTAAATTCAGTAGCCTGTACTGTATTGTTTTACAGAGTGTAATTATTACAAATATATGGTGGTGGTGGTGGGGCGCCAGTCCCTTACTTTGCAAGGGGCAAATATGAACTGGGGCACTGTAATGTGGCACAATATGAAGTGGAGGTACTATAGTGTGACATAATATGAGCACTGGGAACACTGTTTATAGTAATGTGAATTAGGGGTACTGCATTGCATAATGTGTACTGGCAGACCTACAATGTAACACACTATGGTTTATAAAATAAACAAGGGCAGTACTATGGGGCATAACATTAAAAAAGGCACTATTGTAGTACAGTAAATAAACTAGGGCACTATTATAGGGCATACAATACACAACTGCGGCAGAGAGATATCTCTTTAGAAGCATTGGGACAGGGGCCCCTTCAAAATGTTGCTATGGGGCCCACAAAGTTCTGGCTACGCCCCTGCGTGTGCCCTTTTTCTGAAAGGATCACTTAATTCATGAATCCTGTACTGAATGAGCTGTATTCACAGATCCTTTGGTCTTGTAAGTTGTAAGCCTGGGCCTGGTTGAATTACCTCTGCCATTCAAGAAGAACATAATGTTACACCTCACTACTTTTATTAACGTTAGCAAGAACTGTTGTTACGTATATAGCAGTTGTTCCCAAAAGTTCTTGAATATTGGTGCCCTAGAGAATCAGAATTTTTTTCATGGCACTCCTATGCCAAAAGTTTCTTATTAATATATATTTGGAAACATTTTAAAATAAGTAAATTGTGCCTTAAGTTCAGTAATATGGTGATGGACATATTTTGTGCTTCTGATTGTACACATGTTTTATGATTGGCAGCCGCTAGCACTGGTTTTACCTATCACTTTGACCATAAATAATTTGATTTAGTCCAGGACCACCAACCCAAGGAAGATGTCTTTATCATAAATACTGAATTGTAGTATTGCAAGTCTCTCTCTAATTTGCCTCAGGCCTCAACTGCCTGCAGATATAATGACCCTGCTTTTCACGCCCTACAATATGATGGTCACAAGAGATTAACGGCTGACAGCTAAGCACAGTTAATGTACTTGGACTCTCTTTACTCCTGCAATGCAGAGGCTCTGGGATCACTGTTTTGCTATCTATTGTCAACGTCAGTTAGTTAGTTAGTTATGCAGAGATTTTAATATCTAACAGTGCCTTATTGAACTGTCTTTACGGAATAATACCCCTATTATACCAAGCCAAAAAGCCGTAGGTGTAAACTGTTCCCAAAAAAATGACATATGTCGATTTACCGAGCAATCCTACCATGATTTTGACCAGGGTAGAACCTGTGTTCAGGGGCAGTGTTAACGGGAACCCAGGTCATGCAACCCAGGACCCATTTACAGCAATGGAAGAGCCCATACCTCCCAAACACAGTGTCCTGCAGGGTCCATTCACCACACAGAAAAAGGCCAGGGGCAGCCCAGCAGCAACTTGCAGAGTGCTGGACTTGGCCCTAGCATGACGTACGTTCCCCGGGGTCCCGAGCTACGGATCTCTCTGTGCTTGGAGATGATGCCATCTCCAAGTACTGACTTTAAAGACACTGCACCTGTGTGTAGTGTAAACGGTGCCAACCCAGGAATATCCTGGGTTGGTACCGCAGTGTAAATGTGGTAAATCACGGGTACGACCCGGATTGGAACCATGGGGGTAATTCTGAGTTGATCGCAGCAGGAACTTTGTTAGCAGTTGGGCAAAACCATGTGCACTGCAGGGGAGGCAGATATAACATGTGCAGAGAGAGTTAGATTTGGGTGTGGTGTGTTCAATCTGCAATCTAAATTGCAGTGTAAAAATAAAGCAGACAGTATTTACCCTGCACAGAAACAAAATAACCCACCCAAATCTAACTCTCTCTGCAAATGTTATATCTGCCTCCCCTGCAACTCAGAATTACCCCCCATGTTCCAAATCACGGGTCAGATCCAGGATTTTGGGGTAAAAGCGGTATTAGAAGCTGAAATTATGGTTTATGCTCTAACAGAAAGATATGCAACAAACCCTGACTGGAGGATATAAGGCAGTTTATATTAACAGTACATGAAAACCTGTAGATTATAAACTATTAACATGTTTAACCTTTCCTATTTGGATATAACTATTTCAGTGTGCACTGTAAAGCAGCAATGTAGTCTTTCAATATGCACAATACTGTAGGTATTGGTTTATACTGGGTAAATTCAGTGTCTATATCCTTTAATGACTTCTATCTGTATATGTTGGACAACAGATTTACTGAGATACCGCACCAGACGCCTGTATGGGAATCCACGCTGTACAGGACATGGAGAAATCAGTTTCTCTTTCTCTCTTAACTGTTCATTACACAAAGGGTTATCTTCTCAGATACTGTCCTCCACTGGCCTTTTTTTGGGACAGGCACAGACTGGCGCATACTCTGTCCCTCAGCAGCGCGGCCCACAGCACAGCTGCAGCACCTTCTCCATACCTCCCAACTGTCCCAAATACAGCGGGACAGTCCCGCAACTAGGACACTGTCCCGCTGTCCCACCCGCAGGCCACAGTGACCCGTGGGCGGGGGGAAGTTGGGAGAGCCAGTGATCACCGCAGACCTGCTCTTCAAAGCAGCCAGTGATCACTTAATAGGTGCCATACACGTATCAGTGCAAGGAGTGGAGCCGGGGGCTGACAAGCCACTACTGGAGCGCTGGCATGCCCCGAAAATGATGAAAATTGGGGTTGCTGTGCTAGGCCCCGCCCCCCAATTGAGGCCCCACCCCACCACACAAGGCCCCACCCCTTTCCGGCATGGCCTGTCCCGACCCCCAACAATCAAAATTTGGGAAGTATGCTTCTACATCCAAATTACCACTGGCACAGCCCAGTCTCTGTGTCTTACACCACCCCTTTATCTCTGACAGGGCAAATCACACAGATCTGTATCACTCCACCCATATTTTACTGACAGGGTGAATGACAGCAGTCATACAAAATAGTTTCACAATATAGTTCCCATAGCTGTTATAAAGAGGCATGTATCCCTTCTGATTCCCAACTCTATCCTTGTGCCAACTCTGTTAAGTGATGCCCCATTTTGGGGGTATCAGACTAATGTTTTGAGGTTAATATCTGTGTTCTTCAGAACATTCTAAATATAGACCCATTGGATAAAAGTGGGTGAGAAATAAAGAACTTAATACAATTGTCCACACTATACTATGGGGGGAGATGTACAGTACTAAGCTTTCGAGAGTGATGAAGTGGAGAGAGATAAAGTACCAGCCAATCAGCTCCTAACTGCCATGTTACAGGCTGTGGGCCAGATGTACTAAGCCTTGAAAAGTGAAAAAGTGGAGAGTGATAAAACACCAGCCAATCCGTCCCTAACTGTAATTTTTCAAACAGGGCCTGTGACATGGCAGTTAGGAGTAGATTGGCTGGTACTTTATAATTTTTAAGGCTTAGTACATCCGGCCCACAGTGTGTTTGAAAAATGACAGGGACTGGTTGGTTGGTTTATCACTTGTGAAGGCTTAGTACCTCTGCCCATATTGGTGGTCATTCCAAGTTGTTCGCTCGCTAGCAGTTTTTAGCAGCCGTGCAAACGCTATGCCGCTGCCCACTGGGAGTGTATTTTAGCTTAGCAGAAGTGCGAACGAGAGGATCGCAGAGCAGCGGCGAAAAAGATTTTTTTGTGCAGTTTTAGAGTAGCTCAATACCTACTAAGCGCTTGCGATGACTTCAGACTATTCAGTTCCTGTTTTGACGTCACAAACACGCCCTGCGTTCGCCCAGCCACGCCTGTGTTTTTCCTGGCACGCCTTGCGTTTTTCCGAATACTCCCTGAAAACAGTCAGTTGACACCCAGAAACTCCCACTTCATGTCAATCACTATGCGGTCTGCAGTGCAACTGAAAAGCTTCGCTAGACCCTGTGTGAAACTACATCGGCCAATGTAAAAGTACGTCGCGCGTGCCCATTGCGCCACATACGCATGCGCAGAATTGCCATTTTTTTGTCTCATCGCTGCACAGCGACCGAATGCAGCTAGCGATCAACTCGGAATGACCACCATTGTGTACAATTGCTATATGTCTCTGAATTATACACATTTTTTATAGATTTTCACATATAAATTCCATTTAACTACTTGCCTGGAATGGCGACCACACCAGAAAGTGTTTTTTTTTAGGACCTGGTCGCACAGGATGCGACCAGTCAAATAAGCAGTATTTGCAGGTGCAGGGAAGAAAAACTTCCTACGGTGCTGCTGTCAGAAGGACCGGAAGGTCCCTCATCCTCCCTGCACCCTCCCCCAGTGGTTGCAGTGCTCCCGATCACTGCTGATCGGTCAGCACAGCAGGACCCCCCGGCGGCTGCAGACAATAGCAGCCGCTGGGGAAGTGTAAATCAACCCTACCCCCAAGCCCCCTCCTGTGTACCTGGCAGCTCTCCCCGCTGTTTAAAGGAAAAATGTGATGGTCGCAATGTTTCCGATGGTTTCAATGGTGCGATCAGTGTTCTGATGTTTTTAAACTTTCTTGGCATTTTTTGGGGAAAAAAATCTTCAGTTAAGTGGTTGAAGAGACATTGGGGTCTATTTACGAAGCCTTGGATGGAGATAAAGTGGACAGAGATAAATTACTAGTCAATTAGCATCTAACTGTCATGCCACAGGCTGGGTTTGAAAAATGACAGGTAGGAGCTGGTTGGCTTGTAATTTGGAGGTTATTCAGGTAGCATCACTGCAGTAACCCCGTCAGTGGCGCCACTGCGCATGCTCTGGCATCATCCTGCACGTGTGCACCAGCTGAATGTGATCAGTGCGCAATGAGTGCGAACGCCTCTGCCTGAGGCGTTCGCAGGGCGGGGGCGGCGATGGAGCATTGCATGGATGGCATGGGGAAAATGGGTCGGTGGAGTTACATGCAGCCGCTGTAATGTAAAAAATGGCTGCGGCCCTCCTGCATACACAGCCTAGCTGCGACTGCAGGGGATCTTCCACAGTTGCTGTGACTGCAATTAAATTGGGGAAGGCCATTCTGCATGCTGGGTGGCCTTGCCCTGCGATGGGCGGCCCCAGAATGCGAAAGATAGGATTGCAGACCCTGCTCTTTAGCAGAATATAAATCTGTACTGTACAGTATATCCCCCTTTACCAGCATCCAAGGCTTAGTAAATAGACCCCTTTATTCCAAATTACCTGCTGATTATCACAGAAAATAGTATACCGATATGAGATGATGCTAGAATTTGCTCTCATTAAGATAACCTCACTGTTACTGTTTGAATAGAGTCTGCACCCTATAGGTATTTTTGTAAGTAATTTTGTATTGTAAATGTAGCATGTTTTCATTATTTTTTCATTATTTTTTTTTAGTAAAGAATATATGATCAATTATATTTGGTTTGAGTTTCTGGTGAAACACAAGTGCATCACGCCTTTTTGTTATTCTCATCTTTCAGTATCTTGGGAAGCTAGCTACTTCCCATGCTGAAGCAGCTGTGTTTCCCTAAATAGAGATACATGTGTGTCATGCAGAACATTCTATTTCTTTCTGAATTTCCCATATTTGTCCGATGAGGATGACTGGATAGTGAAAAAAAAAGTAAAAATAAACTACTCACATTGGTTCTGATTAGTGGTGCAAGTAGAAATATTTTCTTAGTGGTAATTAGTGTGCTGAAAAATGGCCGTGGTCACATGTCATGAGGTTGAAGGACCACATAACACTAGGGTGTGTGGCTACATTACACTAGGGTTGTGGCCACACAGCACAGTCCCTTTTCTTTGCACTCTGGAGGCAAGACTAGAAATATATAGTACTACCACCAGTATAATAGAAATATATAGTAATAACCCCAGTATAATAGAAATATATAGTAATAACCCCAGTATAACAGAAATATATTGTAATGCCCCAAGTATAATAGAAATATATTGTAATGCCCCCAATTTTATAACAATATTTAGTAATGCTGTGGCACCCCACTAAGGGTACTATCAGTTCATGTGTATTTATTTGAAGTAATAGTGTATAAAGTGTCCTGTGCTGCATGCTACATTTACATAGGTGACAGTGGGCACTGTCAACACCTTAAGGTCCCTGACAGCAGTGGAGGCTCACGGGAGAGAAGGAGAAAGAAGGAGAAAGGGGCTGCACTGACAGTTAGTGGCAGTTGGACTATGGAGAAGGAGAGTGGAGCCGCACTGCAAGGTGTCCCCTGGTCTCTGGGGACTTGCGGTGTTAAGGCCCGTACACACTGGTCGATATATCGGCCGTTCTCTTGAGCGGCCGATATATCGCGGGACCGTCGGCCAGTGTGTACGGCCGATACGTCTGTGAACTCCGTCGTTCTCAGACGTATCGCATCGGCCGCGCAGCACAGCCGACGGCCAATATATCTACCGATATATTGGCGCGTCGCTGTGTGTGTATGGGGCGGTCGGCCGACCGCCCGTACACATGCTGCGGCGGCCGGCGGTGATTGACAGCTGAACTGGGCGGGCGTGTGTACACGCCCGCCCAGTTCATGACGTCAGTCCCCGACGGATCGAGCAGTGTGTATGCTGAACACACTGCTCGATCCGTCCATAGACATATCTGCAGATCAATTGATCTGCAGATATATCTATTAGTGTGTACCTACCTTAAGACAGGAGGCTGAGTATACTGAAATCGGCAGCGGGGATCTCCGGTGGTGTACCTGGTCTCCAGCGTGTCCCTGTAGGCATTGTCAGAGGCAGTACTTTACTAAAAGAGGTGGACTAGGAGGCAGACTCCCCTAACCAACAGGTAGATGGTGAGACCCATAACTCCTCCCAGCTGCAGAGTAAAATGGCCACAGAGACCGCCAGCAGGCAGGGCAAACTCAGGGGAGAGGAATAATTACTGTAGTGCTAACAGCCACCCAATTAAAGTGAACTTAACAGACCCTTTATATTAGATCTGGGGTCCTTCTTCATTGACAGTTCTGCTCCCAGTGTTGTACTCAAGCATATTGTAAACTGAGCACTGTGACAGAGAAAATATAATGCACAGGATAGTCACAGCCTATAAGTTTGCCGTCAACCTACTTTACAGCAATATTGTGTTAAAAATAGGATTTTAATACCTACCGGTAAATCCTTTTATCTTAGTCCGTAGATGATGCTGGGGTCACTTCAAGAACCATGGGGCATAGACGGGATCCACAGGAGACATGGGCACCTTAAGACTTTCAAAGGGGTGTGAACTGGCTAATCCCTCCATGCCCCTCCTCCAGACCCCAGTTATAGGAACTGTGCCCAGGGAGACGGACATTTCGAGGAAAAGGATTTATTGTTAAACTAAGGTGAGAAACACACCAGCTCACACCTCAAGCATGCCGTACAACATGGCATTTAACACAATGCAAGTCAACGGCATGAACATCATCAGCAACAGGCTGACTATAAACGTAACACAACATGTGTGTAACCACAACTAAAAACTGCAGATACAGTGCGCACTGGGACGGGCGCCCAGCATCCTCTACAGACTAAGAAAAAAGGATTTATCGGTAGGTATTAAAATCCTATTTTCTCATACGTCCTAGAGGATGCTGGGGTCACTTCAAGAACCATGGGGTTTATACCAAAGCTCTAGAACGGGCGGGAGAGTGCGGATGACTCTGCAGCACCGATTGACCGAACTTCGCAAAGGTGTTTGAACCCGACCAAGTAGCTGCTCGGCAAAGTTGTAATGCCGAGACCCCCCGGGGCACCTGCCCAGGACGAGCCCACCTTTCTGGTAGAATGGGCCTTCACCGATTTCAGTAACGGCAATCCAGCCGTAGAATGAGCCTGCTGAATCGCATAACAGATCCAGCGCGCAATAGTCTGCTTGGAAGCAGGAGCCCCAATTTTATTGTGAGCATACACGACAAACAGAGCCTCTGTTTTCCTAAACTGAGCCGTTCCTGCGACATAAATTTTCAAAGCTCTTACTACATCGAGAAACTTAGATTCCAGCAAGGCATCAGTAGCCACTGGCACCACAATAGGTTGGTTCAAGTGGAACGACGAAACCACTTTTGCCAGAAACTGCTGACGAGTCCTCAACTCTGCTCTATCTTCATGGAAGATCAAATAAGGGCTTTTGTGAGACAAGGCCGCCAATTCAGACACCCGCCTTGCGGATGCCAAGGCAAACAGCATGACCACTTTCCAAGTAAGGAACTTCAACTCTACCTTCTGTAAAGGTTCAAACCAATGAGATTGAAGGAATTGCAACACCACGTTAAGATCCCATTGTGCCACAGGGGGCACAAAGGGAGGTTGGATGTGCAACACATCTTTGACGAAGGTCTGAACTTCTGGAAGGGAGGCCAATTGTTTTTGGAAGAAAACCGATAAAGCTGAAATTTGAACTTTAACTGAGCCCATCTTTAGGCCCGCATCCACACCGTCTAGTAGAAAATGGAGAAAACGTCCTAACTGAAATTCTTCCGTAGGAGCCTTCTTGGATTCACACTATTTTCTCCAAATACGGTGGTAACATGTTTTCTCCAAATACGGTGGTAATGTTTAGACGTTACTCCTTTCCTGGCCTGAATAAGAGTGGGGATGACTTCCTTGGGAATACCCTTTTCGGGCTAGGATCCGGTGTTCAACCTCCAAGCCGTCAAACAAAGTCACGGTAAGTCTTGGAACACGCACGGCCCCTGCTGTAACAGATCCTCCCTCAGAGGAAGAGGCCAGGGATCTCCTATGAGCAATTCCCGCAGATCTGGATACCAAGCCATTCTTGGCCAGTCTGGAACAATGATGATCGCTTGAACCTTTGTTCTTCTTATGATCTTTATCACTTTTGGAATGAGTGGAAGACACATACACCGACTGAAACACCCACGGTGTCACCAGGGCGTCTACTGCTATTGCTTGAGGGTCCCTCGACCTGGAACAATATCTCTGAAGTTTCTTGTTAAGGTGAGACGCCATCATGTCTATTTGAGGAATTCACCAAAGACTTGTCACTTCTGCAAAGACCTCTTGATGAAGACCCCACTCTCCTGGATGGAGATCGTGTCTGCTGAGGAAGTCTGCTTCCCAGTTGTCCACTCCTGGAATGAAGATCGCTGACAGAGTGCTTGTATGTCTTTCCGCCCAACAGAGCACCTTTGTGGCCTCTGCCATAGCCGCTCTGCTCTTTGTTCCGCCTTGACGGTTTATGTATGCTACTGCTGTTATGTTGTTCAACTGAATCAAGACGGGCCGATTGCGAAGAAGAAGTTCCGCTTGCAGAAGGCCATTGTGAATGGCTCTTAACTCCAGAACATTTATGTGTAGACACATTTCCTGGCTTGACCATCTTCCCTGGAAGCTTTTCCCCTGCATGACTGCTCCCCAGCCTCGGAGACCCGCATCCGTGGTCACTAAGATCCAGTCCTGGATCCCGAACTTGCGTCCCTCTAGGAGGTGAGAGCTGTGCAGCCACCACAGGAGTGAGATTCTGGTCTTGGAAGACAAGGTTATCCTTCGGTGCATGTGCAGATGGGACCTGGACCACTTGTCCAACAGGTCCCACTGAAACACTCTGGCATGGAATCTGCCAAACTGAATGGCCTCGTAGGCCGCCACCATCTTCCCCAGCAACCGAGTGCATTGATGGATCGATACTCTGAATTTCCAGAGCCTTTTCCACTGGAAGAAAGACTCTCTGTAATTCTGTGTCCAGAATCATTCCCAAAAACGACAGCCATCTCGTCAGAACCAACTGTGATTTTGGCAAGTTTAGGAGCCAACCATGTTGCTGCAGAATTGTCAGGTAGAGTGTAATGTTCTGCATCAGTTGCTCCCTGGATCTCGCCTTTATCAGGAGATCGTCCAAGTATGGGATAATCGTGACTCCTTGCTTGCGTAGGAGGACCTTCATTTCGGCCATTACTTTGGTGAAAACCCTCGGAGCCGTGGACAGACCAAACAGCAACGTCTGAAATTGGTAATGACAATCCCGAACTGCAAACCTCAGGTAAGCCTGATGTGTGGGATAAATTGGTACATGCAAGTAAGCATCCTTTATGTCTACTGACACCATAAAATCCCCCTCCTCCAGACTGGAGATCACTGCCCGGATAGATTCCATCTTAAATTTGAATTTTTTTAGATAGAAATTGAGGGATTTGAGGTTCAGGATTGTCTGACTGAGCCGTCTGGCTTCAGGACCACGAACAGGCTCGAATAAAAGCCTTCTCCCTGTTGTGACGGGGGATCCCTGACAATTACTTGATTGTGACACAATTTTTGTATTGCGGCGCATACCACCTCCCTGTCTGGAAGTGAAGCTGGCAAGGCTGATTTGAAAAATCGGTGAGGGGGGACGTCTTGAAACTCCAGTTTGTACCCTTGGGATACTATTTCTGAAACTCATGGGTCCAGGGCCGAACGAGCCCAGAACTGACTGAAGAGCCTGAGACGTGCCCCCACCGGTGCGTACTCTGCAGAGGAGCCCCAGCGTCACGCGGTGGACTTGGCAGAAGCCGGAGAGGACCTCTGCTCCTGGGAACCGGCCACGGCCGGTGATCGTTTACCTTTTCCCTTTCCTCTAGTACCCTGAATGATAACAGTAACCAGATATAAATCTCACATAATAATAGAAATCAGAGATCTTCGCTACACATATTTGCGCAAATGTGTGGTTAAGCCCCAAAGCCGCATCAAGGTGTCTCTGTATATTTGGGGTCCCTAGCGCTATATCTAGGTGCAGGGTGTGGCACCCCAAAACACCAGCATAAGCCAGAAAGCCCAGCGTAGCATACCAGTGAAAAAACTATAGTGTTAATAAATTAGTATTTAGGAAGCCGAAGCTATAGAGAGGGTGATACAAACGTGAAATGTAATTAAAATAGAGAAATAGTGTTAAAAAATTAATAAGTGAAAAGTGTTAATAGAATGTAAAGGTATGCCACACTAAAGCCATCCAGCTCAGCCAGTCCAGTGGCACCACACCTCACACCTCCATTACCCCAATCTGGGTCTAATATTAACCAGCAAGGAGCCTCATGATAATGACTCCTTACTACAATATGTCTAAGCTAAGAGCTACATAACTTGGAGCAACCCCATAATGCTCCATGTGGCATGTCAGGGCCTGCACCTCCTCCTAATGCAGGAACCTCTCTGCCTCTCACAACAGTCATATATAATGGTAGATGCGCAATTAGCTTAGTGATATCATTCAGGTGCTCGAAAGGGAGGGGTATTTCTGAGCAAGAAAAAATGCATTTGGTTTCCCCCAGCACCCTGAATGATAACAGTAACCAGATATAAATCCCACATAATAATGGAATTCAGAGATCTGGTTACTGTTATCATTCAGGGTGCTGGGGGAAACCAAATGCATTTTTTCTTGCTCAGAAATACCCCTCCCTTTCGAGCACCTGAATGATATCACTAAGCTAATTGAGCATCTACCATTATATATGGCCCTTTCCTCTAGTAGCAAGGAAGGAAGACCCTCGGCCCTTTCTGTATTTATTGGGCCGAAAGGACTGCATCTGATAGTGGTGTGCTTTCTTTTGTGGTGCAGGCACATAAGGTAAAAATTATGACTTACCCGCGGTAGCCATAGTACCAAATCAGCGAGGCCGTCACCAAACAACACACCACCTTTATAAGGTAGAGACTCCATAGCTTTCTTAGAGTCAGCATCAGCATTCCATTGATGAATCCACAATGCTCTGCTAGCTGAGACTGCCATGACATTGGCCCGTGATCCCAAGAGGCCAATATCTCTCGCAGCTTCCTTTAGGTAGACTGCAGCGGCCCTGATATGACCTAGCATCAAAAGAATGCTATCCCTATCCAGGGTATCCATTTCAGATGACAAGTTATCTGCCCATTTTTCGATAGCACGACTCACCCACGCAGATGCAATGGCTGGTCTGAGTAGCGTACCCGTGGTGACATAAATGGATTTTAATGTACTTTCCTGTCTACGATCTGCAGGGTCCTTTAGGGCTGCCGTGTCAGGGGACGGGAGAGCCACCTTTTTGGACAGCAGTGATAGAGCTTTGTCCACAATGGGGGGTGACTCCCATTTCTCCCTATCCCCAGAGGGAAACGGATACGCCACTACAATCCTTTTGGGAATCTGAAACTTCTTGTCAGGACTTTCCCAAACCTTTTCACAAAGCGTGTTCAGTTCATGAGAGGGAGGAAATGTTATTTCAGGTTTCTTACCTTTATACATACAGACCCTAGTATCAGGAACAGTAGGGTCCTCAGTGATATGTAATACATCTTTTATAGCCACAATCATGTACTGAATGCTCTTTGCCAGTTTTGGATCTAATCTGGCATCACTATAGTCGACACTTGAGTCAGTGTCCGTGTCGGTATCCGTGTCTGTCAGCTGGGCAAATGAACGTTTTTGTGACCCCGAGGGGGTCTGGACTTGAAACAACACATCCTCTATGGATTTCTTCCAAGCCTGGTTTTGAGACTCAGATTTATCCAATCTTTTATTTATCAGAGCCACATTTGCATTCAAAGCACTCAAAACATTCACCCAATCAGGTGTCGGCGGTGCCGACAGGGTCACTCCCACAGCCGTTTGTGACCCTAACATAGTCTCCTCCTGGGAAGAGCACTCCGCCTCAGACATGCCGACACACGTGCACCCACCACACGCGGATACACTGGGCCTATAGGGGACAGACCCACAGTAAAGCCTGTCAGAAAGACACAGAGGGAGATATTGCCAGCAAACACCCCAGCGCCCAAACCCAGTCTGAACACTACAGAAAATGCCCCAGACCTGCAGCGCTTTTATAAATTATATATATAATGCACCAAAATCACTGTGCCCCCCAACCCTGTTTTGCACCCTTTTACTTGTACAGCAGTGTGAGGAAGGACCAGCGTCTCTGCAGCCTTGTGGAGAGAAAATGGCACCGGGCTGTGTGCTGTGAGGGCTAATCCCCGCCCCAGTAATGGCGCGCTACAGACCCGCTCTTTTTTAAAACTTTTTAATACTGGCGAGGGTCCAGACAGTGCCCTGGCACTTAGTCCGCTCTTGCCAGGTAGTGATTTGAGGTTATAATGCTGCCCAGGGTGCCCCCCCCCCCCCCCCCCCGCCCTGCACCCTGTAGTGCCTTTGAGTGTGGGAGCATGGCGCGCTGCACGGCCGCTGTGCGGTACCTCAAAGCCGTCACTGAAGTCTTCTGATCTTCTTCTACTCACCTGTCTTCTGACTTCTGGCTCTGCAAGGGGGGTGACGGCGGGCTCTGGGAATGAGCATCTAGGCGTACCTAGCGATCAGACCCTCAGGAGCTAATGGTGTCCTGTAGCCAAAGAAGCAGAGCCTTTAAACTCACAGAAGTAGGTCTGACTTCTCTCCCCTAAGTCCCACGAAGCAGGGAGACTGTTGCCAGCAGTGCTCCCTGAAAATAAAAAACCTAACATAAAGTCTTTTCAGAGACACTCAGTAGAGCTCCTCAGTGTGCATCCAGTCTGCCTGGGCACAGATTCTAAACTGGGGTCTGGAGGAGGGGCATGGAGAGAGGTCACACCCCTTTGAAAGTCTTAAGGTGCCCATGTCTCCTGTGGATCCCATCTATGCCCCATGGTTCTTGAAGTGACCCCAGCATCCTCTAGGACATATGAGAAAAATGTGTTAATATACAGTATACTCGTGCAGCTGGAGAACTGTTTACCCATGAAGTGCCGAGTTCAGCTGGGATTGAAATGCCCCTGAAAACTGGGATTTTGTGAGGATACAGTAAGTGCAGCTGTCAGTGAGTGACTATTTAGTCCTGGACCTTATTCAGTGCATAGGAGTTACCTCAGTCTACAGTGAATTATAATAATAACTGATACAGTGCCCTATAACTATTCACGAGGACTACCCTGCTTTATTTTAAGAAAAGATCATCAGCTTCCGGAGACTAAAATCTACTGTATGTATTCAGCATATCAACGTCTTTGACACTTCAAATGAGACATGACAGCTATAGGAGACGCTACACTGTAAAAGTTACCTAACCAATAAACATTGTTGCTAAAATGACCATTAAACTGCAGAAAGTGCTATTGTGGCTAAGATACACCTCCTGAAATAAGGGGGTAATTCAGAGTTGATCGCAGCAGCAAAATTTGTTAGCAGTTGGGCAAAACCATGTGCACTGCAGGTGTGGCAGATATAACATTTGCAGAGAGAGTTAAATTTGGGTGGGTTATTTTGTTTCTGTGCAGGGTAAATACTGGCAATTTTAACACTGCAATTTAGATTTCTGTTTGAACACACCCCACCCAAATCTAACTCTCTATGCACATGTTATATCTGCCTCCTCTGCAGTGCACATGGTTTTGCCCAACTGCTAACAAATTTGCTGCTGTGATCAACTCTGAATTAGGCCCTTAAATAACAAACTGTTCGTTTACTAAAGGGAATATTTCCACAAGTTGCTTGGCTCAATTGTAAGGCTGAAAGCTATTGTCTCAGGTTTAACTGATGAAATCACAAGAAAACTTTAACTCAATTGTATGTGCACCACCTGTACAGATTTAGCCAGCCAGCTACGCTTTTGAAGTACTAGTTTATTTATCAGACTTGATATAAGAAAGCTGAAATAAAAACTATTTTTACCCATAGTTATATTTAATGGACTTAATAGAAGATTGGTCCATGAGACAAATATACGGTAGCTAATGTTGTAAACTTGAATTAATATGTTAGCTTGGATCTAAATTGTTATAATATTGTAATTGGTAAATGTGAAAACGTTGACGTATGAATACTTACCAAGTACTGAGGAGTCAATAGATCTCGTCCTGTTTCTGTGAAATACATTATTATATCTTTGTGTGTTCTGTATGCCAATTATCTGGAAATGTTATTAATAGTACTAAGTTTTATTCGGAAAAACGTTGTTGATGTAATCACATTTACTTAAATTTGTTTGGAGTATATTGATAAACAGAAATTCTTTGAAGATAACCAGAGTAATCCCTAACATCGGAAGAAAACCACTACAATCCTGCACCCATACTTACCTGGGTGTCACATTTGGCGTTACGAACAGGATCCGAACGCACAATGTCATCTCACAAGCAAGCTGCTGGGGATTCATCAAGCACAAATCCAGCTATAGCTAGTATAAATCCGATTACCCTGCCCTATTACTTTGGGGCCCCATGGTTTCCAACATGTAGCGGAGATGATCGAGATTCTGAAGGGAACACACTTAGAGAATTTAAGAACAAAATGAAGTCTATGTTCCACCTGTACACACTATCAGAGCAACAGCAAGTGGAGATCCTGATTGGGCAGTTGAAAGGCACAGCCTTGAGAGAGTTGACTTCATGGTCAGCATATCAAAGGAAAACAGTAGACCTCATTCTGAACTGGCTAGCTACCACATTTGATTAAAAAAATTATCTGAGCTTTAAGTAAACTTTTATATAAGAAAGGAGCAGCCAGGAGAAACACTGCATGACTTCGCACTCAGTCTACAGGAGGAGCTTCAAGTACTACAGACCATCGATCCAGCAGATGTCAGACCAACTGATGAAATATTGATTAACCAGTTTATAGAGGGGTCTCATGGTGAGATCTTTAAGGTGCATTTATGCATACTTCAGATACAGTTACCTAATAGCTAATTTTTGTGCTTCAAAGAAGCTGCCATCAAATTGTTAGGAACATTAAAGCTACAAGAAATGTACTGTCCTGAGATGTTGAGGTATGAATAAAATAATTACTCTCCAAAGACCACAAAGCATGATAATATGGATATGCACACAATGGAAGACGTTGTTGGACAGAGTGCTCAGGCCTCAAGGACCGTTTTATTAAGTACTATAGGAGTGCAAGTCACTGAACTGACCAATGGGATAACTGATATGTCACAGCACTTGGGTAATTTTATGAAGCAACAAGCCCAGTGCAGAGAGGAGACAAATTCATCCTTCAGAAGATGGCGGCAAAATGATTGTTGGTGGGACCACCCACAGAGCACCAAAAGATACCTCTTAGACCATGGCCGACCTGAATGTAGGCACTGCAATAGAAGTGGTAATATGGAAAGTGCCTGCAATCAGTTGGAGTCTTTAAATGCAGTGCTTCAGAGGTCATTAGATGAAGAACAGGACAGAGATGTGGTCCCTCCTGTAGTCCAGAATCAAATTGAAGTGGTTGCCACACCAGCTACAGACTCAGAGCATGATATCAGCACTAGAAAAGTTATGGGGAGAGTCATTTGGTTTAATATGCAATATGGCTATGGCTTCATAAACCGGTATGACACCAAGAAAGATGTACAGTATTTGTACATTATACAGCCATTAATAAGAACAATCCCAGAAATTATCTCCTCTGCAGCCTGGGAAATGGAGAGATTGTTGAGTTTGATGTGATAAAAGGGCAAAAAGGGGTGGAAGCTGCCAATGTGACAGGTCCTGGTGGCATCCCAGTTCAAGGCAGCAGATATGCAGTGGATCGCAAGAGTTATTGGCACTACACTCGTCGCAGAGGTTCTCCACATAATTATCAGCAAATCTACAGATCCCACAAAGGAGACGAGTCAGAAGAAACCGAAAGTGTCACAGAAATTACAAGTCAACAACAGCCTTATCAAACCAGTCGCTATCCACCATATTATTTAAAGAGACCATATGAAAGCAGATAACTATATCCTTATAGTCAAGTAAAGAGAGAACTATTGGGTAGAATAGATGACCGAAATGTGGTATAATTTAATGGATGTATGCAACAGAATCTGCAAGAACAACAGAAATAAAAAGTTTCCTGTATTCCCATGGTCTGTGCAGCTATGTTGAAAGAGGCTGCCTTAAGATCACTATATCCAAATAAAGTGTCTCTCCAAAACACTAGTAAATAGATAAACAGGACGTAAGGTAGGATATAGATATCACCGGGTGCCACAGGAAATATATTTTACAATATTGTGTACCAATAAGCAAAAGACAAAAAATTGATATCAGGAGATATACATCCCGTATGATGGTGCGTTCAATCCTCAAAATTCAGACCTTCTCCTCATTGAATGTGACAATATGGGTCAGCACATATGCAAATAGAGGAGAGAATGGCAACATGTGTAGTGAAGTTAATTTAATAACACACAAACACATAGAAAATGCACATAACATATATGGTAAAAAGTTATTTTGACATCAGCCACAGTGGACCTGTAAAACAATTAGCAGAGGGTCTGAGAACCAGTGGTAAACAGTTCTCAAATAAGATCTTACAATCACCGAGTGTCCACCCAGGTCTGGAAACTGGGAATCCCCTGGTCTCTGCTGTCACAGATCGACTGTTGTTCACTGGTGCAGATAAAAACTACCAACGCGTTTCAACTCCTATTTCCTGGAGTCTTTCTCAAGGCAGAATAAAGTGCCTGGAATCCCTAAAAAGTATTTATAACCTATTGACCAATCAAACATTGTTACTGTGGTGGGCTTTCGTTATTCAAATTGCAGTGTTTGTAGTTCCTCCTTCCGGTCACTATTGCAACAAGACACGATGATTCGTCATATCCGGAAGTGATGGTCAGGCGCCCCGTCACGTCATATCCCCTTCCTCTCCCGATCACCATAGCAACAAAAAGCGCAGATTCGTCATATCCGGTAGTGACGATCAAAGATCCCGTCACGTCATTTCCCTTTGTCTTTCTTGTAGTTGTCATGGCAATCCCCATCACATCATTTCCTCATTATTGACATGGTGACACGGTCTATTTCCAAACATTTACAACAACCATAAGTCAATCCTTCATGGCTTTTGTAAGTTTCCAAAACATGTCTCTCATATAGTCCATACAATAGAGAGTATTCCCATATGTGAAATACATCTAAAATCATAAAAAATAATTTGTCATAAAGTTATAATGATTATAAGACCAATAAAATTGCATAACATATCAAATTTCTTTATCAATATAAACACTCTCCAATAGCAGATAAAATCCAATTAAATAAACCATTTCAATTCAAAGTCATTATTTAATCCCATGGGGTGAAGTGTATTGCACTCATAAATACATTGCATCTCACTTTTTGCAAGGGCAGTTGTAATATCTCTCTGGCGTTGACCATATTTGATCAGTTTAATAGCTGCAAATCTCACTATCCCCCCTGTAGAACTATTATAAAATGTTTTGAAATGATTGGACAATGCGTGAGTTTCTAGTCCTTTTTTAATATTTCTACAATGTTTGCTAAGACGTATTTTTAGAGGTCTTAACTTTCTTTTACTATAGATAAAAGCACTGTGAATTTTTTAGATTTGACTATAATAGTAGAATATAATCATTTATATACTAAAACGTACACAAAAGAAACGGATTCTCTAACTTATATCCACGCTAATAGTTGCAATCATTCCAATTGGTTGGACTCCATTCCATATGGCCAGTTAAAACGTCTTAACAGAAATTGTACAAAAGAAGATGTCTATCAAGAACAAGCATGTGAACTAAGAAATAGGTTTGAAAGGAGTGGCTATAAACATAACAATATTACACATGCAATACAAGAAATCGATAAAATAGACAGAAGATATTTATTGGTAGAGAAATCTCCTAAGCATACCAACAAGGAGAAATTTGAATGGGCATTTGTAACAAGTTTTAGTTCCCAACATAAATTACTAAAAATATCTGGTGAAACGGAATTGGAATATTTTAAAAAAGGATCCAATTCTTGGTAAATCTATTCCAGATCGTCTGGTATTTATATATAAGAAAGCTCCAAATTTGAGGAAGTCTTTAGTTAGAAGTTACCTCCAGTCAAAGAAAAGAGAAGGAAGAATTTTAACACAGGGCTTTCATCGCTGTGGTACATGTATAGGCTGTCGAGAAGTGCCAAGTGATGGATGTAAGAAAATAGAATCTGTGTGTATAAATGGGAAAACTGTCAAAATTATAGATTTCATTACGTGCAATGTAAAGAATGTAGTCTATTTCATCGAGTGCAAATGCCACCTTTTTTACAAAGGTTGTACCACCAGACCTCTAAAAATACGTCTTAGCGAACATTGTAGAAATATTAAAAAAGGACTAGAAACTCACGCATTGTCCAATCATTTCAAAACATTTTATAATAGTTCTACAGGGGGGATAGTGAGATTTGCAGCTATTAAACTGATCAAATGTGGTCAACGCCAGAGAGATATTACAACTGCCCTTGCAAAAAGTGAGATGCAATGTATTTATGAGTGCAATACACTTCACCCCATGGGATTAAATAATGACTTTGAATTGAAATGGTTTATTTAATTGGATTTTATCTGCTATTGGAGAGTGTGTATATTGATAAAGAAATGTTATATGTTAAGCAATTTTATTGGTCTTATAATCATTATAACTTTATGACAAATTATTTTTTTATGATTTTAGATGTACAGTATTTCACATTTGGGAATACTCTCTATTGTATGTACTATATGAGAGACATATTTTGGAAACTTACAAAAGCCATGAAGGACTGACTTATGGTTATTGTAAATGTTTGGAAATGGATCGTGTCACCATGTCAATAATGAGGAAATGATGTGATGGGGATTACCATGACAATTACAAGAAAGACAAAGGGAAATGACGTGACGGGATCTTTGACCGTCACTACAGGATATGACGAATCTGCACTTTTTGTTGCTATGTTGATCGGAAGGAGAGGAAGGGGATATGACGCGACGGGGCGCCTGACCATCACTTCCGGATATGACGAATCATCGTGTCTTGTTGCAATAGTGACCGGAAGGAGGAACTACAAACACTGCAATTTGAATAACGAAAGCCCACCACAGTACCAATGTTTGATTGGTCAATAGGTTATAAATACTTTTTAGGGATTCCAGCTACATTATTCTGCCTTGAGAAAGACTCCAGGAAATAGGAGTTTAAACGCATTGGTAATTTTTATCTGCACCAGCGAACAACAATCAATCTGTGACAGCAGAGACCAGGGGATTCCAAGTTTCCAGACCTGGGTGGACACTTGGTGATTGTAAGATCTTATTTGAGAACTGTTTACCACCGGTTCTCAGTCCCTCTGCTAATTGTTTTACAGGTCCACTGTGGCTGATGTCAAAAGGACTTTTTACCATATACGTTATGTGCATTTTATATGTGTTTGTGTGTTATTAAATTAACTTTACTACACATGTTGCCATTCTCTCCTCTGTTTGCATATATGCTGACCCATATTGTCACATTCAATGAGGAGAAGGTCAGAACCTGCAAGAAATTGTTGTACCTCAACTTCCTCAAGAACTGATAATTTAGTGTGGACCTAGAATGAATAACATCGATTCCAGTAAGGCCTTCCACAATCCGACAGGTTCAAGTGCCTTTGAACGGGAAAGAGAGGCTTAAGGAGTGATCCATACGGCTAAGGCAGAAGGATTTGGAGCCCCTAAACCCAATTGCCCAGTTTCAGTAATCTCAAAGTCCGAGTTTAACATTCTTGCAGAATCCCCTAGTGCAGCTAAAGAGGCTGTGATGTATCTTGTTCCAGTGTGGCATTGCCCAGACTGTGAGTATACCATGATAGGCTCTAGACAGGTAGCCTCCATGTTGCAACAGGTATTGAGAAAGTCAGGAAAAAGGAACTAAGGTGACCTGCACATTCAGGATAGACACTCGCCTAAGATGCACCATGTTCAGTAGTACATAACTTGAAACAAACTTTGTGCTAATATGTCAAAATGTAGTACACAGTCATACTACTTATAGATAGTACATTCATAGTTTTATGCCACTGTTACAGTATAGCAAGATGCTGACATTTTCTAGACTATCCTGGTAATTGTAACTAATTGTTATCTGTTTTATGTAATTGAAGAGCTGATGTATTAATGGAAATGTTGACGATATAAAAAGCATGAGGACACGCATAATTTTAGCATAGCCGTATGTGGCACCCCACTAAGGGTACCATCAGTTCATGTGTATTTATTTAAGTAATAGCGTATAAAGTGTCCTGTGCTGCATGCTTCATGGGAGAGAAGGAGATAAAAGGAGCTGCACTGACAGTTAGTGGCAGTTGTACTATGGAGAAAGAGAGTGGAGCCGCACTGCAAGGTGTCCCCTGGTCTCTGGGGACTTTCGGTGTTAGACAGGAGGCTGAGTTAACTGAAATCATCAGCGGGGATCTCCGGTGGTGTACCTGGTCTCCAGCGTGTCCCTGCAGGCATTGTCAGAGGCAGTACTTTACTAAAAGAGGTGGATGGTGAGACCTGTAACTCCTCCCAGCCATTGAGTAAAATGGCCACAGAGACCGCCAGCAGGCAGGGCAAACTCAGGGGAGATGAATAATTACTGTAGTGCTAACAGCCACCCAATTAAAGTGAACTTAACAGACCCTTTATATTAGGTCTGGGGTCCCTCTCCATTGACAGTTCTGCTCCCAGTGTTGTACTCAAGAATATTGTAAACTGAGCTCTGTGACAGAGAAAATATAATGCACAGGATAGTCACAGCCTATAAGTTTGCCGTCAACCTACTTTGCAGAAATATTGTGTGAAAAACATGTTAATATACAGTATACTCGTGAAGCTGGAGAACTGTTTACCCATGAAGTGCCGGGTTCAGCTAGGATTGAAATGCCCCTAAAAACTGGGATTTAGTGAGGATACAGTAAGTGCAGCTGTCAGTGAGTGACGACTTAGTCCTGGACCTTATTCAGTGCATAGGCGTTACCTCAGTCTACAGTGAATTATAATAATAACTGATACAGTGCCCTATAACTATTCACAAGGCCCACCCTGCTTTATTTTAAGTAAAGATCATCAGCTTCCGGAGACTAAAATCTACTGTATGTATTCAGTATATCAACGTCTTTGACACTTCAAATGAGACATGACAGCTATAGGAGACGCTACACTGTAAAAGTTACCTAACCAATAAGCATTGGTGGTCATTCCGAGTTGTTCGCTCGTTGCCGATTTTCGCTATGCTGCGGTTTGTTGCTAAATGTGCATGCGCATGGTACGCCGTACGCATGCGCTTAGTTATTTAACTAAAAACTTAGCAGTTTTGCTGTTGTCTGTGCAGCGCATTTCAGTCGCACTGCTGATCGGTGAGTGATTGTGAGGAAAGGGGCGTTTCTGGGTGGTAACTGAGCGTTTTCCGGGAGTGTGCTACAAAAAGCAGGCGTGTCAGGGAAAAACGCGGGAGTGTCTGTAGAAACGGGGGAGTGGCTGGCCAAACGCAGGGCGTGTTTGTGACGTCAAATCAGGAACTAAACGGACCGAGCTGAACACAATCTAGGAGTAGGTCTGGAGCTACTCAGAAACTGCAAGAAAATATTTAGTAGAGCAAGCTCCGCGCTGCCTGCACGACTGAGACAACTACCCGGCTCTCACTACACACTGCGGGACCCGCACTGCCTACCGCACTCCTCGCTGGGGGACCCCACTGAACGCCCTCCCAGACCCTGTGTGCCTCCACTGGACTGGTGAGTGCAGCTGCAGCAGATTCTCTGCCCTGTGCCCCGCTCTCTCCCCCCCCTCCATTGTCCACCCTCCTCCATGCTTTCCTGGCACATGTCCCCTGTGACCCATCACAAAAAGGATTGAGGGGAAGGAGAGAAAAGAAAAAGAAATAAGGGGGAATAAATTAACAAAATTCAAAAATAAATAAATATATATTTATACGCCCTGGACACTGCCTTGCTGCTTGGAGGCAACCCACAACCCACAATATACTACTGGGAGCGCACACAGGAGATGCCTCATCTGCTCGACTAGCTCTCAAGACCCCGGCCGACACACTGCTGCCTAAGGGTACAATTGTTGTGTGCCCCCCCCCGAATGGTGCTGCTCATCTGTGTCTTCCATTCCTATACTACAGTGCCTAGTTCCTCACCTCATGTGCTCTCTTCAACTCGCCTGATGATGATTTACCTTTAACTCACGAGATGACCTGACCCGAACAAGGGCTCAGCTGCACGTTTCTGTTATTAATGCCGCCTGCTTCTATTGCATTTATCTTCATGAGACCGTAACTGCCATTCTATCAAGGGAAGCCCCATAACATCTATCCCACATTGTAATACTTTTCATTTTTATTTTTATTTTTTCCCACGGTATGCCACAGAAGCGCCGAAAGGCCCCTGCTCCATCCAAACCCAGTATCATTAGGGCGTGGGAAAAAGCCGGTTCTCTTCCGAAACAACCGCCTGGGGCTGAGGGTACTCTGACCATGGCCGGTGTCTCTCATACTGACCCCCCTCTCTCGGCTAATGATGTGATCTCCATAGTTACTAAAACTATACAATCAGAGATGAGATCGTCCCTTTCAGATTTTAAATCGGAACTGGATGACCTAGGTTCCAGAACGAACACTCTCGAACAGAAGGTAGATGAAATCTGTCAATACCAGAGCGTGATGGACCAAGAATTCACAGATCTGCGGGCTGAAATGGAAACATACCAGACCATCTCGAGGACATTGAAAATCGAAATAGGCGACACAATATCCGCATACGCAACATCCCGGAAACGGTAACTGCCGACTCACTCCCGGCCTATTTAGAGGACCTTTTGCTCCACCTAGTCCCTGACATTGCTATAGATCTTCTTCATCTGGACCGGGCCCATAGGGCTCTCCACCCCAAACCGCCCTCGGCCCAACCACCACAGGACGTTATCCTCCGCTTTCATTACTTTAAAGCGAAAGAGCAAATTATGACCGCTGTTAGAGGGCTCTCCACGGTCGTCCACTCTGGGTCTCAACTCCAACTTTTTCAGGATTTGGCCCCGTCGCACTTAAGAAACGGAGAGATCTACTGAATGTCACCAAGATTTTGAGAACCCACTCTATCAAATATAAGTGGGGCTTCCCCTTTCAATTATTGGTCACCAGAAATGGCACGACTCACGCTGTTAAGACTCCAGCCCAAGGTTATGATCTGCTGAAGTTGTTTGGTCTTCTAGAAGATGTTCCAGAAATATGCCGACAATCTGTTTCGCCTCATAGACCCGTGGCGCCGTCGAAGGATTGGTCCCCGGCTTAATTGTATTTGTTCTGATATTATAGAAAGCTATGCTTTACATCTTATTAATGTTAATTCTTTAGGCACTTTTGATGCTCCTTAGTAATATGTTTGATAATTGCTATTTAGACAGACCTGACGCCCTTTTCATCCCCCCCCCCCACCTTTTTTTTTTTTTCTCTTTCTCACTCATTCTCATTTCAGGCGTTAATATGTTAATATGTCAATATATGCCCTTGTTCTCCCTTAGGTCATCTTGTTCTTGTTGTTACCTAGCATGTTCACTAAGCTTCACCTGCTGCGAATTTTGTTGTTCTTACTCACCCATGTCTCCAGATGGATGTGTCATAGCAACACTCCTTCTTTCCACATTGGACCTGACTCCACTATAGGAGTAGGTCGCCTTCTCTCTTCCCTAATTCTTAACCCCTCTCTCATTATCTTTAACCCTCTTCATGTTCTCCCTCCCTGCCCTTCCCACCAGTCAGGGTGTGGATCCTATTTGCTACTAAGCTCATTCTCTTTTGATCCACCATGAAGTTGACAGTTCTAACTCTTAACGTAAACGGCCTCAACTCCCCAACCAAAAGAGCTATGGCCATTCAATATTTCCACAGGCGTAATTCTAGTATTATTATGTTGCAAGAGACCCACCTTAAAACTCCCCATTCTTCCCTCACGTCCAAACAATATCCCACGGCCTTTCACTCCTCAATGAACGCTAAGCGTCGAGGCAACGCGATTCTCATTCATCATAACACACCTATCACTATACATGATTCTATTTCTGATCCACTGGGACGTTTTCTTATCCTTAAGGGTACTTACAATCAAGCCCCAATTGTATTAGCCTCAGTCTATGCCCCTAATGGCCAATAAGGTTCCCTCTATGCTACCTTCTTTAATAAACTTGCCCAACTGCCCCGGGGACTTACCATTATAGGAGGGGATTTCAATACTATCGTGGACCCCAAACTGGATAGATCTCGCTCCTCTGATACTCCCCCCAGGCACGCCAAGACATCCAAGGCGCTCTTATCATGATTAGCTCTCCACGACCTATATGACGCTTGGAGAGTACAATACCCCAATGCGAGAGGGTTCACGCACTATTCTGCCCCCCATGACCTGCACACCTGCATTGATTATTTTTTTGTGGATCGTGCCACATCCCAAACTCTTCTCGGCGCTCAGGTCCTCCCTGTATCATGGTCAGATCATCTAGCCATCGAATTGGAAATTTCTTCTCATATGGGCCCTCGCCCCGTTCGCCACTGGCGACTTAATGAATCCCTCCTCTTGAAACAATCAAATATTGAGGCTATTACCACAGCCCTCATGGATTTCTTTACCCTCAACACTACCCCTGGTATCCCCTCACCCACCCTGTGGGAAGCTCATAAGGCTACTCGTCGGGGTACCCTTATCAGTTTGGCAGCTGCATCTAGGAAATCAGAGATGGCACGCATATTAGAGCTTGAAAAGATGCTAGTCTCCTTAACGGATCTACACCACAATCATCCTAAAAGACGCACTTATTTAAAGATACTTGCTGTTAAGGGGCAATTGTCGCAAATCTTGTCTAAAAAGGCAGCGCAGACTCTCTTATGGGTTCGACAAACTTTTTACGAAAAATCTGACAAAGCTGATACCATCTTAGCCTGGAAGCAGCGCGCTAAACGCACTCGCAACCGTATCCTTACGCTGAAATGTCTAGACGGCACTGCTACCCACGATCCTCAGGTAATGACTAGACAATTCCGTCAGTTCTTTGAATCGCTCTACAATCTCTCACATAGCCCCTCTGCCTCACCCTCAGACATCACCTCTCTCACCCATTACCTGGATTCATGTTCTTTGCCCACGCTATCCGTGACTCAGCTTCAAACCCTTAATGCAGTGATCACTGACGAGGAGATTAGGATAGCTATTAAATCGCTACGCCGCTCTGCAGCGCCAGGCCCTGATGGCTTCACCGCCCTATACTATAAAAAATGTACAGACTCGCTGCTTCCTATGCTTCGTCCCATTTTCAACTCACTACTGGAGGGCGGTACGCTTGATGATGCCACCACCAGGGCCAACATTGTAATTATCCCTAAACCACAGAGAGACCCTCTAGAGATGGGCAATTATATGCCTATCTCTCTTTTAAACGTTGATTTAAAACTTTTTGCTAAGATTCTTGCCATGCGCCTAACCCCTATATTGATGTCCTTGGTCCATCCGGACCAGGTGGGCTTTATCCCCAACAGACAAGCTTCCGATAACACGAGGCGTCTGATCAATCTCATTCAAATAGCGACAACCCGCTCGCTGTCGACCCTGGTGGTGGCGCTCGATGCCGAAAAAGCCTTTGACAGGGTTGCCTGGCCATTTTTGACTCAAACCCTAGGTCATATGGGATTTCGAGGCGCTTTTCTCAATGGTATTAATTCCCTCTATCATAACCCCTCCGCCTCCATATTGGTAAATGGCCTCAACTCCGAGCCCTTCCAAATTAAAAACGGTACCCGACAGGGTTGTCCTCTTTCCCCCCTGTTGTTTGCCCTCGTCATAGAGCCTTTCGCAGCGAGGATTAGACTTAATGGCAACATCACGGGTTTAAGGGTGGGACACTCGGACCATAAGATAGCACTATACGCGGACGATGTAATACTGACATTGACCAATCCTACTGTTTCCCTCCCAACCTTATTTGCTGAGGCTCGCACTTATGGCTTACATTCAAACTATAACATCAACACAGATAAAACAGAATTTTTAGATATCAACATCCCATACTCAGATCTAACACTGCTTCAAACGGACTTTCCTTTTCGGTGGCAACCTGAAAAGCTCAAATATCTGGGGATTTATCTAACGAAATCATATCCTCGGTTATACGCTGCCAATTTCCCAAGGTTGCTAGCCTTTATCAAAACGGACCTATCAACGTGGGATAAACAATATATATCATGGTTCGGTCGCACCGCGGCGGTCAAAATGAACGTTCTACCCCGCTTATTATACTTGTGGCAGACGCTACCAATTCATATCCCCACCTCAATTCTTAAGAACTTGCAGCGAGATAGCTCAAATTTTATATGGGCAACCAAAAAACCGAGGGTTAAGATGCGAATACTGCACAAACATCAATCCTCAGGGGGAATAGGCATACCTGATCTTATTAAATACTATCGAGCCACCCACTTAGCCTCTTGTATTCATTGGCATGCCCCGCCGAACCAGAAAGTTTGGACACACATAGAAGCCCACACATTGTCGGTCTATTCCCCTTCTACCCTCTTATGGTGCTCACGCGCACATCGCCCGCCAACTTCATCCTTTCTCCCTACGATACGGTTCACACTATCCATCTGGGATTTCTGTACACGTCTCTACAAACTTCGCTCGTTTCACCCCCTTCTGGTCCCCTTATGGAACAATCCCACTTTCATTCCCGGTATGGACCACTGCCATTTCCCACTGTGGACTGCCCATAATATTTTGTTCCTTCTGGACATAGCTCCCTTACACACCTTCCCGGACTTTGCTAACATACAATCGCGCTTTAATCTCCCCCACAGAGTTTTTTACCAATTTTTACAAATCCGACATTTTTACCACTCACTTAACCGTCCCTCTCCAGGCACTCCTCTCGCACCTACTTCAGCTATTGAATCCCTTTGTCGTTCACACCACTTATCTATAGGCCTTATATCGTCAATTTATCAGATTTTACTATCTCACAATCAACCCGTTAAGGAATCCCACGAACTGGCATGGGAGAGTGACACGGGGGAGGTTCTCACTCCCAACGATTGGTCTCAAATTAAACTGGCCATATCTAAATGTTCAATTTCGGTGCGCATTAAAGAAAATGCTTATAAACTATATACTCGATGGTATTTAGTTCCGACCCGACTCCGTACCATTTTCCCTGATGCCTCGGATCTCTGCTGGCGACAATGTGGCCAGAGGGGATCTTTATTACACGTTTGGTGGGCATGCCCTAGTATAAACCAATATTGGCAGGAAATACACAAATTAATTAAAAATGTTACTGACTTTGATATGCCCTCCTCACCTTTTTACTCTCTTTTAGCTAGACCGATCCCCAACCTCCCACGGCCCACACACAAATTGGTTAATCATATACTTAACACCGCTAAATGTCAAATTGCAGCACATTGGAAGTCTACCGCCCCCCCTCCCATCCCTGCTACTATTAATGCCATATGGTCAACTTATAGATTGGAACGAATCTCCTCAGTTATACATGACACCCCGACTCAATTTATCCGCGTTTGGTCACTTTGGACCGATTATAACAATGCTGAACCTCCCTTGTCGACCATCTGAATCCATCTGAATTCCTTTAGCATGGTGATACACCCCGACTGGCAACCCCTCCCCCTTATTACTTTTATCTTACGGCTACATCTCTGACTTTGTGATTCCTAACCCTTGTCCTACCTCTCCCTTTTTTCTTTTTCCCCCTCTTCTCTTGCTCTCCCTCTTTATACCCTTTCTACCCTCTTGTCTCTCTCTTTACATATTCTTTACAGTTCTGTGTTCTCTTTTTCTTCTTTTTCTCTTACATTCTGTTGCACATTGTTCAGATTTTTGACTAGTATATTCTTCACATAAACAAAATGTTATGTTCTATTTCAGTACTATGATAGGTTACACCTCTACTGATTTCTGATGATGTCTACTAGACTGCAGACTCTTTTTACAGTTTAACAATGTCTTGCTGAGATTCCATAATAAGTCTACTGTTTTCTCTTATTTGATGTAACCTAATTCTGCATTACCTAATAAAATATTCTTTCAAAAAAAAAAAATATTTAGTAGCAATTCTGCTAATATTTGGGGGATAATTCTGAGTTGATCGCAGCAGGATTTCTGTTAGCAGTTGGGCAAAACCATGTGCACTGCAGGGGAGGCAGATATAACATGTGCAGAGACAGTTAGATTTGGGTGTGGTGTGTTCAAGCTGCAATCTAAATTGCAGTGTAAAAATAAAGCAGCCAGTATTTACCCTGCACAGAAACAAAATAACCCACCCAAATCTAACTCTCTCTGCACATGTTATATCTGCCCCCCCTGCAGTGCACATGGTTTTGCCCAACTGCTAAAAAATGTCCTGCTGCGATCAACTTGGAATTACCCCCTTCGTTCGCTATTCTGCTAAGCTAAGATACACTCCCAGAGGGCGGCGGCCTAGCGTGTGCAATGCTGCTAAAAGCAGCTAGCGAGCGAACAACTCGGAATGAGGGCCATTATTCCTAAACCGACCATTAAACTGCAGAAAGTGCAACTGTGGCTAAGATACTAATGAATTAAAATAAGCTGTTCGTTTACTAAAGGAAATATTTCCACAAGTTGTTTGGCTCAATTGTAAGGCTGAAAGCTATTGTCTCTGGTTTAACAGATGAAATAGCAAGAAAACTTTAACTCAATTGTATGTGCACCACCTGTACAGATTTAGCCAGCCAGCTACACTTTTGAAGTACAAATTTATTTATCAGACTTGATATAAGAAAGCTGAAATAAAAACTATTTTAACCCATAGTTATATTTAACGGACTTAATAGAAGATTGACCATGAGACAAATATACGGTAGCTAATGTTGTAAACTTGAATTAATATGTTAGCTTGGATCTAAATTGTTATAATATTGTAATTGGTAAATGTGAAAATGTTGACATATGAATACATACCAAGTACTGAGGAGTCAATAGATCTCGTCCTGTTTCTGTGAAATACATTATTATATCTTTGTGTGTTCTGTATGCCAATTATCTGGAAATGTTATGAATAGTACTAATTCTTATTGTTAAAAAACGTAGTTGATATAATCACATTTACTTAAATTTGTTTGGAGTATATTAATAAACAGAAATTCTTTGAAGATAACCAGAGTAATCCATATCATCGGAAGAGAACCACTACAATCCAGCACCCATACTTACCTGGGTGTCACATTGCCGCAACTATAACAGGAATAACTGTAGTAGTGCTCCCGGTATAATAGAAATATATAGTAGTGTCCCACATTTCAATATAAATATATAGTAATACCCAATAAAAATATAAATATATAGTAATGCCCCATAATAATAGACATATATAATAGTGTCCACATTACAATAGAATTATATAGTAATGACCCATAATAATTAGAGATGAGCGGTTCTGATTTTGTGGAATCAGAACAGTTCCGAACATGTCTGGCTCGAGAGTTCACGAGCCCGGCCCGCGAATGTCACAACAACTCTGAGCGCGCAAGAGGCCGAATGTCATCATCCTGCAACGGATTTCTCGTGAGACTTCGAGTCTATAAAGGCTTAACGTCACGTGGCTCTGCGCCATTTTCCTGCACGCTTCCATGCTGCAAGGAGCTCTGCTGTGGGGAGCTGTCAGTCTGTCCTTTTCAGGGCAGGCTGTCAGAGTCTCTGCTGTCACTGGCCATCAGGGTATGTCAGGGTCAATCAGGGCTGTGTCATAAGTGGAACATCCATCACAGTGCTGTCAGTCAGTGGCCATCACGGTCAGTCAGGGTCAATCAGGCTGTGTCAGTGCGTCCATCACATTGCTATCAGGGTGTGTCATGGTCAATCAGGGCTGTGTAAGACGTCCATCACAGTGCTGTCAGTCAGTGGCCATCAGGGTCTGTCAAGGTCAATCAGGGCTGTGTCAGTGCATCCCCCCCAAAAAATAAAACAAAAATCTTTTTTTTTTTTGCTCTTTACATTGGGGGTAATTCAGCATTGATCGCAGCAGTAAATTTGTTAGCAGTTGGGCAAAACCATGTGCACTGCAAGTGTGGCAGAAACAACAATTGCAGAGAGAGTTAGATTTGGGTGGGTTATTTTGTTTCTGTGCAGGGTAAATACTGGCTGTTTCATTTTTACACTGCAATTTAGATTTCAGTTTGAACACACACCACCCAAATCTAACTCTCTCTGCACGTTATACTGTATCTGCCCACCTTGCAGTGCACATGGGGGGGTAATTCCAAGTTGATCGCAGCAGGATTTTTGATAGCAATTGGGCAAAACCATGTGCACTGCAGGGGAGGCAGATATAACATGTGCAGAGAGAGTTAGATTTGGATGGGGTGTGTTCAATCTGCAATCTAATTTGCAGTGTAAAAATAAAGCAGCCAGTATTTACCATGCACAGAAACAAAATAACCCACCCAAATCTAACTCTCTCTGCACATGTTATATCTGCCTCCCCTGCAGTGCACATGGTTTTGCCCAATTGCTATCAAAAATCCTGCTGCGATCAACTTGGAATTACCCCCATGGTTTTGTCCAACTGCTAACAAATTTGCTGCTGCGATTAACTCTGAATTAGGCACATTGGGGGTAATTCCAAGTTGATCGCAGCAGGAAATTTTTTAGCAGTTGGGCAAAACCATGTGCACTGCAGGTGTGGCAGATATAACATTTGCAGAAAGAGTTAGATTTGGGTGGGTTATTTTATTTCTGTGCAGGGTAAATACTGGCTGCTTTATTTTTACACTGCAAATTAGATTGCAGATTGAACACACCACACCCAAATCTAACTCTCTCTGCACATGTTATATCTGCCTCCCCTGCAGTGCACATGGTTTTGCCCAGTTGCTAACAGAATTCCTGCTGCGATCAACTTGGAATTACCCCATTGTTTGTTGTGTGCAAAATTAATGCACACTAGTACACCATAGTTACTTGTATTTAATACTGTGTGTTAAAGTGGTCTGAAACAACGCAGTGTGAGACAAGCTGCGTCCCCCCAAAATAGAAAAAAATTATTTGCTCTTCACATTGTTTGTGTGCAAAATAAATGCACACTAGTACACCATAGTTACTTGTATTTAGTACCGTGTGTTAAAGCGATATGACTCAACGCAGTGTGGCACAATCTGCTTCACCCAAAAAAATAAAAAAATAAAAAATAATTTGATTGCTCATCTTTCAAAAATGGATAACGGTCAGTTTACAGAACCAAATACTAGCGCTCCAGCTGCTTCCACCAGTCATGATGCCGATTTAATGTCATCTAGTACTAAAGCTGATGCTCAAGGGCATAAACAGTTTACACAACTAGTAAAGAAAAAAAAGACCTCAAGCAGTAAGAAAAAGTTGGCTCATGCAAAAAAACTTAAAATTGCCAACATTATTATTATTAGTACTACCAGTTATTTATATAGCGCACACATATTCTGCAGCGCTTTTACAGAGAATATTTGGCCATTCACATCAGTCCCTGCCCCAGTGGAGCTTACAATCTATATTCCCTATCACATGTACACGCACACACATTCACACTATGGTTCATTTTGTTGGGATCCAATTAACCTACCAGTATATATTTTTGGATTGTGGGAGGAAACCGGAGTACCCGAAGGAAACCCACGCAAGTACGAGGAGAATATACAAACTCCACACAGTTAGGGCCATGGTGGGAATTGAACCCATGACCTCAGTGCTGTGAGGCAGTAATGCTAACCATTACACCATCCGTACTGCCCCACCATTCACATCATTACACCATCCGTACTGCCCCGCCATTCACATCATGCAGTGGCAAGGAAAGACTCAGGGCTTGGCCTATATTTATGACTGATGATTCTGAAACTGTTAGTGAGGCATCTTCTGCCTCTCGTGACAATAAAAGACCTTGTCACTCAAACTTTAGAGGTGTAAAAAAAAATGAAAACCACTAAGGCAGCAAAACAAACTGTGCGAACTTCAGAAATAGAAATTAAAAAAATCCCTGAGAGTCCAATTGCCTCCCCAAATCATATGTGTGAGTCTAAACTCTCAGAGAAGCTGCCTTCCACTGTTACTGCTCCCTCTGTATGTGTGGAGATGAGCAGCATAAGTATTGCTGGTAACCTAGCTGTTGAAGATGCCACTGTGGAGATACAAGAGGATGAGGGGAGTATTTGTGTAGCAGACCATGGCACTAATGAGGATCTTGAGGATGAGGATGAGAATGAGGATGTTTTGTGTATAAGTCAGGCACAAGTGGAAGCATCTGTTGGCCATGATAAGACAGCCATTGTCATGCCTGGGCATCGGACCCACAAATCCACCTCCTAAATGTGGAATTATTTTCACCCCAATCCGGACAACATTTGCCAAGCCATCTGTAGCCTTTGTGGAAACAAAATAAGTAGAGGTAGGGACGTTAAATATTTAGGAACCTCTACCCTATTACGTCATCTGCAGTGAGCTCCTGGAAGGTTTAGGGTGTCAGAAACTGGATGTAAGAAAATAACAACAAACAGTCCAGCAGCAAATGTCTCCCTTCTCTCTACTAGAACCCAGCACCTGCGATATCCACCACCAACTCCTTCATCCTCAACCTCAATATCCTCAGCTTTGACCAGAGATGGTCGTGAAACCAATTTGTTAATACTAGGTGAATCCTCCCCTCTCCAGGATTCCACAGAAGAATACTTAAGCACAAGGCCTGCTGATGCTAGTTCTGCTGCTGTTGCTGGGGGTAGTTCATCATCCCAGAAGTGGACCAAGAAAACTGATAGTACTATAAGTATTTCTCAAAAACAAATTGACTGTTCAGCAATGCTTGGCAAGGAGAAACAAGTATGTCAGTTCTCACCCAGTCGCACAGCATATCACTGATGCCATGACTGCTTGGATAGTAACAGATGTGCGTCCAATATCTGCCATCAATTCAGTGGGCTTTACGCAGTTAATGGAGGGCGCGTGTCCACGGTACCAAATTTCATCTCATTTCCATTTCACTAGAAAGGCTATTCCTCAGCTGTACCAGGACGTTAAGAAAAACCTCATTCACGGCCTAAAAAATGCCATTGTAGCCAATGTCCAGAGCTGGCCCTAACCAATATGATGCCATAGTCAAGATTTTGGCTGGTGCCCCCTAGACTCACCGCTAGTTCTGCCTCTGACACTGCACCCCATTCCCAGCACCATCACCGCTCACCCATAGCAGTCCTTATTTTAAGTTTTCCTACCCCTATATTTTAAATAGGAACAGTGTGCACATTCGGCGCACAGCCCACAGTGAGGTGTGTTTTTGCTGGCAAGGAGCATGGCCACACAACAGTACCCCCAATTCAAATTACGCTACACAGTACTGCAACTTTTAGTCACATATTATCACATGATAGTGTCCCTAATTCATATTACATCACACAGTAGTACCACTATACCTTATATACATTACTCCGCAGAGTAGTGCCCCTTATTCACATTACACCACACTGAATTACTCCTTATTGACATTATACCACATCATATTGCTCTTTATTCACATTAGACCACACAGTAGTACCCATAATGTCCCTTACACATATGCCGCACATTATTAATGCCCTTATACACGCAATGACACACATAGTGTCCCTTACACATTTGCTGTACATTATTAATGCATTTCTACACATGACACACATAATGCCCCTTACACATATGCCGAACACTATGGCATAACCAACCGACTCACACACAGCACTTACACGGCCGCTAACACTGTGACCTCTGCTTCTGCTTGGATACAGATGTGTCCTCATAAATCTTGCCTCAATGCTAACGTCGGGGTGCCTTTTTTTAATGAAAATGCATCTTATTTGCATTGCTATGTGGATAGGATGCACAAGTAGCGTCTGCTGATTAAAATGATATGCAGCATGCCTATAAACTGTGTGAGACTGTGGCTGTATCTGCATATGAAATGCTACACACAGAATATAGGCATGCCGCATATCATTTTAATCATCAGAAGCTGCTGATGCCCCTAGGCATTTGCCTAGTTTGCCTATGCCTAGGGCCAGCTCTGCCAATGTCCACCTAACCACAGATATGTGGGCAAACTAAAGATTATATGAGTGTGACAGCCCACTGGGTGGTTGAATCACCTTCAGCAGCAGCAGTGCAATCTAGCAAACATCTCCAGCTCATTCAAAGGCAGGCTACTCTGTGTATCAAGAAACAATAACAAAAGTTGCCAAGAAGCGCCTCAGATAATAATGCCCAAAGATGTGGGTATTAGGATTGAAGTTGCTCTGCCACGTGCGCTGCCACAGAACACTGTGTGCGTGTTCAATTAGGGATAAATATGGTAAGAAAAAGAGATGGCTGCGCAATGTGTTAGAGCAAATTGGAACTAATTAAGAGCTGACGTATAAAGGATATAAATCATTTATTATACTGATAACATTAAATTGGCACATAAAGAATCAATAAAAATAATATTATAAAACCAAGATTTAGATGCAAATCACCTTGAGATTATAGATATATATACTGGAGGTAGTACCCTCAGATTTTGGTGAGGAAACAAATCCAATTAAATCTCCATATGAAAGTCCACAGTCAGGTAAAAAGCTGATCCACAAATGTCTAATATTAGATGCCGTGATATAAATCCCAGTGCGGCAATAGAGAAAACTGCTATGTGAGTGATTATATACCTCTCCGAGGGCTGGTACCGACCGAGCATCCTCTGTCATATGTTCCTGCAGTGCCCAGTGCTTAATAATACAGCGAAGGAGAGAACGTGCTATCACCGGATTGATAAGTGCAGTTTGTCAGCGGTGTGCTGGTAGCGGTCACCGGCAACAGATGGACAAGCCGGGAAGGGAGCCGAAGTGTCTCAGGCTCGACGTGCTGGTAGAAATCACCGGCGGCGGATGGAGAAGCCGGGACAGGAGCCAAGGAGTGTGTATACACCTTTGATAAAGTCACATGGTCTGTGATGAAACGCGTTAGAACCCCGCCTCTCTGCACACCTTGATTCCATCCATCACATAGGTAGCAAGCTGCTGTTTGAGCCTGTGACACCTTGGCTCCTGTCCCGGCTCCTCCAACTGCCGCCGGTGACTTCCACCAGCACGTCGAGCCTGTGACTCATTGGCTCCCGTCCCGGCTTCTCCATCCGCCGCCGGTGATTTCTACCAGCACGTCGAGCCTGAGACACTTCGGCTCCCTTCCCGGCTTGTCCATCTGTTGCCGGTGACCGCTACCAGCACGCCGCTGACAAACTGCACTTATCAATCCGGTGATAGCATGTTCTCTCCTTCACTGTATTATTAAGCACTGGGCACTGCAGGAACATACGACCGAGGACGCTCGGTCGGTACCAGCCCTCGGAGAGGCATATAATCACCCACATAGCAGTTTTCTCTATTGCCGCACTAGGATTTATATCACGGCATCTAATATTAGACATTTGTGGATCAGCATTTTACCTGACTGTGGACTTTCATATGGAGATTTAATTGGATTTGTTTCCTCACCAAAATCTGAGGGTACTACCTCCAGTATATATATATCTATAATCTCAAGGTGATTTGCATCTAAATCTTGGTTTTAAAATATTATTTTTATTGATTCTTTATGTGCCAATTTAATGTTATCAGTATAATAAATTATTTATATCCTTTACACGTCAGCTCTTAATTAGTTCCAATTTGCTCTAACACATTGCGCAGCCATCTCTTTTTCTTACTCTGTGTATCACTGGCTTTACTAAAAGGCATACCTCTGACAACCTCTTAGAGTAACTAAGGGATGTGATAGCGACATGGCTTAACCCACTCGGACTCTCCTCAGGATTTGTAATTTTGGATAATGCCAATAATATCGTGAAAGCATTACAGCTGGGTGAATTTCATCACATCCCCTGTTTTGCCTACATGACAAACCTGGTGGTTCAGCGTGCAAGAGATGCTGTTTGCGGCCAGAAAGATTTTGGGACATTTTTGGCATTCCACAACAGCATGCAGGAGATTGCAGCAGCTGCAAGAAGAGTTGAATCTGCCCTTCCATCAACTGAAGCAAGAGGTGGTGACAAGGTGGAACTCCACCCTTCATATATTTCAGTGGATGTAGGAGCAACAGAAAGCCATTCATAGCTGTGCAACAAGCCATGACTTTGGGAGAGGAGGGGGTGGAATGTACCTCAGCCCAGCACTCTGGAAATTACTTTCTGTCTTGTGCAAGGTGCACAAACCCTTCGAAGTAGCCACCTGTGAAGTCCGTTCTGACACTGCTAGCTTAAGCCAGGTGGTTCCCCTAATTAGGCTTCTGGAAAAACAACTGGAGAAATTGAAGGAGGAGATAAAACCAGGTGAATCTGCAAAATATGCAAGACTTGTAGATCAAGCCCTTTTTTTGCTAAGCGAGGATACAAAGGATGACAATATCTTGAAATCGGATCACTACATTTTGGAAACCCTGCTTGATCCAAGGTTCAGGTCGTATGCGGTATCTTTCTTTCCAAATAACACAGATCTTACGAAATGTAAAGAGCTCCTGGTGATGTCTCCTACTTCAATTTCTTTCAAAACAGCCAGGAAAAAATGACGTTTTCCCAAAAGACCTAGCGGGGGATGCAGAGCAGTCCAAAGACCATTTTGACATCTGGTCAGGTCTAGATGAATTTCCCAGTAGTGACACCTCTACCATAACTCTATCTGATATGGTCACCGTCCAAAGAATGGTGGAGGATTACATTCACAACACTGTAGAAGTAGGCATGTCAGAGAGTCCCTTGGCGTACTGGAAGGAAAAAAAGTCAATATGGAGGCCCTTGCACAAACTGGCTTTGTATTATTTAAGCTGCCCAACCTCCAGTGTGTACTTGTAGAGAGTTTCCAGCACAGCTGGGAACCTTGTGAGTGAATGGCGTTGGAGGCTACTTCCTCAAAATGTGGACAAGATGATTTTCATCAAAATGAACTGGAAATTCCACTCGGAAGACCTGTCCCAGCAATTACATTGAAATACAGAGATATCTGTAATAGGGGATTCCAGCAGGGAGGAATTAATATTGTATGATGATGAGGAGGATGTACACACTGATGAGGATGGCAGTAATGATGATATCTTGTAGACACGGTAGAGCTGTTGCTTTAAGGCAATTGGTAGCTTGTTTTTTTTTTGGCCCAAACAAACCAATCATTTCAGCCACAAATGTGGCAGTCCTTGTCCCTGAAATGATTGGTTTTTTAAAGTGTGCATGTCCTTTAATATCCAACATAAGGGTCGGTGGGAGGGCCCAAGGACAATTCCATCTTGCACCACCATTAATTTATCCCACTGCTGTGTGGCAGTATTTCATAGATATGCTACAAACTGCCGTCTGTTTGTGCCGCTGCTCTGTCACCTAGTAGTAAGTAACCAGCCAGCTGGCTGCAGACTTTGACCTAAAGTGTCTGAAAACAACATTGTGAGCATTAAGGTGGTCAAAATTGTCTGCAAATGACTGAAAATGAATGTTACTGGGTTAATAAGACGCTAGGGCCAACAAACGCAAAAATTATGTGATTTTGGCATTTTTTGTAAATTTGGGGGGGGGAATCCAAATCCAAATCCCGCCGATGAATCCAAATCCAAATCTTCAGAGGCCGGCGCACATCTCTAATAATAATAGACATATATGGTAGGGTCCCACATTACAATAGAAATACACAGTAATGCCCCACAATAATATAAATATATAGCAGTGTCAACATTACAAGATACATATATATATATATATATATATAAAAATAAAGTTTCAAATGTCAGTTTTTTTCTGCTACTTCCTGTATGGCTTTTTAGGATGGTTTTCCCATATAGTCTATGAAAAGATTTTTGGGAAGGCATAACTCAGGGTAGAGGACAAGAAAAGACTTGGGGTTTGTTTTATTAGATAGATTTTGTCCCCGTGTAGTGCCTTTTGGGGTTAAGGTTTTTCAGAAAGTTACAGTTTTTTTTGTAATTTAGTAAAATATGCCCCATTTTAAAGATAGGGCTTTTCAATTTGTTGCGCCTGCGCAGTGGCCGCCAGCAGGGGGTGAACAGAGATGAGCTTCACTAAGTTGGGTGTACGAAGATGGATGACGGTGTACATCTTTTTCTGTCATTGGTGGCATAATGGTGGAAGGCTCTAGTAGCCTCACACGCTATGTAATGGCAGTTGGGCATAAGGAGAGAGAGGGAAGCAGTCTCATGCATGACGAGGAGAGGTTTAATAGAAGGAGCTGCAGGCGGCAGGAGGACAGCAAGCGCTTCCCTGGGTGTAAGCCATGAGCACAGTGGGTCTCAAGGAGAGGGTACAGCGGCTTGAGCAGACCTAAGGAAACCGCTCCCCTTACCTGAAGTGTGAGCATCTATGGGAGGAGATAGCCGGAGCCGCGACACAGAGGAAGCCGAGTCCTCTTACCGGAGCATCAGCGGGAGGAGATCGCCGGAGCCGCGCCACGGAGGAAGCCGGGTCCCCTTACCGGAGCGTCAGCGGGAGATCGCCGGAGCCGCACCACAGAGGAAGCCGGATCCCCTTACTGGAGCGTCAGCGGGAGGAGATTGCCGGAGCCGCACCACGGAGGAAGCCGGGTCCCCTTACCGGAGCGCCAGCGGTAGAAGATTGCCAGAGCTGCGCTGAGTGAGTATATGACTGCCGCCATCTCCTCCCCCCACCCACCATCCCATCCCATCCCATCTAGCGCCCACTCCCACCGGAGCATGAAACACCTCACCTTCCCCACCGTAGCATAGTAGAGGGACAGCAGGACTCCCCCCAATCAACAGGTGCCACTCAGATCCCAGCAATACTCCTAAGGGGGACTGAACAGACACCAGAGAGAGCCAGAGGGGGCCACAGGGGGGGGGGGGATAAAAGAAGCCGTGTTATACTGGTCATCAGGGCCGGTGCAAGGTTTCTCGGCACCCTAGGCAAAATGTCTGCCTACTGCCCCTTCCCCCTACCCACCCTTCAGATGAAAGGCATGCTGCTCTCACCCCCTACTCTGTTAAATGTCTGCTGTTCTATCCCCCCCCCCCCCCCACCACCACCATCTGTGTGCATGGTGCTGATCATCCCCCCAGACTGTGTGCATGCCTGCTCCTCATCTCCCCCCCCCCCCCCCCCCTCACCACACTGCTGCTCTCGCCCTCTTTCCTTATCAATGCAGAGAATGCACTGTGCAGACACCTCACCTGCAGGCTGCAGTGCAGAGTTGGGACAGAGTAGTCTGTGAAAGAGCTTGGAATGAAGAGCAGTGCTGCATGTCACCCCCAGCCAGGACTTTAGGAGATGTCAAAGTTACTGCCTGTGCCGAGTGGAGGTGGAGCTGAAGGCTGCAATACGGGAGCTTAGCAGTCGTGGCTACTGTAAGATACGAGTTCTGGGGGATTGCAGTGGCTGAGAAAGGTAGGACAATGCAACCTTTTTCAGGCAGCTGTAGCAGGCCGCCCCCTCAGGTGCCGGCGCCCCTAGGCAGCTGCCTAAAGCTGCCTAGTGGAAGCTCCGGCCCTGCTGGTCATTTAAATCTGTGCTATCATCTACTGGATACATTCACTAAGCCTTCTCCTCACTTTGCCTTAGCCATGGTTGCAGCTGCATGCAGTCTATTTTACAGGTGATCCTCTGGTTTTTCTCAAGAACCACAGAAGCCCAGTGAAAAACAAATGAAAAAGCTTTAGCTAAGGGAAAAGGGTTTGCAACCATATTTGATCAGGTGGCAGAGCTGCTTTAATTGTCTTTTGTCTAAGATGTCCCTGTTGTGTGTTTGAGCCTATGTACATGAGATCAGATTGCAAGCTCTCTTGGGCAGGGAATGATGTGCCTGAACATACAGTAGTTCTCCGATTGTACTCCGGGAAATGTATAGAGCTTTTCAAATTCAAAATAATAGTAACACACCAATTGCATGCACCTCATGCAAAAGATATAGCAAATTATATGACAATATCACCCCTCGCTCCATAAATCAGTTTGTGTCCAATATTATTTTGCTAAAGGACCTATGGAAACCGCTCCCCTTACCTGAAGTCGGAGCGTCTACAGGAGGAGATAGCCGGAGCCGCGACACGGAGGAATTCTGGGTCCAGGATCCCCTTACGTGAGCCTCAGCGGGAGCGTCAGCGGGAGGAGATTGCCGGAGCCACGCCACAGAGGAAGCCGGGTTCCCTTACCGGAGCGTTAGCGGGAGGAGATTGCTGGAGCCGCGCCACGGAGGAAGCCGGGTCCCCTTACCTGAGCCTCAGCGGGAGAAGATTGCCGGAGCCGCGCTGAGTGAGTATATGACTGCCGCCATCTCTTCTCCCCCCCATCCCATCCCATCTAGCGCCCGCTCCCACCGGAGCATGAAACACCTTACCTTCCCCACCGTAGCATAGTAGAGGGACAGCAGGACTCCCCCCAATCAACAGGCGCCACTTAGATCCCAGCAATACTCCCAAGGGGGAATGAACGGACACCGGGGAGAGCCAGAGGGGGGCCACAGGGAGGGAGGGGGGGGGGGGAGAAGAAGCCATGTTATGGTATGTGCTAGTTTGGTATACCATTACAGCATTAGCCAAATCATTACAGAGGATGCTGTGCCAGCTTGCAGGACTTGTAGCCTGATATGGTCCAGATCAGGGACAGGGAAGCACAGGTTCTATTCCACATAGTTTTTCTTTCACCAGATACTTAATTAAAAATTATCTTACGTCCTAGAGGATGCTGGGGTCCATATTAGTACCATGGGTTATATGTGCCCGCAGGAGCCGGTCACAGCTAGGGGAGCTCTACAGAGCTTCTTTAGGAAAAGTTTTTTTAGAGTTTGTTTTTTAATATGGAGGCTGCTGGCAACAGCCTCCCTGCAGCGTGGGACTGAGGGGGGAGTAGTGTCCGCCCTGCGGGGTCTGAGCCACTATCTTAGCTGGCAGGACACTGAGCTCCTGAGCGGATAAAACGTTACCCACCACAGGGGATCGCTCACCCTGGCAGCATGCCCCCACCCCCTTACAGGTCCAGAAGATCAGTAGTGAGTGAGTCATCGGTCCCCCTACCAAGCCGGGAGCCGATGTGAAGATGGCAGCAACAGGGTATGGAGCGCAGTACTAACTGCGCTCCAGGGCTCAGTGGTACATAGTGCGGCGCTGTGAGGGGAGCCCTGAGCCAGCGCCTACACTGACCAAAAAACCTGTCGGGTCCCTGGATCTCAGCCAGCATGAATACTCAGGCCAGTATAATCTTCTGAAGAGTGGGAAGACAGCGCCATTAAGGGGGCAGAGCTTCTCCTCAGAGCGGACCCAGCAGCGTTCAGCGCCATTTTCCTGCCTGCAGACACGCTGTCAGTGAAGAGTAGTTCCTCCAGAGCAACTCCAGCTATCTGTACAGTACCAGGGGGTTGTAGAAGGTGGGGGGGGAGGCTGTGTTAAGACTGTGTAACCTATTAAGGTGCACAGTCAGCACTGGTTGGGTTCTCTCTCCCTATACCTTGTAAGCGCTGTGTGTGGGTTGGCACCAATCTCTGTGTCTCTCTGAGAGGGTTGTGCAGACTGAGAATGCAACTCAGGTGTTACAGTCCTCTATGGCAGTATGGTCCGGTTCTGTTCCCTCGGGCCCCCCTGCGGTACACTCTCAAAAACGTGCTCTAGCCCAAATTACGCAGGATGACATGGATACTGATTCTGACACTGCAGATGGTGATGGGGATGTGTTGAGGGGAGCATGCCCCACTTGCTAAGGGGGTGCAGTTGATGATTAAGGCCATGAGATATGTGTTAGATATTGCTGACACAACTCCTGAGCAGGTTGAGGAGGCTTACTTCACTAATACTAAGAAAGCCTCGCTAACCTTCCCTGCATCTAAAGAATTGAATGCTATATTCGAAAAATCTTGGGAAAACCCGGAGAAAAAAATCCAGATCCCTAAAAGGGTTCTGGTTGCTGTTCCCTTCCCTGAGGAAGATAGGAAAAAATGGGAGACCCCGTCTATAGTTGATGCGTCTGTTTCCAGGCTATCAAAGAAGGTGGTCTTACCTGTCCCGGGATCTATCGCGTTGAAATAACCGGCAGATCGCAAGGTTGACGCTACGCTCAAGTCCATATACATGGCTTCAGGGGCGATACTGTGGCCTACTATTGCCTGTGCATGGATTTCTAAAGCTATAGCAAAGTGGTCAAGTACACTACAGGGAGACTTGACTTTGATGGATAAAGGTGATGTTGACTTGTTTTTACGTAACATACAGGATTCTGCGGGATTTATGGTAGAATCCATGAAGGATCTGGGTTCCATGGCTGCGGGGATCTCCTCCATGTCCATCTCGGCTCGCAGGAGTCTCTGGCTGTGCCAGTGGTCTGCGGATGCGGAATCCAGGAAAAGTGTGGAGAACCTACCCTACACAGGTCAGGATCTCTTTGGGGAGGCACTGGATTCGTGGATTTCTACGGCTACCGCGGGTAAGTCTCCTTTTCTTCCCTCATCTGCACCGGCTACGAAGAAACCTTTTTCTCCGAACATGTCAGTCCTTTCGGCCCGCTCGGACTAGAAAAAAACAGGCCGTCTAACACCTTCTTTAGAGGAGGTCGTGCTAATTCCAAAAAACCTGCACTTGCAAGTTCCCAGGACCAGAATCTGCTTCTGGCGCCTCATAGTCCTCAGCATGACGGTGGACCGCACAGCCTGGAGGTCGGTCAGGTGGGAGCAAGACTCCGGCATTTCAGCCACGTCAGGGTGTCATCCGGCTGGGATCCCTGGGTGTAGGATATTGTGTCCCGGGGGGTACAGGCTGGAGTTTCAAACTCTTCCACCTCGCCTATTCTTCAAATTAGGCTTGCCAACTTTGCTGGCAGACAGAGCTATCCTACTGGAAGCTATCCCAAAATTGGAAATGTCAGAAGTCATTGTTCCAGTTCCACCTCATCCGCTAAACAAGGGTTACTATTCAAACCTTTTTGTGGTACCGAAGCCGGATGGTTCGGTCAGGCTAATTTTGAGTTTTAAATCGTTAAACCCTTATCTAAGGGAATTCAAATTCGAAATGGAGTCTCTGAGGGTGGTGATCTCTGGTCTGGCAGAGGAGGAGTTTCTGGTGTCCCTGGACATTAAGGATGTGTACTTCCACATTCCCATTTGGTCACCGCTTCAGGCTTATCGCCAATTTGCGCTGTTAGACGATCACTATCAGTTTCAGACGCTGCCATTCGGTCTCTCCACAGCACCAAGGATCTTCACCAAGGTGATGGCAAAGATGACGGGTCTCCTCCGAAAGCAGGGGATGAACATAGTTCCATATCTGGACGGCCTGCTGATCAAGGCATCGTCCAGGGAGAAGTTGTTAAGGTCCATTGCACTCACGATGCATCTACTCAGGGAGCACGGTTGGATCCTGAACCTTCCAAAGTCTCATCTGGAGCCGACAAGGAGGCTGTCTTTCCTGGAGATGATCCTCGACACGGAGGTGCAGAGGG
Source organism: Pseudophryne corroboree (assembly GCF_028390025.1). Taxonomy (NCBI): domain Eukaryota; kingdom Metazoa; phylum Chordata; class Amphibia; order Anura; family Myobatrachidae; genus Pseudophryne; species Pseudophryne corroboree. The sequence goes on along the minus strand of NC_086448.1, from coordinate 358,105,096 downwards.
TGTTTCTCCCGGTGGAGAAAGTGTTGGTGATACAGTCAATGGTCCGGGATGTCTTGAAGCCTGCCCGGGTATCGGTTCATCAGTGCATCCGCCTTCTGGGGAAGATGGTTGCCTCCTACGGGGCTCTGCAATACGGAATGTTTCATACTCTGTCCTTTCAGCTGGATCAACTGGACCAGTGGTCAGGATCTCACCTACACATGCACCAGAGGATACGTCTGTCGCAGAAAGCAAGGATTTCACTCTGGTGGCTGCAACTGCCGCACCTTATGGAGGGTTGCAGATTCGGGGTTCAGGACTGGATCCTTCTAACCATGGATGCAAGTCTCAGAGGTTGGGGCGCAGTCACTCAAGTGGAAACCTTCCAAGGAAGGTGTCACGATCCGGGTATCTGGACGCCATTTCTTACCCATCAGATGCCTCCTAAGGCTGGCTCAGCGCTCCAGGACCGGATCCCATCTGTTATCCTGATGTGTACATTCCTGTATCCTCTCCTGTCACTCTGGGACGCTGTCACAGTAAACGCCATATTACACCTGGCATGGCGTCTCCCGCGGCCTCCGCCGCCGTCCCTGAACTTCTGCATGCAGAGTGTCTGAGTGGCGATTACGTCAGCCGCGGCCTCCGCTGTGTCCGCGTGGTTGGATGTGCATCTGTCAGCCTGGCGCCTCCTGTCTCCGGTGGCCGGCGCCGCCATTACTGTTTTCATTACCACATGGATTACAAACCAAACTTCCCTCCAAGTGTCTGCATGGGCGCAGCCATCTTGAATTCTGTCAGCTGATCATTTCCACCAATCTGTTCTTAGTATTGATAATCTGCATAATTGCCTAGCCAATCCCTTCCTTGCTGCAGGTATAAATACACTGTGCCTGAGCAAGGAAGGCGTCAGTGCTTTGGTTGTCAAACCTAGTTCCTGTTTGTCTTTCTCCTGTGATTGTCTTCCAGGTTCCAGCTCCTGTCTCAAGACTTCCACCATAGAGACCCGCACCAGCATTCCACCTGCGGTGTAGCCTGACTCTCCAATCCATTGTGGATTCATCTGTTTCCAGCTACAACATTACCTGCTTCCAGCTCAGCTTCCAGCAGAGTACAGCTTCCCTTAAAGGGCCGGTGTCCTTTCTACACTTTACCACTCTCCACCGGTATTATTATTTCTCCGCTCTCAAGTTCTACATTTCAGTTCATATTTCATCGCTCCCAAGTTCATTTATTATTTAACTGGTTCCAGCCAGTATCCACTCCGTGCTAACAACAGTCTGGTTCCAGCCAGTATCCACAGCAGCTGTTTTATCTTCAGCAACCCAGCTTTTCCTGGAACACCAGCTGGCACAATCCTGGGTTATCTCCATTGCTACAGTCGGGCCTGGTAAGGACTTTCCATCTAGAAGATCATAAGAACTATCTCACACTACCAGTGCCCTGTGGCTCCTGCCATCCTGTAGTACCCAGGAACTGTATTTATTCTTTGCTGACTTTTACGTTTTCTTTTACTGCTGCTGTGTTGCGGAGTTGTCATAATAAACATCATTGACTTTTATCCAAGTTGTCGTGGTCACGCCTTCGGGCAGTTATTATTCATGTTACTTACATGTCCAGGGGTCTGATACAACCTCCCAGGTTCCGGTACATCTCAGCCCCTACAACTGAGGCTGCCTCCCGTCTGCTCAGGCCCTCAGTTGTGACAGTAAGCACTGACCTAATGAATCCAGCCGGAGACCAGGATCAAGCGGCCAGGCCGATGCAAGAACTGGCAGCCCGACTAGAACATCAGGAGGCTGCACAGGGCCACATCATCCGCTGTCTCCAGGATCTCTCTACTCGGCTGGATGGGATTCAGACAACTCTCCGTGGATCAGGCGCGTCTGGTGCGTCAACCACAGTGACTCCAGCTATAACCCCACCCACCTTACCCATTTCTGCTCCACGTCTTCATCTTCCAACGCCAGCAAAATTTGACGGATCTCCAAGATTCTGCAGGGGATTTCTCAACCAGTGTGAGATTCAGTTTGAGCTACAACCTGGCAATTTTCCCAGTGACCGTACAAAAATTGCCTACATTATTTCTCTTCTCAGTGGCTCAGCCCTTGATTGGGCATCACCGTTATGGGAGAGGTCCGACACCCTGCTATCTTCCTACACTGCCTTCGTGTCAACATTCAGGCGCATCTTCGACGAGCCAGGCCGGGTAACCTCAGCTTCATCCGAGATTCTCCGTTTACGCCAGGGGTCACGTACTGTAGGACAATATCTGATACAGTTCCAGACCCTGGCATCCGAACTGGCATGGAACGACGAGGCCCTGTATGCTGCATTCTGGCATGGCTTATCTGAGCGTATTAAAGATGAGTTAGCTACCAGAGACTTACCTTCTAAGTTAGATGAGCTAATCTCACTCTGCACGAAAGTTGATTTACGTTTCAGAGAGAGAGCAACTGAGTGTGGAAGATCATCTGCTCCAAAATCTTCTGCTCCTCCTCCTCGTCAACTGTCACCATCTAAAGATGAGCCCATGCAAATTGGCCGTTCCCGTTTAACTCCTGCTGAGCGCCGAAGACGTCTCTCCGAGTTTCTCTGTCTCTATTGTGCAGCTCCGTCTCACACCATTAATGCCTGTCCCAAACGTCCGGGAAACTCCAAATCCTAGCTCGCCAAGGAGAGGGCCGGCTAGGAGTAATGATCTCCTCTCCATCTCCTCAAGATTGTAATCTCCCAGTCTCGCTTCAAGTTGCTCAACGTTATCGGAACGTCATTGCCCTCCTTGATTCCGGAGCAGCTGGGAACTTTATTACCGAAGCCTATGTTAAACGGTGGTCCCTACCCACCGAGAGACTTCCTTCGTCCATTTCTTTAACTGCCGTGGATGGCAGCAAAATTTTTGATGCAGTTATTTCTTTAAGGACTCTACCAGTTCGTCTGAGAGTGGGAGTTCTTCATTCCGAACTTATTTCTTTTTTAGTGATTCCAAGAGCCACACATCCTGTGGTCCTGGGCCTTCCATGGCTCCGTCTTCACAATCCTACAATTGATTGGACGACTACGCAAATTCTGGCATGGGGTTCCTCCTGTGCTGAGACATGTTTGTTTAAAGTATTGCCTGTCTGTTCTTCCTCCCCCAGGTCGTCTGATGTTCCACCTCCTCCATATCAAGATTTCACGGATGTGTTCAGTAAAGCTTCTGCTGATATCCTTCCTCCTCATAGAGAATGGGACTGTCCGATTGATCTCGTTCCAGGGAAGGTTCCACCTCGAGGCCGAACTTATCCGTTGTCTCTGCCTGAGACGCATTCTATGGAGGAATATATTAAAGAGAACCTAGCAAAGGGGTTCATTCGACCTTCTTCTCCAGCCGGCGCAGGCTTCTTTTTTGTAAAAAAGAAAGATGGTGGTCTGCGGCCGTGCATCGACTACAGAGGTTTGAACGACATTACCATCAAGAACCGTTATCCTTTACCCCTGATTACTGAGCTCTTTGACAGAGTTAGCGGAGCTACCATCTTTACAAAGCTGGACTTGCGAGGTGCATACAATCTCATCCGGATCCGTGAGGGTGACGAGTGGAAGACCGCCTTTAACACCCGTGACGGACATTATGAGTACCTCGTCATGCCCTTCGGATTGAGCAATGCTCCAGCTGTCTTCCAGCATTTTGTCAATGAGATCTTCAGAGACATTCTATACCGTCATGTCGTGGTCTATCTAGACGATATCCTCATTTTTGCCAACGATTTAGAGGAACATCGTTTTTGGGTTAAAGAGGTTCTGTCCCGTCTCCGTGTCAATCATCTCTATTGCAAATTAGAAAAATGCGTCTTTGAAGTCAAGTCCATTCCGTTTCTAGGGTACATTGTGTCCGGTTCCGGACTAGAGATGGATCCTGAGAAACTACAAGCAATCCAAAATTGGCCGGTACCCTTAACCCTCAAAGGGGTCCAGAGGTTCTTAGGGTTCGCCAACTATTACCGAAAGTTTATACGAGACTTTTCCACCATTGTGGCGCCTATTACTGCTTTCACTAAGAAGGGTGCTAACCCGTCCAAGTGGTCTGAAGAAGCCATGCAAGCATTTCATCTTTTAAAACAAAGGTTCATCTCTGCGCCTGTTCTGAAACAGCCTGACATCGACTCTCCTTTCATCTTAGAGGTGGATGCCTCCTCCGTTGGAGTAGGAGCGGTGTTATCTCAGAGGGCTAAAGATGGCCATTTACACCCTTGCAGTTTCTTCTCCCGGAAGTTCTCCCCAGCTGAGCGCAACTATGCCATTGGCGACCAGGAGTTGCTAGCCATCAAGCTCGCTCTAGAAGAGTGGAGGTATCTGTTGGAGGGAGCTTCTCATTCAATCACCATACTTACAGACCACAAGAACCTTTTATACCTGAAGGGCGCACAATGTCTCAACCCTCATCAGGCCAGATGGGCACTTTTCTTTTCCAGGTTCGACTTTAAACTCCAGTTCTGTCCGGGCTCTCAGAATCGCAAGGCCGATGCCCTTTCCCGCTCATGGGAGCAAGAAAATGAGTCAGAGTCTTCAGACAAGCATCCTATTCTAAATCCGTTGGCATTCTCCACGGTAGGGATGGACTCTACGCCCCCATCAGGGAAAAGTTTTGTGAAGCCGATGCTAAGGAAGAAGCTCATGCATTGGGCCCATGCTTCCCGTTTTGCCGGACATACAGGTATCCAAAAAACCCTGGAGTTTATCTCTAGGTCCTATTGGTGGCCAACTCTGAAAAAGGACGTCTTGGAGTTTATTGCATCTTGCCCAAAGTGTGCCCAACATAAAGTATCCCGCCAGTCGCCTGCGGGGCAACTGGTTCCACTATCCGTTCCCCGTCGACCATGGACCCACTTGTCGATGGATTTCATTACAGACTTACCCATGTGCAACAAGTTTAATACCATCTGGGTGGTAGTTGACCGGTTCACCAAGATGGCACACTTCATTCCTCTCACCGGTCTTCCGTCAGCTTCCAAGTTGGCTCAAGTATTCATACAAGAGATCTTCCGACTCCACGGTCTTCCTGAAGAAATTATCTCAGATCGAGGAGTTCAATTCACAGCCAAATTCTGGCGAAGTTTATGTCAAGTCCTCCAAGTCAAGCTAAAGTTTTCCACGGCTTACCATCCTCAGACCAATGGTCAAACCGAGAGGGTGAATCAGGACTTGGAGGCCTTCCTCCGCATCTATGTGTCCTCCTCTCAAGATGACTGGGTTCAATTACTTCCCTGGGCCGAGTTCTGTCATAACAACCAGTATCATTCTTCATCTGCTTCAACACCATTCTTCACTAACTTTGGATTCCACCCTAAAGTCCCTGAGTTCCAACCGCTTCCAGCAACTTCTGTTCCCGCAGTGGATATCACCTTGCATCAGTTTGCCAATATCTGGAAGAGCGTACGATCAGCTCTGCTCAAGGCATCGTTCAGGTACAAGAAGTTTGCGGATAAGAAGCGTCGAGCAGTTCCTGCTCTCAAGGTGGGTGATCGGGTATGGTTATCCACGAAGAATTTGAGGTTAAGAGTTCCCAGTATGAAGTTTGCACCTCGCTATATCGGTCCTTTCAAGATTGAACAAGTCATCAATCCTGTTGCTTACAGACTCCAGTTGCCTCCCTTCTTAAAAATACCCAGGACATTCCATGTTTCCCTGTTGAAACCGTTGATCTTGAATCGGTTTCATTCCTCACTTCCTCCAACTCCGAAAGTCCAAACTCAACGAGGCGTTGAGTATGAAGTGGCCAAGATCCTGGACTCACGTCACCGTTACGGTCAACTACAATATCTTATTGACTGGAAGGGTTATGGTCCTGAGGAACGTTCATGGACCAATGCTTCTGATGTCCATGCTCCTGCCTTGGTCCGGAGATTCCATTCCAAGTTTCCTCAAAAGCCAAAGAAGTGTCCTGGGGCCACTCCTAAAGGGGGGGTGCTGTCACGATCCGGGTATCTGGACGCCATTTCTTACCCATCAGATGCCTCCTAAGGCTGGCTCAGCGCTCCAGGACCGGATCCCATCTGTTATCCTGATGTGTACATTCCTGTATCCTCTCCTGTCACTCTGGGACGCTGTCACAGTAAACGCCATATTACACCTGGCATGGCGTCTCCCGCGGCCTCCGCCGCCGTCCCTGAACTTCTGCATGCAGAGTGTCTGAGTGGCGATTACGTCAGCCGCGGCCTCCGCTGTGTCCGCGTGGTTGGATGTGCATCTGTCAGCCTGGCGCCTCCTGTCTCCGGTGGCCGGCGCCGCCATTACTGTTTTCATTACCACATGGATTACAAACCAAACTTCCCTCCAAGTGTCTGCATGGGCGCAGCCATCTTGGATTCTGTCAGCTGATCATTTCCACCAATCTGTTCTTAGTATTGATAATCTGCATAATTTCCTAGCCAATCCCTTCCTTGCTGCAGGTATAAATACACTGTGCCTGAGCAAGGAAGGCGTCAGTGCTTTGGTTGTCAAACCTAGTTCCTGTTTGTCTTTCTCCTGTGATTGTCTTCCAGGTTCCAGCTCCTGTCTCAAGACTTCCACCATAGAGACCCGCACCAGCATTCCACCTGCGGTGTAGCCTGACTCTCCAATCCATTGTGGATTCATCTGTTTCCAGCTACAACATTACCTGCTTCCAGCTCAGCTTCCAGCAGAGTACAGCTTCCCTTAAAGGGCCGGTGTCCTTTCTACACTTTACCACTCTCCACCGGTATTATTATTTCTCCGCTCTCAAGTTCTACATTTCAGTTCATATTTCATCGCTCCCAAGTTCATTTATTATTTAACTGGTTCCAGCCAGTATCCACTCCGTGCTAACAACAGTCTGGTTCCAGCCAGTATCCACAGCAGCTGTTTTATCTTCAGCAACCCAGCTTTTCCTGGAACACCAGCTGGCACAATCCTGGGTTATCTCCATTGCTACAGTCGGGCCTGGTAAGGACTTTCCATCTAGAAGATCATAAGAACTATCTCACACTACCAGTGCCCTGTGGCTCCTGCCATCCTGTAGTACCCAGGAACTGTATTTATTCTTTGCTGACTTTTACGTTTTCTTTTACTGCTGCTGTGTTGCGGAGTTGTCATAATAAACATCATTGACTTTTATCCAAGTTGTCGTGGTCACGCCTTCGGGCAGTTATTATTCATGTTACTTACATGTCCAGGGGTCTGATACAACCTCCCAGGTTCCGGTACATCTCAGCCCCTACAACTGAGGCTGCCTCCCGTCAGCTCAGGCCCTCAGTTGTGACAGAAGGTGGTCAAGTCAGGAATCCCTTCTTCCAATAAACATCCTGGAGCTAAGAGCCGTGTACAATGGTCTTCTTCAAGCAGCACACCTTCTGCAGGATCAGGCTGTTCAGGTGCAGTCGGACAACGTGACCACAGTGGCCTACATAAACCAACAAGGTGGAACAAAGAGCAGGGCTGCAATGTCAGAGGTGTCAAAAATCCTCCTCTGGGCAGAAAGGCACGCGGTGGAGATGTCTAGGGCGCGAAACGCCGGCATGCGGGTGTTATGGTTTCCGAATGGAAGCGTGAGTTCGGTTCCCACTTTTGGCATGTTGTGTGTTACTATGCGGCTACGTGGAAGCATACACTAACATGGCCTAACTGCGATAAGATACGTTAGGTTCATCCAGTGCCGGTTTGGGGCAGTAAGAGCCCAACGGGAGAAGGTAAGGACAATGGCCTGTATGTAGGTCTGTGGCCAGCGGCCAGAGGGGGCAAGGCTATCCACTACAGGGGCTTAGCTAACCATTAGAGTGAGCATGGCTGGGGCCTGAGTCAAGGCTATACTTAGGAGAAACATTGCTAGTGCATCAGGATAAAGTACCAGATTACATACAGCAATGCATGGTAGAAAATACACTATAGTCTTGTGCAGTATAAGGTAGTGCATGTACAATGTATAATTCAAGGACACAGGCTGGGACCCGATCCCTAGAGGAGTAGGTGGCTCGGTTCACCCTGGGATTCATTAAGTCCGTGTACAGGGTGGTTGGTGGCCATGCATGGCACAGTATGACAACGCTTTTAGGGAAACTGTGGTTCGAAAGGTCAGTGGTAGGAGGGGGAGGGGGAAAAGTGCAGACGAAAGCACAAGACGGGAAGGTAGCGCGACTCAAAAGCCACCAGGTAGGCCCGGCACGGCCAATCAGTTTAAGGGGATGTTTTTTAATTGGGGCACGGAGTGCCCGGCCTCCCCTCCCCCTGTAATTTAAGCACCCTAGAAAGGAGGTTTATAAGCAGAGATGTCGGCAGGAAGGTTCTCCGCCGGCGTCGGTAAAAGGCAGCTGTGAACGATGCATGGGACAAGGGACAAAGTCTGGTGCAAGACCAGTCTGTCAATTGAAGGGTCAGAGCAGTCATGAGGTGAAGAATGGCAGTCTGGCTTACAAAAGCCAGAGAGAGTATCGGTTTGGAGTTCACTGCCCCTACACACAGGCATTTTTCAACCTCATGGGTTCCCAGCTCAATCTGATGGTTAGTTTCATAGCCGAAGGCTCTGTGCCTTATGCGGCGCGGGGGATGAGACCTTCTACTCATCCTGGCAAGGGGGGAAGCCCGTGCGGGATCCAGGGCAGCAGCACACTCCATTGGGCATTTTTCTAGTGTCTGGTCTGGTGCATTACACCAGGGTGCACAGTGGCGGTGCAAGCGCTAAGTCAATAGGATGATAGCAGGGCCCAGTGCCCAGGTACACCAGTCCGGGAATCTGGGCACAGGGTAGGGAGAAATAGCTGTACTCTGTAGCTGAGTACTAGCATCGCCCTGACTCCCAGCCAGCCATGGCATCGGACCTGCTGGCTGCTGCCTGTGACATGGGCAACTGCTGCAGCCTGGTCAGGCGGCGCTTTAAGCGGAGGAGGAATAAGTGTTCGGAGAGGAACGGTAGGAGCTGGCCGCATCTGGGTAGGACTCGCTGTGGGTAATGTAGCTGGCTACACCTGCGCTGTGTCAGCGACGCGCGTTGTTTGTGAAGTGTAACAATGTAACGCTTCATCGTGCTTCGGCGGTGCAACGCAGCGGCGGAGAAAGGGTGGCTGGCAGCAGACCTGGATCCGAGAGGATCCAGTCCCTGCCAGCCATTAGGCAGAGTTCGGCAGCGTAGAGTGGCTTCCCATTTCAAAAATTGCGTCTATTATGGAGCTCCCCTAGCTGTGACTGGCTCCGTCTGGCACATTTTCTAGACTGAGTCTGGTAGGAGGGGCATAGAGGGAGGAGCCAGCACACACTATTAAACTCTTAAAGTGCCAATGGCTCCTGGTGGACTCGTCTATACCCCATGGTACTAATGTGGTCCCCAGCATCCTCTACGGACTATGAGAAAAGGATTTACCGGTAGGTAATTTAAAATCCTATTTATTTATTTTGAAATCAAGGAGCTAACTGAAAAATTGTAGGAAACAAGTAAAGGTCCATACACATGAAGCGATATAGCTGAGCGATTTTGACTATATAGTCAAAATCACTCAGAAAGTTAGTGCATATCGCTCTGTGTGTACACAGCCAACTATAGCAATGCGCGTCCCCGCCAGGTTGCTATCGCTGGAAAAAATAAACTGTGCAGGCAAGTCAATTTTGGCTAGGTCACTGGAAAAGTTAGTTAAAATCGCTCATATTTTCTGTCATCGGTTATAGCGATCTGATTAATTCTAGCCACTCCCCGCCACCCATTTTGTACGCGGAGTCTGAAGAGACAGAAGCTCCAGACACTAACTACGAAAACCGTGAGTATGAACACTTGCCTGTCCATTCCCGCTGCTCTTCCCTCTGCCTAGCTACTGCTCTGTGAGGCGGGGGATTTGGGGGGGGGGGATGCCGCTGTGAGTGGGGACAGAGGTCCTCCGGGCACACATCTACGGTCCGGGGCAGGGGGGAGGCGTGCCTGGTCTGGTGTGGTGTGAAGCCTGGTGAGGGGGTGCTGGCCGCATCTGCTGGGAGCCGTTACCGCAGTACAGAAGGCTGTGTGTGTGGGGTGCAAGTGGCTGATGGCAGCCTAGTGATGGGTCATGAGGGCGGGTGTGCCGGGCATGGCTGCCAGGCATGGCAAAATACGCACTCTTCCGATCCCCAGGCCCCCTCTCCTCAACCTGCTCTCAGCCCGTGCACCAACTTCCAGCCGTGCACATAGGGGGTCATTCTGAGTTGTTTGTTAGCTGCTTTCGTTCGCAGGCAAAAAATTGGCACTTATGCGCATGCGTATGCGGCGCAATGCGCACGTGCATCGTACTATTACAACGAACGATGTAGTTTCACACAAGGTCTAGCGAAGCTTTTCAGTCGCACTGCTGGCCGCAGTGTGATTGACATGAAGTGGGCGTTTCTGGGTGTCAACTGACCGTTTTCAGGGAGTGTTCAAAAAAATGCAGGCATGCCAGGAAAAACGCAGGCGTGGCTAGGCGAATGCAGGGCTTGTTTGTGACGTCAAAACAGGAACTGAACAGTCTGAAGTGATCGCAAGCGCTGTGTAGGTCTGCAGCTACTCTGAAATTGCACAAAATTATTTTGTAGCCGCACTGCGATCCTTTCGTTCACACTTCTGCTATGCTAAAATACACTCCCAGTGGGAGGTGGCATAGCGTTTGCACGGCTGCTAAAAACTGCTAGCGAGCGAACAACTCGGAATGACCATCATAGTACAGTGTGGGGGGATATTTAGAAAGCATGTGCTGCTGTGCAGAGCTGTTTAAAATGTAGGGGGGCAGCGGGGGAAAGAGCTGTGTATGCACTGAGCGCTTTTCAGCCCAGCGATTTCGGCAATCATCGCTGGGCAAAAACGCCCAATGTGTATTCACCTTAAAAGTGGCTTATACATTTACCTGTAGAAATCAGGGCCGTTTCTAGCCAATTTGGCTCCCAGTGCGAGATTTAAAAATGCGCCCATTCACATAAAAAAAATGCGCCCCCCCCATAGATATAAAGAGTGAAAGCATGCGAGCTCCTTCGGCGCGTGCGCTCCCGGCAAGGGGGCGTGGCCCCGTTAAAATGGGCGTGGCTTTGTTAAGATGGGCGTGACCTCATCTGATCTCATCATCATGGCCACCACAGGATAAAAAAAACAAATCCTCATTTTACACATTACAGCAGGCACCCGACCCCATTTTACACAGCATGGCAGGCAAGTGTTCCCATTTTACACATTGCGGCAGGCACGTGCCCCCATTTTACACAGTACGGCAGGAAAGTATCCCCATTTTACACATTGCGGCAGGCACGTGCCCCCATTTTACACAGTACGGCAGGAAAGTGCCCCCATTTTACACATTGCGGCAGGCATGTGCCCCCATTTTACACATTACGGCAAACTGCATCCCCATTTTACACATTCCGGCAGGCAAGTGTCCCCATTTTACACATTCCGGCAGGCAAGTGTCCCCATTTTACACATTCCGGCAGACAGGTGTCCCTATTTTACACATTAAGACAGGCAAGAGTCCCCATTTAACACATTCCAGCAGACTGCGTCCCCATTTAACACATTCCGGCAGACTGCGTCCCCATTTTACACATTCCGGCAGACAGGTGTCCCTATTTTACACATTAAGGCAGGTGGTGGGGGGGGAGGGAGGGAGAGGGAGAGAGAGAGAGAGAGAGAGAGGGAGAGGGGCTGACTTACATTTCAAGCGGTTCTTCCCGCTCTTCAGCCGCCTCTCCTTCGTCTGCGCGGCGCCGCCGCCGGCCGGCTTGGCTCCCCCTTCTCGCTCTTCCCGAGTGCCCAGCTCGGGGGGCGGAGTTTTGCGGAATGACGCAATTGCGTCGTGATGTCACAACGCAAACGCGTCATTCCGCGAGACCTCGCCCCCCGAGCTGGGCACTCAGGAGGAGAAGGGAGGAGGGTTTCAAAGTCCTCAAAAAGTGCCACGGCGGGCGCCCCGTGCGGTTGCACGGCTCGCCCGCCGCAAGAAATATATCTGTTCTAAGGAACTTAATATGCCTCTGTATTAATTCTTTCAAGTAGGTATTGTCCATTAGTTAACAGTCTATATTTTTCCCTTTTTACAGGTACTACATACACAGACGGACGAATACGTACACCAAAAATGTTGGAGAAATATATAACGTCCGTATGTGCACATAATTTCAGGCGCAATAATAAAGATTTTTTTCTGTTCAACTATTATTATATTATATCTTGCTAAAAAAGATTTCTTACTAAAAACTGGTCACCACAAATGTTATAAACCTGTATACTGCTCCCACATAGTATTCTGAAGTTGTACTATAATCCTATCGAGCATATATATACATATCAGAGAGCGCATTAAGTTTTAAACCATTTATTACACAATAAAAAGTTATAAAATACTTTATCAAAAAAACTTTTCTTTGATCAATTAATCATACAATTGCATATAAACACCAAAGGGCTATTTTGAAACACTGCAGTGTAAATTGTATTCTGTAACTACAGATAGATTGGTCTTTCATAAGCATTTAATAGTCTTTACTTTCCATCTATTGCCAGCTGCTGCTTAATGGAAAAAGATACTTTGAACTCCTTAATTAGATGGATTGTTATCTTGTATCTACAGAACTGTTATTGTTTCAACTGATGGCGACCTGAGCGAGGCAAGATAGCAGTTTGTTCTAGATACTATCACATTTACTTTGAATCACAATTATTTCACCTTTAATGCACAATTTTATTTACAGATTCTTGGTACTGCCATGGGCACCAAGTTCGCCCCTAGTTTTGCCAATTTATACATGGGCCTTTTTGAAGATGCACTCATATGGCCAGTCACCCCTGGGGCGGGCTTGATGCTCTATGGCAGATACATAGATGATATGTTTTTTTTATATGGGAGGGGGATTTGAGTTCGGCAAAAAGTTATATGGAAATCTTGAATCAGAATGTGTTTGGTCTCAAGCTCACTAGCACCGTTCACTAGACTAAGATCTCCTTTCTGGATATTGCATTAGAAGTAAAAAAAATGGTAATATAATTACATCCACGTATAAGAAGGAAGTGGATAGTAATATGTGCCTAAATTATTCTAGCTGTCACTACCTGTTACGTTCCTGATGCTCAGAACTGGAGAGATGTTTGTGTAGAGAGTTCAGAGCACCAGGACGTGACGCTGAAATAAGGGATGGTACGGGAATAGCCCCTAGCACCCTACCTCAGTTGTTTTACCCGTGTGGTCAGTTCACGCCTGAGTGACTATGGTTTCTTGGGCCCACGGCAGCCGCGTTTGAAGGGCAGATTAGGTCTGCCCAACTTCGATGCCCCCCGGTCTTAGAGTGAGACAAGGCGTGAACCGAGACAGGATAATAACAAGGGGACCTCTAACTAAAGCAAACAGAAGCTAGGGGCTACTAACTACCCTAAAACTAAATATATATGCGGCACGCCACCAAAGGAAAAGAACAACAAAAGATACCACTGTCCACTCCCCCACACGGCACCGCCGAGTTCCGGGGAGGACAGTGAAAAGCGGAAACCTCCGCAAAAACCACAAATACAAAAGTAAAACAAGGACTAAGCGGCCTAGGCCGCAACATGCGGCAGAAGCCGCTACTCACGAAACCGGGAGAGAACCCCAACAATCGAGAACCCCCAGATGACCGCAACAGATTCACTTGGACAGGAAGGATTCCCAGGACCGGCTTCAGAACTCCAGAACTCAGGAGCACAGGGAGCAGGATCGACCAGATACAGCTGACCAGGAACAGACGTTGCAAGGCAGGAACAGCATACAGGAAGCTATCACCGGCGAGGCTGCAGTGTGCTGGCTCCCATAAAAAGACCCTGCTGGCCAATGACAGGAGGGCCAGCAAGACCAGCCCCCAGACCCTAATTACTAGTTGCCATGCAGCTGCCCTGCTGCACGAGCAACTAATCAATTTTATCTGGCAATGGGGAACGCGGTCCGCCAATGGCGTCCCCGTTGCTATGGACCCAGCGGCTGAGGACGCCCGGCGTCCTAGCGTTGCCAGGGACCCGGCGGCTACAGCACGCACGGCGTCCTGGCGTTGCTAGGCACCGGGTGGGCAGGGAGGGAGGTGCGGCGGCCGTGAGCGTCGCTCGGAAGCAGACTGAGCGGCGCCGCGGACCGCGGCACCTAACAGTACCCCCCTTGAGGAGGGGTTAAAGAACCCCTAAAGCCGTGTTTCTGAGGAAATTCCTGAAAGAATAATCTCTTAAGTTTAGGGGCATGTAAATCGTTATCCAGGACCCAAGACCTTTCTTCCGGGCCATAGCCTTTCCAGTGAACCAAAAAATAAAGCCTGCCCCGAGAAACTTTGGAATCTAAAACCTTCTCCACCAAGAACTCTTGTTGACCCTTAACATCCACAGGTGGTCTACCCTGGGAAGTCTTCCGAGGGAATCTCCTGGAAGAAAAATACTGCTTCAGAAGGGAACAGTGAAAAGTATTGCCAATTTTGAGTGATTTAGGCAAGCGTAGCCGAAAAGCAACTGGGTTGACCTTCTTAACGATAAGGAACGGTCCAATAAATTTGGGTCCCAATCTAGCCAAGGGTTGTCGGAGCTTGATGTTGCGGGTTGACAACCACACCTTATCTCCCACCTTAAAAGTGCATGGGCGTCGGAGCCTATCAGAAAAAAAAAATTCTCGGAAGGAAGCCTTCTTAAGGGCAAAGTGCACCTTTTTCCAAATCATTCTGAGACGGTAAGTTAAGGTCAATGAGGAGACTGGAAAATGAGGGTAAAAAGAATTGGCTCTAGGATGAAAGCCCAAGACCAAAAAGAATGGAGACTCCTTGGTGGAAGAATGACAAGAGTTATTATAGGCAAACTCGGCCAAAGGAAGAAATTCAGACCAATCATTCTGAAGTTTGGCCGAATATAGCCGTAAATACTGTTTTAACGACTGATTAACACGTTCAGTTTGTCCGTTAGACTGTGGATGGTACCCAGATGTTAAAGAGAGTTTCATATTTAATGAGGCACAAAAACGTTTCCAGAAACGGGCGATGAATTGCGGTCCCCGATCAGAGACAATATCCCTGGGTAAACCATGGAGCCTGAACACATGGCGGAGAAATAAAACTGCCAACCCTTGAGCAGAGGGTAATCGGGGGAGAGCAATGAAGTGGGCCATCTTACTAAAACGGTCTACTACCACCCAAATGACTCGAAATCCAGCTTAAAGAGGAAGGTCCACCATGAAATCCATGGATATATGTGACCATGGCCTGAGAGGAACGGCTAAAGGCATGAGTTGCCCGACCGGCAACGTACGAGATACCTTGTACTGTGCACAAACCTGACAGGAATGGACAAATTCCCTTACATCTTTAGAAAGATTAGGCCACCACACTGAGCGAGAGATTAACTCCAAGGTCTTAGCGATACCCGGATGACCAGAAACCTTATTATCATGAAACTCAGCTAGAACAGTGACTCTCAGAAATTCAGGGACGAAGAGACGATCTGCAGGAGTGACCTTGGGAGCCTGCTGCTGAAGCTGGACTAGCTGTGTAAATAAATCCTGTGTGAGGCCAGCCCGGATGACAGACGATGGGACTATGGGGGTAGTAGCCGGGTGGTTATTGTGAACAGGAAGAAAACAACGTGACAGGGCATCAGCTTTTGTATTCTTGGAACCGGGCCTGAAGGTGATAATAAACCTGAAACGAGTAAAAAACAGCTCCCAACGTGCCTGTCGAGCATTAAGCCATTTAGCTGACTCAATATACTGCAGGTTGTGGTCAGTAAACACCGTAATGGTATGCCTTGCTCCTTCCAGCCAGTGCCTCCACTCCTCGAAAGCCCATTTAACTGCCAACAATTCTCGATTACCAACATCATAGTTGGATTCTGCGGAGGAGAATTTTCTGCACATGAAGGCACATGGGTGTAATTCCTGAGACTCCGGGTCTTCCTGAGAAAGGATAGCCCCCACTCCAACCTCTGAGGCATCTACCTCGACAATAAAGGGGAGATCCGGGTTAGGGTGTCTGAACACTGGAGCTGAGACAAAGGCCTGCTTTAAGGCCTAGAAAGGCAGACTTGGCTTCAGGCGACCAATTGGAAGGATCCGCTCCTTTTTTAGTCAATGCTACAATAGGAGCAACCAAATCTGAGAAGGTATGAATAAAACGCCTATAGTAATTTGCAAACCCTAAAAAGCGCTGAATGGCTTTTAAGTTCGTGGGTTGTGCCCAATTTAGGATGGCCTGGAGTTTTTTTGGTTCCATGAAAAACCCCTTAGGAGAAATAATATACCCCAGGAAGGACACTTCTGTGATGTGGAAATCACATTTCTCCAGTTTGGCGTATAAATGATTTTCCCGTAACTTCTGAAGGACCAGTCGCACATGGGTAATATGTTGTTTAAAAGACTCAGAGTAAATCAAAATGTCGTCTAAATAAACGACTACGAACTTTCCTAGAAAGTCGCGAAGGACGTCGTTAATGAGATCTTGAAATACAGCAGGAGCATTAGACAGCCCAAACGGCATCACCAGGTATTCATAATGTCCCGACTGTGTGCTGAAAGCCGTCTTCCACTCATCCCCAGATTTTATTTGGATGAGATTGTAAGCCCCTCTAAGATCGATCTTGGAAAAGATAACGGCAGTCCGGAGCTGATTAAACAGTACTGAAATCAGTGGCAAGGGGTAGGTGTTTTAACAGAAATTTTATTCAGAGCCCGATAATCAATACATGGTTCTGAGCGACCCATCTTTTTTCTCAACAAAAAAGAACCCTGCACTCAATGGAGATTTCGAGGGCCTAATGAAGCCTTTTTTTAGGCTCTCCTGTACATAATCATTCATTGCCGTAGTTTCCGGCCCAGACAGGGCATATAGTCTCCCCTTAGGCAAAGAGGCACCGGGAACTAAGTCGATAGCGCAGTCATAGGACCGATGAGGAGGCAGAATATCCGCATTACCCTTGGAGAAAACGTTGGCAAAGTCCTGATATTCCAAAGTGTCAAAGTCAAAAAATATAGCGACCTATGATGCCTTCTACTAACCCCATGCGCTTGCCCGCTGCACGTGCACATTCTCTCCCGTGCGTGCGCATATTCGCAGTTGCATGACGGCGCCTCCACGGTCGTGCGCTCAGGCGCGTGGTATGTGCATTTACGGTAGAGTTTGTGTGCGTCTGGTGGGCGACTCGATCGTTACATATTTAATCAAAATAATGTATTTTATAGGTAATATTTCCTTTAATAATATCTGTAAGTATGATTAGTGTAACTGGTTCAGGGACAGAGAGATTCCTCTTTGCATGCTGGGAGGGCTCAGACAAAGGTTGGAGGGTAGTGTATGGTGTCCAGCTGTGGAATATTGAAGGGGTGTTGTGCCTATGATAATTGGGAGGGATTCGCATAGTTCCCGCTCATGGTTATGCACAGAAGTAGAAAATAAGATTAATTGCATTCCGAATAAATTACACTTAAGTGCAGGGTAGGTGAATGGAATTCAGTCATTTCTTTCCCACAGACTGAATACAATAGCCTTATTTACACTAAGCTTTGAGATTCTATGAAGAGGGCTTACACCTTTGTTTATGAATAGAACCAGGTTTCTCTCCAGAATAATGAGTGCTGAGTAGTCAATTGTCTCAACTGAAGGTGGGGTAAACAAAGCCCAGAGACAGAGTTTGTTTGGAAGATCCAAAACAATAGCTTTCCTCAATATAATCAGACAAAGAGGAATTTAGAATACTAACAAGTCCTAGCCATCGCCCACTTCTTGAACTAACCAATGATCCCAGGTGCAGTACATGTCCCACCCCCTAACCAATGGAAAGAGAGCACACAGTATCTATTGTAGTATGTCTTGAGTTAGTAAATAAATATAGCTTGCAATAGGTTTGGTGACACAAGACTCTGCAAGGTTTTCACACTGAAGGCTAGAGCCCTGGTCCAGGTTGCGCCGGCTAAGTCATTCCCACGTGTGTAAGTTTTTCTCTGTAACCAACTTATTCTCTGTTTGTATTTGCCACACTCTCTCTCTCTGTTATTGTTTAGGATTAAGAAACTGTTGTATATTGTATAATTTCAGTTATTCTGTTTAGGTGTTTATGTTAGTGCTGTAGTGTATAAGCTGTAACTGTTTTCCCCTTTTACATACTAAAATCATCTAGATAAATGTTTTGGAACCTTACAAGGTATTGTGTGTATCATTACATTGCTAAGGGTATTCGGAGCGTCTCAATCGCTCAAGCAGCTTTTATATTAACAAGGTTAAGAAGCGTTATATCATTACAGTATAAGTATATCCCTTCATTGTGTTGCATACAAGGTTTACTGTGTTTCATCCTGTGAGCGTCTGCGCTGCTCGTGTTCCTCTTGTGGGCACAGCGTCCGCTATGCTAGTAGCGTAGCATTACGGTACTCGGACAACCTATAGCATGCTCGATACCCAGCGTAAGCCGTGAGCGAACGTGCCGCTCGTGCGTCTCGACCACGGCCTAGCGTCTGCTACGCTAAGTGCGTACCCTTACGGTACCCCGTACGCCCATTGCGTACTGAGTCTCTTACCAATATATAGTGAATGTTATAAGATAAATAATTAGCTTTATCAATTGGCTGCTCGTCCGTCCTCCACATATCCGCTCTAGCAAACACAAGCAGACTTTATCTGTCAGCAAAGGGCGGGAAGGCGTATCCCTTCGTATCCGTGTTGGTGGTGAGGGATACGGTAGTGCTGACTAGATAAGCGTCTGCATCGCTACGCTGTAGGAGTGCTGGTGGAATCCGGAACCGGAAGGTAAGAACAGTACGCTATTGTCTTTTAAAACTGTTTTATTTCTGTCTGATACACATTGCGTACGCAACACACGCACACACCTGCATTTTTCATTTGTGTAATTTCACATATCTCGCCTTCCTGTTTGCCATTTATCATTGATAACGTGCTGAGAAAGATTTGTTGCTATTGGTAGTTAAAAGTAAAATTAATACGTAAGGAAGTAATTTGTAAAACACGCACACGGCTTGCCTAAGATACAAGGAAGTTCTGTGTGGTGCTCAGTAAATGATTACAGTTAAATATCATTTGCATTGATAGAAACGTGTTACTTGTGTTACTGTGGACGTGTCTGGCCTGCGTACACGTGTCTCTAACAAAGGGCGGGACTAGCGTACGCAAGGGCTTATACACGTAGTGTATATTACGCAACGGAGCGTACGGGTACGCCCACGTAATACAAATCACACGATAGTATTGTTTTAGTAGGCGATACGGAAGCAACGCGATAATAGCGCAAGTCAATCTCAGTGTCCTAAATTTTAGCGTAAAAGATCCTTCTCTAGTTGTAACTCCTTTGGGATTAAGACTGCGATACTGAATGAAAGGGATTTCTGTACAGAAACGAAAGTAAAGAGTATATGAGGTGAAAGAGTGTGTATATATATATATAAGTTTCTCATTTTTGGGTGGAACCACAGGAAATCGAGTTCTCGTGAGGTACATTCGTGAAAGTGACAGCGCGGTGGCTTGGGAGGCATCCCTTGTTAAATATTGAAATAAGAGCATTAGAGTATAGCAGACCAGGAGGTCACGGACCAGGAGGTCCAGAGACAGACCAGGAGGTCTAGGTACAGCGGACTAGGAAGTCCGCTATAGATAGAGTCAAGAAGCACAACCCCAGGAGGGTTGGTGCGATACCCATATAGGCCATTAAGCTCTGGCTGAAGGAATTCGCAGCCACAATTTTCGATTCCGTTGGTCGTTCCGCACATAAGATTAGTTGCTTATGTACAGTACGATTGTACCGCATGTAATTGTGTGCATTAGTTTGTAACTTGACCCAGTACCATTTGCGTACGCTAGAGGGGTCATAAACGCTATTTGTACATTCTAACGTGATTTGTGTAATTTTTTATTTTAAGGGAGGTTCGCTGGTCACTCTGGAATTCTCCAGCAACTGATATTTACTGGGAAGGGTAAGTGCTCTTCGGATCACACCCACATGTTCCAGTAAATATAGGTTCAGGTTGCAGGGGCCCTAGGTTGAGTACGCCAGCGCTAAGGCAGTGTGTGGGCGTATTGGTCGACGTGGGCGAGTGAGTGAAGGTACTCGGTAAACTTTCACCGTCGGCCTACCCCGGACATCTTGGTTTTTGTAAGGGTTCGCTGAAGACCCTGATTTGAAGGTCAGAGGTAGTGAAAGCAACACCTGCAAAGATGGGGGCCAGTTGTTCAGGTAGGGGGCGATCAACCCTGATTCAGGTTGATTTAGTAAACCGACCAATAGGGTCGGCAAGGTATATCATGTGTGAGAAATACGGTTCACACACAGAGGTTTTGTGCGATGAATGGGAAAGAATGACTGGACATGACGGGGAAAAGTTCCCACGGGTAGGCAGTTTTAGCCCCAAGGTGTTACAAAATCTAAGGAGAAGGATATGTCTCATTAAATCTGCAAAGAGACGGATCAAATATTATGATTGTTTACAGTTATGGCAACGGGAAAGTGAAATACAAGGAGAATTAGCTTATACAGCTGACTCTCACTTTGGTAAGAAAAATATGGCAACGGGAGAGAAAGTGGTTACAGAGAATGGCACACTGGTGTATGATAAAAATGCACTTAGCAACTGTATTAATAATTATGGTAGTAGTAAATGTAACAATGATAAAAGTAAAACTGTTAAATGTACAACTGTTAACCTGTGCAAGTTGCTCCCCATGTTAAACTTCCCTCAGGATTACAAGCAAGAAAGTGAGCCCAGCATGAGGTCGGCACCTTTTCCAGCAGCCATCATACAAGACATCCAGGTGGACGCGACCCAATCTGTAAAGGCAGTAGTCGAACCCCCTAATGGAGGGTCAGGTGAGGTCGTGTCCACAGGTACGTACGGTGGTATATACCACGCACAAACAAATGTACCTCATATTGTAGAACCAACACAAGATGATGTAGTTGAACTTAACCCTGTCGGGGTGATCGCAGTCCCAGATGGGAAGACTGACGCTCAGGGAATCATTCCCGCCAGGAGCAGTGCAATGCCCTGCCCCTGGTCCCGGACAGAATTAAGGACAATTATGTCTGAATTTCCTGATCCTAGGAAAGATCTAGTTGCATGTCAGAGGTTTATTAAAGAACTAGGAAACTCCACAGAACCCACCAACAAAGAGTGGCGGACAGTGCTGAGGGCATGTTTGCCTTCCAGTGTTGACCCTGCAGAATTTATTACTGATTGTAAATTAGACACAGTAGTACCTCGTACGGAGGAACACAATCAGGAATGTATGAAGCAGATCAACCGACAGTTAGGAGTATATTTCCCAGCCGTTGTCGAGTGGAAACATTTTTTCTCCATAAGACAAAGTGAGGGGGAAAGTACTTCTAATTATTTCAATCGAGCACTGCGAGTAATGGCTAGAGATACTAGGATCACGGACATTGAGAAAAACAGCATAGAGATATAGCGGTTAAGGTATTAATGGATGGTTTACAGGAAGTGTTGAGAACAAGGGTACAGACCTCTCTACCTAACTGGAGAGGTGTCTCAGTGGCTGTCTTGAGAGAGTCTGCTATTGACCATGAATGGAACATCAAAAGACACCTGGAGTCACAGGGCAGTAAGCAAATGACAATCAGTAGACAAGCCCAGACAACGAAGCCACACCAGCTTAAGCCCCAAACCCCTGTGAGAAATTCAAATGTGATAGTTTGTTACCATTGTCACAAAGAGGGACATTTTGCACGAGACTGTAGAGTGAAAAATATACAAAAGTCATATAAAATCACTAGGCAACGACATGAAAAATGAAATTGTAATCAGGTACCACATATGTAAAATTTTGAGCTACACCTATAATTTATGATCCGGAAAGTTGGTCATTTAACCTTGATAGTAAGCCTGAGGTTACAGGTAAGGATATTGTGAGGTCAGTCCCTTGTAGACACAGGAACGGCCGAGTAAACTTTGTAATTTATCTGTAAATGTTTCTTTTCCCCATCTCTGACGTTCATAGGCAGAACTCAAACATCACATAGCTACTTGGTCTTTGCAGAAGTCTACCTAACCCCAGTGTGACCTACCAACATCGGTGTGTCCTGGCCAGGCACAAAAGGGTGGAGTGTGGAAATACTGGTGGGGGAGACTGCGCAAAGATATCAATGGATGTGATGGTGTGACAGCCTGATAGTGAGCGGAAGATCTGACAGTGTTTTTTTTTGTTTGTTGTTTTAGGTAACATATATATGAATTGTTCTCTCTCTTGTTTGTTTTTTTTCCTCTTCTCTCTCATGTTCTCATGCTTTACAGATGGTATGTCACACATCAGTTAGACAAATGGTAATGCAAGATTTTTGCTCCTTACAGAAAGATCGCAGATTTGGAAGGAATATTGTATCACCAGAATGTTCGTTTGGAAGACTGAGAGACAGCACCTTTGAGATGACAACAGAGCAAGAAGAACAACAAGACTAGAGGACAAAAGCATCGTAACATTTTTCTTTCCCCTAAAATTATTTTTTGTACCCCCATTACAAATTTCTCTTTCTCCTCCTGTAAGATGGACTTGCCCCAAGAGACTGTGATCCGGATTTTCCTGTTGACCCTGTTGTTGATCAGAGCAGTCTGTTTCGGTGAGAGTACCATGGAGGTCGAGAAAGGATCTGGAAGGGGTTTCTGATGACCAGGATGGAGGCGTAAATTTCCAAGAGCAGCACAATCACCGAGTAAAGGCGAGTATCAGAAAGCGATTGTCAGGAATCGACTCACCAAGCTGACATCTGTCCGCCGCTGCGGACTCCGTCCTGGCTCCCTGCGGTCACCTGTCATCCACGTCCCTGCCATCGGACGCCATTATGGGCCTGAGAGCGCCCCTGTGACGGCGGCGTGTAGCGCGCCGCGTTCCCGCTGGGCCGCGGCATGGGCGCCGCCATGACAGCTTCCAGTACTCAGCATACGGCGGCCAATCCGGTGCTTGGCCGCACCCACTTTTCCTCACTCCACCAATGACTGTTAACCAAGGGGTATATATGTAGCTGCAGGTCCAGTCTGCAGGCATCCTGGACTTTGTGTCACTGCTGAGACTCATGTGAAAGGATCTGGTTCCTGTCTCCTCCGTGTACCTGGCTATTCTCAAGAGACTTTGTACTCCTGGTTACTTCACTCAGCTCCGTGGAACTTCAAGTCCCAGCAATACCTGCATTCATCATTGGGCTTCACACCCATCATTACCTGGTGTGCTTCAGCCTAGCAGTAGAGACTGACTCCAGGTGTGTTCCATCTCTCACCTGTGATACAGCTTGCTCGCTGTCAGTGCTTCACCACCTGCACTGTGGACACAGTCAGACTCCTGCCTCTGCTATCAGGTTTGCCATACTTCAACATCACAGCTAAGTTCCATGATTTAACCTGCACTGGTTTCTATACCAGAATAATTCCTACAAGTTACCTTCTCATCTGTTTATCATCTTTACCGGTTATCATTTCTTCAAGTCATTATCCATTCTGTTCCAATAGACTTTCAGCTATCACGCTGCATAATTGACACTTGCATTTATTATTATTTCTGCTGCCGTATTATTTATCATCTGTATAATAAATACCATTGCGCTCATGCGCAGAAACATCATCCAGCCTCCTCGTTTTCTCCCATCTACCTCCACTGACCCACTAGCGCCCCCTCTGGGGACACAGACAAGACCTGACCTGACAGTAAGTCCAGGATCGATGGACTCGGATGGTGGACGGAGTGTGGGGTCAGAGGCCTTGCAAAACCTGGTCTCCCGTCTAGATGGTCAAGAGGCTGCGCAGCAGCAGATGTTCCAATTCCTGCAAGGGATGTCCTCCCGGATAGATACACTACAGCAATCCCTAC
Source organism: Pseudophryne corroboree (assembly GCF_028390025.1). NCBI lineage: Eukaryota > Metazoa > Chordata > Amphibia > Anura > Myobatrachidae > Pseudophryne > Pseudophryne corroboree. The sequence goes on along the minus strand of NC_086448.1, from coordinate 358,081,336 downwards.
CTAGTGCACACACTTCTTCTGTTCCTGTTACTCCAGCACCTGCCAGTACTGTGAGTTCTCCTATGCCGGCTGCATCAGCTCCAGTGTCACGTCTGCACCTGCCCGTGCCAAGCAAGTATGATGGCAGTCCAAAGTTGTGTCGCGGGTTTCTTAACCAATGTGAAATCCAATTTGAATTGTTGTCACATAATTTCCCCACGTCTAGATCCAAGGTTGCTTACATCATCTCTCTACTTTCCGGATCTGCTTTGAGTTGGGTGTCTCCTCTGTGGGAACGTGCCGACCCTCTGATTAACAACTATGCAGAATTCGTGTCAACCTTCAGACGGATCTTTGACGAGCCTGGTCGTGCAACATCAGCTTCGGCAGACCTGATCCAACTTCGTCAAGGTACCCGAAGCATGGGACAATATGTCATCCAGTTCCAGACGTTGGCTGCAGAGATTCAGTGGAACAACCAAGCTCTGGTAGCAGCTTTCTGGCATGGACTCTCGGATCGGATCAAGGATGAACTGGCGACCCGTGATCTCCCTGAGCAGTTGTCTGATTTAATTTCTTTGTGTATCAAGTTGGACTCTCGCATCCGCGAACGCAATAATGAACGTGCCCGGAGTGAGCCCCGCAGATTAAGGATGATACCTTCCGTACAGCTCCAGTCTCCACCTTCTGATGAGCCTATGCAAATAAATAGGTCCCGCCTAACTCCTGAGGAGCGGTCAAGAAGAATGAGAGAGAGACTATGTCTATATTGTGCGGCTGCAGGCCACCAGATTAACTCCTGCACAGTGCGTTCGGGAAACGCCAGATCCTAACTTGCAAAGGAGGAGTCAAGTTGGGATCTTCTAGTCAAGCTCCTTCTAGTCAAGATCTAATCCTTCCTGTGACTTTAGAGACTTCAGTTGGGCTTCAATCTGTATCTGCTTTAGTGGACTGTGGAGCTGCAGGAAACTTCATCACCCAAGCTGCGGTAAATAAATTTTGTTTGCCTGTATGTGAACTTTCTTCCCCAGTCTATATTACCGCCGTGGATGGTAGCCGAATCCCCAAGGGGAATATCTCTCACCAGACTGTACCAGTGGTTTTGGGAGTTGGGATCTTACACTCTGAATTAATTAAGTTCCTAGTCATTCCTCAAGCCACCCAAGAGATCGTGTTGGGCATGCCCTGGCTCCAGCTACACAACCCACAGTTTGACTGGCCAACGTTACAACTCTCTTCTTGGGGTTCACATTGCCATCAGTCCTGTCTAGCCCAAATCTGTCCTGTAAAGTCTACTGAAGTCAAAACACAGTCAAGTCTTCCTGCGGTTTATCAAGATTTCTCAGATGTCTTCAGTGAAAAAGCCGCAGATGTCCTGCCGCCCCATAGAGAATGGGATTGTCCCATCGATCTCCTTCCCGGCAAGAAGCCACCTAGGGGGCGTACCTATCCACTATCTGTTCCCGAAACGGAAGCGATGAGCGATTACATCAGGGAAAATTTACAGAAGGGATTCATCCGTCCTTCATCATCACCAGCTGGTGCAGGCTTCTTCTTTGTCAAAAAGAAGGATGGAGGACTGCGTCCATGCATTGACTACCGGGGTCTTGATGACATTACCATTAAAAATAGTTACCCATTACCACTCATCACCGAATTATTTGACAGAGTTAAAGGAGCCCGCATCTTCACCAAGTTAGATCTTCGCGGTGCCTACAACCTCATCAGAATCCGGAGTGGTGATGAATGGAAGACAGCTTTTAACACTCGAGATGGTCATTACGAGTACCTGGTAATGCCATTCGGGTTGAGTAATGCCCCAGCAGTGTTCCAGCACTTTGTGAACGAAATCTTTCGTGATGTTCTGTATAAATACCTTGTAGTTTATCTGGATGATATCCTCATCTTCTCCCAAGATCTTCCCTCTCATCGTCTACAAGTCCGTGAAGTTCTCCGACGTCTTCGTGAGAACCGGCTCTACGGTAAACTATCCAAGTGTACCTTTGAAGTTTCCTCTATACCCTTCCTGGGATATATAATTTCCGGATCGGATCTTCAGATGGACCCGACAAAATTGGAAGCCATTGCCAATTGGTCCATTCCAAACTCTCTCAAGTCTATTCAGCGATTCCTGGGATTTGCCAACTACTATAGGAAATTTATTCGGGGATTCTCCACTCTCATCGCTCCTATTACCAACCTAACTCGGAAAGGGGCAAACCATTCCAACTGGCCTGAAGAGGCTTTAGCGGCCTTCCAGAAGATCAAGCTGGCCTTTATGTCTGCTCCAGTTCTGTCCCAGCCAGATGTAGACAGACCGTTCGAGTTAGAGGTGGATGCCTCTACAGTGGGAGTTGGAGCGGTTCTCTCCCAGAAGGGAACTGATGGGAAGATTCACCCCTGTGGATTTTATTCTCGTAAATTCCTCCCTGCAGAAGCTAACTATTCCATTGGAGATCAAGAACTACTGGCGATTAAGCTGGCCCTCGAGGAATGGAGGTATCTCCTGGAAGGGGCCAAACATCCGTTCAACATCTACACGGATCATAAAAATCTGCTGTATTTAAAGGCAGCCCAGTGCCTTAATCCTCGCCAGTCCAGGTGGTCTATGTTTTTCTCACGTTTTAACTTTAAGCTTCATTTCCGTCCAGGTTCGCAGAATGTTAAAGCTGACGCCTTATCCCGGTCTATGGAATCCGAAGAGGAAACGCCTGACTCAGTTCCACATTCCATTCTGAGTCCTGTGGTATTTGCTGCAACTCAAGTCTCCCCAACTCCTCCTCCTGGTAAGACTTTTGTTTCCCCAGAACTCCGTCCCAAGTTGCTGTCTTGGGCCCATCAATCCAAGTTCACTGGTCATCCCGGGGTTCTGAAAACCTTCAAGTTCCTCTCTGAGACATACTGGTGGCCAAAGATGAAAGCTGACATCAAGGATTTCGTGGCATCCTGTCCTAAGTGTGTGCAGCATAAGACTCCTCGTCAGTCTCCAGCAGGTCAGTTACAACCATTGTCTGTTCCTAGTCGCCCCTGGTCGCACCTGTCCATGGACTTTATCTCCGACCTTCCTCCTTCTCAAGGATACAATACCATCTGGGTTGTAGTGGACAGATTTACCAAGATGGCCCATTTTGTTCCTCTCCAGGGTCTCCCTTCTGCCCCAAAACTTGCCCAAATCTTCCTACGGGAGATTTTCCGCTTACATGGTCTACCCTCAGAAATAATATCCGATAGAGGTGTACAGTTTGTAGCGAGGTTTTGGAGGGCTCTCTGTTCTGCAATGCAAGTCAAACTGAAGTTTTCGTCATCTTACCACCCGCAGACGAATGGGCAGACAGAAAGGGTAAACCAAGAACTAGAGACATTTTTAAGGTTGTATGTTTCATCTTCCCAGGATGACTGGTTTGATCTGCTCCCATGGGCCGAGTTTGCCCACAACTTCCGCTACCACACTGCTACTGAGACGACTCCATTCTTTGCAGTGTATGGACAACATCCTCGTGTCCCAGACTTCCAAGAGCTTCCTAACATGGATGTTCCTGCCGCCACTTCTGCTCTGAGTCAGTTTTCTTCCATCTGGAGGAAGATCCACACTTCTCTCAAAAAGGCCTCCAGCCGGTATAAACACTTTGCTGATCGCAAAAGACGTGCAGTTCCTTGCTTAAAACCTGGGGACAAGGTTTGGCTGTCTACCCGGAACCTCCGTCTTAGGGTCCCGTCTATGAAATTTGCACCACGTTTCATTGGCCCCTTTCCTGTCGAAAGAGTCATCAACCCTGTGGCCTACAAACTGAAATTACCATCTTCTCTGCGAATACCTAATGCTTTTCATGTTTCTCTCCTCAGACCTTTAGTCCTAAATCGTTTCCAGAGAGCTCTTCCAGTTGGTCCCAAAATTCGAACTCAGCGGGGCGTGGAATTCGAGATTGGAAAGATTCTGGATTCCCGTTGCCGGTACGGACGACTTCAATATCTTGTCGATTGGTCCGGTTATGGCCCAGAGGAGAGAAGTTGGGTGAATTCGTTGGATGTCCATGCTCCAAGGTTGGTCCGTGTCTTCCACAACACTCATCCTTCCAAGCCACGTGGGTGTTCGGTGCCCACCCTTAAGGGGAGGGGTACTGTCAGGAATCGACTCACCAAGCTGACATCTGTCCGCCGCTGCGGACTCCGTCCTGGCTCCCTGCGGTCACCTGTCATCCACGTCCCTGCCATCGGACGCCATTATGGGCCTGAGAGCGCCCCTGTGACGGCGGCGTGTAGCGCGCCGCGTTCCCGCTGGGCCGCGGCATGGGCGCCGCCATGACAGCTTCCAGTACTCAGCATACGGCGGCCAATCCGGTGCTTGGCCGCACCCACTTTTCCTCACTCCACCAATGACTGTTAACCAAGGGGTATATATGTAGCTGCAGGTCCAGTCTGCAGGCATCCTGGACTTTGTGTCACTCCTGAGACTCATGTGAAAGGATCTGGTTCCTGTCTCCTCCGTGTACCTGGCTATTCTCAAGAGACTTTGTACTCCTGGTTACTTCACTCAGCTCCGTGGAACTTCAAGTCCCAGCAATACCTGCATTCATCATTGGGCTTCACACCCATCATTACCTGGTGTGCTTCAGCCTAGCAGTAGAGACTGACTCCAGGTGTGTTCCATCTCTCACCTGTGATACAGCTTGCTCGCTGTCAGTGCTTCACCACCTGCACTGTGGACACAGTCAGACTCCTGCCTCTGCTATCAGGTTTGCCATACTTCAACATCACAGCTAAGTTCCATGATTTAACCTGCACTGGTTTCTATACCAGAATAATTCCTACAAGTTACCTTCTCATCTGTTTATCATCTTTACCGGTTATCATTTCTTCAAGTCATTATCCATTCTGTTCCAATAGACTTTCAGCTATCACGCTGCATAATTGACACTTGCATTTATTATTATTTCTGCTGCCGTATTATTTATCATCTGTATAATAAATACCATTGCGCTCATGCGCAGAAACATCATCCAGCCTCCTCGTTTTCTCCCATCTACCTCCACTGACCCACTAGCGCCCCCTCTGGGGACACAGACAAGACCTGACCTGACAGCGATCTGATAGCATTGACAATAGAAGGAATTGTGAAGGATTGTTAGCTGAAGAGAACTGCATCTGTAGGCATTGTGACAATATAGTTGAGGATGGGTGTATCAAGAAATGTCAGTCCAGTTTTAATGTCCACATGGACCGGCATCCATTGAGTGACTATCACTCCTTAGTGGGTAAAGTGTTAAATCAAACAGACTGTTGGGTGTGCTCACAAGTACCTCAAAGTCACAGCAAATCAGGGCTAGTACCATTCCCTTTAACTGTAGGAGAGGTACTTGAGTTAAGTGGTGGGAGGCCGGTGGACAAGAGGTTTAATATCTCTAGTCCTCCTAGTTTGAAGCTCCACCAATATCACGTGGATAAGTCCTTAGTATGCTTTAACATTTCCAATCCCCGAAAGCCGGGAAATTGGGAAGTGTCATGGAGTAATCAAACCATGACATTTTCATATAGAGCCGATAGAATGCCCATAGACACAGAGCTTATACGCCAGATAGCCAACAGTGGAAAATATTTCCGGTATAGGTACACTCTAGGAAGTAGGACCATGCGAGTTGGAGAAGTATCACCAGGATACTGTGCACATATCGTACAACCGGATACGTGTACTAGACAGATGGGAGAGTTAGGGTTAGGAGATTTCACATGGAAAATTTGTAACATGGTTATGTCATACTCCGTCCCATATGTTCTCCCCGATGATGCATATTTCATATGCGGGAGAAAGGCGTATAAGTGGCTTGCCCCAAACTCAGAGGGATTGTGTTACATTGGAAAGGTACTGCCTGAAGTAATGACTGTATCCCATATCAAAATGAAAGACATTCACCGCGGTGCCCAAGCTCCTTATACTCACACTCATTACGAGCACGTCGTTAAAAGGCACCTGATAGAGAGGACAGAGCATCCGGCCTCTGATCTGATCCATGAATCCACCGGGATTCAATTCCTACTCGCGTTAGATATCACTCGTACCGCCAGAGGAGTGATAAACTTTAGGTATATAAACGCACTTGCGAACCTGATAGACAATATCACCGAAATGTATGACGACACGTTCAGGTATACTGGGAGAGAGCTACAAACCTACAAAACAGAGCTGGTTCAGCATAGGATGATTCTCAATTACCTCACAGCAATGACAGGCGGGTATTGTGTTACCCTAGCAACTCAGTATGGTGTGTAAAGTGCTGCACGTATATTTCAAACAGCACTGAGGACCCGGCCAAGGTCATAGACCAAAAGATGGATGACATTTTGCAATTGAAGTGGGAGTTTCGAAGGAAACACAATCTCACACTCGCTGCTGTGGGTAATGAGCTGACCAGTTGGGTGTCATGGTTGAACCCACGAAATTGGTTCTCTGGTTTAGGAGAATGGGCCCAAGGTATTATAATGGATGTAGGGAAATTTCTCTTGTGTATTCTGGGAGTCGTCATATTGGTTGGTCTGATATTTAGATGCGTTTGGGCTTTAACGAAGTGTAAAGGTAGTACCAGAGTGATGATTCTGAGGAGCGAAGACACTGTAATGACAACAACTAATTTGATTTATGACCCAACGATAGAGACAATGTTGTGATGAAAATGTGATTCCACGGTCCGTTTCTTTCACCCGTTTCTCCTTTGTTTTCCTCCAAGGTACAAAGACATCCGCTTGGAAGAAGAATTTGACAACCTCTTTTATACAGACCATTGATAAACTCTGCCACAGACCCCCAATATCCCTAGTGACTTTAACTTTTTACGAAAGCCCAATACTTTAGAGACTGTAATTTTATGGACACTGGAACAGCTTTTGCTCGCTATTTACAGCAAAAGCACCGAGAGACATCAGACAACATGTACATCAGTCAAGACATCAGACAAGACCTCAATCGGCGACTGTTTATTTAAACTCACATAGTTTACGACTGCATTTATAACGATTGTTTCTTATCTTCATCTCTACAACCTCCAGGTAGTATCTCACATAGTCGACAGGTGATTCTCACATAGTAGCATTCACATGTTCCCCCCCTTCATGTATCATCAACTAAATGTGCTCCCCCATTTGTTGCAACCAAAAGCCAAAAAGAGCTCGGTAGAGTTTGACAGCCCATCCACAGACCCTTGATACGGGATAAGAAGGATTCAAATGTATACTTCGCAATACCTCGAAGCTTGATTTAGAACACGTACGGCACGATGATACATGACCCCTCAGACATGGATTCATACTCACATGCTTTACTATCTCACTAGGTCATATCTTTCCCACCTTCTCCTCTCCTCCTTTTACCCAATCATAAAAAGGTATTTACATGATGATATATATTTTTCTGTTTGAATTGTTTAGGAAGTGGCAGTTATTGGTGACTGCCAAAGGGTGGACTGTCAAAGTCGAAAAATATAGCGACCTATGATGCCTTGTACTAACCCCATGCGCTTGCCCGCTGCACGTGCACATTCTCTCCCGTGCGTGCGCATATTCGCAGTTACGTGACGGCGCCTCCCCGGTCGTGCGCTCAGGCGCGTGGTATGTGCATTTACGGTAGAGTTTGTGTGCGTCTGGTGGGCGACTCGATCGTTACATATTTAATCAAAATAATGTATTTTATAGGTAATATTCCCTTTAATAATATCTGTAAGTATGATTAGTGTAACTGGTTCAGGGACAGAGAGATTCCTCTTTGCATGCTGGGAGGGCTCAGACAAAGGTTGGAGGGTAGTGTATGGTGTCCAGCTGTGGGGTATTGAAGGGGTGTTGTGCCTATGATAATTGGGAGTGATTCGCATAGTTCCTGCTCATGGTTATGCACAGAAGTAGAAAATAAGATTAATTGCATTCCGAATAAATTACACATAAGTGCAGGGTAGGTGAATGGAATTCAGTCATTTCTTTCCCACAGACTGAATACAATAGCCTTATTTATACTAAGCTTTGAGATTCTATGAAGAGGGCTTACACCTTTGTTTATGAATAGAACCAGGTTTCTCTCCAGAATAATGAGTGCTGAGTAGTCAATTGTCTCAACTGAAGGTGGGGTAAACAAAGCCCAGAGACAGAGTTTGTTTGGAAGATCCAAAACAATAGCTTTCCTCAATATAATCAGACAAAGAGGAATTTAGAATACTAACAAGTCCTAGCCATCGCCCCACTTCTTGAACTAACCAATGATCCCAGGTGCAGTACATGTCCCACCCCCTAACCAATGGAAAGAGAGCACACAGTATCTATTGTAGTATGTCTTGAGTTAGTAAATAAATATAGCTTGCAATAGGCTTGGTGACACAAGACTCTGCAAGGTTTTCACACTGAAGGCTAGAGCCCTGGTCCAGGTTGCGCCGGCGAAGTCATTCCCACGTGTGTAAGTTTTTCTCTGTAACCAACTTATTCTCTGTTTGTATTTGCCACACTCTCTCTCTCTCTCTCTGTTATTGTTTAGGATTAAGAAACTGTTGTATATTGTATAATTTCAGTTATTCTGTTTAGGTGTTTATGTTAGTGCTGTAGTGTATAAGCTGTAACTGTTTTCCCCTTTTACATACTAAAATCATCTAGATAAAGGTTTTGGAACCTTACAAGTTTTGTGTGTATCATTACATTGCTAAGGGTATTCGGAGCGTCTCAATCGCTCAAGCAGCTTTTATATTAACAAGGTTAAGAAGCGTTATATCATTACAGTATAAGTATATCCCTTCATTGTGTTGCATACAAGGTTTACTGTGTGTCATCCTGTGAGCGTCTGCGCCGCTCGTGTTCCTCTTGTGGGCACAGCGTCCGCTACGCTAGTAGCGTAGCATTACGGTACTCGGACCGCCTATAGCGTGCTCGATACCCAGCATAAGCCGTGAGCGAATGTGCCGCTCGTGCGTCTCGACCACGGCCTAGCGTCTGCTACGCTCAGTGCGTACCCTTACGGTACCCCGTACGCCCATTGCGTACTGAGTCTCTTACCAATATATAGTGAATGTTATAAGATAAATAATTAGCTTTATCAAACGGAATAAGTTCTGGGGTGACTGCCGCAACCCGGAGTGGACGGGAAATACATTCCTTAACACAAAAGGGACCCCATCGGGAAATCTCCCCAGACTGCCAATCTATGGTGGGATTATGAAAGGCAAGCCAGGGGTGACCCAAAACTACGGGGACAGCCGGACAATGGGTAAGGTAAAATTTGTTTTTTTCCGAATGTAGGGCCCCCACTGTCAGTTGTACTGGAGGTGTGCGGTGAGTGATTACCCCATTAGAAAGCGGACCACCATCCAAGCCGTGCATGGTGATACGTTTATCCAAAGGTATCTGTGGAACGCCCAAAGCCTGAGCCCAACCAAGATCCATGAAATTTCCCGCAGCTCCACTGTCGACGAAGGCCGACACCAACGAACTGAGGCTACCAAAGGAAATTTTTACAGGAACTAATAAGGAATCATTAGAGGAGATCAACTGCAGACCCAAGTGAACCCCCTCACAATTCACTGGGTCAGAGCGTTTCCCTGCTTATTCGGGCATTTACGTGCGATATGTCCCTTGCCACCACAATACATGCAAAGACCAGAATTTAGCCTTCTGGTTCTTTCCTTTGGGGACAGCCGGGAGAGACCCATTTGCATGGGCTCCTCGACATCCTCAGGGAAAGTATACACACATGGACTAGGCCTGAAACTAGCTCCTCTTTCAGCCCTCCGCTCCCGGAGACGACGAGTTTGTCTAAAGTCTCTGGAGCGGGGTACTGCAGGAGACTGTCTTTAATAACTTCAGACAAACCGAGGTGAAACTGACTGCGCAGGGCCGGGTCATTCCAGCCACAGTCGTTCGACCAACGGCGAAACTCGGTACAATACGCCTCTGCTGGATTTTTCCCTTGCTTAAGTGCAAGTACTTGCTTAAGTGCTTAAGTGGCTCCCAGCCGACGCTTCTCTATCAGGGTCATCGTACAAAAGGCCTAGAGACTTAAAAAAGGCATCTACAGATAGCAAGGCAACATCATCGGCTTTTAGCCCAAAAGCCCAGGTTTGCGGATCGCCTTGTAGTAAAGACATCACAATCCCGTCCCGTTGAGACTCAGTACCAGAGGATCGGGGCCTTAAACAAAAATAAAGCTTACAAGCTTCCTTGAAATTCGGTTACCTGAAAAACGGTCAGGAAGGTGCATCTTTGGTTCTGGAATCATACTCGGGGAGGCTCGCAAAAGATCTTCCTGCGATCTCACCCGAAGAGTAAGATCCTGAACCATCTGAGTTAGTTCCTGAATCTGGTTGGCCAAAAGCTGGCTGGGATTCGGTCCTAATACTGCCGGATTCATGAGGCCGAATTTCAAGGCCCACCAAAAACAAATAACTCTTTATATTATTCTTTTTTTTTTGGGGGGGGGGGGGGGGCGCGGTGATAATGTTACGTTCCTGATGCTCAGAACTGGAGAGATGTTTGTGTAGAGAGTCCAGAGCACCAGGACGTGACGCTGAAATAAGGGATGGTACGGGAATAGCCCCTAGCACCCTACCTCCGTTGTTTTACCCGTGTGGTCAGTTCACGCCTGAGTGACTATGGTTTCTTGGGCCCACGGCAGCCGCTTTTGAAGGGCGGATTAGGTCTGCCCAACTCCGATGCCCCCAGGTCTTAGAGTGAGACAAGGCGTGAACCAAGACAGGATAATAACAAGGGGACCTCTAACTAAAGCAAACAGAAGCTAGGGGCTACTAACTACCCTAAAACTAAATATATGTGCGGCACGCCACCAAAGGAAAAGAACAACAAAAGATACCACTGTCCACTCCCCCACACGGCACCGCCGAGTTCCGGGGAGGACAGTGAAAAGCGGAAACCTCCGCAAAAACCACCAATATAAAAGTAAAACAAGGACTAAGCGGCCTAGGCCGCAACATGCGGCAGAAGCGCTACTCACGAAACCGGGAGAGAACCCCAACAAGCGAGAAACCCCAGATGACCGCAACAGATTCACTTGGACAGGAAGGATTCCCAGGACCGGCTTCAGAACTCCAGAACTCAGGAACACAGGGAGCAGGATCGACCAGATACAGCTGACCAGGAACAGACATTGCAAGGCAGGAACAGCATACAGGAAGCTATCACCGGCGAGGCTGCAGTGTGCTGGCTCCCATAAAAAGACCCTGATGGCCAATGACAGGAGGGCCAGCAAGATCAGCCCCCAGACCCTAATTACTAGTTGCCGTGCAGCTGCCCTGCTGCACGAGCAACTAATCAATCCTATCTGGCAACGGGGAACGCGGTCCACCGATGGCGTCCCCGTTGCTATGGACCCGGCGTCCTAGCGTTGCCAGGGACCCGGTGGCTACAGCACGCACGGCGTCCTGGCATTGCTAGGCGCCGGGCGGGCAGGGAGGGAGGTGCGGCAGCCGTGAGCGTCGCTCGGAAGCAGACCGAGCGGCGCCGCGGACCGCGGCACCTAACACTACCAACCATAGCTTAGACACATAACTAGAAGCCAGTATATGAGACACAGACAAAATTGTTAAAAGTTATAAAATACTTTATCAAAAAACTTTTCTTTGATCAATTAATCATACAATTGCATATAAACACCAAAGGGCTATTTTGAAACACTGCAGTGTAAATTGTATTCTGTAACTACAGATAGATTGGTCTTACATAAGCATTTAATAGTCTTTACTTTCCATCTATTGCCAGCTGCTGCTTAATTGAAAAAGATACTTTGAACTCCTTAATTAGATGGATTGTTATCTTGTATCTACAGAAATGTTATTGTTTCTAAATCCGTTTTTTTTTGGAAAATGCAGACTGTGGACCAATATTATGCACTCAGCAATGCTGATATAACACCTGAGCAATGTTCCTTATTCTGGTGCAATATGTTGAGAATTACTGCCAGTGTACAGGTGATTATATAACATTGTGTCTCACCTCACCACGACCATACGCTATGATGTTAGGTTCTGGAAAAAAGCAGTTCCCGGCTGCGGCATACGCCGCTGGATAGTCCTTTGCTGGAGTCGCTTATTTACCGGAACCAATTAACTTTTTCTTCCCCCGCCGGGGTCAGCGGTATTTTCGTGTAGATAGTGGTGCCTGGATGCAGCTGTACGCCGCCCGACCTCTCCTTGTTAATGCCGCTCGACTTCCCCTCTCACCGGAGCTATTGTTCAGTGATTTTGCTGTGGCTGGGGGGTGAACACATATGTCCCGAGTGCATGAATGTTTCAAAGCCCAGATGATAAATTGTCCTTAACGCGTTTCTCCATTATGTCCTTTTAACGGTTTCCTCAGAATGTATCCATCAATGCTTAGCACCCTCCTATTTTACTCAAGTCTCCTCCAATCCACTTAATTTGTTCATTAGAGGAGACAGATGTGCTTCTGGTGTCTTATGCATTAATTAGTGACTGTCAGGTCAGGTCTTGTCTGTGTCCCCAGAGGGGGCGCTAGTGGGTCAGTGGAGGTAGATGGGAGAAAACGAGGAGGCTGGATGATGTTTCTGCGCATGAGCGCAATGGTATTTATTATACAGATGATAAATAATACGGCAGCAGAAATAATAATAAATGCAAGTGTCAATTATGCAGCGTGATAGCTGAAAGTCTATTGGAACAGAATGGATAATGACTTGAAGAAATGATAACCGGTAAAGATGATAAACAGATGAGAAGGTAACTTGTAGGAATTATTCTGGTATAGAAACCAGTGCAGGTTAAATCATGGAACTTAGCTGTGATGTTGAAGTATGGCAAACCTGATAGCAGAGGCAGGAGTCTGACTGTGTCCACAGTGCAGGTGGTGAAGCACTGACAGCGAGCAAGCTGTATCACAGGTGAGAGATGGAACACACCTGGAGTCAGTCTCTACTGCTAGGCTGAAGCACACCAGGTAATGATGGGTGTGAAGCCCAATGATGAATGCAGGTATTGCTGGGACTTGAAGTTCCACGGAGCTGAGTGAAGTAACCAGGAGTACAAAGTCTCTTGAGAATAGCCAGGTACACGGAGGAGACAGGAACCAGATCCTTTCACATGAGTCTCAGGAGTGACACAAAGTCCAGGATGCCTGCAGACTGGACCTGCAGCTACATATATACCCCTTGGTTAACAGTCATTGGTGGAGTGAGGAAAAGTGGGTGCGGCCAAGCACCGGATTGGCCGCCGTATGCTGAGTACTGGAAGCTGTCATGGCGGCGCCCATGCCGCGGCCCAGCGGGAACGCGGCGCGCTACACGCCGCCGTCACAGGGGCGCTCTCAGGCCCATAATGGCGTCCGATGGCAGGGACGTGGATGACAGGTGACCGCAGGGAGCCAGGACGGAGTCCGCAGCGGCGGACAGATGTCAGCTTGGTGAGTCGATTCCTGACAGTACCCCTCCCCTTAAGGGTGGGCACCGAACACCCACGTGGCTTGGAAGGATGAGTGTTGTGGAAGACACGGACCAACCTTGGAGCATGGACATCCAACGAATTCACCCAACTTCTCTCCTCTGGGCCATAACCGGACCAATCGACAAGATATTGAAGTCGTCCGTACCGGCAACGGGAATCCAGAATCTTTCCAATCTCGAATTCCACGCCCCGCTGAGTTCGAATTTTGGGACCAACTGGAAGAGCTCTCTGGAAACGATTTAGGACTAAAGGTCTGAGGAGAGAAACATGAAAAGCATTAGGTATTCGCAGAGAAGATGGTAATTTCAGTTTGTAGGCCACAGGGTTGATGACTCTTTCGACAGGAAAGGGGCCAATGAAACGTGGTGCAAATTTCATAGACGGGACCCTAAGACGGAGGTTCCGGGTAGACAGCCAAACCTTGTCCCCAGGTTTTAAGCAAGGAACTGCACGTCTTTTGCGATCAGCAAAGTGTTTATACCGGCTGGAGGCCTTTTTGAGAGAAGTGTGGATCTTCCTCCAGATGGAAGAAAACTGACTCAGAGCAGAAGTGGCGGCAGGAACATCCATGTTAGGAAGCTCTTGGAAGTCTGGGACACGAGGATGTTGTCCATACACTGCAAAGAATGGAGTCGTCTCAGTAGCAGTGTGGTAGCGGAAGTTGTGGGCAAACTCGGCCCATGGGAGCAGATCAAACCAGTCATCCTGGGAAGATGAAACATACAACCTTAAAAATGTCTCTAGTTCTTGGTTTACCCTTTCTGTCTGCCCATTCGTCTGCGGGTGGTAAGATGACGAAAACTTCAGTTTGACTTGCATTGCAGAACAGAGAGCCCTCCAAAACCTCGCTACAAACTGTACACCTCTATCGGATATTATTTCTGAGGGTAGACCATGTAAGCGGAAAATCTCCCGTAGGAAGATTTGGGCAAGTTTTGGGGCAGAAGGGAGACCCTGGAGAGGAACAAAATGGGCCATCTTGGTAAATCTGTCAACTACAACCCAGATGGTATTGTATCCTTGAGAAGGAGGAAGGTCGGAGATAAAGTCCATGGACAGGTGCGACCAGGGGCGACTAGGAACAGACAATGGTTGTAACTGACCTGCTGGAGACTGACGAGGAGTCTTATGCTGCACACACTTAGGACAGGATGCCACGAAATCCTTGATGTCAGCTTTCATCTTTGGCCACCAGTATGTCTCAGAGAGGAACTTGAAGGTTTTCAGAACCCCGGGATGACCAGTGAACTTGGATTGATGGGCCCAAGACAGCAACTTGGGACGGAGTTCTGGGGAAACAAAAGTCTTACCAGGAGGAGGAGTTGGGGAGACTTGAGTTGCAGCAAATACCACAGGACTCAGAATGGAATGTGGAACTGAGTCAGGCGTTTCCTCTTCGGATTCCATAGACCGGGATAAGGCGTCAGCTTTAACATTCTGCAAACCTGGACGGAAATGAAGCTTAAAGTTAAAACGTGAGAAAAACATAGACCACCTGGACTGGCGAGGATTAAGGCACTGGGCTGCCTTTAAATACAGCAGATTTTTATGATCCGTGTAGATGTTGAACGGATGTTTGGCCCCTTCCAGGAGATACCTCCATTCCTCGAGGGCCAGCTTAATCGCCAGTAGTTCTTGATCTCCAATGGAATAGTTAGCTTCTGCAGGGAGGAATTTACGAGAATAAAATCCACAGGGGTGAATCTTCCCATCAGTTCCCTTCTGGGAGAGAACCGCTCCAACTCCCACTGTAGAGGCATCCACCTCTAACTCGAACGGTCTGTCTACATCTGGCTGGGACAGAACTGGAGCAGACATAAAGGCCAGCTTGATCTTCTGGAAGGCCGCTAAAGCCTCTTCAGGCCAGTTGGAATGGTTTGCCCCTTTCCGAGTTAGGTTGGTAATAGGAGCGATGAGAGTGGAGAATCCCCGAATAAATTTCCTATAGTAGTTGGCAAATCCCAGGAATCGCTGAATAGACTTGAGAGAGTTTGGAATGGACCAATTGGCAATGGCTTCCAATTTTGTCGGGTCCATCTGAAGATCCGATCCGGAAATTATATATCCCAGGAAGGGTATAGAGGAAACTTCAAAGGTACACTTGGATAGTTTACCGTAGAGCCGGTTCTCACGAAGACGTCGGAGAACTTCACGGACTTGTAGACGATGAGAGGGAAGATCTTGGGAGAAGATGAGGATATCATCCAGATAAACTACAAGGTATTTATACAGAACATCACGAAAGATTTCGTTCACAAAGTGCTGGAACACTGCTGGGGCATTACTCAACCCGAATGGCATTACCAGGTACTCGTAATGACCATCTCGAGTGTTAAAAGCTGTCTTCCATTCATCACCACTCCGGATTCTGATGAGGTTGTAGGCACCGCGAAGATCTAACTTGGTGAAGATGCGGGCTCCTTTAACTCTGTCAAATAATTCGGTGATGAGTGGTAATGGGTAACTATTTTTAATGGTAATGTCATTAAGACCCCGGTAGTCAATGCATGGACGCAGTCCTCCATCCTTCTTTTTGACAAAGAAGAAGCCTGCACCAGCTGGTGATGATGAAGGACGGATGAATCCCTTCTGTAAATTTTCCCTGATGTAATCGCTCATCGCTTCCGTTTCGGGAACAGATAGTGGATAGGTACGCCCCCTAGGTGGCTTCTTGCCGGGAAGGAGATCGATGGGACAATCCCATTCTCTATGGGGCGGCAGGACATCTGCGGCTTTTTCACTGAAGACATCTGAGAAATCTTGATAAACCGCAGGAAGACTTGACTGTGTTTTGACTTCAGTAGACTTTACAGGACAGATTTGGGCTAGACAGGACTGATGGCAATGTGAACCCCAAGAAGAGAGTTGTAACGTTGGCCAGTCAAACTGTGGGTTGTGTAGCTGGAGCCAGGGCATGCCCAACACGATCTCTTGGGTGGCTTGAGGAATGACTAGGAACTTAATTAATTCAGAGTGTAAGATCCCAACTCCCAAAACCACTGGTACAGTCTGGTGAGAGATATTCCCCTTGGGGATTCGGCTACCATCCACGGCGGTAATATAGACTGGGGAAGAAAGTTCACATACAGGCAAACAAAATTTATTTACCGCAGCTTGGGTGATGAAGTTTCCTGCAGCTCCACAGTCCACTAAAGCAGATACAGATTGAAGCCCAACTGAAGTCTCTAAAGTCACAGGAAGGATAAGATCTTGACTAGAAGGAGCTTGACTAGAAGATCCCAACTTGACTCCTCCTTTGCAAGTTAGGATCTGGCGTTTCCCGAACGCACTGTGCAGGAGTTAATCTGGTGGCCTGCAGCCGCACAATATAGACATAGTCTCTCTCTCATTCTTCTTGACCGCTCCTCAGGAGTTAGGCGGGACCTATTTATTTGCATAGGCTCATCAGAAGGTGGAGACTGGAGCTGTACGGAAGGTATCATCCTTAATCTGCGGGGCTCACTCCGGGCACGTTCATTATTGCGTTCGCGGATGCGAGAGTCCAACTTGATACACAAAGAAATTAAATCAGACAACTGCTCAGGGAGATCACGGGTCGCCAGTTCATCCTTGATCCGATCCGAGAGTCCATGCCAGAAAGCTGCTACCAGAGCTTGGTTGTTCCACTGAATCTCTGCAGCCAACGTCTGGAACTGGATGACATATTGTCCCATGCTTCGGGTACCTTGACGAAGTTGGATCAGGTCTGCCGAAGCTGATGTTGCACGACCAGGCTCGTCAAAGATCCGTCTGAAGGTTGACACGAATTCTGCATAGTTGTTAATCAGAGGGTCGGCACGTTCCCACAGAGGAGACACCCAACTCAAAGCAGATCCGGAAAGTAGAGAGATGATGTAAGCAACCTTGGATCTAGACGTGGGGAAATTATGTGACAACAATTCAAATTGGATTTCACATTGGTTAAGAAACCCGCGACACAACTTTGGACTGCCATCATACTTGCTTGGCACGGGCAGGTGCAGACGTGACACTGGAGCTGATGCAGCCGGCATAGGAGAACTCACAGTACTGGCAGGTGCTGGAGTAACAGGAACAGAAGAAGTGTGTGCACTAGGTAGGGATTGCTGTAGTGTATCTATCCGGGAGGACATCCCTTGCAGGAATTGGAACATCTGCTGCTGCGCAGCCTCTTGACCATCTAGACGGGAGACCAGGTTTTGCAAGGCCTCTGACCCCACACTCCGTCCACCATCCGAGTCCATCGATCCTGGACTTACTGTCAGGTCAGGTCTTGTCTGTGTCCCCAGAGGGGGCGCTAGTGGGTCAGTGGAGGTAGATGGGAGAAAACGAGGAGGCTGGATGATGTTTCTGCGCATGAGCGCAATGGTATTTATTATACAGATGATAAATAATACGGCAGCAGAAATAATAATAAATGCAAGTGTCAATTATGCAGCGTGATAGCTGAAAGTCTATTGGAACAGAATGGATAATGACTTGAAGAAATGATAACCGGTAAAGATGATAAACAGATGAGAAGGTAACTTGTAGGAATTATTCTGGTATAGAAACCAGTGCAGGTTAAATCATGGAACTTAGCTGTGATGTTGAAGTATGGCAAACCTGATAGCAGAGGCAGGAGTCTGACTGTGTCCACAGTGCAGGTGGTGAAGCACTGACAGCGAGCAAGCTGTATCACAGGTGAGAGATGGAACACACCTGGAGTCAGTCTCTACTGCTAGGCTGAAGCACACCAGGTAATGATGGGTGTGAAGCCCAATGATGAATGCAGGTATTGCTGGGACTTGAAGTTCCACGGAGCTGAGTGAAGTAACCAGGAGTACAAAGTCTCTTGAGAATAGCCAGGTACACGGAGGAGACAGGAACCAGATCCTTTCACATGAGTCTCAGGAGTGACACAAAGTCCAGGATGCCTGCAGACTGGACCTGCAGCTACATATATACCCCTTGGTTAACAGTCATTGGTGGAGTGAGGAAAAGTGGGTGCGGCCAAGCACCGGATTGGCCGCCGTATGCTGAGTACTGGAAGCTGTCATGGCGGCGCCCATGCCGCGGCCCAGCGGGAACGCGGCGCGCTACACGCCGCCGTCACAGGGGCGCTCTCAGGCCCATAATGGCGTCCGATGGCAGGGACGTGGATGACAGGTGACCGCAGGGAGCCAGGACGGAGTCCGCAGCGGCGGACAGATGTCAGCTTGGTGAGTCGATTCCTGACAGTGACCAGCTGGATATTTTCTGTGCCAGTATATCAAAGAAAATCACACACATATATATATATATGAATTTTTTCCAAGGCACAATATATCCATTTATATAAGGATTAAATATCACAAAATGAACATCAAAATAACAACCATTAATAAAAAAAACATACATACATATATAAAAAAGTATGCACAATGGCAACATGTGAGTAGAGAGAACCATGATAAATGGTGTCAATATGGAAGATAAGTGGATACAACAAACTATCTAGCTTGGTAAGGCAAGCATGGCCTAATAGGCAGCGTAACCAACCAGCAGCTCACCAGTCCGGGTTCGAGTCCTGCTACGCACACTTTTTTATCAGTGTATTATATTTTTATATTATAATATTAATATCCACTAATCTCTCAACCACATATAACAAAATGTATTTTATAATGAGCAATCAAGACTATCTATTTCTCTGTTTTTACTATACAAAATAATTAATAATTAAAAATTAAATCTATTTGCTGTTATTGCTAGGACACAGATCCAATAAAAAATACAAATATATATATATATATATATATATATATATATAGAAATGAAGACTACGGCGCTTAGGTGCAGCTTTGCGGTATCTATACCATAAGTATAAGTAACCCTTAATAAGCAAAATAAAAAACACTTCTCAATATATTATATGAGCGGCAGCTTATAGTACGTACACCAATGCTTGGCATGCACATATAAATAATTACAGGAATTGGTGAATACAAGCGCCCAAGAGTGTAATTTGTATATCAAGGTGAATGAAGGTATCAAGAAAGGGTATGGTGAAAACTGGTTTAGACAACTTATCTGATAGCCAGAGAAGCTTTGCTCAAGCTGTACTTCTTTGTCGCTTAATACATGTGGATAAAGCAAAGAAAAGCAAACATAGTGTGTACCGTTTAAAATTTCAAATCATATCACTGCAGAAATTCCATAGGCTCAATTAGGGAACCAGCATATTCCCAAAACACAATCAATGTATAGCCTGAGCAGTGTGTATATAAAAAGTACAAATATTTAATACACGTCATGACATAAAAATACATAAAAATACATAAAAGTACATGAATAGCTGTATATCATGCGTACAGAATAAGAGATTATATCAGGCTTATCTGTCCATAAATAGCTGGAAGGCATGCGTACAGAATTCAAATTGTATATGACTTATCTGTCCATAAGAGGAAATGTCCGCAGGTAGTCCCAATGCGTTTTGTCCGTCAGCAACAGGACTTCATCAAGGGGATGGACACACTGAGCAGGCATGCTCTATTTATACCCAAAGGGGGCAATTTATGATGACATCACTTCCTGTGATGCAATTTTTCTAGAGCATTAAAGAAAATGTTATATAATATTCTAATTGGCACTCAAAAGGTGACAATTAGACATAGGTGGAAAAAGATAAATAAGGTAGATGAAGAAAATAAACAGAACCGATATCTTAAATATCATAAACGGCAATCTAGCCGTCCGAAAGGGTGGTGGAACGCATGTGGAACGCATGCGTCATATCCGGTCGGCGGGTCCCGATAACGATATAGTGCAGATACAACTATCATAATAGTGACAAAGTATAATAAACTAGATGCCCTTAAGTTAAAAGGAGAAAGCGGACCAGAAGTTTATTAAAGCATAGTAAAGAAAGGTGGTCGTGGAGCGCATCTCTTCCAGTGACATCACTTCCACTGTAAACACGGAAGTGAGTGAAGAGGTGAACGTGGTGTGGAACGCTGCGCCATGTGCTGGCGTCACTTGCGTCTCACACACGGAAGTGTCGGTCCAAGTGAAGGTTTTGTAATTAGATGCGGTGGAACGCACCGCCATTATGGTGACTGTGGAGTGCACTACTTACAACCGTGATGGAATGCACCGCCATATTATAGCTCAGAGATAGATAATTATTTGATAAAGGGTATAATAAGTGAATTAAAACCGTGAAGACTTATTAAGTTATAGTGAAGCCGAGCTATTAGTATTGGTAAGAGTATACAGGTTGAGTATCCCATATCCAAATATTCCGAAATACGGAATATTCCGAAATACGGACTTTTTTGAGTGAGAGTGAGATAGTGAAACCTTTGTTTTTTGATGGCTCAATGTACACAAACATTGTTTAATACACAAAGTTATTAAAAATATTGTATTAAATGACCTTCAGGCTGTGTGTATAAGGTGTATATGAAACATAAATGAATTGCGTGAATGTAGACACACTTTGTTTAATGCAAAAAGTTATAAAAAATATTGGCTAAAATTACCATCAGGCAGTGTGTATAAGGTGTATATGAAACATAAATGCATTCTGTGCTTACACTTGGGTTCCATCACCAGGATATCTCATTATGGTATGCAATTATTCCAAAAAACGGAAAAATCCCATATCCAAAATACCTCTGGTCCCAAGCATTTTGGATAAGGGATACTCAACCTGTAGTAATTTTGAGTGCAATTAAATATTATTAATTAATTATTAAAGTACTAATGATCTGTTATATATTTTGTATATTTTTTAGATATATCTATATTAACAGGGGCTAGACCAATTAATTTCTTGACCCGAGGGGAAATTTTATATCACGGCGTAACCTCTCTTGGTCATTTCAATAACAGCAGTTTGAATGTTCGTGAATCTTGTCTTTAACTTTATCCATGTGCATAGTGCCTTTTTCTTTAGAGACCATCTTGTCTAGTATCCACGTCTGGCGGAGGATTAATAATTTGCTGAAAAGAATCATAAAATGGCTAGTGACATCTATTTTAAACTAGATGTAGACTTACAATAAAAGATAGTTAATCTACGTAGTTTAGTGCAGGAGAGAAAGTAGTGTATAAAGGGATGAAAGTGTCAAAGGAAAGGGGCAATTTCAAAGGCTTCGTTTAGTCCCAGAGGTGATAGAGTCTTAAGTACATGGATCCAGAACATTTCTCGTTTAGAAAGCTTATTCAAGATATCTCCCCCTCTTTCTCCAGATTTAACCAGTTCAATTGCTTTAAAAGAGATGTTTTCAGGATTCGATTGATGTTTTTCTATGAAGTGTTTGGAAACCGTGTGATTGTCTATCTTGTTTTTGATGTTTCTAATATGCTCCTGGATTCGTAACTTTAGGACCCTTTTGGTTTTTCTGACATATTTAAGTCCACATGTGTACTCCAACAGGTAAATTACCATTGTCGAATTACAATTAAGGTAATCTTTAATGCTGTATTCTTTGGTGTTATTATGGTTACTAAATTATTTCCTATTTGGATGTAGGTATTTGCACATGTTGCATTTTCCACATTTATAACATCCTTTGCAATTAATGAAAGTGCTAATTCCAGGGTGAGCCTTGCATCGTAGATGACTAGGTGCCAAGATATCCTTCAAGTTACTAGTTTTCCAGAAAACAATGTTAGGTTTTGATGGGAGGATTTCTCTTAATATTGGATCCATCAACAAAATATTCCAGTGTTTATTGATGGATTTTCTGATATTTTGTTCTTGGTTACTGAACGTAGTGATGAAAGGGGTGAAGTTGTCAGATTTCTTTTGTACTTGTTTGTTGAATAGTTCTGATCTTTGTTTGTTGGCTGTTCTTTCTAATGCTTTATTGATCACATGTTCTGGATATTTCCTCTCTTTAAATCTGGTAGCATATGTAGTTAATTGGTTTTGGCAGTCTTGTTCGTTACTGCAATTGTGTTTAATCCGGTAAAACTGAGAAAATGGGATGTTGGTTTTCCAGTTCTGGGCATGGCAGCTTTTAAAATGAAGATAACTGTTAGTATCAACTTCTTTTATGTAGTTGCTCATTGTAATCTTAGATGAGGTATTTGAAAGAGTTAGGTCAAGATAGTGTACACTTTCTTTACTGATCTCATACGTGAATTTCAAATTGTATTGATTTGTGGTGAGTATTTGGAAAAATGCCTTGAATAGTTCCTCCTCTCCTACCCAAATAATCACAATATCGTCTATATAGCGCTTGTAGACAATCAAGTTTTTCAGATACGGGTTATTGTTGTAGATGCAATTTTCTTCCCATGCGCCCATTAATAAGTTTGCAAAACTGGGCACAAAGGATGTACCCATGGCCGTTCCACAAATTTGTAAAAAGAAAATCTGCTGGCATATGAAGTAGTTATGACCCAGGATGAATTGCATGAAATCGCAAATAGCGTTCTTGTGAGTTGTTGATAATTCCAGGTCTTTGTCCAGGAATCTTCTGCAGGCTTCTATTCCCTTTTCATGAACAATGGACGTATAAAGGCTTTGCACATCTATAGTGCTCCAAAGATAAGAATCCTTCCATTCCACTGAAGATAGTATGTTGATTACGCTACTGGTGTCTTTCAAGAAGGATGGTAGGTTAATCACATATTTACACAGAAAGATGTCTACGTATTCCGATAAATGACTAGTGAGCGAGTCTATCCCTGTGATAATTGGTCTGCCCGGCAGCTTTGTGAGGTTCTTGTGTATCTTTGGGAGATAGTAGAATGTTGGGATTACTGGTGTTGCCATCATGAGGTATTGAAATTCATTTTTATCCAAAGTATTGTTATGAAAGTAATGTACCAGTAGAACTCTAAGTTATTCTACAAAAGAAGTAGTAGGGTCTTGTTGAAGCTGCTTATAGGAGGATGTATCATGTAGAAGACGTAGTGCTTCGGTTTCATATGCATCTCTGTCTAGAAGTACAATCCCTCCTCCTTTGTCTGCTTGCTTAATAATGATTTCATTGTTTTCTTGCAGCTGTTTTAGTGCTTCTTTTTCCTTATTCTTCAAGTTAGAATGGCATGGTTTCTTTAATTCGATGTCACATAGGTCCTTTCTTACTAATTCCTGGAATACATTTATATGATTACCTTTGGATTCCAAGGGATAGTATTTTGATTTCCGTTTAAGTCCTGATTTGGACGGTTCTATTGAATCTATTGATTGTTCTTGTTTTGCAAAATGTCTTTTTAAGGTAAGGGTTCTTGAGAACTTATTGAGGTCTATAAACGTATCGAATCTATTCATTTGTTTGTCAGGAGCAAATTTAAGGCCTTTGCTTAGAAGCATTATTTCTGCCTCATTGAGGGTATGGCTGGATAGGTTGAAGATGCCTGGTTCCACAGGGTTACTTATTGTAGATACCGTCATTTGTTTATTCTTCCTACGCCCACCCCTTGTACCTCTTCTTCTTGGAAGCCTCTTTTCATGGGAGAAGTCCCTTTCAGTCTCTCTCTGAAGAACGTTTTCCTTGTTGAGAATATATTCTCTGTTGTTGGATCCAGGGATAAAAAATCGGAGTCACTGTTTGACTCCATCTTTGGAGAGCTGAAAATCTATTGTTCGTAGTCAAGGATCTTGAGGACGGCATTTTTGTTCTGTCTTTTTCCTGATACGTTTGTTGTCGATTTTGAGGATGGGAGTTCTTGTTCCTATAAGGTGTCATTTTCCATTTTCTTGCTCTTGGGTCCTGATATACAGGGTTATGTTGATATTTAATATCTTGGAATCTGCTCCAATTCTGTATTTTATTGTGAAGGTAATCTTGTTTATCCCTGAAAAATTTCTTTTGTTTACCTTTAATAACATCTTCCTCAATGTGTTCCAGTTTCCTTGTCAATGTCAGATCATTTGCTTTGAATTCTTCCTTATCTTTGTGTATAGCTAATTGTTGTTCTTTTACTTTAAGGTCGTCCTCAATTTTAGTAAGAACTTTCTGTTTTTCTGAAATTATAAGCTTCATAAGGTTGATTGAGCAATTATGCAAAATCTCATCCCAATTAGAGATGAATTCTGGGTTGTCTAAGCCAAAAGTAGGTCATTTTAGCAGTCTTAGGCCCCTAGGGATCCTATTTACTGTTATGTATTGTTCTAGACCTTTTATCTCCCACCATGCTTTGATTTCTTTTGTGAGTAATCTTTCTGCCTCCCAAAATAGGGAGTCCATGTCATTTTCGTTATGTATATTTGTGTCAGCATTCATGGAACCTTCATTAAATATCTGATGGCAGAGGTCGTTTCTTTTTTCATGGCCTCTATTCTTAAACATTCTTGGTAAGAGCACAAACACCAGCTGCCAGAAGGCAGAAACCAGAGGGATGAAAATATAGAAATGAAGACTACGGCGCTTAGGTGCAGCTTTGTGGTATCTATACCATAAGTATAAGTAACCCTTAATAAGCAAAATAAAAAACACTTCCCAATATATTATATGAGCGGCAGCTTATAGTACGTACACATGTGCTTGGCATGCACATATAAATAATTACAGGAATTGGTGAATACAAGCACCCAAGAATGTAATTTGTATATCAAGGTGAATGAAGGTATCAAGAAAGGGTATGGTGAAAACCAGTTTAGACAACTTATCTGATAGTCAGAGAAGCTTTGCTCAAGCGGTACTTCTTTGTCGTTTAATACATGTGGATAAAGCAAAGAAAAGCAAACATAGTGTGTACCGTTTAAAATTTCAAATCATATCACTGCAGAAATTCCATAGGCTCAATTAGGGAACCAGCATATTCCCAAAACACAATCAATGTATAGCATGAACAGTGTGTATATAAAAAGTACAAATATTTAATACACGTAATGACATAAAAATACATAAAAATACATAAAAGTACATGAATAGCTGTATATCATGTGTACAGAATAAGAGATTATATCAGGCTTATCTGTCCATAAATAGCTGGAAGGCATGCGTACAGAATTCAAATTGTACATGGCTTATCTGTCCATAAGAGGAAATGTCTACAGGTAGTCCCAACACGTTTCGTCCGTCAGCAACAGGACTTCATCAAGGGGATGGACACACTGAGCAGGCATGCTCTATTTATACCCAAAGGGGGCAATTTATGATGTCATCACTTCCTGTGATGCAATTTTTCTAGAGCATTAAAGAAAACGTTATATAATATTCTAATTGGCACTTAAAAGGTGACAATTAGACATAGGTGGAAAAAGATTGAGAAAATAAACAGAACCGATATCTTAAATATCATAAACGGCAATCTAGCCATCCGAAAGGGTGGTGGAACGCATGTGGAACGCATGCGTCATATCCGGTCGGCATGTACCGATAACGATATAGTACAGATACAACTATCATAATAGTGACAAAGTATAGTAAACTAGATGCCCTTAAGTTAAAAGGAGAAAGCGGACCAGAAGTTTATTAAAGCATAGTAAAGAAAGGTGGTCGTGGAGCGCATCTCCGTGACGGTGACATCACTTCTGATGTAAACACGGAAGTGAGTGAAGAGGTGAACGTGGTGTGGAATGCAGCGCCATGTGCTGTCGTCACTTGCGTCTCACACACGGAAATGTCGGTCCAAGTGAAGGTTTTGTAATTAGATGCGGTGGAACGCACCGCCATTATGGTGACTGTGGAGTGCACTACTTACAACCGTGATGGAATGCACCACCATATTATAGCTCAGAGATAGATAATTATTTGATAAAGGGTATAATAAGTGAATTAAAACCGTGAAGACTTATTAAGTTATAGTGAAGCTGAGCTATTAGTATTGGTAAGAGTATATTAATTTTGAGTGCAATTAAATATTATTAATTAATTATTAAAGTACTAATGATCTGTTATATATTTTTTATATTTTTTATATATATATCTATAATAACAGGGGCTAGACCAATTAATTTCTTGACCCGAGGGGGAATTTTATATCACGGCGTAACCTCTCTTGGTCATTTCAATAACAGCAGTTTGAATGTTCGTGAATCTTGTCTTTAACTTTATCCATGCGCATAGTGCCTTTTTCTTTAGAGACCATCTTGTCTAGTATCCACGTCTGGCGGAGGATTAATAATTTGCTGAAAAGAATCATAAAATGGCTAGTGACATCTATTTTAAACTAGATGTAGACTTACAATAAAAGATAGTTAATCTACATAGTTTAGTGCAGGAGAGAAAGAAGTGTATAAAGGGATGAAAGTGTCAAAGGAAAGGGGCAATTTCAGAGAGGTTACGCCGTGATATAAAATTCCCCCTCTGGTCAAGAAATTAATTGGTCTAGCCCCTGTTAATATAGATATATATAAAAAATATGAAAAATATATAACAGATCATTAGTACTTCAATAATTAATTAATAATATTTAATTGCACTCAAAATTAATATACTCTTACCAATACTAATAGCTCGGCTTCACTGTAACTTAATAAGTCTTCACGGTTTTAATTCACTTATTATACCCTTTATCAAATAATTATCTATCTCTGAGCTATAATATGGCGGTGCGTTCCATCACGGTTGTAAGTAGTGCACTCCACAGTCACCATAATGGCGGTGCATTCCACCGCATCTAATTACAAAACCTTCACTTGGACTGACACTTCCGTGTGTGAGACGCAAGTGATGCCAGCACATGGCGCTGCGTTCCACACCACGTTCACCTCTTCACTCACTTCCGTGTTTACAGCGGAAGTGATGTCACCGTCACGGAGATGCGCTCCACGACCCCCTTTCTTTACTATCCTTTAATAAACTTCTGGTCCGCTTTCTCCTTTTAACTTAAGGGCATCTAGTTTACTTTACTTTGTCACTATTATGATAGTTGTATCTGCACTATATTGTTATCGGGACACGCCGACCGGATATGACGCATGCGTTCCACATGCGTTCCACCACCCTTTCGGACGGCTAGATTGCCCTTTATGATATTTAAGATATCGGTTCTGTTTATTTTCTTCATCTTCCTTCTTTATCTTGTTCCACCTATGTCTAATTGTCACCTTTTGAGTGCCAATTAGAATATTATATAACGTTTTCTTTAATGCTCTCGAAAAATTGCATCACAGGAAGTGATGTCATCATAAATTCCCCACTTTGGGTATAAATAGAGCATGCCTGCTCAGTGTGTCCATCTCCTTGATGAAGTCCTGTTGCTGTCGAACGAAACGCGTTGGGACTACCTGCGGACATTTCCTCTTATGGACAGATAAGCCATATACAATTTGAATTCTGTACGCATGCCTTCCAGCTATTTATGGACAGATAAGCCTGATATAATCTCTTATTCTGTATGAATATACAGCTATTCATGTACTTTTATGTATTTTTATGTATTTTTATGTCATTACGTGTATTAAATATTTGTACTTTTTATATACACACTGCTCAGGCTATACATTGATTGTGTTTTGGGAATATGCTGGTTCCCTAATTGAGCCTATGGAATTTATGCAGTGATATGATTTGAAATTTTAAACGGTACACACTATGTTTGCTTTTCTTTGCTTTATCCACATGTATTAAACGACAAAGAAGTACCACTAGAGCAAAGCTTCTCTGGCTATCAGATAAGTTGTCTAAACCGGTTTTCACCATACCCTTTCTTGATACCTTCATTCACCTTGATATACAAATTACACTCTTGGGCGCTTGTAGTCACCAATTCCTGTAATACATATATATATATATATATATATATATATATATAAAAGTATGCATAATGGCAACACGTAAGTAGAAAGAACCATGATAAATGGTGTCAATATGGAAGGTAAGTGGATATAACAAACTATATAGCTTGTTAAGACAAACATAGCCCAATGGGCAGCATCACTGACTAGCAATTCACCAGCCCGGGTTCAAGTCCCGCTACGCACTTCCTTTTTATCTATGTATTATATTTTTATAATATTATAATATTAATATCCACTAATCTCTCGACCACATATAACAAAATGTATTTTATAATGAGTGATCAAGACTATCTATTCCTCTGTTTTTACTATATAAAATAATTAATAATTAAATCTGTTCACTGCTATCACCAGGGCACAGATCCATTATATCCTCTATCATAATCATAGACAGCCCTTCCATTTCAATCAAATGATACTAGAAGAGAAAAGACAAAATCACATAGAACCCAAGATATTTAGAAGGCAGTAATTGGGACATTATCAGATACACCACATTTTCTCATATATTCAGATCTCATATGTTGTTCATTTCTATGTTATCGTTAAGCCCCAAAGGCGATAATGAGCCAAGAGAAAAAATCCAAAAAGCCTCCCTTTTGCAGAGACAGTTAAACCTGTCTCCACCTTTTGCAGTAGCTGGTATAACCTCAATACCCTGCACCACCAGATGATCCATATTTCCCTAATGTTTACATTTGATGTGTGTAGACAAGCTGTGTGTTTTTACACCATTTATTATGTTTCGTCTATGCTCTAGAAACCTTATGTTTAATTTGCGTGTAGTTCGACCTACATATTGAATGCCACACATGCAAGTAATTAAATAAATCACATATGTGGCATTACAGTCAATATGTCCCTTAATTTCAAAGTCTGTACCATAGGTGGTGGAATGAAAGTGTGTACTCCTATGTTCTATATTTTTACATGTTACACAGCCTAAATGACCACATTTAAAGCATCCATCTTGCAAAGGGATGGAACTAAGCCAAGTCTTACTCGTTTTCACATCTGAAGCTGAACCTACATGATGACTAGGTGTTAGAAAGCTCTGCAGGTTCCTGGATTTCTTAAAGACTATCTGGGGTTCTGTTTCCAATAAAGGTGTTTATGTTTTATCAGCCCTCGAAATAGCCATATTCTTTTTGAACAATTGTTTTATCTCCCTTGAACTGGAGTTAAATTTAGTTATGAACCTAAGTTCAGTGCTTTGTCTAGAATTAATAGGACTATTAGATTTATTTTTGCAGGTTAACAGCAAAGCCTCTCTATCTACTACTCTAGCTTCCTCTTTTGCTTCCTCCAGGATATCTTCTGGATAATCTTGTTATAAAAGTGCAGTTGTAAGATTATGAGCTTGTTGGTTATAGTCTATAATATCTGAACAATTTCGTCTGTGTCTCATATACTGGCTTCTAGTTATGTGTCTAAGCCATGGTTGGTAGTGACAGCTGGAATAATTTAGGAACTTATTACAATCCACTTCCTTCTTGTACGTGGATGTAATTATATTACCATTTTTTACTTATGAGGCAATATCCAGAAAGGAGATCTTAGTCTCGTGAACTGTGCTAGTGAGCTTGAGACCAAACAAATTCTGATTCAAGAGTTCCACATAACTTTTTGCCGAACTCAAATCCCCCTCCCATATAAAAAACATATCATCTATGTATCTGCCATAGAGCACCAAGCCCACCCCAGTGGTGACTGGCCATATGCATGTATCTTCAAAAAGGCCCATGTACAAATCGGCAAAACTAGGGGCAAACTTGGTGCACATGGCAGTACCAAGAATCTGTAAATAAAATTGTGCATTAAAAGTGAAATAATTGTGAGTCAAAGTAAATGTGATAGCATCTAGAACAAACTGCTGTCTGGCCTCGCTCAGGTTGCCGTCAGTCGAAACAATAACAGTTCTGTATATACAAGATAACAATTCATCTAATTAAGCAGTTCAAAGTATATTTTTCCATTAAGCAGCAGCTGGCAATAGATGGAAAGTAAAGACTATTAAATGCTTATGAAAGACCAATCTATCTATAGTTACAGAATACAATTTACACTGCAGTGTTTCAAAATAGCCCTTTGGTGTTTATATGCAATTGTAGGATTAATTGATCAAAGAAAAGTTTTTTTGATAAAGTATTTTATAACTTTTTATTGTGTAATAAATGGTTTAAAACTTAATGCGCTCTCTTATATGTATATATATGCTCATTAGTTAACAGGCTTGTCAAAATATTTTTCAGTTCAGGGGTATTATATGGCTAAGGTGTTAGGAACCACTAAAGCCTACACCCCAACCTCCCCTCCCAGCTAAACTTTCACAGAACATGTCTACAACTTTGAAGATTTTTTTTTTTTTATTGTGAAACAAGCAACAAATAGAACAAAATAACAGAAAACTGCAGCGTGCATAACTATTAAAGTCAGTACTTTGTAGAGCCACCTTTTGCAGCAATTACAGCTACAAGTCGCTTTGGATAAGTCTCTATGAGCTTGCCACATTTTGCCACTGGGATTCTTGCCCATTCCCCTCTCTCGTCTCTCACCCTCTCTCCTCCTACACTCTCCCTTTTTCTTCATCAGTGTCTCCCCACTCTCTCTCACCCACCTACGGCAGCCCCCTTTGTTGTCCCATATTTTTTTGCACACTGTAAGTAAGTCTGCCTCAGCTCTTTTGCGTGAGTCCCTATTTTTTGTCCATGTGTCCACTTCGCCTCTGTCTCCTATCTGTTTAAATTCCTGTGTTTTCCTCCAGTCTCTCCACTTCTTTACCACTTTATCTGAGTTCATATTTATGTGCTCCTTTAACCCCCTCCTGTTATTCCCTATTTATTCTTGAGATATTCTCTCTTGATCTTTCGCTTAGCATCTCCACATCTCCCAGGGACTTGCGGTAAGGTAAATTGCTAAGAAGGCACTGGCTAGTACCAGAGCCAGATTTACACACACTATATGACTCAATGGGTTCAAGTGGGCATTATACATATGAGCAGTTGTATATAGTGCTGGAAATTTGGAGAGTTTTGATTAGAGATATGCAGAAAAGGTAGGCAGGGGAGGCACTGCCTCACCTGTCATCGACCAGTGTACTCTAGAGTTTAAACTATAAAAATTATCAGAAAAATACAAAGAAGATTTTTCTAATTGATTCTCTGTATTTTTCATATACTTTATATAGTCATAAAGTCTGGTTTATTTGTTAGTGTGACAGGAAAGGCTCTGCCTCACCCCACCGCACATCACTGACATCACCTCAGCTTTCTTTATATCAGTCACTACAGTGTATTATTATTCTGTCCATATTTATTTTCTGCTGAGTGTTACTTCCTCTTATTTTGTAATGCATTCATTTCTCTCTCTCTCTCTCTCTCTCTCTCTTTTTAATTCTTCCCCCTAAGAGGTTGGATTTCCGTCTAGTGCCCTGATGACAGCTATTTGAGACTTGTGGCCTATTGCTGCTAGGAAATATTACTGATTGTGTCTGGCTTCTGGTGGAAAAAAAATTGCTGGCTTTTGGAATCTGACTCAGACTACATCTCAGGAGCTTCCTTCTTCGACTTGGAATTGTTTTGACATTTAAGGTCAGTGCAGAAGTTAGTGTACCCCTTCATGTTACTTCAGTGTCTCCCTAATCTGCTAACTTTTGAATTCTTCTGTCTAAGGAACCACTTCTCCCTGTCTCTCAGTGAACCTTTCTGTTTCTTAGAGGCCCTCCTTTTTATTTTTCGAATACAGTTTCTCCATTTTCTTCTTCAGAATCCTGGATTCTCCCAGTGGACTGGCTTATGAGGATTGGGACCTGTTATTGTAGATCAATATTTTGCACCAGTGACCATCTGCAGTTGCATCTGTATGCTGGAATGTGCCTAGCCTCAATATCACAATTCTGGTGTGGATTTAATAAGGATACAGCTGCTTCTTTGGGTTGACAACCATCTTCGGGCATCTAAGGTGAGTGTTGAGGTCAATCCAATTTTACTTTTGCTCCCATTGTCTTAGACATCTTTTTTCCCTGTTTTCTGTTTCCACAACCTTTTCCTCTCAGCAAGTGTTCCTTTTTTTTTACTTGTTCTGCACTCAGTGTCATTCACCCCTTCAGATTAGTTCTGGGTCTCGCAGTAACAGGACTAATAGGGGACACAGTCAGTAAGTGCTCAGTGGGCGGGTATATTGCTACCAGTTGATAATGCTGATTTATATACAGGAATAAAAAGCTATTCCTTAAACACACTTTAAATACACTTTACCATGGAGCCGCTGCGGCCGCTATACTTAATACACACTCTACGTACCTTTTACGCTATTAGCGTACAGAGTCCCGTACCGTGTACGGAACTTTGCGTACAAACGCCGCGCTGACGGTACAAAGTACACACAGCGTGTACACACCCAGAGATACACCGCAAACCCTTAACAGCTATGCATGCGATAGTATTACACTCTAAACCTTAGCAGGGAAAGGAAAACACGACACCGGTTTGCTATTTAAAATGCTGGGTTCTGAC
This sequence comes from Pseudophryne corroboree, assembly GCF_028390025.1. NCBI lineage: Eukaryota > Metazoa > Chordata > Amphibia > Anura > Myobatrachidae > Pseudophryne > Pseudophryne corroboree. The sequence continues at coordinate 358,048,763 of NC_086448.1, read as the reverse complement.
ACCACAGCATATTATTACTGAAAGGGGGTTACAATATATATATTAAAATACAATACAATATAACAGAATAATGGCTACAGTCAATGGTACATACGTGATTGGATTCGCCGCGCTACCCAGTCTGGTCCTCGGTCATCTGATAGATAACTTTGTGAGTCTTGTGTCTGACCAGGCCTGCAGCAGGCTCTCTTTATACAATTCTTCCAAAACCTAACACAATGGATACTGTAATCTCTTTGTCCATTGGACACAGGGATGGTCATTTACAGTACAGGAGAGGTCATAGGTCGGTTTGAATAGGTGGGTGATGTCTGTTCCAACTGCTCTTGTGGGTGGTCTCCTTTGGATTCCCGCTGCATACATAATGTACAGTAAATACAGTTTATATTTATATTCTGCTCCTGCACATAACTATCTGCAGGAACATGCGATCTGCTGCAGACCAACACCGGAATGTTACCCTTAAAATACCCTACAGCTGGATACCAAACACCACCTTATAACCTTAGTCTGTCCCCTCCTATCCTGTAAAGGTGAATCCCTTTGTTCTGAAACAATTTAAACTGCTGTAACTTGCTGCTGTGGTGCAGGGAGGCTATGTGTAAAATGTGCACTATTTGGATTAAATATGTAATGTGTTTTGATGGCTTTTCCATGCGTTCACAAACTCTACCGTAAATACTCATACCACGCGCTGATACGCAGGTCCGCAGGAGCGACCATACGCAAATCCCTAGTTCTCCCATCTGCTCAGTACAAGTATCGGGCTGGATGATATGGGCACAATACCCTGGCGATACTTTTCCAAACCGCACGGTCTTGCTTCCACGAGTATACCTATACCGAAAATACCTTCCACTGTTGGCTATTTGGCGTACAAGTTCAGAGTCTATGGGTATCCTATCAGCTCTGTATGAAAAGGTAATTGTCTGGTTATTCCACGTCACTTCCCAATTTCCTGGTTTTTGGTAATTGGAAATATTAAAGCACAGTAAGGACCTGTCTACATGATACTGGTGGAGCTTCAAACTAGGGGGCCTAGAAATATTGAATTTCTTGTCCACCGGCCTGCCACCCCGCAATTCGAGTACCTCATCTATTGCTAAAGGGTACGGTACTAATCCTGACTTGCTCTGACCTTGAGGTACCTGTGAGCACACCCAGCATTCTATCTGGTTTAAGACCTTACCCACTAGTGAGTGGTAATCACTCAACGGATGACGGTCAATGTCGATATTAAGGTTGGACTGACATCTCTGGATGCACCCATCCTCTACTATATTCTCACAATTCCTACAAATACAATATTCATCAGACAATAACCCCTCACAGGGCCTCCGAGCTCCCTGACTACCAGAGTGCTTACTGATGCCAGCCTTTACTAAAGTGATGTGCTGCTCCTGAGATCCTACAAATTCATACTCGCCATCAGAACCCATTCCAGATCCCTGCTCAACCTCTCTGGGACCCTCACCAAAACAAACGGTCCTGATCAAAACCAGAATTATTAACAGAACCTGAAACGCAGTCTCTTGTGATCGATTCATTTCGTTAGGGGAAAGGAGGAAAATAAGAAGGAGAAAAGAAAGGAAAATACAGGGGGAGGTGAAAAAAGAAAATGGTACGACAACCGTTCTAGATCTTGTTACTCTCTGTGCTCAGATGCCCTTCAACAGTCCTGCCTCTCAACTTTCCCCGAACAGACACTCCAGTGATACGAGGTTCTCTACACTCTGCTCTTTGTCACGAGTTCTCTCCGGGTCAGCGACCTTCTTGCAATGGGACAAGTGGATCCAAGTCTCTCTTTCGGCAACCTTCAATGGTGTTGTGCTGGTTAGCAAGACTTGGTATGGTCCTTCCCACCTGTCTATGAGGCAACCTGAGCGTAAGAAATTTCGAATCATCACATAATCCCCAGGTTCAATGTCATGATAATTACTGTTCGGTAGGTCGGGAATCACCAGCTTTAAATTTCTTTGTTGATTTCTCAGCTGCTGGCTCATCCCAACCAAATATTTCACAGTCACTTTGTTATTACATTTCAAATCATCCTGGGGGTCTATCATTACATGAGGTTGTCGACCAAAAAGAATTTCAAAGGGTGATAGGTTAAGGGGAGACCTGGGAGTGGGTCTGATACGGTACAACACTAATGGCAAAGCTTCTGGCCACAACAATCCAGTTTCAGCCATCACCTTGCTCAGCTTATTCTTAATAGTGCTGTTCATTCTCTCAACCTTCGCACTCGCCTGTGGTGAGTACGGAGTATGCAGCTTGCTATTAATTCCCATCAGTTTGCACATGACCTGAAAGACTTCACCTGTAAAATGGGTACCCCTATCACTTTCAATTATTCTAGGGATACCATATCTACGCACAAATTCCTGCACAATTTTCTTTGCATTGAAAGTAGCAGTATTTGTGGCACCCTTCTATCCAATTGGAAAATACATCAATACAAACTAACACATATTTTAAATTTCTGCAAGGTGGTAACTGCATGAAATCGATTTGTATTACCTTAAAAGGTCCGTCTGTCGGGGGGATATGGGATGGCTCTGTTGGTATTGACTTACCAATATTCTTCCTCAAGCAAGTAAAACATGTCAGTGATCTCTTACCTGCATGAGAAGAGAATCCTGGCGCACACCAGTAGGCTCTCAACAGCTTACACATACCCTCTTTGCACAGATGAGTCAGACTGTGTGCCGCCTCAGCTAGACTTGGAAGATATGCTCTGGGGGCCACTGGCTTACCGTGTCCACCTGTCCAAAGTCCTGAGGACTCCTGGCCATACCCCTTTGACCTCCAGACCGCCTTTTCCTGTAAAGAACACAAATCTTGCAATTCAATAAATTTTTGTGTATTGATTGTGTTGAATGTCATCAGTGATGTGATGTTCATTTGTATAGGGGTGCTGGCTGCTGATTTAGCAGCTTCGTCTACCCGGCTGTTACCAAGTGAAATTGGGTCTTGGTTGTAAGTATGTGCTTTGCACTTGATAACAGCCACTCTGTCTGGTTCCTGTATCACTGCTAGAAGCCTTTTTATGTGGGATGCATGCACTACAGGTGTGCCAGCTGCCGTCATGAAATTTCTGAGGTGCCACAGGGCCCCGAAATCATGCACCACTCCAAAGGCATACCTAAAATCTGTGTATATATTAGCTGACTTACCCTTGGCCAATTCACACGCTCTGGTTAGGGCGACCAACTCAGCAACTTGTGCTGAGTGCGGTGGGCCCAGGGGTTCAGCTTCTATGATACCTCTGTCGTCTACAACTGCATATCCAGTGCACAGGTCTCCCAAGTCCATCTGTCTGTGGCAACTACCGTCAGTGTAGAAGGTAAAGTCTACTCCTTCCAGTGGGTTGTAACTGATGTCAGGTCTCGCAGTGAAAGTCTTATTCAGGTATTCCATACAATCATGCGTATCAGTGTCTGCACTAAATCCTCCTTTACCATCATTCTCATCCTCCACCCTTTGTGCCTGTCCAGGCACACTTGGCAAGTAAGTTGCAGGATTTAGTGAGCTGCATCTCTTAATGGTGATGTTTACAGGGGCCATCAGTGATAATTCCCACTTTGTAAACCGAGCAGATGAGACATGTCTGGTTTGGGCAGAGTTCAGTAAGGCTGAAACTGCATGAGGTGTATGGATGGTCAGGTTGTGTCCTAACACTACGTCCTCACTTTTACTTACTAGCAAAGCTATCGCTGCAACACTTCGCAAGCATGTGGGGAGAGACCGCGATACGGTGTCCAACTGTGCACTGTAGTAAGCTACCGGCCTGCTGGCATCACCATGTCTCTGGGTTAAAACTCCTGCCACGCACCCTGCACTTTCTGTACCGTACAATTCAAAGGGCTTCTGATAATCTGGCATACCTAATGCAGGTGCCTGTGATAGGCACTGTTTGAGTCTCTCAAATGCCAGTTCGGACTCATCTGTGTGCGAGATCCGTTCTGGTTTGTTCGAAGAGATCATTTCTTGCAAAGGTAAAGCCAGTATAGAAAACCCTGGGATCCAGTTTTGGCAGTACCCACACATTCCAAGGAAAGTGCGGATCTGTTGCTGAGTTTGTGGCAGAGTCATGTCGCGAATCGCCTGTATTCTATCAGCGGTGAGGTGTCTAAGTCCTTGAGTCAAGCAATGTCCCAAATTTTTTACCCTGGTCCGGCACAACTGCAACTTATCCTTTGAAACCTTGGGGTAAATTTACTAAGATTCGTAATTCTCCCGATTTGGTGGGAGAATAATCACGAATGACATCGAAAGTGTAAAACTGCAACTTTTTGAATTTGTTACGATGGATTTACTAAGCTGCCGTATTTTGCCTTTTCGGGTTTTCCGATGTCGATGTCATTCGTTTTTTTTTTCAGTTTTTTATGGCAGTGATTAGCAAAACACTGCCGACTTTTTTACAATGAATCTCGGCCGGATCTGTGTGATCCGTGCTGGGGTTCATTTTTTTTTTTTAAATTAAACACTGTAAAATCCCAAAAAAAAATTGCGTGGGGTCCCCTCTCCTAAGCATAACCAGCCTCGGGCTCTTTGAGCCGATCCTGGTTGCAGAAATATGGGGGGAAAATTGACAGGGGTTCCCCCATATTTAAGCAACCAGCATCGGGCTCTGCGCCTGGTCCTGGTTCCAAAAATACGGGGGACAAAAAGAGTAGGGGTCCCCCGTATTTTTAAAACCAGCACCGGGCTCCACTAGCTGGACAGATAATGCCACAGCCGGGGGTCACTTTTATATAGTGCCCTGCGGCCGTGGCATCAAAAATCCAACTAGTCACCCCTGGCCGGGGTACCCTGGGGGAGTGGGGACCCCTTCAATCAAGGGGTCCCCCCCCCAGCCACCCAAGGGCCAGGGGTGAAGCCCGAGGCTGTCCCCCCCCATCCAATGGGCTGCGGATGGGGAGGCTGATAGCCTTTTGTGATAATGAAAAGATATTGTTTTTAGTAGCAGTACTACAAGGCCCAGCAAGCCTCCCCCGCATGCTGGTACTTGGAGAACCACAAGTACCAGCATGCGACGGAAAAACGGGTCCGCTGGTACCTGTAGTACTACTACTAAAAAAATACCCAAAAAAAGACAAGACACACACACCGTGAAAGTAAAGATTTATTACATACATGCACACAAACATACATACATACTTACCTTATGTTCACACGCAGGTCGGTCCTCTTCTCCAGTAGAATCCAAGGGGTACCTGTTGAATAAATTCTACTCACCAGATCGCGGGTCCCAGGGTCCTCGGGGCATCCATTTGTAATCCACGTACTTGCATAAAATAAGAAAACGGAAAGCCGAGCCACGAACTGAAAGGGGCCCCATGTTTTCACATGGGACTCCTTTCCCCGAATGCCAGAAACCCACTCTGACTGATGTCTAAGTGGGTTTCTTCAGCCAATCAGGGAGCGCCACGTTGTAGCACCCTCCTGATCGGCTGTGTGCTCCTGTACTGTCTGACAGGCGGCACACGGCAGTGTTACAATGTAGCGCCTATGCGCTCCATTGTAACCAATGGTGGGAACTTTCTGCCCTGCGGTTGACCTAAAGTGACGTCACCGCTGAGCAGAAAGTTCCCACCATTGGTTACAATGGAGCGCATAGGCGCTACATTGTAACACTGCCGTGTGCCGCCTTGATTGAAGGGGTCCCCACTCCCCCAGGGTACCCCGGCCAGGGGTGACTAGTTGGATTTTTGATGCCACGGCCGCAGGGCACTATATAAAAGTGACCCCCGGCTGTGGCATTATCTGTCCAGCTAGTGGAGCCCGGTGCTGGTTTTAAAAATACGGGGGACCCCTACTCTTTTTGTCCCCCGTATTTTTGGAACCAGGACCAGGCGCAGAGCCCGATGCTGGTTGCTTAAATATGGGGGAACCCCTGTCAATTTTTTCCCCATATTTCTGTAACCAGGATCGGCTCAAAGAGCCAGAGGCTGGTTATGCTTAGGAGGGGGGACCCCACGCAATTTTTTTTAATAAAATAACCACTTTCCCACCCCTTCCCACTGATATACATGCACGGATCTCATGGATCCCTGCATGCCTATCCAATCACGGAAAAAAAAAGCAGGTCTGTTTTTTTTTAGCACTTTGTTACGAGTTGTAATTTTTCACGGCAGTGTTTGTTTGTTTTTTGCTTTGCACTTCTTAGTAAATTACCGAGATTCATACTTAAACAGCCGCGTTTTGACCGATGGTGTATTCATTCGTAATTTTTTTCTTGGACTTGCAAAAAATTACGAATGCCCTCATCACTGCCGTGATTATTGCTTAGTAAATTACTGAGATGACACTTTGATGAAAAAACGGCATCTCGGTCAAAATCGGGACCTTAGTAAATTTACCCCCTTGTGTCCCGTTTGGGAAAGATGAAACAGAAGCTGTTTTGTGTCTTTCAAGGATGATTCGAGTGAGTCAGAACACAACAATAAGTCATCGACATACTGTATTAGCACTGATCCACTCTCAGGTTGAAAGGATTGTAAACAGTCATGCAAGGCCTGGGAGAAAATACACGGGCTGTCAATGAAACCTTGGGGAAGTTGAGTCCAGGTGTACTGTACTCCCCTGTATGTAAAAGCGAAGAGGTATTGGCTGTCAGGGTGCAGAGGGACAGAAAAAAAGTCAGAACAGAGGTCGATGACAGTGAAGAATTTTGCAGTAGAGGGAATTTGCATGAGGATGACAGCTGGATTGGGCACTACGGGGAATTGGCTCTCAACTATCTTGTTTATCCCCCTTAGATCCTGCACTAGCCTGTAACCCCTCCCCCCACTCTTTTTCACAGGGAAGATGGGACTATTGGCAGTGCTGGACATCCTGACTAGGATGCCCTGTTGTAGCAACCGCTCTATGACGGGGTACACTCCTAATTCTACCCCTGGCTTCAGAGGACACTGAGGGATTTTTGGAGCTATCCTACCATCTTTTACTTGCACAACTACTGGAGCTACATTCGCCATCAATCGAGTGTCTTGTCCATCTTTGGTCCAAAGGGAACCCGGTATTTGTGAGATCATTTCCTCTACCTTTGATGGACACTTGTCTATAACAGCAGAGTGCGACATTAGCCTTTGAGGGGTGTCTAATATATCTTGCACTTCCTCAACGTGATTCTCAGGTATATCCAAGAAGACACCCTCAGGAGTACAATATATGACACACCGCATTTTACACAATAAATCTCTGCCGAGTAGATTAGTCGGAGCCGATGCAGCCAACAGAAAAAAAATGTTTGGTTTGCAAGGGCCCTATCGTAATCTCTGCAGGTCTACTCAAAGGGTATTGTTGCACAGTTCCTATTACTCCCATTGCCGAAATAGTTTTTCCCGTGGTTTTTATACCTACCGTAAAATTTAACACTGACCTGGCCGCCCCTGTATCTACAAGGAAAGGTAATGGTACACCAGCTACATCAACCGTGACCTCAGGTTCACTACTAAGGCTAGCAATCAATTTCACTGGCTGCAGACTACAGGTGTGGCCCAACCCCTATTGTGTGGTGAGACCCTCCCGCAGCGCATTGGCAGCTACGATATGTGAGGGGGGTAGCTGTGAGTTTTCGTAGGCCTGCCAGTCCCTCCTTGGTGGGTACCTCCTTGTTTCCCCTGCGTGTGGCTCGTAATTTCTCCTAAGTGGTCCCTGATCCCAAGTATGTGCCTTGTAATGTGGTTCATATCCTGGTTTAGGGGGTCGGTATACATTATGTGCACTTTTACTCCTACAGTCCCTTGCAAAATGTCCTTCCTTTTTACAATAGAAGCATATTATTGACCATGACTTACCACCAGAGGTCTGGGGTTTCGGCTGATGTGGCTCTGTTGTAAGTGCATCTATACTTACTGTCATCAGCCTTTCCCCCTGTAACTCCCTGTGCTTAATGATGTTCCTATCATGCTCGAAAGCGGACTCTCTCAATGCAGCCACCGAGATACATTGTCCTTAATGTCCTCGATCCCAGTGTATCTAGCCATTTCCTGCAGTGCTTGATGGAAATATTCAGATGCCGTTTCACCTTCCTTTTGTCTTATGGAAAAGATTTTATTCCATTTGACAACAGTAGGGAAATATACTCCTAATTGCAGATTGATTTGCCGTACATTCTCCTGAGTGTACTCATCAGTGAGAGGTACTTCTGCGTCTAACTTACAATCAGTTATGAATTTCGCTGGGTCAATATTTGAGGGGAAACATACCCATAGCACTGTTCGACATTCTTTGTTTGTGGGTTCATTGGCGTTACTTAACTCTTTAATGAACCTTTGGCATGCAACTAGATCTTTTCTGGGATCGGGAAATTCTGACATAATTGTCCTTAACTCTGCCCGGGACCAAGGACAATGCATGGCAATGTACCTGATGGGAGTTACTCCCTGAGCGTCAGTCCTCCCATTGGGGACTGTAATCACCCTGACAGGATTTAATTCAATTACATTATTTTGATTTGACTCTATAATGTGAGGTGCTATTGTCTCTGCATAATGTATGGTACCGTATTTACCTGTGGACACGACCTCACTTATCCCTCCGCTAGGGGGCCTTGCTAATGCTCTTGTTGGTTGGGCCGTGCCCACCTGAGTGTCCTGTATGGTGGCTGCTAGAGAGAGTGCCGATATTGTGCTGGGCTCATCTTCCTGCTCGCAGTCCTGGGGAAAATTTAAAACAGGATACAACTGGCAAGGGTTAGCGTTAGTACATTTATCAATTACTCTCCTATCCTGTACCAATGTATCATTGCCTGTAGCCATTTTCTCCCCATTAATATATTGTGGTGGTGGTGCGGTCGCCATTGTTTTCCCGCTAAGTTTGGAACCTGCTGCGCGAGCTAATTCCCTTTGCACATCCCCCTCTTGCTGCCATAAATGTAAGCAATCTGTATGTCTAATCCTTTGTTTTCTGGATTTTATTAGACATATCCTTAAGTTCTGCAATACCTCTGGTTCAAAGCTGCCCACTTTAGGGAATGGTACCCTATCTTTGTCAGTCATACATACCCATTCATTGCAAAAAGCCTCCGTGTGTGACCCATACTTTTCACACATAATAAACCTCGCTGACCCCCTGGGCCGCGGCACCTCAACCTGAACCCTAGTTACCAAACGCCCACTGCTTGTGCAATTGGATCCCATCGCAGACTTTTTGGCAATAAACGCAATCCCCAATGCACACCGCAGATAGGCGGTGAAAGTTCTTAGAGCGCTTTCACCCACTCCTTCTCCGCTGAGTACCACGACTCACTCCAATAGTGACCACTGCGTACCCAGGGAGGCCCTAACTGGTTTCTATTCACTGGAAGTGTTTAGGAGTGACTTACCTATTCCAGTGAATAGCTGCCGCTGGAGAATATCCTGAGAGAGACCAGCGAAAACTCCCTATACACCTATACACAAATCACACTTGCGTATGCTCTATACAGTGCTAATGATAACACGATTTTACGCAAAAGCTCGTAAAGGGGTATCCAGTTGCGCTATATATATCGCACCCACAAATGCGTGGTCCAATCGCACAGCGTATAGGTACTTGTTACCTATCTGCCGTACGACCACGGGTCGATGTACAAACTGCGACCCTCAGTTCGGAGCGTAATACAAAACCTTTTAACTTCAATCGCAATACTATGCACTATCACGCTCCTCTGCAAATCACCTCACGATTTGCGTTTTTCAATCTATATTAACGTGAGTCAGCCACTTCACGCCACCAAGCCTCCTCTTACTTGATGTACCGCCTTACCCAACTTCCGTGGTTCAGTTCCACTCACTCCTACGTTCGCTCTCTCAAGTACACTTTGTCTTTTCTGTACATAAAATTTTGATTCATTCAGATAAGCAGCTAAACCCCCAGAGGCAATAGAGTTTAAACAAAAAGTTTTATACTAATCTGCTTTAGAAACCGGGCAGTTTTGTGCTATTGTAGCGTGGCTACTGTCCCACCTTTTAACTAAACGATACTATTGTGTAATAGTCATCCCCTGATGAAGCCCTGAGCTGGGCGAAACGCGTTGAGACACTGAACTACCGACCTGCTGACCTACTATTGCTGACACTCATGTCATTTAAAAGCTAAGCTATTTTACTTTTTTATTATTTCTGTACATTTAATAAATTTATAACTTCTTATAAGAATTATTGATTGGAGCATTACTATATCATCCAAAGGTCTCCAGATGACTGCCACCCTCTGATGAGGACCAGGACTTAAGTATTCATACTAACATGCACAAATTATTGTTTCATCTGGTACGCATGTAATTTTTTGTGAGACGTAACAATTAACATTAACTTGCGAGTAACTACTACGCTATATAGCGATTCCCTGTCTCCTGACTCCATCTAGATTCCGACAGAGACGTGGACTAGAAGACCAGGGGACCAATAGGCATTGAGTCAAGCCGTAATCCGGTACGCAATATTATTCTTGCGTGTGACAAAAAGTTATTTAAGGGATACTACACTATAGGCGCTCTGCTGTTTCTTCCTCTACTTTCAGATTTTCCTTTGGGCTACGTATACCTAGTGGCACTATTTGAAGAACTGAGCAGCCACCCGTTAAAACGGGGAAAGTGTGGACTATTTGACTATTTAATCAAACATAAGTTGTAAAAAACTTATATACTGGACTGGTCATTCGACCAAATTCATCTGTGACCTCAGACTATATTTTGTCAGTAAGGAACTTTGTATATTTTGGATAAGCGCACTAATCCATTCTTTTTCATTAGATACTATTGTGTAATTTGTACCTAGCGCCCGTACTCTTACGCACTTTGTGTAAACACGCGACCGTGCGTGTCTTTTATGCTGCGTGCGCAGTCCTGTACTTTGTCCAAGACACGTGTACAAAACCGTACATCCACAATTAAACAAATCCCACAACTTCTATAAATGTGAGCAATATTAACTATAATCGCTCACTTAACACAACACACAGTTTCTTTCTGTATAAACCATTACAACCAGGCCAGACTGCGTTTGTGCTTTACACTTACTTCCTTAAACATTTATTTTAGTTTTAACTATATAGCAACAAATGTATCCGGTTTCACAGAGATCTAAATGAATCTAGCAATCTAAGTGTTATGGCAACAATGTGAGAGGGTATACAAAGAGTATGGGTGCCTTATGTTGTGTACGCTTTTGGCGCCCAAAAAAATTCACAGATTTTTTAATTAGCTTTTTTCCTGTTTACTTTACGGGTTCTACCAGCATCCCTACAAACCATACAGAGCAGACGTCATCTAATCAGCAAACAAGTAGGGTTTTCAGTGTATCCATCGACCAAGAAAAGGTTACGTAGGATACTTTCTGTCCACCCTTTTGCTGATAGAATAAGTCTGCTGTGACCTGTTAGGCTGTGGGTATGTGGAATCCCTGATGGAGCCCCCAATTGAAATGCTGATTTATATACAGGAATGAAAAGCTATACCTTAAACACACTTTAAATACACTTTACCATGGAGCCGCTGTGGCCGCTATACTTAATACACACTCTACGTACCTTTTACGCTATTAGCATACAGAGTCCCATACCGTGTATGGAACTTTGCGTACAAACGCCGTGCTGACGGTACAAAGTACACACAACATGTACACACCCAGAGATACACCGCAAACCCTTAACAGCTATGCATGCGATAGTATTACACTCTAAACCTTAGCAGGGAAAGGAAAACACGACACCGGTTTGCTATTTAAAATGCTGGGTTCCGACACCACAGCGTATTATTACTGAAAGGGGGTTACAATATATATATATTAAAATACAATACAATATAACAGAATAATGGCTACAGTCAATGGTACATACGTGATTGGATTCGCCGCGCTACCCAGTCTGGTCCTCGGTCATCTGATAGATAACTTTGTGAGTCTTGTGTCTGACCAGGCCTGCAGCAGGCTCTCTTTATACAATTCTTCCAAAACCTAACACAATGGATACTGTAATCTCTTTGTCCATTGGACACGGGGATGATCATTTACAGTACAGGAGAGGTCATAGGTCGGTTTGAATAGGTGGGCGATGTCTGTTCCAACTGCTCTTGTGGGTGGTCTCCTCTGGATTCCTGCCGCATACATAATGTACAGTAAATACAGTTTATATTTATATTCTGCTCCTGCACATAACTATCCGCAGGAACACGCGATCTGCTGCAGACCAACACCGGAATGTTACCCTTAAAATATCCTACAGCTGGATACCAAACACCACCTTATAACCTTAGTCTGTCCCCTCCTATCCTGTAAAGGTGAATCCCTTTGTTCTGAAACCATTTAAACTGCTGTAACTTGCTGCTGTGGTGCAGGGAGGCTATGTGTAAAATGTGCACTATTTGGATTAAATATGTAATGTGTTTTGATGGCTTTTCCATGCGTTCACAAACTCTACCGTAAATACTCATACCACGCGCTGATACGCAGGTCCGCGGGAGCGACCATACGCAAATTTCGAATATGCACACGCACGGCAGAGCAAGTACGCGCACGGAGGCCATCTGTGTGTAGTTTGTACGTAATGTGTGTACTGCAATATTTTTCGACTTTGACACAGTACTAGGCCATTAGTACTTTGAACTGCTTCCTGCTGTGTTTGTCGACACATTGTTGATACACCTGACTGGTGTTGGTTGAGGACTACTGGGCAATGTCCATTGAACAAGATGTGTATGGTAGATGTCACTGGGCAGAGTTTAGAGACTATGGGTTTAATCCAGAGCAGGTAGAGCGTGGGACTGTGTTGGTTGCATTCCTGTTTGCAGAATGAAAGGTAGTTGTCTTAAAGGTAAATGTTATGTGAGCAGAAGAAAGGGGAACACTTTCATTTGCAATGTCTCTTCCTTTTACTCCTTCTTTCTTCTTGTGATTCCAGCTCTCTCTCTTTGTCTGGTTATGCTATTTTCCTTTCGCATCTCCACCTCTTGTCAGCTTACTTTCTCTCTCAGTCACTATGTATTCCCACTGTATATCAGCTCTCTCTTAATCCCTATTTTTCCCTACAGCTCCATAAGCGTACAGAAACAGTTTTATATGGTCGTGCCAATCCGACTGAGCAGGAAGCCAGGTGGTGTATAGTCTTCTCAGGTAGTGTTTCATGTTTATGTTTAGTATTCCTTTTCTCTTTGCATATTTTCCAGTGCTCACTCAGTGTTCCCAAGTTCTGCACGTCTCTCAGATCCTCTCTCTTCCCGATTTCCCCCTCTTCTGTCTTTTTGATAATCTTTTTTTTCTTTATGTCCACCTCTCTTACAGCTTTCCTCCTGAGTCCCTCTTCATTTTTTTCCATTACTGAGGGCTCATTTTGAGTTTCTTTTTTTTTTTCTTAGTCTCTCTCTCTCTCAAACTTATTTTTTGCGGTATGTGTATCCAATATCTTGTGCTGCTCTGAGTATCTCTCATTTATCTAGATATCTTTTGAGTCCCTCAGTCTTTCCTTAGTATCTCCACCTATTTTTGTCCTCAGTACCCTTTTTCTTAGAACCTTTTTCCTTTGTGTCTAAAGCTCTCATTGAGTGTCTTGTGTTTGAGTACCTTTTTTATACTTGGTCTTTCTGCAGCTGGATACATTGGTTTTCACAGGGAAACATTGGGGGTGTAGAGTGGATCTTGATCTACAGGCGCCAACAGGCTAAAGCTTTAGCTGTCCCAGGATGCATTAGGGCCTACAGGCACTGAGAGCTCAGTTTCAAGTTGGTGCCTGCAGCAGCAGGTCACCTAACAGCAGGGCTGCACTGGGCAGCCCTGAAAAAGCTTTTAGAAAGATGATTTCTTCTCTGGGCTGTCAGCACTGTATGTCAGTGACATTCAGTGCTGCAGCTCCATCACCTCCCAAGTGGCGTCACATACTTCTTCGGCTTGGTTTCCGGGAACTTGTGGCGGAGATGTCCTGACTTAGGCACACAGTTGCAGACCTATCTCGTAGATCGCGTGGCTGCTATGGGGAGGAGGTAAGAGGGTGTGACCCACCATTAAATCGCGTTCCATCCGTGACTTAGGGAGATGGGTCGTGGTGCTGCCGTGGATACTGTCACTGGGCAGGGACCCCCCTAGACCACTGGGGAGTACAGGTTGGGTGTACTAACACCCCACTTAATAAGGCTCAAAGTACCTGGGGTGGAAGTCCAGCATAAGGGAGCCGGCGCTTGACCTTTAGACACTCCCCCGACCAAGGGCGGCATCTCCTCACAGCTTACCCACCCTGGAGTTGCCTCCCGCTCTTCCTCACTCCCTGACTGAGATGCTGTGCACCATTTTCAGAGCATAGCTGCTGTTGGTCTCTGGGATTGCAGGGCAGGGTCTCCCTTGTAAAGCTGCCTGTACACAGCGCTGAGACTTAGCAAACACTTGAGTGTGCTACATGACTTGTCACAGACCGTGTTAGTTGAGAAAGAGTGTACCTGTTACAGAATATATTGTAAGAGTAGTCTGACCACGCTGTGAGATAGATATAGATATATACATACACACACTAGCCCAGTGCAGCTTTATTGTGATAATTTATTAATTGCATTTGATTGTGTGTGACTGTGGATGTACCAAAGGGGGAAGTGTTATAGGATAGTCTGTGTATTAATTGCCAATCACCTTACAGTCAGTCCGCAGCTCCTGTATCTACACAGGAGCCACCCTAGGCTGTGTTCACCAACCTACTGGGTACTCTGGTGTAATGCCTAGTGCCCCATGTGGGACCACCATTGCCACCACATATTGTCCCTATGGTTAATCCACCTTAGGCAGAGAATTTGTCTTACCAACTGCAGCAATTGAATCAGTCTCTGGTTAGACAGAAATCCACACCAGGTCATTTGCATGTCCCTGGGTTCTCTAAGTGGGCACCTTCCTCATCACAATCCACAAACTTCTCTGACATCTCTTCAGAAGAGGAGTGGAAGCATACGGTCCTGTCGGCACTGAATCCTGTGTTACTGATGAGGATTCTCCCCTGCAGATTGATGTCCCTGCCTTAGTAGCTGCTATTAAGCATATCCTTCAAAACACTGATGATCAGGATTCCACTACTGTGGCAAAGAAAACCGATATAGTTTTAACCACCGTCTACTTTTTAAACTTATCACCCCATTCTGATCATCTTGTGGACATCAGACGGGAATCGTCGTCCATTCCAGGGAAGAAATTCCAAACAGGCATTGGCTTTCTATCCTCTCCCTGCAGAGTTATGTAACAAATGGGAGACTCAGAAATGCAAGTACTTGGCCTGATGGTGTCCACCTTTGTCATGGTAGAGTACGCTCCATTTCATTCCCACCCACTACAATGGTTAATCCTTTCCAAGTGGGACAGCCTACCTCATCAGATCAGATCTCACATGATCTCTTTGACTCTGGAGGTTCGTCTGTTGCTGACCTGGTAGCTCCAGACCAGCAATTGAGCAGGGGTCATCCCTTCTGGGTCCTACTGACAACTGATGCCATTCTGATGGGATAGGGAGTGGTGTTGGACCACGGAGGAATCACTCCTTCCCATAAATATTTTGGAGCTGAGGACTGTGTTCAATGCACTTTCTCTTGCCCTGACTCTGGTATGGAACATGCCTGTTCAAGTATGGTCAGACAACGCCACCACAGTGGCATACATACACCATCATGACAGCCCTCAAAGCTGCATGGCAATGTTGGAAGTGTCAAAGGTCCTTCATTGGGTGGGACGCCATCTACCAGCCATATAGGCAGTGTTCATTCTGGTTGTCCTGAACTGGGAAGTGTACTTCCCCAGTTGCCAAGATGTGCATGCCAGAGAGTGGAGTCTTCATCCAGAAGTCTTACAACTTCTAATTGACAGGTGGGACCTCAATTATAAGATTCTGGTCCTTGGATTTTGGATCAGGTATCTTTGAGCAGTGTTCGTGGACGCACTGGCGGTTCCATGGAACTTCCGGCTGCCCTACGTGTTCCCTCCAGTGTCACTCCTGCCAGGGGTCCTACGGAACTTCAAACTAGAAGGAAGAATACTACTAGTCACGCCAGCGTGGCCCAAATGGCACTGGTTCTCAGACATGCAGGGTCTGTAGGCAGAGCATCCCCTTCTACTTCCTCAGCAACCAGACCTCATTGTACAGGGCCCTTGTCTCTACTCAGACCTGGCCAGACTGGCTTTGACGGCATAGCTCTTGTAGCATCACTCCTGAGGGCCAATGGATTTTCCAAAGCAGTTATTCAAACTACCTTGAAGGCCCACAAACTGGCCTATGCCCAGATTTATTACAGAGTCTGGATTTCTTAATTCACCTGGTGTGCTGATAAGAATTATGATGCCTGTAGATTCAGAACTTCCAGAATTCTGGCTTTTCTGCAACGAGGCCTGGACATCGGCCTTCATCTGTCTTCCATCGATGTTCACATATTTGCCTTGTCGGTATGGTTTTAGAGAAAGATTGCGTCTTTACTTGACGTTCATACATTCACTCAGGGTATGTTACAGATTCATCCTCCCTTTGTTCCTCCTGTGGCTCCATTGGATCTGTCTGTTGTCCTGAATGACCTGCAAAAGTCTCCATTGAACCTCTTGAATCAGTGGACCTTAAATGGCTCACAGCCAAGGTCCTGTTCTTGTTGGTTACTGCCTCTGCAAGACGGGTGTCGGACTTAGGCACTCTCTCCTGTCATTCACCTTTTAATTTTCCACTGTAACCAGGCAGTTCTATGAACTCGCTCAGGTTATATGCCTAAGATGGTGTCATCTTTTCACCTTAACCAAGAGATTGTAGTCCCGGCCTTTATCTCTTCTGACTTGTCTCCCAAAGAGCGGTCTTTGGAAGTGGTAAGGGCTCTCCGTATATCTGTAGAGAGGACTGCCTCCATCAGGAAGTCATATACCCTTTTTGCACTGTTTGGTTTCCACAAACATGGCTGGCCTGCGAATTAGCAAACCTTGGCCAGATGGATAAGAATGGTGATTGCACAAGCCTATGTGCCGGCTGGACTTCTAGCTCCTGCTATGATTAAGGCCCATTCTACTCGGTCTGTTGGACCTTCTTGGGCTGCCTGCCGCGGTGTGTCCGCAGAACAATTGTGCAAGGCGGCTACGTGGTCCTCTGTGAACATGTTCATTAGGTTCTATGCCTTGTATACTTCCGCCTCCCAGGATGCTTCCTTTGGACGCTGGGTTCTTATACCCGCTAAGGCGCATTCCCTCACTTGAGGAACTACTTTAGGACATCACCAATGTTTCCCTGTCCAAAACAATGTAACCTGCTGCAGAAAAGGATAGTTATGGTAGACTTACCATTGTTAACTCTTTCTGTGGGGTACATTGGGTTCCATAGGGTGCCCACCCTGACGCACGTAGCTTCTTTGGGTTGTATGTCATTTGCCACTGGTACCTTCTCCTGTCGTGAGAATGTGGCTCTATGTAACTAACATCTGTCTTCTCTCTTGCCTGCTCCTGCATTGGACTGGTTAACGAAACTGAGCTTTCAGTGCCTAGAAGTGGGGTTATAGAGGAGGCCCCAATGCTTCCTGGGACAGCTAAAGCTTTAGCCTGTTGGTGCCTATGGATTGAGATCCACTATACACTCCCAATGTTTCACTGTGGAACCCAATGTACCTCGCAGATAGAGAGTTAACAATGGTAAGTCTACCATAACTCTCATCCTTTTTATTTTTCACCTTGTAAATACTTCCATTTTTAATTTATTTTTTTTGCTCCCACCTCAGAGTTTTGGATTCTGTTTGCTGTCATATGAGCATTACCGTGTGCTAATGAAAGTTGTTGTTTCTGACTAGTGACCTGTGTGCAACTGTCTGGTGTTTACTGAAATCTGCCTGCCTCCACCTTAGGATCCATCATTTTGTGACCTGCGGTTCCACTTCCAATACAGCTATAATATTGTCTTTTATTGCAAAGATTTATGCTTATTATAAATTTGGAATCTATGTGAGCGAATATTGCAGAAGATACAGTGTAGACTTTTCTTTTTTTGGTCTCTGTTCTCGAAAACCTTGGTTTTTAATATAGATGTAAAAAGGTACAGTAATCAGTATTGCATTGGCTGTTTACTGAAAACTGCAATTGTGTTGTTATTTTAAGCATTAGTCATACATATCTTTGGTTGGTACACATAGAAGTCAAAATGCCTTCAAGACTGAGATGTAAGCGTAGTAAAAGACGATGTGAATATTTGGCTAGCAAAATAAGGAATGTTGGTAAAGAGAATAAAAGTGTTTCAAATCCTAAAAGAAAGGTTATATGTAGTGGAAAAAAAAGTGGAAAAAAGTTCATAAAGAAAAGAACTTTGTTAATAGTTTATGCCATGATACAAACCTACATCTGCAAGTTGAGAGAAGTAAAGAAAATAATTTGAGAACACTTTCGGATATGTCATGGCGTAAGAGATTTTGTTTGAAAAACAAGTTACGTAATAGATTCTTGTTGTCACAGACTGTAGGAAAAATAATGCGTGTTTCTTTTCATAAGTTTAAAAAATTAAATAGGAAATATCGCATACGAATACATCTTCAACGTTTGGTAATGCGATTAATTTAGAAAAAAATATAAAAAATCCAGTTATCATTACCTTTGAGAGATTTACACAAAATATTTGAAAAATTGAATGTGCATAATGTGGATTGTGCAAATGTTACAGTAGATAATTATTGTACATTTTTGGGTGGATCTTGGTTACATTCCAGTTGGCGGTACCCATTTTTTGCAGAGACTGGAAGTACTGAACTTCCTCCTTTTTCCAATCTTGTTGTGGCTGAAAATAGTGTTGTTTTGCTTCCAAATCAACAAGATTTAAATCCTGAGACCGTATCTGACCATTCTGTAGGGGGCATTAAAGTTGCCAAATGGCTACGTTCTGAGTTGTGCTTTCACCCAATTGAATCTTTAAAAGTTATTGTAGAATTTGTGAGAAGCTATTTTTCTGCTAGAATACGTAAGAAAAAGAGTATGATTTTAAAAATGGATTGTTGCACAGAATTTCGTGTCACTGGAAAGCAAGGTCATTCTTTATCATGTCTTTCTGGAAAAAAATGCAAAAGTGTTTTGAGGCATTTTAAGATGATTAGTGTCCACAGTGATTCTACAGCAAGTGTAGTTCGAAATATATATAGGACACGTTCTTCTGTTCTTTTGGAGGATGAGTTTCAACAAGTTGTACAGAGTGGAGAAATTCGCAATATAAAAGACTTTGCGAAATGTCTAAAACAAAAATCGAATCTTCGTGTTAGACATGATTGTAATAGAGTATATGATGAGGAAGAGGAAGTGAGACACAATGAAGTAACTGTTTTAGAAATGTTTGAAAATTACTTAATTCAGTTTGAAAAAGGCAAATACTGTACATCTTTTTTGATCAAAAGTGTGTAAGCTGTAATGGATTGTTTTATCCATCACAAGTTAAGATCATTGATGTGGATAGGTTGGTTGCAAAAAATCAGTCATGGAGAGAAATCCTTGCCTATTTTTTTATGATTTCAGGTGACACTTCAGATGACATTTTATATGCATGTTTATACTGCAGCCATAAGCTTGATGATGACAGTCTTCCTGCTCGATGTCTAATGAATAATATGTTTCCAGGAGATATACCAGTGGAGTTGCAAGATTTGAATATTTATGAAAAGATTTTAATACAGATGATAAAACATTTTCAAACAATTGTGCATTTGAGAATGCAAAGTGGAAATTTACCATCTAATTAGTTAAGGCATTGAAGGGACAAGTTGTTTATCTTCCTATTCCATTGAAAGAAACATTTAGCACAGTTACACAAAATAGTAATTTCTGTGAGAACCTGTTTATTCTGGTAAATGAAGAAGCAACCAAAAAGAAAGTTACTTGGCAGGAGTTAGTAGACTTTAGTAAAATTCGTTGTGCACTCCAGTATTTGAAGAACAATAATCCATTATATTGTGATGTTGATGTGGATTTAGAAACACAATTTAATGCCAGTGAATCATATTTAGAAAAATCTATTTTACAAAAGGTAGACTTTGCACAAGATGATATTTATGAACAGTACACAATTCATCCTTTGCATAGTAAAGATCCTGTAGAAGTTGCTCTTGATTTATATCAGATGAAACCTATTGTAGAAAAACCTATTAGCGTGTGGGGAAAAACTTTGGAGGGGAAATGTTTTCCAGATTTGTTTCCCTGTGGTGTTGGTAGTTTCTATGATAAACGTTACAAAAAAATTCTAAAAATGAATATCGAAAGGCGAGGATCAGTAGCGCTGATTCTCATTTTAGACTAAACCATCAATATTTATTTCAGATGTTCTGGGAGAGTAAATTGAGTGCTTTGTCTTACAGTATTGCTCACACTGTGAATGTAGTGAATCAGTTTGGAGATATCAATGCTGAAAAAATGCTTGAACTTATAAGGACTAAAGATACAGTGTTACAAGCTAACTTACAATGCATTTTATCAAATATGCGTGCTACAAAAGAATACTGGTACCATAGGCAGTGTGAGCTCTATTGTATGCTGCGTAATTTAGGCCCACCAACTTGGTTTGTAACTCTTAGTTGTGCTGAGAATGCTTGGGAAGAACATGCTGACTTGCTGAAATGGGTTAATAGTGGTGATCCGAAAGTAGATTCAAAATCAATTGGAGAGTTATGCTCTTCTGATCTTGTTTCTGTATGTAGACACTTTCATCATTGTTTCAAATTACTGTTGAAATTCATCTTGGCAAAATAGAACAGTCCATTGGGCTTAGTGAAGCATTATTTTTGGCGAGTAGAATATCAGAGTCGTTGTGCACCGCATATCCATATGGTGCTCTGGGTTGAAGATGCGCCTGTTCTTGGAAAGAATACTAATGATGAAGTTAAGGAATTCATTGCTCGTTTTGTGACATGTGCAGTTCATAATAAAGTTTCCAGTCCTCTGTTGTTCAACCTTGATGAGTTTCAGAGACATAACTGCAGAAAGAGTTGTCATAGAATTTTGAAGTCTAAAAATAGAAAATGTTATAGATGCTGCCGCAATGGATTTCCAAGAAAAGTGTGTGAAAAAACTGAAATTAATGATGTTTTTTCAAACATTCAACACCGTCTAAAAGGCAAATCTAGTAAGAGAGTTTATAATTTGCATGGGACAAAAGAACAGAGTTATATTAATGACTACAATCCTGTGATTCTGTTGATGTGGAAAGCAAACATTGATGTGCAGTTTGTGGCTGATAATTGTAATGCACTAACTAGACACTGCTTACTGCTTACATAACAAAACATGAAAAATCTGCCCTAGAGAGTATGTGGAAGGATATTTCTGCAGAAGAAACTTTAGCTTCCAGACTATGGAGCTTTGGTATAAAAAGTCTAACTCATCTTGAATGTGGTGCATATGAAGCAGTTGAAAGGCTTGCTGGTACTGCTTTGTATGGAAAATCAGATGCTATTCGATACCTTGCAGTAAATTTTAAAAGAAACCAAAAAAGAGTTTTAAAAAATAAAATAGAATTGGAGAATTTGGCTGCAAATGATCCTGAAAGTACAGATATCTTGAAAGGAAATTTAATAGATGTCTATTATCCAAATCATTCTGTACATTTGGAAAGAAGATGTTTGTATGAAATAGCTCAATGGTTCGACTACTGTCCTAAAGTAGTTGAGGAAAGTTTGGAATTAGAACATCTTTGAGTAGAAGGATCATCAGGTTGCCTTGTAAAAAGAAAAAACCCTTC
Source organism: Pseudophryne corroboree (assembly GCF_028390025.1). Taxonomy (NCBI): domain Eukaryota; kingdom Metazoa; phylum Chordata; class Amphibia; order Anura; family Myobatrachidae; genus Pseudophryne; species Pseudophryne corroboree. The sequence goes on along the minus strand of NC_086448.1, from coordinate 358,027,091 downwards.
TAATAAATCATCTACCTTTGTCTTTGAAAAATCCAGAAAAACGTGAACATTATTTCTTTTCAATGATGTTCCTCTTTATGCCATGGTGTGATGAGTCACAATTATTAGGTGAATTTTCTACTTATGAAGAAAATTTTAAGGCATCTATTCATAAAATAGAGTGCAGTGTTTTTGAACATTATAAAGATTTGTTAGAACAAGAGTCTGCTATGTTGAGTCATGTAGAGACTGAAGTTGTTCAAGATTCTCAAGGCAGTGCTAATTCCAGTGAAAATGAACCGCTGTTAGGTTATGGCAAAGAAATTACTTCAACTGACATGCATATGGAAGATATTGCTAACATATTAAACCAACAATTTGAAGAAAAATTGAATGCACAGGATTTTAGAAATGAATTAAATGCAGATCAACTTTGTGTATATGATGAAGTTACTAAAGTGATCCAGCATAGTTTGGTACATGAATCTAGTAAATGTAAATGTGAGAATAAACAGTTATTAATGTTTGTTAGTGGGTCTGCTGGTACAGGTAAAAGTTTTCTTATTAATGCAGTATGTTCATTTGTATTGAAAGAAACTGGAAAATCTGGCTCATGTTGTGTTGCTGCCCCAACTGGATTAGCAGCATATAATGTTGGTGGAGTTACTTTGCATCGTCTGCTTCTTTTACCTGTAGAACATGGGAAACAATTAGAGTAACGTGATCTCAATGCTGAAAGTGTTGTGGTTTTGAGAAATCCACTGAAACCTTTAGTTCTTCTAATTATTGATGAGATTAGCATGGTTTCAAATTTGATGCTGTCATTTATTCATTTGAGGCTACAACAAGTAATGAAAAGTTAAGATGATTGTTAATTTGGAAACAAAGATGTTTTAGTATTTGGAGATTTGTTGCAGCTGACAACTGTTAAAGGTCATCCTGTGTTCGAGAATTTAAGGCATACTGAAGCACAAAAATCAATCGGTTGTATTGGTCATGTAAATCTATGTAGATTCTTCAAATACACTGAACTACAAATGAATATGCGACAAGCTGATGATGAGTGTTATGCTAGTTTGTTGAATCATTTTAGGGTTGGCTCTTTGTCAAATGAGAATAATCTTTTACAGAGCCGACTAATTTGTAACGGTACTGAAACATTTAAAGATGGTTTAAGAATTTTTAGATCTTTGATAAAAAAGGAATCCTTTCCTGTTTGTCTTATGCCTACTTTAAAGTTATGTGAGAAATTTAATACATTAATGATGTCTTCAGAAAAGAAAGATATCATTGAACTGATGTTGTGGATAGTGTGCATTATCCCATAAATAAAAAAGATGAAATATTGGAAAAACTAATCCAGTTGGATAAGAATATTTCAAGAACAGCTGGTTTGGAAAGTTGTTTGAAATTGTGTAAGAAGTCATGAGTTATGCTAAGACGCGATTTAAATATAGAAAAGGGCCTTGTTAATGGAGCCATGGGTGAGGTGGTAGATTTCAAATATGACATTTATAATCAAACAGTGATTGAGATTTTTGTCAAATTTGATTCAGTAGAAGTAATACAGTGTATTGGTAGAATACAGGTCAAGTTTATGTTGTTAAGAGATGTTTATATAGTGAGGAAACAATTTCCTCTAATTTCCTGTTATGCAGTGTCCATTCACAAATCTCAAGGTCTTTCTTTTGACAATATAATTGTAGATGTGGGCGAAACAATTTTTCAGTATGGAATGATTTATGTAGCATTGTCAAGAGTAAGAAAGTTGTCAGGTTTATATTTGCTGTCGATAGATTTTACAAAAGCAGTTTGTGATAATAGATGCATTGATGAGTATAATTGGTTACGACAGGTGTTCCAGCCTCATCTTCCTCTTTTAATGACAGTAAAAAAAACAAGAGGAATGGACAGGTAAAAAGCAGTGGTCCTCTACCTAAAAAATTGAGAAAAAGCAAAGATCTTTTAAAATTGAGTGAAGAAATTCCAAATGGTTTTGAAAATGATTCTGGAGTGAATTGTTATGCTAATGTTGTTGTACAAAGTTTGTTAGGCATGAGTGTATTCAATGAAAGACTAACCCATGACAGTAAGGGAAGTGTTGTTCAGTTACTTTTATCAATAAGTCAGTCAAGTCAAAAAGATACAGATACTATTTTAAGTAGTACTCTGTTACGACAAAAAGTTGACAGTCATTTTAATCAAAATAGGTTTTCTCAAAATGTACAAGATTGTACTGACGTTTTAATGTCTTTGGCTGTATGGCATTTGCTACTGGTACCTTCTCCTGTCGTGAGAATGTGGCTCTATGTGACTAACATCTGTCTTCTCTTTTGCCTGCTCCTGCATTGGACTGGTTAACGATACTGAGCTTTCAGTGCCTAGAAGCGGGGTTATAGAGGAGGCCCCAATGCTTCCTGGGATAGCTAAAGCTTTAGCCTGTTGGTGCCTATGGATCGAGATCCATTCTACACTCCCAATGTTTCACTGAGGAACCCAATGTACCTCACAGATAGAGAGTTACCAATGGTATGTCTACCATAACTTTCATCCTTTTTATTTTTCACCTTGTAAATACCTCCTTTTTTAATTTTTTATTTTATTGCTCCCACCTCAGAGTTTTGGATTCTGTTTGCTGTCATATGAGCATTACCGTGTGCTAATGAAAGTTGCTGTTTCTGACCAGTGACCTGTGTGCAACTGTCTGGTGTTTACTGAAATCTGCCTGCCTCCACCTTAGGATCCATCATTTTGTGACCTGCGGTTCCACTTCCAATACAGCTATAATATTGGCTTTTATTGCAAAGTTTTATGCTTATTATACATTTGTAATTTATGTGAGCGAATATTGCAGAAGATACAGTGTAGACTTCTCTTTTTTTGGTCACTGTTCTCGAAAACCTTGGTTTTTAATATAGCTGTAAAAAGGTACAGTAATCAGTATTGCATTGGCTGTTTACTGAAAACTGCAATTGTGTTGTTATTTTAAGCATTAGTCATACATATCTTTGGTTGGTATACATAAAAGTCAAAATGCCTTCAAGACCGAGATGTAAGCACAGTAAAAGACGATGTGAATATTTGGCTAGCAAAATAAGGAATGTTGGTAAAGAGAATAAAAGTGTTTCAAATCCTAAAAGAAAGGTTATATGTAGTGGAAAAAAAGTGGAAAAAAGTTCATAAATAAAAGAACTTTGTTAATAATTTATGCAATGATACAAACCTACATCTGCAAGTTGAGAGAAGTAAAGAAAATAATTTGAGAACACTTTCGGATATGTCATGGCGTAAGAGATTTTGTTTGAAAAACAAGTTACGTAATAGATTATTTGTGTCACAGACTGTAGGAAAAATAATGCGTGTTTCTTTTCATAAGGTTAAAAAATTAAATAAAAAATATTGCTTAAGTATAAATCTTCAACGTTTGGTAATGCGATTAATTTAGAAAAAATATTAAAAATCCAGTTATCATTACCTTTGAGAGATTTACACAAAATATTTGAAAAATTCGATGTGCATAATGTGGATTGTGAAAATGTTACAGTAGATAATTATTGCACATTTTTGGGTGAATCTTGGTTACATTCCAGATGGCGGTACCCCTTTTTTGCAGAGACTGGAAGTACTGAACTTCCTCCTTTTTCCAATCTTGTTGTGGCTGAAAATGGTGTTGTTTTGCTTCCAAATCAACAAGATTTAAATCCTGAGACCGTATCTGACCATTCTGTAGGGGGCATTAAAGTTGCCCAATGGCCATGTTCTGAGTTGTGCTTTCACCCAATTGAATCTTTAACAGTTATTGTAGAATTTGTGAGAAGCTATTTTCCTGCTAGAATATGTAAGAAAAAGAGTATGATTTTAAAAATGGATTGTTGCACAGAATTTCATGTCACTGGAAAGCAAGGACATTCTTTATCATGTCTTACTGGAAAAAAATGCAAAAGTGTTTTGAGGCATTTTAAGATGATTAGCGGGCACAGTGATTCTACAGCAAGTGTAGTTCGAAATATATATAGGACACGTTCTTTTGTTCTTTTGGAGGATAGTTTCAACAATTTGTACAGAATGGAGAAATTCACAAAATAAAAGACTTTGCGAAATGTCTAAAACAAAAATTGAATCTTCATGTTAGATATGATTGTAATAGAGTATATGATGAGGAGGAGGAAGTGAGACACAATGAAGTAACTGTTTTAGAAATGTTTGAAAATGACTTAATTCAGTTTGAAAAAGGCAAATACTGTACATCTTTTTTGATCAAAAGTGTGTAAGCTGTAATGGATTGTTTTATCCATCACAAGTTAAGGTCATTGATGTGGATAGGTTGGTTGCAAAAAATCAGTCATGGAGAGAAATCCTTGCCTATTTTTTTATGATTTCAGGTGACACTTCAGATAACATTTTATATGCATGTTTATACTGCAGCCATAAGCTTGATGATGACAGTCATCCTGCTCGATGTCTAATGAATAATATGTTTCCAGGAGATATACCAGTAGAGTTGCAATATTTTAATATTTATGAAAAGATTTTAATACAGATGATAAAACCTTTTCAAACAATTGTGCGTTTGAGAACGCAAAGTGTAAATTTACCATCTAATACATTAGTTAAGGCATTGAAGGGACAAGTTGTTTATCTTCCTATTCCATTGAAAGAAACATTTAGCACAGTTACACAAAATAGTAATTTCTGTGAGAACCTGTTTATTCTGGTAAATGGAGTAGCAACCAAAAAGAAAGTTATTTGGCAGGAGTAAGTAGACTTTAGTAAAATTCGTTGTGCACTCCAGTATTTGAAGAACAATAATCCATTATATTGTGATGTTGATGTGCATTTAAAAACACAATTTAATGCCAGTGAATCATATTTCGAAAAATCTATTTTACAAAAGGTAGACTTTGCACAAGATGATATTTATGAACAGTACACAATTCATCCTTTGCATAGTAAAGATCCTGTAGAAGTTGCTCTTGATTTATATCAGATGAAACTTATTGTAGATAAACCTATTAGCGTGTGGGAAAAAACTTTGGAGGTGAAATGTTTTCCAGATTTGTTTCCCTGTGGTGTTGGTGGTTTCTATGATAAACGTTACAAAAAAAATTGTTAAAATGAATATCGAAAGGCGAGGATCAGCAGCGCTGATTCTCGTTTTAGACTAAACCATCAATATTTATTTCAGATGTTCTGGGAGAGTGAATTGAGTGCTTTGGCTTACGGTATTGCTCACACTTTGAATGTATTGGATCAGTTTGGAGATATCAATGCTGAAAAAATGCTTGAACTTATGAGGACTAAAGATACAGTGTTACAAGCTAACTTACAATGCATTTTATCAAATATGCGTGGTACTAAAGAATACTGGTACCGTAGGCAGGGTGAGCTCTATTGTATGCTGCGTAATTTAAGCCCACCAACTTAGTTTGTAATTCTTAGTTGTGCTGAGAATGCTTGGGAAGAACATGCTGACTTGCTGAAATGGGTTAATAGTGGTGATCCGAAAGTGGATTCAAAATCATTTGGTGAGTAGAATATCAGAGTCGTGGTGTACCGCATATCCATATGGTGCTCTTGGTTGAAGGTGCGCCTGTTCTTGGAAAGAACACTAATGATGAAGTTAAGGAATTCATTGCTCATTTTGTGACATGTGCAGTTCCTAATAAAGTTTCCAGTCCTCTGTTGTTCAATCTTGATGAGTTTCAGAGACATAACTGCAGAAACAATTGTGATAGAATTTTGAAGTCTAAAAATGGAAAATGTTATAGATGCTGCCGCTATGGATTTCCAAGAAAAGTGTGTGAAAAAACTGAAATTAATGATGTTTTTTCTAACATTCAACACTGTCTAAAAGGAAAATCTAGTAAGAGAGTTTATAATTTGCATCGGACAAAAGAACAGAGTTATATTAATGACTACAATCCTGTGATACTGTTGATGTGGAAAGCAAACATTGATGTGCAGTTTGTGGCTGATAATTGTAATGCACTGGCTAGATATGTCACTGCTTACATAACAATACATGAAAAATCTGCCCTAGAGAGTATGTGGAAGGATATTTCTGCAGAAGAAACTTTAGCTTCCAGACTATGGAGTTTTGGTATAAAAAGTCTAACTCATCGTGAATGTGGTACATATGAAGCAGTTGATAGGCTTGCTGGTACTGCTTTGTATGGAAAATCAGATGCTATTCGATACCTTCCAGTAAATTTTAAAAGAAACCGAAAGAGTTTTAAAAAATAAAATAGAATTGGAGAATTTGGCTGCAAATGATCCTGAAAGTACAGATATCTTGAAAGGAAATTGAATAGATGTCTATTATCCAAATCATTCTGTACATTTGGAAAGAAGATGTTTGTATGAAATAGCTCAATGGTTTGACTACTGTCCTAAAGTAGTTGAGGAAAGTTTGGAATGAAAACATTTTTGAGTAGAAGGATCATCAGGTTGCCTTGTAAAAAGAAAAAAAAACCTTCTAATAAATCAACCACCTTTGTCTTTGAAAAAATCCAGAAAAACGTGAACATTATTTCTTTTCAATGATGTTCCTCTTTATGCCATGGAGTCACAATTATTAGGTGAATTTCTACTTATGAAGAAAATTTTAAGGCACCTATTCATAAAATAGAGTGCAGTGTTTTTGAACATTATAAAGATTTGTTAGAACAAGAGTCTGCTACGTTGAGTCATGTAGAGACTGAAGTTGTTCAAGATTCTCAAGGCAGTGCTAATTCCAGTGAAAATGAACCGCTGTTAGGTTATGGCAAAGAAATTACTTCAACTGACATGCATATGGAAGATATTGCTAACATATTAAACCAACAATTTGAAGAAAAATTGAATGCACAGGATTTTAGAAATGAATTAAATGCAGATCAACTTTGTGTATATGATGAAGTTACTAAAGTGATCCAGCATAGTTTGGTACATGAATCTAATAATTGTAAATGTGAGAATAAACAGTTATTAATGTTTGTTAGTGGGTCTGCTGGTACAGGTAAAAGTTTTCTTATTAATGCAGTACGTTCATTTGTATTGAAAGAAACTGGAAAATCTGGCTCATGTTGCGTTGCTGCCTCAACTGGATTAGCAGCATATAATGTTGGTGGAGTTACTTTGCATCGTCTGCTTCTCTTACCTGTAGAACATGGGAAACAATTGGAGTAACGTGATCTCAATGCTGAAAGTGTTGTGGTTTTGAGAAATCCACTGAAACCTTTAGTTCTTCTAATTATTGATGAGATTAACATGGTTTCAAATTTGATGCTGTCATTTATTCATTTGAGGCTACAACAAGTTATGAAACGTTCAGATGATTGTTTATTTGGAAACAAAGATGTTTTAGTATTTGGAGATTTGTTGCAGCTGACAACTGTTAAAGGTTATCCTGTGTTCGAGAATTTAAGGCATACTGAAGCACAAAAGTCAATCGGTTGAATTGGTCATGTAAATCTATGGAGATTCTTCAAATACACTGAACTACAAATGAATATGCGACAAGCTGATGATGAGTGTTATGCTAGTTTGTTGAATCATCTTAGGGTTGGCTCTTTGTCAAATGAGGAGAAGAATCTTTTACAGAGCCGACTAATTTGTAACGGTACTGAAACTTTTAAAGATAGTTTAAGAATTGTTAGATCTTTGATAAAAAAGGAATCCTTTCCTGTTTGTCTTATGCCTACTTTAAAGTTATGTGAGAAATTTAATACATTAATGATCTCTTCAGAAAAGAAAGATATCATTGAAATTAAAGCAATTGACCATGTGGATAGTGTGCATTATCCCATAAATAAAAAAGATGAAATATTGGAAAAACTGATCCAGCTGATTTGGAAAGTTGTTTGAAACTGTGTAAGAAGTCATGAGTTATGCTAAGACGCAATTAAATATAGAAAAGGGCCTTGTTAATGGAGCCATGGGTGAGGTGGTAGATTTCAAATATGACATTTATAGTCAAACAGTGATTGAGATTTTGTCACATTTGATTCAGTAGAAGTAATACAGTGTATTGGTAGAATACAGGTCAAGTTTATGTTGTTAAGAGATGTTTATATAGTGAGGAAACAATTTCCTCTCATTTCCTGTTATGCAGTGTCCATTCACAAATCTCAAGGTCTTTCTTTTGACAATATAATTGTAGATGTGGGCGAAGCAATTTTTCAGTATGGAATGATTTATGTAGCATTGTCAAGAGTAAGAAAGTTGTCAGGTTTATATTTGCTGTCGATAGATTTTACAAAAGCAGTTTGTGATAATAGATGCATTGATGAGTATAATTGGTTACGACAGGTGTTCCAGCCTCATCATCCTCTTTTAATCCTCTTTTTGTAAAAAAACAAAAGGAAAGGACAGGTAAAAAGTAGTGGTCCTCTACCTAAAAAATTTAGAAAAAGCAAAGATCTTTTAAAATTGAGTGAAGAAATTCCAAATGGTTTTGAAAATGATTCTGGAGTGAATTATTATGCTAATGTTGTTGTTCAAATTTTGTTAGGCATGGGTGTATTCATTGAAAGACTAACCCATGACAGTAAGGGAAGTGTTGTTCAGTTACTTTTATCAATAAGTCAGTCAAGTCAAAAAGATACAGATACTATTTTAAGTAGTACTCTGTTACGACAAAAAGTTAACAGTCATTTTACTCAAAATAGGTTTTCTCAAAATGTACAAGATTGTACTGACTTTTTAATGTCTTTGGGTTGTATGGCATTTGCTACTGGTACCTTCTCCTGTCGTGAGAATGTGGCTCTATGAGACTAACATCTGTCTTCTCTCTTGCCTGCTCCTGCATTGGACTGGTTAACGAAACTGAGCTTTCAGTGCCTAGAAGCGGGGTTATAGAGAAGGCCCCAATGCTTCCTGGGATAGCTAAAGCTTTAGCCTGTTGGTGCCTATGGATCGAGATCCATTCTACACTCCCAATGTTTCACTGAGGAACCAAATGTACCTCGCAGATAGAGAGTTAACAATGGTATATCTACCATAACTCTCATCCTTTTTATTTTTCACCTTGTAAATACCTCCTTTTTTAATTTTTTTTTTTTTTTTGCTCCCACCTCAGAGTTTTGGATTCTGTTTGCTGTCATATGAGCATTACCGTGTGCTAATGAAAGTTGCTGTTTCTGACCAGTGACCTTTGTGCAACTGTCTGGTGTTTACTGAAATCTGCCTGCCTCCACCTTAGGATCCATTATTTTGTGACCTGCGGTTCCACTTCCAATACAGCTATAATATTGGCTTTTATTGCAAAGTTTTATGCTTATTATAAATTTGTAATTTATGTGAGCGAATATCGCAGAAGATACAGTGTAGACTTTTCTTTTTTTGGTCACTGTTCTCGAAAACCTTGGTTTTTAATATAGCTGTAAAAAGGTACAGTAATCAGTATTGCATTGGCTGTTTACTGAAAACTGCAATTGTGTTGTTATTTTAAGCATTAGTCATACATATCTTTGGTTGGTACACAAAAAAAGTCTAAATGCCTTTAAGATTGAGATGTAAGAGTAGTAAAAGATGATGTGAATATTTGGCTAGCAAAATAAGAAATGTTGGTAAAGAGAATAAAAGTGTTTCAAATCCTAAAAGAAAGGTTATATGTAGTGGAAAAAAAGTGGAAAAAAGTTCATAAAGAAAAGAACTTTGTTAATAATTTATGCAATGATACAAACCTACATCTGCAAGTTGAGAGAAGTAAAGAAAATAATTTGAGTACACTTTCGGATATGTCATGGCGTAAGAGATTTTGTTTGAAAAACAAGTTATGTAATAGATTATTTGTGTCACAGACTGTAGGAAAAATAATGCGTGTTTCTTTTCATAAGGTTAAAAAATGAAATAAGAAATATCGCATAAGAATAAATCTTCAACGTTTGGTAATGCGATTAATTTAGAAAAAATATTAAAAATCCAGTTATCATTACCTTTGAGAGATTTACACAAAATATTTGAAAAATTGAATGTGCATAATGTGGATAGTGCAAATGTTACAGTAGATAATTATTGTACATTTTTGGGTGGATCTTGGTTACATTCCAGATGGCGGTATCCATTTTTTGCAGAGACTGGAAGTACTGAACTTCCTCCTTTTTCCAATCTTGTTGTGGTTGAAAATGGTGTTGTTTTGCTTCCAAATCAACAAGATTTAAATCCTGAGACCCTATCTGACTATTCTGTAGGGGGCATTAAAGTTGCCCAATGGCCATGTTCTGAGTTGTGCTTTCACCCAATTGAATCTTTAACTGTTATTGTAGAATTTGTGAGAAGATATTTTTCTGCTAGAATACGTTAGAAAAAGAGTATGATTTTAAAAATGGATTGTTGCACAGAATTTCGTGTCACTGGAAAGCAAGGTCACTCTTTATCATGTCTTTCTGGAAAAAAATGCAAAAGTGTTTTGAGGCATTTTAAGATGATTAGTGTCCACAGTGATTCTACAGCAAGTGTAGTTCAAAATATATATAGGACACATTCTTTTGTTCTTTTGGAGGATGAGTTTCAACAAGTTGTACAGAGTGGAGAAATTCGCAAAATAAAAGACTTTGCGAAATGTCTAAAACAAAAATTGAATCTTCGTGTTAGATATGATTGTAATAGAGTATATGATGAGGAAGAGGAAGTGAGACACAATGAGGTAACTGTTTTAGAAATGTTTGAAAATGACTTAATTCAGTTTGAAAAAGGCAAATACTGTACATCTTTTTTGATCAAAAGTGTGTAAGCTGTAATGGATTGTTTTATCCATCACAAGTTAAGATCATTGATGTGGATAGGTTGGTTGCAAAAAATCAGTCATGGAGAGAAATCCTTGCCTATTTTTTATGATTTCAGGTGACACTTCAGATGACATTTTATATGCATGTTTATACTGCAGCCATAAGCTTGATGATGACAGTAATCCTGCTCGATGTCTAATGAATAATATGTTTCCAGGAGATATACCAGTAGAGTTGCAAGATTTTAATATTTATGAAAAGATTTTAATACAGATGATAAAACCTTTTCAAACAATTGTGCGTTTGAGAACGCAAAGTGGAAATTTACCATCTAATACATTCGTTAAGGCATTGAAGGGGCAAGTTGTTTATCTTCCTATTCCATTGAAAGAAACATTTAGCACAGTTACACAAAATAGTAATTTCTGTGAGAACCTGTTTATTCTGGTAAATGGAGTAGCAACCAAAAAGAAAGTTATTGGGCAGGAGTTAGTAGACTTTAGTAAAATTCGTTGTGCACTCCAGTATTTGAAGAACAATAATCCATTATATTGTGATGTTGATGTGGATTTAGAAACACAATTTAATGCCAGTGAATCATATTTCGAAAAATCTATTTTACAAAAGGTAGACTTTGCACAAGATGATATTTATGAACAGTACACAATTCATCCTTTGCATAGTAAAGATCCTGTAGAAGTTGCTCTTGATTTATATCAGATGAAACTTATTGTAGAAAAACCTATTAGCGTGTGGGAAAAAACTTTGGAGGTGAAATGTTTTCCAGATTTGTTTCCCTGTGGTGTTGGTGGTTTCTATGATAAACGTTACAAAAAAATTTGTAAAAATGAATATCGAAAGGCGAGGATCAGTAGCGCTGATTCTCGTTTTAGACTAAACCATCAATATTTATTTCAGATGTTCTGGGAGAGTGAATTGTGTGCTTTGGCTTACGGTATTGCTCACACTTTGAATGTATTGGATCAGTTTGGAGATATCAATGCTGAAAAAATGCTTGAACTTATGAGGACTAAAGATACAGTGTTACAAGCTAACCTACAATGCATTTTATCAAATATGCGTGGTACTAAAGAATACTGGTACCATAGGCAGGGTGAGCTCTATTGTATGCTGCGTAATTTAAGCCCACCAACTTAGTTTGTAACTCTTAGTTGTGATGAGTATGCTTGGGAAGAACATGCTGACTTGCTGAAATGGGTTAATAGTGGTGATCCGAAAGTGGATTCAAAATCATTTGGCGAGTAGAATATCAGAGTCGTGGTGCACCGCATATCCATATGGTGCTCTGGGTTGAAGGTGCGCCTGTTCTTGGAAAGAACACTAATGATGAAGTTAAGGAATTCATTGCTCATTTTGTGACATGTGCAGTTCCTAATAAAGTTTCCTGTCCTCTGTTGTTCAACCTTGATGAGTTTCAGAGACATAACTGCAGAAACAGTTGTCATAGAATTTTGAAGTCTAAAAATGGAAAATGTTACAGATGCTGCCGCTATGGATTTCCAAGAAAAGTGTGTGAAAAAACTGAAATTAATGATGTTTTTTCTAACATTCAACACTGTCTAAAAGGCAAATCTAGTAAGAGAGTTTATAATTTGCATCGGACAAAAGAACAGAGTTATATTAATGACTACAATCCTGTGATACTGTTGATGTGGAAAGCAAACATCGATGTGCAGTTTGTGGCTGATAATTGTAATGCACTGGCTAGATATGTCACTGCTTACATAACAATACATGAAAAATCTGCCCTAGAGAGTATGTGGAAGGATATTTCTGCAGAAGAAACTTTAGCTTCCAGACTATGGAGCTTTGGTATAAAAAGTCTAACTCATCGCGAATGTGGTACATAGGAAGCAGTTGATAGGCTTGCTGGTACTGCTTTGTATGGAAAATCAGATGCTATTCGATACCTTCCAGTAAATTTAAAAAGAAATCGAAAGAGTTTAAAAAATAAAATAGAATTGGAGAATTTGGCTGCAAATGATCCTGAAAGTACAGATATCTTGAAAGGAAATTGAATAGATGTCTATTATCCAAATCATTCTGTACATTTGGAAAGAAGATGTTTGTATGTAATAGATCAATGGTTCGACTACTGTCCTAAAGTAGTTGAGGAAAGTTTGGCATTAGAACATTTTTGTGTAGAAGGATCATCAGGTTGCCTTGTAAAAAGAAAAAAAACCCTTCTAATAAATCAACCACCTTTGTCTTTGAAAAAATCCAGAAAAACGTGAACATTATTTCTTTTCAATGATGTTCCTCTTTATGCCATGGAGTCACAATTATTAGGTGAATTTCTACTTATGAAGAAAATTTTAAGGCACCTATTCATAAAATAGAGTGCAGTGTTTTTGAACATTATAAAAATTTGTTAGCACAAGAGTCTGCTACGTTGAGTCATGTAGAGACTGAAGTTGTTCAAGATTCTCAAGGCAGTGCTAATTCCAGTGAAAATGAACCGCTGTTAGGTTATGGCAAATAAATTACTTCAACTGACATGCATATGGAAGATATTGCTAACATATTAAAAGAACAATTTGAAGAAAAATTGAATGCAGAGGATTTTAGAAATGAATTAAATGCAGATCAACTTTGTGTATATGATGAAGTTACTAAAGTGATCCAGCATAGTTTGGTACATGAATCTAATAATTGTAAATGTGAGAATAAACAGTTATTAATGTTTGTTAGTGGGTCTGCTGGTACAGGTAAAAGTTTTCTTATTAATGCAGTACGTTCATTTGTATTGAAAGAAACTGGAAAATCTGGCTCATGTTGCGTTGCTGCCCCAACTGGATTAGCAGCATATAATGTTGGTGGAGTTACTTTGCATCATCTGCTTCTTTTACCTGTAGAACATGGGAAACAATTGGAGTAACGTGATCTCAATGCTGAAAGTGTTGTGGTTTTGAGAAATCCACTGAAACCTGAGTGTTATGCTAGTTTGTTGAATCATCTTAGCGTTGGCTCTTTGTCAAATGAGGAGAAGAATCTTTTACAGAGCTGACTAATTTGTAACGGTACTGAAACGTTTAAAGATGGTTTAAGAATTTTTAGATCTTTGATAAAAAAGGAATCCTTTCCTGTTTGTTTTATGCCTACTTTAAAGTTATGTGAGAAATGTAATACATTAATGATGTCTTCAGAAAAGAAAGATATCATTGAAATTAAAGCAATTGACCATGTGAATAGTGTGCATTATCCCATAAATAAAAAAGATGAAATATTGGAAAAACTGATCCAGTTGGATAAGAATATTTCAAGAACAGCTGGTTTGGAAAGTTGTTTGAAATTGTGTAAGAAGTCATGAGTTATGCTAAGACGCAATTTAAATATAGAAAAGGGCCTTGTTAATGGAGCCATGGGTGAGGTGGTAGATTTCAAATATGACATTTATAGTCAAACAGTGATTGAGATTTTGTCACTTTTGATTCAGTAGAAGTAATACAGTGTATTGGTAGAATACAGGTCAAGTTTATGTTGTTAAGAGATGTTTATATAGTGAGGAAACAATTTCCTCTCATTTCCTGTTATGCAGTGTCCATTCACAAATCTCAAGGTCTTTCTTTTGACAATATAATTGTAGATGTGGGCGAAACAATTTTTCAGTATGGAATGATTTATGTAGCATTGTCAAGAGTAAGAAAGTTGTCAGGTTTATATTTGCTGTCGATAGATTTTACAAAAGCAGTTTGTGATAATAGATGCATTGATGAGTATAATTGGTTATGACAGGTCTTCCAGCCTCATCATCCTCTTTTAATGACAGTAAAAAAACAAAAGGAAAGGACAGGTAAAAAGCAGTGGTCCTCTACCTAAAAAATTGAGAAAAAGCAAAGATCTTTTAAAATTGAGTGAAGAAATTCCAAATGGTTTTGAAAATGATTCTGGAGTGAATTATTATGCTAATGTTGTTGTCAAATTTTGTTAGGCATGGGTGTATTCATTGAAAGACTAACCCATGACAGTAAGGGAAGTGTTGTTCAGTTACTTTTATCAATAAGTCAGTCAAGTCAAAAAGATACAGATACTATTTTAAGTAGTACTCTGTTACGACAAAAAGTTGACAGTCATTTTAATCAAAATAGGTTTTCTCAAAATGTACAAGATTTTACTGACTTTTTAATGTCTTTGGGTTGTATGGCATTTGCTACTGGTACCTTCTCCTGTCGTGAGAATGTGGCTCTATGTGACTAACATCTGTCTTCTCTCTTGCCTGCTCCTGCATTGGACTGGTTAACGAAACTGAGCTTTCAGTGCCTAGAAGTGGGGTTATAGAGGAGGCCCCAATGCTTCCTGGGATAGCTAAAGCTTTAGCCTGTTGGTGCCTATGGATCGAGATCCATTCTACACTCCCAATGTTTCACTGAGGAACCCAATGTACCCCGCAGATAGAGAGTTAACAATGGTTAGTCTACCATAACTCTCATTCTTTTTATTTTTCACCTTGTAAATACCTCCTTTTTTATTTTTTTTATTTTTTTGCTCCCACCTCAGAGTTTTGGATTCTGTTTGCTGTCATATGAGCATTACCGTGTGCTAATGAAAGTTGCTGTTTCTGACCAGTGACCTGTGTGCAACTGTCTGGTGTTTACTGAAATCTGCCTGCCTCCACCTTAGGATCCATCATTTTGTGACCTGCGGTTCCACTTCCAATACAGCTATAATATTGGCTTTTATTGCAAAGTTTTATGCTTATTATAAATTTGTAATTTATGTGAGCGAATAATGCAGAAGATACAGTGTAGACTTTTCTTTTTTTGGTCACTGTTCTCGAAAACCTTGGTTTTTAATATAGCTGTAAAAAGGTACAGTAATCAGTATTGCATTGGCTGTTTACTGAAAACTGCAATTGTGTTGTTATTTTAAGCATTAGTCATACATATCTTTGGTTGGTACACATAAAAGTCAAAATGCCTTCAAGACTGAGATGTAAGAGTAGTAAAAGACGATGTGAATATTTGGCTAGCAAAATAAGAAATGTTGGTAAAGAGAATAAAAGTGTTTCAAATCCTAAAAGAAAGGTTATATGTAGTGGGAAAATGTGGAAAAAAGTTCATAAAGAAAAGAACTTTGTTAATAGTTTATGCAATGATACAAACGTACATCTGCAAGTTGAGAGAAGTAAAGAAAATAATTTGAGAACACTTTCGGATATGTCATGGCGTAAGAGATTTTGTTTGAAAAACAAGTTATGTAATAGATTATTTGTGTCACAGACTGTAGGAAAAATAATGCGTGTTTCTTTTCATAAGGTTAAAAAATTAAATAAGAAATATCGCATAAGAATAAATCTTCAACGTTTGGTAATGCGATTAATTTAGAAAAAATATTAAAAATCCAGTTATCATTACCTTTGAGAGATTTACACAAAATATTTGAAAAATTCAATGTGCATAATGTGGATTGTGCAAATGTTACAGTAGATAATTATTGTACATTTTTGGGTGGATCTTGGTTACGTTCCAGATGGCGGTATCCATTTTTTGCAGAGACTGGAAGTACTGAACTTCCTCCTTTTTCCAATCTTGTTGTGGCTGAAAATGGTGTTGTTTTGCTTCTAAATCAACAAGATTTAAATCCTGAGACCCTATCTGACCATTCTGTAGGGGGCATTAAAGTTGCCAATGGCCATGTTCTGAGTTGTGCTTTCACCCAATTGAATCTTTAACTGTTATTGTAGAATTTGTGAGAAGCTATTTTTCTGCTAGAATACGTTAGAAAAAGAGTATGATTTTAAAAATGTATTGTTGCACAGAATTTCGTGTCACTGGAAAGCAAGGTCACTCTTTATCATATCTTTCTGGAAAAAAAATGCAAAAGTGTTTTGAGGCATTTTAAGATGATTAGTGTCCACAGTGATTCTACAGCAAGTGTAGTTCGAAATATATGTAGGACACGTTCTTTTGTTCTTTTGGAGGATGAGTTTCAACAAGGTGTACAGAGTGGAGAAATTCACAAAATAAAAGACTTTGCGAAATGTCTAAAACAAAAATTGAATCTTCATGTTAGATATGATTGTAATAGAGTATATGATGAGGAAGAGGAAGTGAGACACAATGAAGTAACTGTTTTATAAATGTTTGAAAATGACTTAATTCAGTTTGAAAAAGGCAAATACTGTACATCTTTTTTGATCAAAAGTGTGTAAGCTGTAATGGATTGTTTTATCCATCACAAGTTAAGATCATTGATGTGGATAGGTTGGTTGAAAAAATCAGTCATGAAGAGAAATCCTTGCCTATTTTTTTATGATTTCAGGTGACACTTCAGATGACATTTTATATGCATGTTTATACTGTAGCCATAAGCTTGATGATGACAGTCATCCTGCTCGATGTCTAATGAATAATATGTTTCCAGGAGATATACCAGTAGAGTTGCAAGATTTGAATATTTATGAAAAGATTTTAATACAAATGATAAAACCTTTTCAAACAATTGTGCATTTGAGAATGCAAAGTGGAAATTTACCATCTAATACATTAGTTAAGGCATTGAAGGGACAAGTTGTTTATCTTCCTATTCCATTGAAAGAAACATTTAGCACAGTTACACAAAATAGTAATTTCTGTGAGAACCTGTTTATTCTGGTAAATGGAGTAGCAACCAAAAAGAAAGTTATTGGGCAGGAGTTAGTAGACTTTAGTAAAATTTGTTGTGCACTCCAGTATTTGAAGAACAATAATCCATTATATTGTGATGATGATGGGGATTTAGAAACACAATTTAATGCCAGAGAATCATATTTAGTAATCTATTTTACAAAAGGTAGACTTTGCGCAAAATGATATTTATGAACAGTACACAATTCATCCTTTGCATAGTAAAGATCCTGTAGAAGTTGCTCTTGATTTGTATCAGATGAAACCTATTGTAGAAAAACCTATTAGCGTGTGGGAAAAAACTTTGGAGGTGAAATGTTTTCAAGATTTGTTTCCCTGTGGTGTTGGTGGTTTCTATAATAAACGTTACAAAAAAAATTCTAAAAATGAATATCGAAAGGCGAGGATCAGTAGCGCTGATTCTTGTTTTAGACTAGACTAAACCATCAATATTTATTTCAGATGTTCTGGGAGAGTGAATTGAGTGCTTTGGCTTACGGTATTGCTCACACTTTGAATGTAGTGGATCAATTTGGAGATATCAATGCTGAAAAAATGCTTGAACTTATAAGGACTAAAGATACAGTGTTACAAGCTATTTTACAATGCATTTTATCAAATATGCGTGGTACAAAAGAATACTGGTACCATAGGCAGTGTGAGCTCTATTGTATGCTGCGTAATTTAGGCCCACCAACTTGGTTTGTAACTCTTAGTTGTGCTGAGTATGTTTGGGAAGAACTTGCTGACTTGCTGAAATGGGTTAATAGTAGTGATCCGAAAGTGGATTCAAAATCAATTGGAGAGTTATGCTCTTCTGATCCTGTTTCTGTATGTAGACACTTTCATCATCGTTTCAAATTACTGTTGAAATTCATCTTGCAAAAAAAGAGTAGTCCATTGGGCTTAGTGAAGCATTATTTTTGGCGAGTAGAATATCAGAGTCGTGGTGCACCGCATATCCATATGGTGCTCTGGGTTGAAGGTGTGCCTGTTCTTGAAAAGAACACTAATGATAAAGTTAAGGAATTCATTGCTCGTTTTGTGACATGTCAGTTCATAATAAAGTTTCCAGTCCTCTGTTGTTCAACCTTGATGAGTTTCAGAGACATAACTGCAGAAAGAGTTGTCATAGAATTTTGAAGTCTAAAAATGGAAAATGTTATAGATGCGCCGCTATGGATTTCCAAGAAAAGTGTGTGAAAAAACTGAAATGAATGATGTTTTTTCTAACATTCAACACTGTCTAAAAGGCAAATCTAGTAAGAGAGTTTATAATTTGCATGGGACAAAAAAACAGAGTTATATTAATGACTACAATCCTGTGATTCTGTTGATGTGGAAAGCAAACATTGATGTGCAGTTTGTGGCTGATAATTGTAATGCACTAGCTAGGTATGTCACTGCTTACATAACAATACATGAAAAATCTGCCCTAGAGAGTATGTGGAAGGATATTTCTGCAGAAGAAACTGTAGCTTCCAGACTATGGAGCTTTGGTATAAAAAGTCTAACTCATCGTGAATGTGGTGCATATGAAGCATTTGATAGGCTTGCTGGTACTGCTTTGTATGGAAAATCAGATGCTATTCGTTACCTTGCAGTACATTTTAAAAGAAACCGAAAGAGTTTTAAAAAATAAAATAGAATTGGAGAATTTGGCTGCAAATGATCCTGAAAGTACAGATATCTTGAAAGAAAATTTAATAGATGTCTAGTATCCAAATCATTCTGTACATTTGGAAAGAAGATGTTTATATGAAATAGCTCAATGGTTCGACTACTGTCCTAAAGTAGTTGAGGAAAGTTTGGAATTAAAACATTTTTGTGTAGAAGGATCATCAGGTTGCCTTGTAAAAAGAAAAAAAAACCCTTCTAATAAATCATCCACCTTTGTCTTTGAAAAATCCAGAAAAACGTGAACATTATTTCTTTTCAATGATGTACTTCTTTATGCCATGGCGTGATGAGTCAGAATTATTAGGTGAATTTTCTACTTATGAAGAAAATTTTAAGGCATCTGTTCATAAAATAGAGTGCAGTGTTTTTGAACATTATAAAGATTTGTTAGAACAAGAGTCTGCTATGTTGAGTCATGTAGAGACTGAAGTTGTTCAGGATTCTCAAGGCAGTGCTAATTCCAGTGAAAATGAACCGCTGTTAGGTTATGTCAAAGAAATTACTTCAACTGACATGCATATGGAAGATATTGCTAACATATTAAACCAACAATTTGAAGAAAAATTGAATGCAGAGGATTTTAGAAATGAATTAAATGCAGATCAACTTTGTGTATATGATGAAGTTACTAAAGTGATCCAGCATAGTTTGGTACATGAATCTAGTAATTGTAAATGTGAGAATAAACAGTTATTAATGTTTGTTAGTGGGTCTGCTGGTACAGGTAAAAGTTTTCTTATTAATGCAGTACATTCATTTGTATTGAAAGAAACTGGAAAATCTGGCTCATGTTGTGTTGCTGCCCCAACTGGATTAGCAGCATATAATGTTGGTGGAGTTACTTTGCATCGTCTGCTTCTTTTACCTGTAGAACATGGGAAACAATGGGAGTAACGTGATCTCAATGCTGAAGGTGTTTGTAGGTAAGATTGCATTGGTGCAGCTGTGCATGAAAAACAAAATTCCAATAATATAGATACAAGCATTTTTTTGGTAAAATGGATGGTTTATGGAATGTCCAAGTAAGGTAGTTCCGTGCTATTTAATCAGATGCAACAATCAGGAGGTGAGTGGTCTGAAGAGTAAGTGACTCACATTTGTTATTAGTTCCTCTGGTTTCTTTGTTTTGTTAGATTGGTGTGCTTCTGTTTTCCTTCTTTTTCACTTCGTTTGAACGCTGTTGTTCCAAAGAAATTGTGTAGTTGTGTGTCAATTTTATCATGCTTTGATAAAAATGCATGCTTAGATCATAGATGCACAGCCAAACGGCTTTGCACAGCCTACACCATTGGATTTAAGTAGAGGACTAATACAAGTGAAACCAATAATTGAAATCTGTAACCACACCCCACCCCCTCAAGTGCCAGGCAATGAATTAACTTAGAAAAACAACCAGGCATTCTACAAATATTAAACTGGGTCTATATCATTCTAAACTAAAAAAAGTACTTCAGAATCACATACTATGCAATAATGTTTCAATTTGCATTACCTAGCAGAATCAGCTTGGCCAATACAAATATATAGTGCAGCAGAATATGTTGGTGGTTGTAGTCAATCAATCAAGTTACCTAGCAGAATCAGCTTGGCCAATACAAATATATAGTGCAGCAGAATATGTTGGTGGTTGTAGTCAATCAATCAAGTTACCTAGCAGAATCAGCTTGGCCTATACAAATACATAGTGCAGCCTGAATATGTTGGTGGTTGTAGTCAATCTATCAAGTTACCTAGCAGAATCAGCTTGGCCTATACAAATATATAGTGCAGCAGAATATGTTGGTGGTTGTAGTCAATTAATCAAGTTACCTAGCAGAATCAGCTTGGTCTATACAAATATATAGTGCAGCAGAATATGTTGGTGGTTGTAGTCAATCAATCAAGTTACCTAGCAGAATCAGCATGGCCTATACAAATATATAGTGCAGCAGAATATGTTGGTGGTTGTAGTCAATCAATCAAGTTACCTAGCAGAATCAGCTTGGCCTATAAAAATATATAGTGCAGCAGAATATGTTGGTGGTTGTAGTCAATCAATCAAGTTACCTAGAAGAATCATCTTGGCCTATACAAATATATAGTGCAGCAAAATATGTTGGTGGTTGTAGTCAATCAATCAAGTTACCTAGCAGAATCAGCTTGGTCTATACAAATATATAGTGCAGCAGAATATGTTGGTGGTTGTAGTCAATCAATCAAGTTACCTAGCAGAATCAGCATGGCCTATACAAATATATAGTGCAGCAGAATATGTTGGTGGTTGTAGTCAATCAATCAAGTTACCTAGCAGAATCAGCTTGGCCTATACAAATATATAGTGCAGCAGAATATGTTGGTGGTTGTAGTCAATCAATCAAGTTACCTGTAGATGACAAGAAGAGATGCCAATTCACAATCGATATCAGCTGAAGATAAATGAACGCTGTTGGAACGCTGCAGTTGTGTGTCAATTTTATCACGCTTTGATAAAAATGCACGCTTAGATCATAGATGCACAGCCAAACGGCTTTGCACAGCCTACACCTACTTATGCCTACTTTAAAGTTATGTGAGAAATGTAATACATTAATGAT
The DNA here is from genome assembly GCF_028390025.1 of Pseudophryne corroboree. NCBI lineage: Eukaryota > Metazoa > Chordata > Amphibia > Anura > Myobatrachidae > Pseudophryne > Pseudophryne corroboree. Next base: position 358,005,524 of record NC_086448.1, on the reverse strand, counting down.
GTCTTCAGAAAAGAAAGATATTATTGAAATTAAAGCAATTGACCATGTGGCTAGTGTGCATTGTCCCATAAATAAAAAAGATGAAATATTGGAAAAACTGATCCAGTTGGATAAGAATATTTCAAGAACAGCTGGTTTGGAAAGTTGTTTGAAATTGTGTAAGAAGTCATGAGTTATGCTAAGACACAATTTAAATATAGAAAAGGGCCTTGTTAATGGAGCCATGGGTGAGGTGGTAGATTTCAAATATGACATTTATAGTCAAACAGTGATTGAGATTTTGTCACATTTGATTCAGTAGAAGTAATACAGTGTATTGGTAGAATACAGGTCAAGTTTATGTTGTTAAGAGATGTTTATATAGTGAGGAAACAATTTCCTCTCATTTCCTGTTATGCAGTGTCCATTCACAAATCTCAAGGTCTTTCTTTTGACAATATAATTGTAGATGTGGGCGAAACAATTTTTCAGTATGGAATGATTTATGTAGCATTGTCAAGAGTAAGAAAGTTGTCAGGTTTATATTTGCTGTCGATAGATTTTACAAAAGCAGTTTGTGATAATAGATGCATTGATGAGTATAATTGGTTACGACAGGTGTTCCAGCCTCATCTTCCTCTTTTAATGACAGTAAAAAAACAAAAGGAAAGAACAGGTAAAAAGCAGTGGTCCTCTACCTAAAAAATTGAGAAAAAGCAAAGATCTTTTAAAATTGAGTGAAGAAATTCCAAATGGTTTTGAAAATTATTCTGGAGTGAATTATTATGCTAATGTTGTTGTTCAAATTTTGTTAGGCATGTGTGTATTCATTGAAAGACTAACCCATGACAGTAAGGGAAGTGTTGTTCAGTTACTTTTATCAATAAGTCAGTCAAGTCAAAAAGATACAGATACTATTTTAAGTAGTACTCTGTTACGACAAAAAGTTGACAGTCATTTTAATCAAAATAGGTTTTCTCAAAATGTACAAGATTGTACTGACTTTTTAATGTCTTTGGGTTGTATGGCATTTGCTACTGGTACCTTCTCCTGTCGTGAGAATGTGGCTCTATGTGACTAACATCTGTCTTCTCTATTGCCTGCTCCTGGATTGGACTGGTTAATGAAACTGAGCTTTCAGTGCCTAGAAGCGGGGTTATAGAGGAGGCCCCAATGCTTCCTGGGATAGCTAAAGCTTTAGCCTGTTGGTGCCTATGGATCAAGATCCATTCTACACTCCCAATGTTTCACTGAGGAACCCAATGTACCTCGCAGATAGAGAGTTAACAATGGTAAGTCTACCATAACTCTCATCCTTTTTATTTTTCACCTTGTAAATACCTCCTTTTTTAATTTTTTATTTTTTTTGCTCCCACCTCAGAGTTTTGGATTCTGTTTGCTGTCATATGAGCATTACCGTGTGCTAATGAAAGTTGCTATTTCTAACCAGTGACCTGTGTGCAACTGTCTGGTGTTTACTGAAATCTGCCTGCCTCCACCTTAGGATCCATTATTTTGTGACCTGCGGTTCCACTTCCAATACAGCTATAATATTGGCTTTTATTGCAAAGATTTATGCTTATTATAAATTTGTAATTTATGTGAGTGAATATTGCAGAAGATACAGTGTAGACCTTTCTTTTTTTGGTCACTGTTCTCGAAAACCTTGGTTTTTAATATAGCTGTAAAAAGGTACAGTAATCAGTATTGCATTGGCTGTTTACTGAAAACTGCAATTGTGTTGTTATTTTAAGCATTAGTCATACATATCTTTGGTTGGTACACATAAAAGTCAAAATGCCTTCAAGACTGAGATGTAAGAGTAGTAAAAGACGATGTGAATATTTGGCTAGCAAAATAAGAAATGTTGGTAAAGAGAATGAAAGTGTTTCAAATCCTAAAAGAAAGGTTATATGTAGTGGAAAAAAAGTGGAAAAAAGTTCATAAAGAAAAGAACTTTGTTAATAGTTTATGCAATAATACAAACCTACATCTGCAAGTTGAGAGAAGTAAAGAAAAAAATTTGAGAACACTTTCGGATATGTCATGGCGTAAGAGATTTTGTTTGAAAAACAAGTTACGTAATAGATTATTTGTGTCATAGACTGTAGGAAAAATAATGCGTGTTTCTTTTCATAAGGTTAAAAAATTAAATAAGAAATATCGCATAAGAATAAATCTTCAACGTTTGGTAATGCGATTAATTTAGAAAAAATATAAAAAATCCAGTAATCATTACCTTTGAGAGATTTAGACAAAATATTTGAAAAATTCAATGTGCATAATGTGGATTGTGCATATTGTTACAGTAGATAATTATTGTACATTTTTGGGTGGATCTTGGTTACATTGCAGATGGCGGTATCCATTTTTTGCAGAGACTGGAAGTACTGAACTTCCTCCTTTTTCCAATCTTGTTGTGGCTGAAAATGGTGTTGTTTTGCTTCCAAATCAACAAGATTTTAATCCTGAGACCCTATCTGACCATTCTGTAGGGGGCATTAAAGTTGCCCAATGGCCATGTTCTGAGTTGTGCTTTCACCCAATTGAATCTTTAACAGTTATTGTAGAATTTGTGAGAAGCTATTTCTCTGCTAGAATACGTAAGAAAAAGAGTATGATTTTAAAAATGGATTGTTGCACAGAATTTCATGTCACTGGAAAGCACGGACATTCTTTATCATGTCTTACTAGAAAAATGCAAAAGTGTTTTGAGGCATTTTAAGATGATTAGCGTCCACAGTGATTCTACAGCAAGTAGCAACCAAAAAGAAAGTTATTTGGCAGGAGTTAGTAGACTTTAGTAAAATTTGTTGTGCACTCCTGTATTTGAAGAACAATAAGAACAATAATCCATTATATTGTGATGATGATGGGTATTTAGAAACACAATTTAATGCCAGTGAATCATATTTAGAAAAATCTATTTTACAAAAGGTAGACTTTGCGCAAAATGATATTTATGAACAGTACACAATTCATCCTTGGTATAGTAAAGATCCTGTAGAGTAAAGTAAAGATATAAGTATAGTATAAGTATAGTAAAGATCCTGCTCTTGATTTGTATCAGATGAAACCTATTGTAGAAAAACCTATTAGCGAGTGGGGAAAAACTTTGGAGGTGAAATGTTTTCCAGATTTGTTTCCCTGTGGTGTTGGTGGTTTCTATGATAAATGTCACAAAAAAAATTCTAAAAATGAATATTGAAAGGCGAGGATCAGTAGCGCTGATTCTCATTTTAGACTAAACCATCAATATTTATTTCAGATGTTCTGGGAGAGTGAATTGAGTGCTTTGGCTTACGGTATTGCTCACACTTTGAATGTAGTGGATCAGTTTGGAGATATCAATGCTGAAAAAATGCTTGAACTTATAAGGACTAAATATACAGTGTTACAAGCTAACTTACAATGCATTTTATCAAATATGCGTGGTACAAAAGAATACTGGTACCGTAGGCAGGGTGAGCTCTATTGTATGCTGCGTAATTTAGGCCCACCAACTTAGTTTGTAACTCTTAGTTGTGCTGAGTATGCTTGGGAAGAACTTGCTGACTTGCTAAAATGGGTTAATAGTGGTGATCCGAAAGTGGATTCAAAATCATTTGGCGAGTAGAATATCAGAGTCGTGGTGCACCACATATCCATATGGTGCTCTGGGTTGAAGGTGCGCCTGTTCTTGGAAAGAACACTAATGATGAAGTTAAGGAATTCATTGCTCGTTTTGTGACATGTGCAGTTCCTAATAAAGTTTCCAGTCCTCTGTTGTTCAACCTTGATGAGTTTCAGAGACATAACTGCAGAAACAGTTGTCATAGAACTTTGAAGTCTAAAAATGGAAAATGTTATAGATGCTGCCGCTATGGATTTCCAAGAAAAGTGTGTGAAAAAATAAGAATTTACTTACCGATAATTCTATTTCTCGGAGTCCGTAGTGGATGCTGGGGTTCCTGAAAGGACCATGGGGAATAGCGGCTCCGCAGGAGACAGGGCACAAAAAAGTAAAGCTTTACTAGGTCAGGTGGTGTGCACTGGCTCCTCCCCCCATGACCCTCCTCCAGACTCCAGTTAGGTACTGTGCCCGGACGAGCATACACAATAAGGGAGGCATTTTGAATCCCGGGTAAGACTCATACCAGCCACACCAATCACACCGTACAACTTGTGATCTAAACCCAGTTAACAGTATGACAACAGAAAGGGCCTCTTAAAGATGGCTCCTTAACAATAACCCGAATTAGTTAACAATAACTATGTACAAGTATTGCAGATAATCCGCACTTGGGATGGGCGCCCAGCATCCACTACGGACTCCGAGAAATAGAATTATCGGTAAGTAAATTCTTATTTTCTCTATCGTCCTAAGTGGATGCTGGGGTTCCTGAAAGGACCATGGGGATTATACCAAAGCTCCCAAACGGGCGGGAGAGTGCGGATGACTCTGCAGCACCGAATGAGAGAACTCCAGGTCCTCCTTTGCCAGGGTATCAAATTTGTAAAATTTTACAAACGTGTTCTCCCCCGACCACGTAGCTGCTCGGCAGAGTCGTAATGCCGAGACCCCTCGGGCAGCCGCCCAAGATGAGCCCACCTTCCTTGTGGAGTGGGCTTTTACAGTTTTAGGCTGTGGCAGGCCTGCCACAGAATGTGCAAGTTGAATTGTGTTACAAATCCAACGAGCAATCGACTGCTTAGAAGCAGGTGCGCCCAACTTGTTGGGTGCATACAATATAAACAGCGAGTCAGATTTTCTGACTCCAGCCGTCCTTGCAATGTATATTTTTAAGGCTCTGACAACGTCCAACAACTTGGAGTCCTCCAAGTCGCTAGTGGCCGCAGGCACCACAATAGGTTGGTTCAGATGAAATGCTGATACCACTTTAGGGAGAAAATGCGGACGAGTCCGCAGTTCTGCCCTATCCGAATGGAAGATTAGATAAGGACTTTTATAAGATAAAGCCGCCAATTCAGATACTCTCCTGGCAGAGGCCAGGGCTAGTAACATAGTCACTTTCAATGTGAGATATTTCAAATCCACCTTTTTCAATGGTTCAAACCAATGGGATTTGAGGAAATCTAAAACTACATTTAGATCCCACGGTGCCACCGGAGGCACCACAGGAGGCTGTATATGCAGTACTCCCTTGACAAAAGTCTGGACCTCAGGGACAGAGGCCAATTCTTTTTGGAAGAATATTGACAGGGCCGAAATTTGAACCTTAATGGATCCCAATTTGAGACCCATAGATAATCCTGATTGCAGGAAATGTAGGAAACGACCCAGTTGGAATTCCTCCGTCGGAACCCTCCGATCCTCGCACCACGCTACATATTTTCGCCAAATGCGGTGATAATGTTTCACGGTGACTTCCTTCCGTGCCTTAATCAAGGTAGGAATGACTTCTTCTGGAATGCCTTTCCCTTTTAGGATCTGGCGTTCAACCGCCATGCCGTCAAACGCAGCCGCGGTAAGTCTTGAAAAAGACAGGGACCCTGCTGTAGCAGGTCCCTTCTCAGAGGTAGAGGCCACGGTTCGTCCGTGAGCATCTCTTGAAGTTCCGGATACCAAGTCCTTCTCGGCCAATCCGGAACCACTAGTATTGTTCTTACTCTTCTTTGCCGTATGATCTTCAATACCTTTGGTATGAGCGGCAGAGGAGGAAACACATACACTGACTGGTACACCCAAGGAGTTACCAGTGCGTCCACAGCTATTGCCTGTGGATCTCTTGACCTGGCGCAATATTTGTCCAGTTTCTTGATGAGGCGAGACGCCATCATGTCTACAATTGGTCTTTCCCAACGGTCTATTAACATGTTGAAGACTTCTGGATGTAGACCCCACTCTCCCGGATGAAGATCGTGTCTGCTGAGGAAGTCTGCTTCCCAGTTGTCCACGCCCGGGATGAACACTGCTGACAGTGCTATCACGTGATTCTCCGCCCAGCGAAGAATCTTGGCAGCTTCTGCCATTGCACTCCTGCTTCTTGTGCCGCCCTGCCTGTTTACATGGGCGACCGCCGTGATGTTGTCCGACTGAATCAACACCGGCTTTCCTTGCAGGAGAAGTTCCGCCTGGCTTAGAGCATTGTAGATTGCTCTTAGTTCCAGAATGTTATGTGAAGAGACTTTTCCAGACTCGTCCATACTCCCTGGAAGTTTCTTCCTTGTGTGACTGCTCCCCAGCCTCTCAGGCTGGCGTCCGTGGTCACCAGGATCCAATCCTGAATGCCGAATCTGCGGCCTTCTAATAGGTGAGCCTTCTGCAACCACCACAGAAGTGACACCCTTGTCTTTGGTGACAGGGTTATTCGCAGGTGCATCTGCAGATGCGACCCTGACCATTTGTCCAACAGATCCCTTTGGAATATTCTTGCATGGAATCTGCCGAATGGAATTGCTTCGTAAGAAGCCACCATTTTTCCCAGGACTCTTGTGCATTGATGTACTGACACTTTTCCTGGTTTTAGGAGGTTCCTGACCAGATCGGATAACTCCTTGGCTTTTTCCTCTGGAAGGAAAACCTTTTTCTGAACCGTGTCCAGAATCATTCCTAGGAACAGCAGACGAGTTGTCGGGATTAAATGGGATTTTGGAATATTCAGAATCCACCCGTGTTGTCTTAGCACCTCTTGAGATAGTGCTAAAGCTGTCTCCAGCTGTTCTCTGGACCTTGCCCTTATTAGGAGATCGTCCAAGTATGGGATAACTAATACGCCTTTTCTTCGAAGAAGAATCATCATCTCGGCCATTACCTTGGTAAAGACCCGAGGCGCCGTGGACAATCCGAACGGCAGCGTCTGAAACTGATAGTGACAGTTTTGAACAATGAACCTGAGGTACCCCTGGTGTGCGGGGTAAATCGGAACGTGTAGATACGCATCCTTGATGTCCAAGGATACCATAAAGTCCCCTTCTTCCAGGTTCGCTATCACTGCTCTGAGTGACTCCATCTTGAACTTGAACTTTTTTATGTAGAGGTTCAAGGACTTCAGATTTAGAATAGGCCTTACCGAGCCATCCGGCTTCGGTACCACAAATAGAGTGGAATAATACCCCTTTCCTTGTTGTAATAGGGGTACTTTGACTATCACCTGCTGAGCGTACAGCTTGTGAATGGCTTCCAACACCCTCTCCCTTTCGGAAGAGACGGTTGGTAAGGCAGACTTCAGGAAACGATGAGGAGGATCCGTCTCTAATTCCAACCTGTACCCCTGAGATATTATCTGCAGGATCCAGGGGTCTACCTGCGAGTGAGCCCACTGCGCGCTGTAATTTTTGAGACGGCCCCCCACTGTCCCCGAGTCCGCTTGAGAGGCCCCAGCGTCATGCTGAGGTTTTTGCAGGAGCCGGGGAGGGCTTCTGTTCCTGGGAAGGAGCTGCCTGTTGGTGTCTCTTCCCTCTTCCTCTGTCTCGTGGCAGGTACGACAAGCCCTTTGCTCTCTTATTTTTGTAGGAGCGAAAAGGCTGCGGTTGAAAGGTCGGTGCCTTTCTCTGTTGGGGAGTGACTTGAGGTAAAAAAGTGGATTTCCCGGCAGTAGCCGTGGCCACCAAGTCTGATAGACCAACTCCAAATAACTCCTCCCCTTTATACGGCAAAACCTCCATGTGACGTTTTGAATCCGCATCGCCTGTCCACTGTCGTGTCCATAAGGCTCTTCTGGCTGAAATGGACATAGCACTCACCCGAGATGCCAGTGTGCAAATATCCCTCTGTGCATCACGCATATAGATAAATGCATCCTTTATTTGTTCTAACGACAGTAAAACATTGTCCCTATCTAGGGTATCAATATTTTCAATCAGGGATTCTGACCAAACTACTCCAGCACTGCACATCCAGGCAGTTGCTATAGCTGGTCGTAGTATAACACCTGCATGTGTGTATATATTCTTTTGAATAACTTCCATCTTTCTATCTGATGGATCCTTAAGTGCGGCCGTCTCAGGAGAGGGTAACGCCACTTGTTTGGATAAGCGTGTGAGCGCCTTGTCCACCTTAGGGGGTGTTTCCCAGCGCGCCCTAACCTCTGGCGGGAAAGGGTATAATGCCAATAACTTTTTTGAAATTATCAACTTTTTATCAGGAGCAACCCACGCTTCATCACACACGTCATTTAATTCTTCTGATTCAGGAAAAACTGTTTGTAGTTTTTTCACACCATACATAATACCCTGTTTTACGGTATCTGTAGTATCAGCTAAATGTAACGTCTCCTTCATTGCCAAAATCATATAACGTGTGGCCCTACTGGAAAATACGTTTGAATTTCTACCGTCGTCACTGGAATCAGTGCCCGTGTCTGGGTCTGTGTCGACCGACTGAGGCAAAGGGCGTTTTACAGCCCCTGACGGTGTTTGAGGCGCCTGGACAGGCATTAATTGATTGTCCGGCCGCCTCATGTCCTCAACTGACTGTTTAAGGGAAGATAAACCATCACGTAATTCCACAAATAAAGGCATCCATTCTGGTGTCGACCCCCTGGGGGGTGACATCTGCATATTTGGCAATTGCTCCGCCTCCACACCAATATCGTCCTCATACATGTCGACACCACGTACCGACACACACCGCAAACTCACAGGGAATGCTCTAATGAAGACAGGACCCACTAGCCCTTTTGGGGAGACAGAGGGAGAGTCTGCCAGCACACACCACAAAGCGCTATATATACAAGGGATATCCTTATATTAAGTGCTCCCTTATAGCTGCTTTAATATATATATATATATAGCCATTAATGTGCCCCCCCTCTCTGTTTTACCCTGTTTCTGTAGTGCAGTGCAGGGGAGAGACCTGGGAGCCGTTCTGACCAGCGGAGCTGTGACAGAAAATGGCGCCGTGTGCTGAGGAGATAGGCCCCGCCCCTTTTTCGGCGGGTTCTTCTCCCGCTATTTTTCCAGTCAGGCAGGGGTTAAATATCTCCATATAGCCCCTATGGGCTATATGTGAGGTATTTTTAGCCTTGTATAAGGTTTATATTTGCCTCTCAGAGCGCCCCCCCCCAGCGCTCTGCACCCTCAGTGACTGCCCAGTGAAGTGTGCTGAGAGGAAAATGGCGCACAGCTGCAGTGCTGTGCGCTACCTTATGAAGACTGAGGAGTCTTCAGCCGCCGGTTTCCGGACCTCTTCACGCTTCAGCATCTGCAAGGGGGTCGGCGGCGCGGCTCCGGGACCGGACTCCACGGCTGGGCCTGTGTTCGATCCCTCTGGAGCTAATGGTGTCCAGTAGCCAAGCAGCAAATCCACTCTGCATGCAGGTGAGTTTACTACTTTCCCCCTAAGTCCCACGTTGCAGTGATCCTGTTGCCAGCAGGACTCACTGTAAAGAAAAAAACCTAAACTAAACTTTCTCTAAGCAGCTCTTTAGGAGAGCCACCTAGATTGCACCCTTCTCGTTCGGGCACAAAATCTAACTGGAGTCTGGAGGAGGGTCATGGGGGGAGGAGCCAGTGCACACCACCTGACCTAGTAAAGCTTTACTTTTTTGTGCCCTGTCTCCTGCGGAGCCGCTATTCCCCATGGTCCTTTCAGGAACCCCAGCATCCACTTAGGACGATAGAGAAACTGAAATTAATGATGTTTTTTCTAACATTCAACACTGTCTAGAAGGCAAATCTAGTAAGAGAGTTTATAATTTGCATGGGACAAAAGAACAGAGTTATATTAATGACTACAATCCTGTGATACTGTCGATGTGGAAAGCAAACATTGATGTGCAGTTTGTGGCTGATAATTGTAATGCACTGGCTAGATATGTCACTGCTTACATAACAATACATGAAAAATCTGCCCTAGAGAGTATGTGGAAGGATATTTCTGCAGAAGAAACTTTAGCTTCCAGACTATGGAGCTTTGGTATAAAAAGTCTAACTCATCGTGAATGTGGAACATATGAAGCAGTTGATAGGCTTGCTGGTACTGCTTTGTATGGAAAATCAGATGCTATTCGATACCTTCCAGTAAATTTTAAAAGAAACCGAAAGAGTTTTAAAAAATAAAATAGAATTGGAGAATTTGGCTGCAAATTATCCTGAAAGTACAGATATCTTGAAAGGAAATTGAAAAGATGTCTATTATCCAAATCATTCGGTACATTTGGAAAAAAGATTTTTGTATGAAATAGCTCAATGGTTTGACTACTGTCCTAAAGTAGTTGAGGAAAGTTTGGAATTAGAACATTTTTGTGTAGAAGGATCATCAGATTGCCTTGTAAAAAGAAAAAAAAACCCTTCTAATAAATCAACCACCTTTGTCTTTGAAAAAATCCAGAAAAACGTGAACATTAATTCTTTTCAATGATGTTCCTCTTTATGCCATGGAGTCACAATTATTAGGTGAATTTCTACTTATGAAGAAAATTTTAAGGCACCTATTCATAAAATAGAGTGCAGTGTTTTTGAACATTATAAAGATTTGTTAGAACAAGAGTCTGCTATGTTGAGTCATGTAGAGACTGAAGTTGTTCAAGATTCTCAAGGCAGTGCTAATTTCAGTGAAAATGAACCGCTGGCAAAGAAATTACTCCAACTGACATGCATATGGAAGATATTGCTAACATATTAAAAGAACAATTTGAAGAAACATTGAATGCAGAGGATTTTAGAAATGAATTAAATGCAGATCAACTTTGTGTATATGATGAAGTTACTAAAGTGATCCAGCATAGTTTGGTACATGAATCTAGTAATTGTAAATGTGAGAATAAACAGTTATTAATGTTTGTTAGTGGGTCTGCTGGTACAGGTAAAAGTTTTCTTATTAATGCAGTACGTTCATTTGTATTGAAAGAAACTGGAAAATCTGGCTCATGTTGCGTTGCTGCCCCAACTGGATTAGCAGCATATAATGTTGGTGGAGTTACTTTGCATCGTCTGTTTCTTTTACCTGTAGAACATGGGAAACAATTGGAGTAACGTGATCTCAATGCTGAAAGTGTTGTGGTTTTGAGAAATCCACTGAAACCTTTAGTTCTTCTAATTATTTATGAGATTAGCATGGTTTCAAATTTGATGCTGTCATTTATTCATTTGAGGCTACAACAAGTTATGAAAAGTTCAGATGATTGTTTATTTGGAAACAAAGATGTTTTAGTATTTGGAGATTTGTTGCAGCTGACAACTGTTAAAGGTCATCCTGTGTTCGAGAATTTAAGGCATACTGAAGCACAAAACTCAATCGGTTGTATTGGTCATGTAAATCTATGGAGATTCTTCAAATACACTGAACTACAAATGAATATGCGACAAGCTGATGATGAGTGTTATGCTAGTTTGTTGAATCATCTTAGGGTTGGCTCTTTGTCAAATGAGAAGAAGAATCTTTTACAGAGCCGACTAATTTGTAACGGTACTGAAACTTTTAAAGATGGTTTAAGAATTGTTAGATCTTTGATAAAAAAGGAATCCTTTCCTGTTTGTCTTATGCCTACTTTAAAGTTATGTGAAAAATTTAATACATTAATGATGTCTTCAGAATAGAAAGATATCATAGTAAATTAAAGCAATTGACCATGTGGATAGTGTGCATTATCCCATAAATAAAAAAGATGAAATATTGGAAAAACTGCTCCAGTTGGATAAGAATATTTCAAGAACAGCTGGTTTGGAAAGTTGTTTGAAATTGTGTAAGAAGTCATGAGTTATGCTAAGATGTAATTTAAATATAGAAAAGGGCCTTGTTAATGGAGCCATGGGTGAGGTGGTAAATTTCAAATATGACATTTATAGTCAAACAGTGATTGAGATTTTTGTCACATTTGATTCAGTAGAAGTAATACAGTGTATTGGTAGAATACTGTTGTTAAGAGATGTTTATATAGTGAGGAAACAATTTCCTCTCATTTCCTGTTATGCAGTGTCCATTCACAAATCTCAAGGTCTTTCTTTTGACAATATAATTGTAGATGTGGGTGAAACAATTTTTCAGTATGGAATGATTTATGTAGCATTGTCAAGAGTAAGAAAGTTGTCAGGTTTATATTTGCTGTCGATAGATTTTACAAAAGCAGTTTGTGATAATAGATGCATTGATGAGTATAATCGGTTATGACAGATGTTCCAGCCTCATCTTCCTCTTTTAAAGACAGTAAGAAAACAAAACAAAAGGAAAGGACAGGTAAAAAGCAGTGGTCCTCTACCTAAAAAATTGAGAAAAAGCAAAGATCTTTTAAAATTGAGTGAAGAAATTCCAAATGGTTTTGAAAATGATTCTGGAGTGAATTGTTATGCTAATGTTGTTGTTCAAATTTTGTTATTGAAAGACTAACCCATGACAGTAAGGGAAGTGTTGTTCAGTTACTTTTATCAATAAGTCAGTCAAGTCAAAAAGATACAGATACTATTTTAAGTAGTACTCTGTTACGACAAAAAGTTGAGTCATTTTAATCAAAATAGTTTTTTTCAAAATGTACAAGATTGTACTGACTTTTTAAAGTCTCTAATTGTTTGAAAGATGAGGGTTGTGACCTTTCAGTATATAAGGTGAGTTACTGTACTTGTTTGACATGTAAAAATTGTTGTTGGAGTTCTCAGAATCTATTTTCAGAAGAATGGTTTCTAATTTTGTATCCTCCACCTGTTGAACAATTTAATTTTGTGGTTCTATTGTCTACGGAATTGCCTAATGATATGTGTGAATGTTGTAGAGGTCTTTGTAGGAGGACATTATTAGTTGAGCAGGCACCTAGATATTTATTTGTATTAATTTCACCTTTTCGTGATAACACAATGCATAAGAGTGTTGAAAATAAACAAATTCCGTTCCAATTTAATTACTTTCCAAAATATATCTTATAAAACATTTGGAATTATTTTTCATAAAGGAATAAGTATCATTTCTGGCCATTATACTGTTTGGTTAAAATATTCAGATGGTTGGTTTGTATGCAATGATGAAAAAGTTAGTACTAAAAAAAATTACCTAACCAGCTTTTAGATGCATATGTTTTAGTTCTTGAGAAACTTGACTAAATTACAGCAATAGTACTTTTTGCTTGAAGTGATTTAATGCTGTGGTCTGTATAGGATTTGCAAAATTTCAAAAAAATATGGATAGCAAATTATACTTACCAATGATTTCAATTCTTCTAAGATACTTCATGGCAGCTTTACACATGGAACTGTATCCCATTCCTTTTATTAGACAGGAAGAGCTTTTGATTCTAGAAATCCTTTTTTCTGGAATCTGCGAAAATTTTATCAGGAATCCTGTTGTTGTTGTTATTATATACAGGACCCAGATGTCTTGTATTGATTATTTCCAAAGTAAAAATTTTTTTAGAAGTCTGTCTCTCACCAGTACATCTGAAAGACTGGGGTAGTCATTCTCTTCAGCCTCCTCTTTTATGTGTTTGGTGAAAGGACTGCTTTGGCACATTTGTAGATAATCTCCTTCCGTATTGGCAGCCTGCACTGTAACTTCTGCTTTCGCTAACTTGCTGTTTAGATGACATTAACAGATTATCTGGCCCTTCTGCGGTAACCTGGTTGATTTGTCTCCCACCATTTTGTGAAATTTTGCCTCAAATTTCCCAAAAAAGGCACCTTCATATAGTAAAGAAACTAGCCTTTTTTTTTTTTTTTTTAGAGTGTTCATCTGCTGCCCATGAGTGCAACCCTAGGACTCTTATTGCCATTATTTCCAATATCATAGACCCTGCTGCAAATTCCACTACATCAAGTGATGCTTCACATAAATACTCTATTGCTTTTCGTATAATAGACAATTTTCTCTACATTTTTTTTGCCTTGATTTTTTTTTCCCAAGCCCATTTTCAATATGGACCCCAATAGTCTCAAAGCTCTGGCAAGTTAGGCTATGGCTACTGCAGATCACAATGAATCCGCTGTATAAGTAAGGGAATTTTTTCAAAGCATTGTGTAGGTATTTATCCATACCATCTTCCAAAAGAACAATATTTTTGGATATTCTTTATGCTACTACAGCATCAACTTTTATTCAGAAACATGCTCAATTCTTTTGATGTTACCCAGATGTTTTTCAACACTTTGCCATTCTTTTCACTTCATTTCTTGCAGTGTTTTAAGTAGTGGAAATTATTTCCCTTGGTGCAGTCCTCAAATATTATATCCTTATTCTCAGGCTTTACTACAGCTTATTTATAATTTATGGGTTTATAAATATTCTTTCTCTTATGTCCTAGAGGATGTTGGGGTCCATATAAATACCATGTGGTATAGACGGGTCCTGTGAAGCCTTCAGCATTATAAAACTTTAATAATGTGGGCTGGCTCCTCCCTCTATGCCCCTCCTCCAGACGTCAGTTTAGAAATTGTGCCGAGAGAGCCGAACGCACTTCCAGTGAGCTCCACAAAGGGAGTTCAGGAAAAGATATTTCTAAATTTCAGGGAGGCTGCTGGCAACAGCCTCCCTGCTTCGTGGGATGCAGGGGGGGAGCAGGAACCAACTTCCTAAAGAGTTAATGGCTCCTGCTCCCGCTGACAGTACACCATTAGCTCCTGAAGGGTACTGATCGCATAGTCCCCGATGGCGAACGCTCACTCCCACAGCAACAGCCGCCACCGCCTTCGACTGCCAGAAGATGACAGGTGGTGAGTATGAAACACCAGCGATCCATCAGAACAGAAAGCTGGTGTAAATGGCGTCTGAGAGGGAGAGAGTGCAGCAGCAGCAGGCTGCACTCCGCTGGTTCAGACCTGCAGTCCACAGGGTGCAGAGTGCAGGAGGGGTACTCTGAGCTAGCATAAATCCCCATACTGGTCACAAATGAAAAACCCACTATTTACAATAAATCTCTCAGGCCAGTCTAAATAAAAAAAAAACGCGGGAGGGCCACGCCATTTTGGGAGTGGGGCTTCTTCTCATTTCAGATCCAGCAGTCACCAGCGCCATTTTAAGCCTGCAGCACCACAGAGGACAAGCTGCATGGAACGCTGACCTCCTTCATAACTCACTGTTGTACCAGGGTGTTATATAACGGGGGGGAGTACAGTTGGTGCCATATAAGATAGATAGATTATGTGTGTGTGTGTGTGTGTGTGTGTGTGTGTGTGTGTGTGTGTGTATATATATATATATATATATATTCACACACACAGCAGCAGGTACGGCACCCTCCATAAGTAGCAGGTCAAACCACCGGTGCCCCCATGAACAAGACGAGCCACAGCATACAGACGTGGCAATCACGGTGAAATAAATGAAGTTACAAATTGTTTAACAGCAACGTTTCAGTTGTCTGCGCCACTGTCGTCAGGCTTTATTAACAAAAAGGCAAAAACAACACATACCGTTATACACCTCATGTGCATTCCCCACCTCCCCTTCCGGTGTCCCACACCTGGTAGGTTAATTAAAAATTATTTAACACACAATGAGCTGAAGTAGCTGGCAGCCAGCACTCTGTCAGCACAGGAGCTACACAAGACAAAGAAGAATGTAACAAAATTACAATTTGACTGGAGCCTGGATGTAAATTTAAACCATGTATCCTTCAAAATATACACACTTGGTATCTACATACCAAGTATATATATCTATATAGCGTGGATAGAGTTTGGCACTCCTAAGACAGATATTTAGCTGCAGCCGGTGCCTTCATAAAGGATAAACACATAGGACGAGGATGCGGCACTCTCGGCTTAAAGAATTCACAGCAACAACTTCTAATTTGAAACGTTGCAAATTAGAAGTTGTTGCTGTGAATTCTTTAAGCCGAGAGTGCCGCATCCTCGTCCTATGTATATATCTATATATATATATATCTATATATACATATATATATATATATATATTATTTTTTATTTACATGGTGCAATGTTTTATAGCTTTTTTTCAACATCATGATGTTTGCCATAGAGGAAGAGGCTTTTTATAGTAATGCCACATTTAGACTTAATGCAGTATTGTTCAATCGTTACATAGACAACTTATTTGTTTTTTGGAAGGGTGATGTGAATGAACTCACGTCTCTCATTGAACAGTATAATTTAGGTACAGGGCCCATTAAATTTACCTTCACTGTAAGCCAAACTGAAATCAGTTTTTTAGATGTTAAAATTAATTACTGTGAGGGAAAATTAATTACCTCTATTTTTTCCAAACCTACTGACCGGAATCAATTACTGCATGCTCGAAGCTGCCATCCGGCCTCTTTGAAAGGAGGCTTGCCTTATGCACAGATGATTCGACTACGAAGGGTGAATAGTGATGCAGTAACTGCTGGTAGACAAATTGACAGTCTGATTACGAAACTGTTGGTTCGGGGTTATTCAAAGGAATTACTTCTGGCAGCCAAAACTAAAGTGATGTTGTTGAATAGGGAGGATCTGCTGCGGAAAAAAACACCATTAGCAGAACATCAAACCAGGTCGCCTTGGGTGAATCAATTTAATAAACAATCTGAGATAATTACTAGGGTAGCCAAAAAACACTGGCCTATTATTGAAACAGACAAACAATTATAGCTGTCAGGTTCAAGATTGATGCCATGCTACTCACGTGGCAGAAACCTTAAGGATTACTTGATGAAAACTGACATCTCCAAAATTAGATCTGGAGTGAATTTGACTTAAGAAACTAATTTTCTTAGCTCACACAAAAGAGTTGGCTGCATCAGATGTACCTGTGTAACGTGCCAGTTTTTATTGGCAGGAGATTTTTTTCATCATCCACATACGGGCAAAAAAATTATGATTACATTTCTACTAACGTGTAATTCTACTCATGTAGTATATCAAATCTTATGCCCCTGCGGTCTCTGCTACATTGGGAAGACTGAAAGAAAATGTAAAGAGCGTATGACAGGGCATCGATCCACAATCCGGAATGCATTAGAGACAGGGACAAGTGAACAGCCTGTTGCTAGTCATTTTGTGACATGTAGCATTCGCATTTGTGACATTAATAGCATTCACTATAGGATGATTGACCAGGTCCCATTCGATATTAGAGGAGGGGATCGGGCCACGAAATTCTTACAACTCGAGGCCAGATGGATCGCTAGGTTGGATGTAATACATCCTAGGGTTTTAAATGAACAGATTTCTTTTGCCTGTTTTTTAAAATAAGGATATATGTGTGAATTAGCAGTTAAAATGTATATACTGTACCAATGAACTGGTTACTTTTGTGTGTATATTTTGATGGATACATGGTTTCTATTTACATCCAGGCTCCTGTCAAATTGTAATTTTGTTACATTCTTTTTTGTCTTGTGTAGCTCCTGTGTTGACAGAGTGCTGGCTGCCAGTTACTTCAGCTCATTGTGTGTTAAATGATTTTTAATTAACCTACCAGGTGTGGGACACCGGAACGGGAGGTGGGGAATGCACATGAGGTGTATAACGGTATGTGTTGTTTTTGCCTTTTTGTTAATAAAGCCTGACGACAGTGGCGCAGACCACTGAAACGTTGCTGTTAAACAATTTGTGAACTTCATTTATTTTACCGTGAGTGCCACGTCTGTATATATATATATATATATATATATTGGTAACAACAGCCCGGCACTCCCTTGGTATGGAGAGTTGAACAATGCCCCGGTGCCCTCAGAAAGTATGCACATCAAATAGAAACAGAAGGACTGCGGCACTCAGGGACGTCATGAAAAAATAGCTGTATTAAGTACGATACATCATGGCATCGACGTTTCGGGGATTTTAACCCCTTCCTCAAGATGCGGTAGAAACAAGAAGAAAAGAAAGAAACCCACTCACCTTTAAAGAAGAAAAGCCCGCCAAGACCCCCGTGCATTCCGTCCCGAGCTCCAATGTCCGGCGTGTGGGGAGCGCCTTGAGATGACCTGCCGTGATGTCATTGCTGTGCGTGGACGCCCGTAACCTGGCAACACTGACGCTGTACCCGCCAGCCGGAGACTGGGGAACGGGAAGAGAAGAGGGACATGAAGCATAACGCCGTGCATTAAAACATGGTGGCTGGCTAAAACGCACAGTGATGGTACAAATAAAGTATGACAATAAAGCACCATTGGACCCCTTAACCCCAGAAAGCCATACATGCAGGAGATAGAACATGCCTTGTATACAGATAGCGGGAAAAGAAGAGTATGTGGTTGAGTACTAATACAGGTGAAACAGTGATCTGGCACCGTGAGGGGTGTGTCCTATATGGATGTCTCCTCTAGATCCCCTAGTCCCAAATGGTGAAGTCACTAAGGGGTTAGGGGTGATATAGGGAAAAGACTGTTCTAAAGACTGTTTCCAGTCAGGATAGTACAAAGAGGCATGAAAAAGCAGGAACAGCATAAAATTTGGGAGAGAAACACATATTCCAGCAAGTCCATGTATTGCGGGTCCTGGCTGGGTGTATCGCCTTTCCTCCTGATCCTGCTCGGTCTGTTGGCCACCCTTGTGTGCTTCGTATAATAACGTATTGGGGGAATAGGTTGCTGTTATCCAAATATACTCCACACTATCCGCTCGTTTAGACCTTTAGGATGGATCGTATTGAGTCCATAGATCCAAGATGCCTCCTTGCGGAGTAACAGTCCATCACGGTCGCCCCCCCGTATATGCTTAGGGACGTGGTCGATGATGATGTGTTTGAGATCTACCAGGGAGTGTCCGGCCTCAAAGAAGTGTCTAGCCACCGGTTGTTCGGAGGGAGTACCCTTGATGGCAGACTTAATCGCCGAGCGATGTAGGGCCATGCGTTCTCTTAAAGTTCTAATTGTCTTCCCTACATAACAAAGATTGCAGGGACAAATAATGAGGTAGATGATATGCGTGGTAGTACACGTAACTACGTGTTTGATGGTAATTTGTTTATCCGTGAGTGGAACTGCAAAAGATGGCCCAACGATCATGTGGCTGCAAGTGGTACATCCCAGGCAGCGGTAACAGCCTGGTTTTTTTGAAAGAAACGTCTCCTTGGAAGACTTGGAGAAATGAGAGATATCTGTATGTACTACTAGGTCTTTGATATTTCGACCCCTCCTGTAGCACATCATTGGAGAGGTGTGTTTGAAGGGGAGGGACGCATCTGTGGAGACTATGGGCCAAAGGGCTCGGTTGGCTCTGTTCAGGATAGGACTAGAAGTGTCGAAAGACGTGGTCCATGGGATTCTGTCTGTCAATGAACGTGGAGTAGGCCTTAGAAGTTCGTCACGTGACAGCTGTAGCATCTCCCTCTTTGTTTGGACCAGAGCTGTTTTGTTATATCCCCTTTGTGTAAATTTAATGACCATCTTGTCCAGTTCCTGTTCCAACTGGTCTGGTTGGTTACAAATGCGCACTGTTCTTAGCATTTGGGATCTAGGCAACCCCCGTTTGAGGGAGCGTGGGTGATGGCTGTTGGCCCGTAAGAGGGTGTTCTTATCTGTAGGTTTGCTGTATATGTTGGTTAGGAGTTTTCCGCAGCTCAGAGACACCAGGACGTCCAGATAATTGATGGAGGTCGAGGACCACTGGTAGGTGATCCTGATGGGGGAGGGTCTGATGTTTATGAATTCCAGTAGCCGTTTGAGTGCCATCTCACCTCCGGTCCACAGGATGAAAATATCATCAATATATCTGGTGAACAACGCTATAGACTGAGCTACCAAGGGGTCTTGAAAGAACATGGATACCTCCTCTTGTAACATATAAACATTGGCATAGGAAGGTGCCACGTTACTCCCCATGGCACATCCTGTCTTCTGTTGATAAAATTTGCCATCGAAGAGGAAGAAATTCCTTGTTAAGGTAAGCTCCAATAGGGTCATAAACAAATCGAGGTCCACTTCACTCATAGCCTCTTTGCGTAAAAAAGACCTCATTGCATTTAAACCCCCTTCGTGGGGTATACTGGTGTAGAGACTACAGATATCTATTGTGCACAACAGTGATCCCTCTGGAACTGTGCCGACGGCATCTAGAAGCAAAAGAAAAGACGTAGTGTCTTTCAAACATCTCGGTTGTTTCAAAATGAGTGGCTGAAGCACACAGTCCAGAAACTGAGAAATAGGTTGATACAAGGATTGACGTGCGGATATAATCGGACGACCAGGGGGTTGGGTGAGATCCTTATGAATTTTGGGGACTGTAAAAAAGATAGGGACCCTGGGAAAGTCCTGAATAAGGGCTTTAAGGATCCTGTCCGATAATAAGCCTCGAGAATGGGCTCTGGCTAAAAGTGTATCCAGTTCCTCTTTGTATTGACAAGATGGATCTGTGTCCAGTTGGTAGTAGGTATTGAGATCCGATAGTTGGGCCAGGATCTCTGTTTTGTAGTATATCATGTCCAATACTACGATTCCACCCCCCTTGTCCGCGGGGCGTATGATCACGTCAGAGTAGGATACCAGGTCCTTATGTGCCGACCACTGTTGTTTGGATAAGTTATGGTGTTGTTGCTGCGAGGCCTTAGTGTACTTGTCCATGGACTCATCTACTAGCCGAATGTAGGACTTGATAGAAGCATTGGTTGATGGAGGGTCAAACACCGATTTGCTCCTTTTGTTGAGGAAAGGTTGGAAGACGGCTGGTACTTGAGGGGTGGAGGTAGAGGGGGGATGTGCGGAAAAAAATTCTTGTCTCCTCAATTTTCTGGAAAACTGGTACAAATCGATCTTCCAGTCCAATTCTTTATGTTGATTGGTAGGGACAAAGGATAAGCCATTGCCCAAAACTTCCAGTTCAGTTGGAGTAAGTATACGTTTGGATAAATTGTAAACTAAGTTTTGTTCTTTGCTGCCCGATCGAACGAGTCGCGTGTTCTGACCACCCCTGCGGGTGGTCGACCTCTTCCTCTGGAAGCCGAAGCGGCGGTTGCCCCTAAAGGGATCGATGGAATGTCTTGTGCTCCGTCTGAGTCACCTATCGCGAACTCGCTATCACTGTTGGACGATGCTCCAGGTCGTAGCTTATTCTCCCGACGTCTACGCCACCCCTGTTTAGGTTTAGACTGGGTCCCGTGTTGGCTTCCTGGGTTCCCCCCCATCAGCCAACGGTGTACCCTGTTGGAATCATAATCCTCCTGGACGATCCGAAGTTTGTTCTGCTTAAACTTGATCAGATCGTGGCGGTATGTGTCACATTGGGTCTGGAGCTTTTGTAACCAATTATGAGACTCATCCTGCTGCAATGTAGCAATGTGAGACCCTTCAAACACTGATATCTTGTCCTTGACTAGCGACAATTCTCTACCAGCCTCCTCAATTACTAGTAGCATCAGGTCAAGGCTACACTTGTTAGTAATGCCAATCCATTTTTTACAAAATTCTGGATTGAAGCGACCTATTGTCGGGGTATTTTTGACCCTGAATCCCCTGGGAATCATGCAATCCCGATGGTAATCTGAAAGGGATATCCCGTGCAACATGAAATCAATTTCCCTGCGTTTTAACTTATATAGTTGTTGGTATAGGTCCTCTAAACTAGATTGTTGATCTGTGACAGACAGTCTTTCTTTAAAGCGCAATCTATCAGCATCTTCGTCGGTGAAACAAAAGAGCTCCCTTCTATTGATGTTTAAGTGAGCGTACCCTCTGGTGCCATCTGAGGCAGAAGTGGATAGTTGTGCCTCCATGTTAAGCCGGCGCTATGTTCAATGATCCACCAGGAAAAAGTGCAAAAAATAGTTTGTGCAAACTAGTAGAAAAGAAATAGTCCAGTGTTTGATAAAAACAACTACTAAGTGGCTGTATATGCCACTGCAGTGGTGTCTGGCTGCTGCTCTACCCTCAATAAAGCAGGGTGTGTGGAGGAGGAAAAAGTTGTAGCAATAAATGATACTATAATGAAATGGGTGCCCTGGCTCAAGCAGGTGACGTCCTGTAGTGGTGGCTCCTGAGACGATATTGGTAACAACAGCCCGGCACTCCCTTGGTATGGAGAGTTGAACACACCTCTCCAATGATGTGCTACAGGAGGGGTCGAAATATCAAAGACCTAGTAGTACATACAGATATCTCTCATTTCTCCAAGTCTTCCAAGGAGACGTTTCTTTCAAAAAAACCAGGCTGTTACCGCTGCCTGGGATGTACCACTTGCAGCCACATGATCGTTGGGCCATCTTTTGCAGTTCCACTCACGGATAAACAAATTACCATCAAACACGTAGTTACGTGTACTACCACGCATATCATCTACCTCATTATTTGTCCCTGCAATCTTTGTTATGTAGGGAAGACAATTAGAACTTTAAGAGAACGCATGGCCCTACATCGCTCGGCGATTAAGTCTGCCATCAAGGGTACTCCCTCCGAACAACCGGTGGCTAGACACTTCTTTGAGGCCGGACACTCCCTGGTAGATCTCAAACACATCATCATCGACCACGTCCCTAAGCATATACGGGGGGGCGACCGTGATGGACTGTTACTCCGCAAGGAGGCATCTTGGATCTATGGACTCAATACGATCCATCCTAAAGGTCTAAACGAGCGGATAGTGTGGAGTATATTTGGATAACAGCAACCTATTCCCCCAATACGTTATTATACGAAGCACACAAGGGTGGCCAACAGACCGAGCAGGATCAGGAGGAAAGGCGATACACCCAGCCAGGACCCGCAATACATGGACTTGCTGGAATATGTGTTTCTCTCCCAAATTTTATGCTGTTCCTGCTTTTTCATGCCTCTTTGTACTATCCTGACTGGAAACAGTCTTTAGAACAGTCTTTTCCCTATATCACCCCTAACCCCTTAGTGACTTCACCATTTGGGACTAGGGGATCTAGAGGAGACATCCATATAGGACACACCCCTCACGGTGCCAGATCACTGTTTCACCTGTATTAGTTCTCAACCACATACTCTTCATTTCCCGCTATCTGTATACAAGGCATGTTCTATCTCCTGCATGTATGGCTTTCTGGGGTTAAGGGGTCCAATGGTGCTTTATTGTCATACTTTATTTGTACCATCACTGTGCGTTTTAGCCAGCCACCATGTTTTAATGCACGGCGTTATGCTTCATGTCCCTCTTCTCTTCCCGTTCCCCAGTCTCCGGCTGGCGGGTACAGCGTCATTGTTGCCAGGTTACGGGCGTCCACGCACAGCAATGACATCACGGCAGGTCATCTCAAGGCGCTCCCCACACGCCGGACATTGGAGCTCGGGACGGAATGCACGGGAGTCTTGGCGGGCTTTTCTTCTTTAAAGGTGAGTGGGTTTCTTTCTTTTCTTCTTGTTTCTACCGCATCTTGAGGAAGGGGTTAAAATCCCCGAAACGTCGATGCCATGATGTATCGTACTTAATACAGCTATTTTTTCATGACGTCCCTGAGTGCCGCAGTCCTTCTGTTTCTATTTGATATATATATATATATTAGAACAGCCTAGTAAGGTTAATCAAATTGCGCTGAAGGTTTCTTTTAAAACGCTTCTAGAAGTGCTGTGTGGAGCTGGCTCTTACTTCTGTGTTACTCTGATAGTCTCAGTTAAGAAATTGTATATACAATATCGTGTGTGTGTGTGTGTGTGTGTGTGTGTGTGTGTGTGTGTGTGTGAGGCACATTAACATGTCAAGAGAGAATGATTCAGATGACGCAGATTGTTTGTCGACTGGTGACGTTTTCCTGCCACAGGATGATGAGGTGTTGCCTAACCCCCCTGAAACGGACACAGAGGGTTTGGGCAGCATAAAATTAATGATAGATTTTAACAGTCTGAAAATGAATTTAAAGGTTGGAGAAGATCCGTGGAAGATGCCTTATACACAGGCCCATCTACTTCTTCACGTCAACCCCCCTCAGCCATATCAAAGCGTTCTCTTGCATGCATAATGAATGTCGACACAGACCCTAATGACTACACGGGGGACGTTGATGACATTAGGGGAGCAGATGCTACCCTTTCAAAAAGCATTCAGTCCATGATTACAAACATCAGATTGGTGTTGGAAATCACAGATGCCCCTCCAGCAGAGGAGAAAAGGGCCTAATTTAATAAAAATAAAAAACCTGTGATAGCATTCAATTCTTCTGAAACAGGGAAAGTTATGTTTGAAAATGCCTGGAAATGCCCAGACAAGAAATTTCAGATTCCTAAAAGAATCTTAATAGCTTATCCCTTTCCAGAAGGTGATAGAACAAAGTGGGAAAATTCTCCCATGGTGGACGCCTCATTGTCCAGATTATCAAAAAAGATTACCTTACCCGTCCCAGGCACGGCTTCGTTAAAAGAACCGGCTGACCGCAAGATCGAGACTACACTCAAATCTATTTATACGGCTAGCGGTACTATTATCAGACCCACTATTGCAGGTGCATGGGTTTCGAATGCTATTGAAAAATATGTAGAGAATCTATTAGAAAATATAGACACAATTGACAAGGATGAGATTATCACAACCCTAGGTCATATAAAGGATTCTGCGGGATTCATGGTTGACGCCCTGAAGGACATTGTATTAATAGCTGCACGGGCGTCATCCATGGCGGTGTCTGCGCGCAGAGGCCTCTGGTTAAACCAGTGGGCAGCGGATGCATAATCTAAGAAAAAAAACCCTCCCTTATGAAGGTAAAGCACTCTTTGGGGACTCATTAGATAAGTGGATATCTAAGACAACATCAGGTAAGTTGTCTTTTCTTCCCTCGGCAGCACCTCCTGCAAAGAAACCATTTTTTGGCCCACAACAAAATTCCTTTTGAGGTGGGAAAGCAGGGAGGGCCAGAGGCTCCACCCCCTTCTTTGATAGAGGAAGGGGTCGAGGGCGAGGAGGGAAACCTGCAGCAGGGGTTTCTCAGGAACCGAAAACATCTGTTCCACCAACTACGTCAACATGACGCTGGGGCTCCCAGCCAGGAGTTCTGTCAGGGGGAGACCAAAACCCACTAAGAATAGGGATTGCCACAAAGGCTTAAGAGCTCCCACCTGGCAGACTTTTTATGAAAAAATAGGAAAAGTTGTTGAATCTCTGACTCAAATTCAAAAACGCGTCTCTATGACTAGCAGGGCTCTGCCAGCATCCCTTTTAACCTCTGTTTCTAGCCCAAACAAGATTGGCAATAAAATACTATTGAAAACAACTCCAGAGGTTATTAGACCTCTTCCAGATACAGAGACTTCTTGTCCAGATGTTGACATCTCGATAAAGTGATATCTTGCAGCACAGCTGTAGGGGAATTAAATATTCCACAACAAAACAAAAACATGATGTTCAGTGCATATCTTTGGATGTTGCAGGGAGTACGCCATTGACCGTACACTTGGAAATCATCCCCATAAAGAGGGAACAAGTCCCATCTACGTGTGGGACGCAGGTTCAGGAATCAGACCTTGATCCTCCTCTGTCAGGAGAAAAATTGAAGAAAGAACTGCCAAGGAAGAGTATCAAACCCAAGAGCACTTCTTCACACAAGCATTCTGAGAAGAAGGACAAGCAGACTAAGGGGTCATTCCGAGTTGTTCGCTCATTGCCGATTTTCGTTATGCTGCGATTTGTTGCTAACTGCGCATGCACATGGTACGCAGAGCGCATGCGCTAAGTTATTTAACACAAAACTTAGTAGATTTACTGGTGTTCGAGTGACGCTTTTCAGTCGCACTGCTGATTGGTGAATGATTGACAGGAAGTGGGTGTTTCTGGGTGGTAACTGAGCATTTTCCGGGAGTGTGCTAAAAAACGCAGGTGTGTCAGGGAAAATTGTGGGAGTGTCTGGAGAAACGGGGGAGTGGCTGGCCGAACGCAGGGCGTGTTTGTGACATCAAACCAGGAACTAACCGGACTGAACTGATCGCAATCTAGGAGTAGGTCTGGAGCTACTCAGAGACTGCAAGAAAATATTTAGTAGCAATTCTGCTACTCTTTCGTTCGCAATTCTGCTAAGCTAAGATACACTCCCAGAGGGCGGCGGCCTAGCGTGTGCAATGCTGCTAAAAGCAGCTAGCGAGTGAACAACTCGGAATGACCCGGTAAGTCTAAGTCAACAAAAGTTCAGTTGGGAGGTTCCCGCAAGGAAACAGACCTTTGAAACGTTCCTAAAAGGGTCATAAGACCGCTTTATCTCAAAAAGAAGTTGTGGACACATTGTTCCAGGTGGACAAGGCCACATGCAGTGGCAATAAAGCCCCGGTTGGTTCCGAGGGCATTTTAGTTAAGGGAAGTATTCCCTCCGGTTCCACTAACAAGATCACAAAATCTGATCGTGGCCCCAAGAGGGATAAGGAGATTTTGCTATCTGACTCTCAGATTATTTCAAAGAGTTCCAAGATTTCTTCCTCGTCAAGAAGACTTGAGTCAGCAGGAACCAGTTCTTTGCCAAGACTTACCGCAACTAAGTTTGATGGGGTGGAGGTCGAAGACCAGATCTTAGCTCGGAAGGGTATTCCGAACAAAGTCATTCCTTCGCTTATTAAAGCTAGAAAAGTGGTAACGTCAAAACATTACCATCGAATTTGGAGAAAATATGTATCTTGGTGTGAATCCAAGAAGCTTCCTACGGAGGAGTTCCAATTAGGTCACTTACTCCTTTTTCTACAGTCAGGTGTGGATGTGGGCCTAAGATTAGGCTCGCTCAAGGTCCAGATTTCGGCCTTGTCTGTCTTCTTCCAGAAAAAAATTGGCTGCGCTCCCTGAGGTGCAGACTTTCTTACAAGGAGTTCTGCACATCCAATCTCCTTTTGTGCCTCCTACGGAGCCATGGGATCTTAATGTTGTATTACAATTCCTGCAATCGGATTGGTTTGAACCTTTAAGGGAGGTAGATTTAAAGTTTCTTACAAGGAAGGTGGTCACTCTGTTGGCCTTGGCATCTACAAGGTGAGTGTCAGAATTGGGGGCCTTGTCTCATAAGAGCTCCTACTTCATTTTTTCATGAGGTTAGAGCTGAGCTGTGCACACGTCAGCAATTTCTTCCTAAGGTTGTATCGGCTTTTCATATCAACCAACCTATTGTATTGCCAGTGGCTACTGACATGTCTACTTCAGCAAAGTCCTTGGACGTGGTCCGGGCTTGAATATATATGTTAAGAGGACTGCTCCTTTTCGAAAGACTGAAGCACTGTTCGTGCTTTGTGATCCCAAAAAGATTGGGTGTCCTGCTTCTAAGCAGACTATCACTCGCTGGATCAGATGTAAGATTCAGCATGCTTATTCTATGGCAGGATTGCTGGAACCGAAATCAGTAAAAGCTCACTCTACTCATAAAGTGGGTTCTTCCTGGGCGGCTGCCCCGGGTGTCTCGGCTATTCAACTTTGCCGAGCAGCTACTTGCTCAGGGTCAAACACGTTTGCTAAGTTCTACAAGTTTGATACTTTGGCCTCTGATGACCTTCAGTTTGGTCATTCAGTTTTGCAAGGAACATCTGCCCTTTCCCTCCCCTAATGGGAGCTCTGGTATCATCCCCATGGTATTTATATGGACCCCAACCTCCTCTAGGACATAAGAGAAAACAGGATTTCATATACCTACCGGTAAATCCTTTTCTCCTAGTCCATAGAGGATGTTGGGCGCCCGACCAGTGCTTCTGTTTCCTGCTAGGTTATTACTTGTTAAGTAATGGCAGCTGTTGCTGCTGCCACCTTTTGTTCATGCATATTGGCACATTTTAGTTTGTTATATGCTGGTTGCATGGTTATAAATGCAGTGTGAGTTGGCATGAATCTCGCCACAAATATGTAGTATACTTCTCTCAATGTTGTCCATCTCCTTGGCACAGTTCCTAAACTAAGGTCTGGAGGAGGGGCATAGAGGGAGGAGCCAGCCCACACTATTAAAGTTTTATAGTGCTGACCTGTCTATACCCCATGGTATCTATATGGACCCCAACATCCTCTATGGACTAGGAGAAAAGGATTTACCGGTAGGTATATAAAATCCTGTTTTCTTTGTTTCATAGAATATCTACTAGATCCATATTGAATAGCATACAGTAGTTTATTCCTGAATCTCCCCAGACACATCCTGTTCTTCCTGAAATGTATAATCTGGTGTAACTGAGCCATATTTTAAGTCCAGACTTGACTGTGATCTAGATTTTAACCATTATTGCCCTCTATGGGGACTTAACCTCTTAGGGCATTTTCAGGAGTTTTTTTAAGAATGCTCCTTATCCATAATGCATGAAACTCCATAGGTAAAGTTTCACTTCTGCCAAGAATAACACCGGAAAACGGCAGTACCCTCCTATAAGTTTAAATGATGTGCAGCCATCTTAAATAATAGCTGCCTTCTACTTTTGCAGGCACAAGTGCAAAAAAACTCTTTGCAATGCTTTTGGGTAGGCTGTGACACAGCTGCTTTTGCCCACCAGGTAGAACTGCATCACTTTTGCTTCTGCTCTTCATCTATTGGGCATAACCACATTCCTGGTCTGCTGGGTCCTGCAATGCCTGCTGGTGGAGGCCACAAACCCAAAGTGGGTGGTCCTTGCTGCAAAAGAACTTCTGGTCTAATACTAGGGGAATGGGATTCAATTCCTTGGTGTAGAGGCTGACATGGAGTATTGTAAAAGAAAAAAAGAAAAAAGTAAATATATATATATATATATATATATATATTATATACACACACTGAAACCATGTAAGAACTTATAAACATTGAATGCTAAATGTGCATTAATATAAAATATACAGACTTAAGGGGACATAAAAGAATATATATTTTAATGTAGTTTAATAATAAATTCTAACAGAAATGTGTTACTAGTTTTTACTAGATGTATTTATTTCAGTTGTTATATATGGACTGATATATCCTAAAATAAAACTTTTATACTTTAATCGTAATGGTGTCATTAATTTAAACATACAAAAATTAATTTTGCGTGAAATGCATAACAGGGGTGTGGCCTGCACCTGACCCTCTCTACAGTTCTCTGTGCCCTGTGTTTTGCTCAACACAGCTGCAATATTCATTTTTAGAAAAATGCTAATTCTGAGGCCTTTTCTAGTTGATATTAAGGGCACATTTGCACCCTTATTTACAAGAAGAATTGTCCTAAAAAAATAGTTTAGTCCTCCATTTCTTTCATTCATTAACAGTACTTCACAGGTAATCAATCACAATCACCTGCATCTTGTGAACTGTGGTAGCACAGCTGCCAGTTATTCTCTCACTCAGTAGTGAGCTCTCTTGAATGTACCGTTGATTGGATTACCTATTTGGCGGTAGCTGGTGGTTGGTTTTAGACTACTCTGGGCAGGTACTTATCAACACTGGAATATCAAGGGATTGCTGCTGTTCTGCCCCAGATGCCATATGCATTCAACTGATCAAAAGTAAGCAGAATAAAAACACTGGCTAAGTCTAATTTATTACTATATAGTATTTTGTGCCTGCACCCTTTACTTTTCTATTTGAGCCATGTTGGTATGTGATTCACACAATCAAGTACATATATCTATTAATTGTTAATGACACATCTATTATTGCTCTCTGCCAACTGAGACAAAGGGAATTTTATTCAATTTCATACAATTCTATTCTATTTGATTTGAAGATTTCTTCTTTTCCAATGGAGTCCAAGGGTTTTGCCAGTCTTGATTTGCTAGGTGTGTACTCCAAACTGTGGCACTAGCATCAGTTGTCATCACTAGATAATGGGTTTCTGTTAAGGACATTGTTCTGAGGCCTAGAACTAGACTTTTCCTCTCAGACAGGTATTCTTTTGTAGTTTGACCTAGTTTCATATGTTAGTTTAAAAAACATTCTTTTCCTACTGTATTTAGCAGTTTCCACTGTAACTTCCTCTTCTGTCATCTTACCCATGAAATAATATATAGTTAAGGACCTCATTCTTAACAACCAAAGACCAAAACACAATGTTGTGCTTTCGCTTTCTTGTACTGAGGTAGCTAATTCCTGAATCTTACTGCATCTTTCCTGCAACAGAGTGATAACATATTGCAGGGAATCCATATCTGCTATGTGAGAATTGACCTGTGCTAAAGGAAAATTGCTGCTTGTGACCTGAGACTGGTGTGCAGCAGCGGTCTGGTGCTTGCTGAAATGTGCCTGCCTCCACCTTAGGATCCCTCATTTTTAGACCTGCGGTTCCACTAGTGCTACAGCTATAATATTGGTATTATTGCAAAGTCTTATGCTTATTGTAAATTTGTAATTAATGTGAGCCAATATTGCTAAATAAATAGTGTAGATTATTCTTGTTTTGGCCACTGTTCTCGAAAACCTTTCTTTTTAATATAGATGTAAACAAGTACAGTAATTAGTAGTGCATTGGCTTTTTTTAAAAAAAAACTTTAATAGGTTGCTTGTGCTATTTCATTAGTCGTTCAGATCTTTAAATGGTAAACATAAAAGATCAAAATGCCTTCAAGAGTGTAAGTATAGTAAAAGAAGATGTGAATATTTGGCTAGCAAAATAAAGAATGTTGGTAAAGAGAAAAAAAAGTTTCAAAACCTAAAAGAAAGATTTTATGTAGTCGATAAAAAAACAAGATCATAAAGAAGAAACTGATATTTTATCCCCTGATACAAATGTATATATATCATGGCATGTCATTTGAAAAATTGAATGTGCATAATCTGTATTGTGCAGATATTTGATTAGATAATTTTTGGACATTTTTGGGTTGATCTTGGTTATATTCCAGTTGGCAGTATCTATCTTTGTGTAGTCTGCAAGTATTCAGCTACCTCTTGTTTTCCAAATTTGTTGTGGTAGTTTTGATTTGCTAGATGTGCTCCCCAATCTGTTGTACTAGCATCCGTTTTCATCTCTAGTTAATGGGGTACTGTTAGTGACATTGAAATGAGGCCTAGATATGGATTTAGTCATGTTGTTTTGCTTCTAAATCAACATGATTTGAATCCTGAGGTAATATCTGACCTTTCTGTAGGAGACATGGAAGTTGCACAATGGCCATGTTTGAGTTGTGCATTTGGCCATTTGAGTCTTTAAAAGTTATTGTAGAATTTGTGAGAAACTTTTTTTTTTTCAATAATATGTAAGGAAGAGTGTGATTTTAAAATTAAGCTTAGTGAAGCATTATTTTTGGTGTGTAGAACTAACAAAAAACTTTGTTAAAATGAAATAGTCTGAAACAATGATGCAAGTGTCTACACACAGAAACAGAATCATAACAGCAAAACTATCCAATAGATTTTGATTCCAGTTTTGGATCACCACTATTAACCCATATCAGCAAATCTGCAATTTTTTCTCAAGCATACTCAACACAAATAACCTATCCAAAGCAAGTAGGTAGACCAACAATCTACAGCATATAATATAGCTCACCCTGGATATACTGTACAGTATACTGTTTCATACCAGAATTTTTTATTGTAATGAGAAAAGGTAAGAATAGCACTTTAATGGCATTTGAACACTGCAATTAATAGTGTGTTTAGTAGGGAACTGCAGTTTGGTATCTTCAAATTATTTTTGTGACTGAAAATATTATACTTGATATCCACTTCTAATGCACTGTCAATTTCTTATGCATTCTGGTGTTTCCATTATTATTCCTACAACTATAGTATGTACTAAATGTAGATTTTAAGGGATCTTGTCTTTAGGAAACAATATATAATCTATTTGTTTATGAGCACTTTATTTTTTTAATGTATAGAGCTTGCAAGGCCTTCATATGTAAAATCTGTCTTATTCTACAGTAGAGTAATTTTTACTGTCTAAAACAAAGGCTACATACATTTTTTGAATTTGTGTTTTAATATTGGGTTTGAGCTACAACAATGGGGTCAATTCAATTTTGCACAAATTGAATTGTGCCAGGAGTTAGCTCCCTGGGCTATTTAATTCAGCGTGATGTTAAGTCAGAGAAGGCCTATTCTTCCAGACTAAATGGGGTGTTTTGTTGGGAGAACGGGTATTCTCCAATTTAACTGCCCAGCACAATGCTGTTTCCGTCAGGAATCGGCACTGTGCCAGCACTTTGGTCGGATTTCTCCTCACACCACTCGGGGGATGCGAGAAGAAATCTTGGCGGTGGCAGTCACTCTGTGCTAAATTGAAATGACCCATATGTGTCTAGAATTGCTGTTTCAAGTTTCATCCACATTTGTTTTCCAAAAAATTTCAGCCACATGTAACATTACTTCCAGGTTTCATGTTATATTTTTTAACTATCCATGAACTATAAAAGATATGAGTTCTTAAAAGGGAATTGCCACTTACTGTTTTTTGTTATACTTATAGCACTGAAATTGGTCGCTAAGTAGGGTTTAGTAGCTTAAAATTATAGTGCGAAACTAAGTGACATTGTGTGCATTTTGGGAAGGATATGTTACAGAATGATTTAGGTATATCATTATGATGTATGTATGCTAGATTACTATACTGTACTATGAGATTTTTTTTGTTTTATTTTGGAATGTGTGTCTGAATCATTGAAATTGAAGTCTAATATGGGAAATCAATTATCCATGATAGATTACAGTGGATTGAACTCCCAGAGTTATTAAATTAACTCCAAAGCCAGTAGTCATCAGGGATTTTTTTGAAAAAAAAAATCCTGGTTGGTTGGGGGATAAGTTAATGCATGATTCAGAAAAATGCTTTTTACCTTACCACCCAATAACCTGTGTTAAATTACATTAACACAATGTTTAACGGGCATTAACTAGGCTATTGGGAGAAGTAGGGATTATAATTAAATAGGGGACTGTAGGGGACAACACACAGAGAACAGGGGACCTTAAGGGGGTGACACACAGAGTGTAGTGACTATAGTGGGGTCAGCAACACGTACTATGCAGAAGACTGTAGGGCGCATCAGGCAGTGTGCAGGAGAGTGTACGGGGTGACATGCAGGGCACAGGAGAATGTAGGGGAGGTTAGATGAAGGAGACAATAAGGGGGTACACACAGAGATCAAGGGACCTTAAGGGGTAGCACACAGGGTACAGGTGACTGGGGGGAGCAACCTGCTGCAGGTGACTGTAGGGGGGGGGCTACAACCAGGCTGCAGGTGACTGTAGGGGGGCTACAAGCAGTAGAATGAGAAACTGCCACTGCTTATTTCCACTTGCATCTAAGGATCTAGATATGGACTATTAAAGAATTCTCCTGACCTGAAAATTGCTTATTGGGACCATACTGCATATATCATATTTGGAATACCCGGTGGACTACACACAAACAGCTTGCTTGCTGAGGATTTAAAGTGTATTCAGATCAAATCATCACCACGTGTAATACCAGCTGAACTATTTGGTTCCCCATTGGGAGTATATGCTATTCGTCCAAGATCCATCTGTTTAATTATAATTTGGGCAGTTATAAGATACAAATTTTGCTTTTCAGTATTATAAATACATATTACATATTTTTAAAGCAACAGTGACCCATTAGGGTCAACTTTTATGATGAATTTATATTGTTATACACTGCTCAAAAAAATAAAGGGAACACTTAAACAACACAATGTAACTCTAAGTCAATCACACTTCTGTGAAATCAAACTGTCCACTTAGGGAGCAACACTGATTGACAATCAATTTCAGATGCTGTTGTGCAAATAGAATAGACAACAGGTGGAAATTATAGGCAATTAGCAAGACACCCCCAATAAAGGAGTTGTTCTGCAGGTGGTGACCACAGACCACTTCTCAACTCCTATGCTTTCTGGCTGATGTTTTGGTCATTTTAGAAAGCTGGCAGTGCTTTCACTCTAGTGGTAGCATGAGACCGAGTCTACAACCCACACAAGTGGCCCAGGTTGTGCAGCTCATCCAGGATGGCACATCAATGCGAGCTGTGGCAAGAAGGTTTGCTGTGTCTGTCAGCGTAGTGTCCAGAGCATGGAGGCGCTACCAGGAGACAGGCCAGTACATCAGGAGATGTGGAGGAGGCCGTAGGAGGGCAACAACCCAGCAGCAGGACCGCTAGCTCCGCCTTTGTGCAAGGAGGAAAAGGAGGAGCACTGCCATAGCCCTGCAAAATGACCTCCAGCAAGCCACAAATGTGCATGTGTCTACTCAAATGATCAGAAACAGACTCCATGAGGGTGGTATGAGGGCCCGACATCCACAGGTGGGGGTTGTGCTTACAGCCCAACACCGTGCAGGACGTTTGGCATTTGCCAGAGAACACCAAGATTGGCATATTCGCCAATGTGCTCTTCACAGATGAAAGCAGGCTCTCACTGAGCACATGTGACAGACGTGACAGAGTCTGGAGATGCCAAGGAGAATGTTCTGCTGCCTGCAACATCCTCCAGCATGACCGGTTTGGCAGTGGGTCAGTAAAGGTGTGGGGTGGCATTTCTTTGTGGGGCAGCACAGCCCTCCATGTGCTTCCCAGAGGTAGCCTGACTGCCATTATGTACCGAGATGAGATCCTCAGACCCCTTGTGAGACCATATGCTGGTGCGGTTGGCCCTGGGTTCCTCCTAATGCAAGACAATGCTAGATCTCATGTGGCTGGAGTGTGTCAGCAGTTCCTGCAAGATGAAGGCATTGATGCTATGGACTGGCCCACCCGTTCCCCAGACCTGAATCCAATTGAGCACATCTGGGACATTATGTCTTGCTCCATCCACCAACGCCCGGTTGCACCACAGATTGTCCAGGAGTTGGCGGATGCTTTAGTCCAGGTCTGGGAGGAGATCCCTCAGGAGACCATCCGCCACCTCATCAGGAGCATGCCCAGGCATTGTAGGGAGGTCATACAGGCACGTGGAGTCCACACACACTACTGAGCCTCATTTTGACTTGTTTTAAGGACATTACATCAAAGTTGGATCAGCCTGTAGTGTGTTTTTCCACTTTAATTTTGAGTGTGACTCCAAATCCAGACCTCCATGAGTTAATAAATTTGATTTCCATTGATAATTTTTGTGTGATTTTGTTGTCAGCACATTCAACTATGTAAAGAACAAAGTATTTAATAAGAATATTTCATTCATTCAGATCTAGGATGTGTTGTTTAAGTGTTCCCTTTATTTTTTTGAGCAGTGTATATTAAATTGTTATTTTTACTTCTCCATCCATTTTTTATTATTGGAGACACAGCATAGTGCCAGTTACTCTGCACCTACATATTTCATAGTAGTGGGACTGACCATCCCTTTACTGGCAGGTTTGACAGCGCATCTGGGTTATCTATCTAAAAACCCAGTGGGACTACAACCAGGCTGCAGGTGACCATATGGGGGCTACACTCAGGCTGCAATGTGACTGTAGCGGGGGCTTTGCATGGGCTGCAGGTGACTGTAGGCGGACCAGCACACAGCACGGGACTGTACTGGACGGAGCACCACACAAGTCACAGGGGAGGATATGTGTATGTGACTGCAGGGGGTGGGGCTACACACGGTGCAGTGGACTGTAGGGGGTGTGACACATGATGTAGGCGACTGTAGGGGGGTGACATATAGGGTGAAGCAGACTATAGGAGGAGACACACAGGGGACCTTAAGGGGATGACGCACAGGGTGTAGTGACTGTAGTGGGGTCGACATGCTGAGTGCAGGGAACTGTGAGAGGAAGCTACACACAGGGCACAGAAGACTGTAGTGGGTGTGACACACAGGATGCAGGGGACTGTGGGGGGGGTGACACACGGTGCAGGAGACTGTATAGGTGGTGACACGCAGGGTCTCTGGGGGGTGCGATACGCAGGAAACTGTGAATTTTTTAGTCTAATTCCATGTTTATCTCCTGCACCCTGCGTTACCTACAGTCCTCTGCACATTATGTGTTGCTGCCCCCCACTACAGTCACTGCACCCTGTGTGTCACCCCCTTAAGGTCCCCTTTTCCCTGTGTGTTGCTCCCAATACATTCCCCTATTTAATTAGAATCCCAACTTCTCCCAATAGCCTAGTTAAAGCCAGTTAAAACATTGTATTAATTAAATTTTACACAGGTAATTGTGAGTTAACGCAGAAAATAAATGGAATTTATATATAGGTGAAATTTCAGTGGAAAATTGCAAGAAAACAGCCATTTTTCACTCCTGATGTTTCCTCATGGGTAATTGAAAACTCCCCATACTCTACTTCATATTAACTATAAAGTGTATTTTCTCAAAACTTTCAGGGATTCTTTTGAATGTTTTCCATTTAGGATACATCAACAAAAATTTTGACTTTTTATAACTGTTAAAAATGTAGGGGTCACACCTAAACTCATTGTGGAATATTTTGAGGTATATGCATTTGTAATGGTTTTTATTTATATCAATTAATATGTTGTACATTATTTTTATTTTAAATTTTAAAAACATTTTTTTTTTAAATGTTCTGCTTTATGTGAAATGTATATCGATTTGGCGGTTAGAATACTTGAAGTACAGTCTAATAAAATGGCCAGGTTGTTTACATGATAATTGAGAAGGAAATATAGCATTTCATAGTGAATTTAAGTAACTTTAGGAATAGTGTTTAAAAATAGCACTAGTAAAGAAAAGAATTTTTTTTTTAACACTTCATTAGTTTTCCTTTAAAAAAGAAAAAATTATAATGAACAGTATAATTTGATACTTCAGTCTGTTTTACAGGCATTAGATTGTGCAAATTTAAAGTCTTGAATTAAAATTAAAAAAAAATTATGATGGTGGATATCTATAGAAATTTTTAATAATATTGAAATTTGAAAGTTTCATGTTTCAGTAGCATGCAAAGTAGTTATTTGACATTACAATTCAACCTCTGAGATAATAAGTGATAGGTTTTACTAAGGGGGTCATTCTGAGTTGATTTAGCACAGCTATGGTCATCTTCCCTGACATGCGGGGGGACGCCCAGCACAGGGCTACTCCGCCCCGCATGTCTGTGCCGGCCTACCCCCCGCACAAATACAAAAGCATCGCACAGCAGCGATGCTTTTGTATTTCAGGAGTTACTCCCGGCCAGAACAGCTTCTGCGGCTGGCCGGGACTTGGACTTCGCTGGCGCTGGCCGCAGTGGCTGCGTGAGTTGTCATGCAGCCGTCGCGGCCCGCCCCCCCAATGGTCCAGCCACGGCTGCGCTGGCAGGACCGCTTACCATAGCCCCCTCCCGCCCAGCAATCGCCTCTGTCTCAGAAGCGATCACTAGGCAGCAACGACAACCATGCGCCGGCGCATGCACGGTTCTGACCCGATCGCTGCGCTGCGACAAACTGCAGTGAGCGATCGGGTCGGAATGACCCCCTATGATATTTTACATGGGTTTTTTTAAGGCAACAATGTATTTTGACCTAAGTTAAAAGTATAAACAATTCTGTTTGGTAAATAAAATTATTTTTTGCATTTTGCACAGAACAGTGATGTTAGACGAACATTTTCATAAAACATTTAAAAAATCCAATGTTTATTCTTACCGTGAAATTTTACGTTTCTGAGTTAAAAAAGAAATAATAAAAAAAGCGATGAAATTCCATAGACAAAAAAACCTTACGGTTTTACATGTCCCATTAAGGCTTCTTACACATGATCTGGCATTTCAGAAACCTGTTGTAACTCTTCCACTCAAACTGCAAAAAGCAATGAAATTCCGATCATTAAGGCTGACGCCTTAATGGACGTGTTCCTTGCGCAATACAGTGTATTCCAATGAGCACACAAATCTGTGAATTAGCCGCTCCACCATTGTGTGAGTGACAGCAATCTCACTCTGTGAGAGTGCTGAATTTGCACATACCCACAGGCTGTGATGGCATACCATATCTGTATTGCGCCAGGAACACGTCCATTAAGGCATCAGCCTTAATGATCGGAATTTCATTGCTTTTTGGAGTTTGAATGGAAGAGTTGCAACAGGTTTTTGAAATGCCAGATCATGTGTAAGAAGCCTTAATGGGACATGTGACACCGTAAGGTTTTTTGTTTATGGAATATATATATATATATATATATATATGTTTGTATCACCTTGACAAAGGGGTGTTGTGGCCCCATATCGTTGGGAATGCTGTGATGAATTAAAAGCACATTTTGTACATTACCTGCTGTAAACAATCTCAGAGTGCCGCTGCTTGTGGGATGTGTTTTTTATATATATATATATATATATATATATATATATAGTAATGCCCCCTAATAATAGACATATATAGTAGTGTCCACATTAAAAAGAAATGTATAGTAATGCCTCATAATAATAGAAATATATAGTAGTGTCTACATTATAATATAAATATATAGTAATGCCCCATAATAAAAGACAGGGGTATATTCAATTGGGTGTGGTTCGTTTTATCGACAGTATCTAGGTCGACAATGTTTAGGTCGACCACTATAGGTCGATAGTCACTAGGTCGACATGGATGGAAGGTCGACAGGGTTTCTAGGTCGACATGTGCTAGGTCGACAGGTCTAAAGGTCGACATGAGGAATTTTTTTTTTCTTGTGTCGTTTTCTTCGTAGAGTGACCGGGATCCCAAATTAGTGCACCGCGTCCCCTCGCATGGCTCGCTTCGCTCGCCATGCTTCGGGCATGGTGCCTTCGCTCCGCTACCGCTTCGCTCGGCACACTTTACCGTTCCAATCGTAGTCCACGTGGATCGTTAAGTATGAAAAAATCCAAAAAAAAAGAAAAAGTGAAAAACTCATGTCGACCTTTAGACCTGTCGACCTAGCACATGTCGACCTAGAAACCCTGTCGACCTTGCATCCATGTCGACCTAGTGACTGTCGACCTATAGTGGTCGACCTAAACATTGTCGACCTAGACACTGTCGATCTTCAGACCGGATCCCATTCAATTACAGTCAAAAATGCTGTCTTGTCAGAAAAACTGCAGTTTTCGACTTTTTAAGGTCGGAAGGATTCCGACCTATTCAATCCTTCCCCTTCAGTTTTCCAAAAGTCGGGAAATTCTATTTGTCGGAAAGCACATAGATTGGCGGAATAGCCTCCGATCCACGTGCTTGTTGGAAATGGGACCAAATTCGACAGTTTTTGGTCCCATTTCTGACAATCTCAATCCAACTTTAAAAAAAGTTGGTTTAAGGAGATAAGACAGGGTAGCGGGGCGGCGGGCTATAGAGGCAGCAGGGCCAGGCACTTCTATAGCAGGACGC
This sequence comes from Pseudophryne corroboree, assembly GCF_028390025.1. Taxonomy (NCBI): domain Eukaryota; kingdom Metazoa; phylum Chordata; class Amphibia; order Anura; family Myobatrachidae; genus Pseudophryne; species Pseudophryne corroboree. The sequence goes on along the minus strand of NC_086448.1, from coordinate 357,966,683 downwards.
TCCCCAGGCCGAGCTCCTCACTCCCAGCAACACTCCATCCCCGCTGCTGACAGTGCACCCCATCCTGCCGCTGACAGCACACCCCGTCCTGCTGCTGACAGCGCACCACCTCCTGCCGCTGACAGCAGCAGCAGGGCGGGACACCGGGAATGGCCAAATCTGACAGTCGGATACTATTAAAACATTGGTCAATTTAAAAAAAAGACCCAATTATAGGAAAGGAGCTGCCTGAAGCTCCAATATGTATTTTTAGAAAAGCTCCCAACCTTAAATCTAAGCTTGTAAAGAGTTTGCACCCATCTTCCCCAAAAATGGGTAAAAATTTAACAGAGGGTTTTCACAGGTGTGGAAGTTGCATAGGGTGTAAACAGATTGAAAATTCTTTTGGAAAAAGGAAGGCGGAATTGTTGATCAATGATAAAAAAAATATGTAATTAAAGATATCATAACATGCCGTTCAAACAATATTGTTTACTGTATAGAATGTTCTTGTAATAAATTCTATATTGGCCGGACGAGTCGCCAATTGAAGGTGAGGATAGGAGAACATGTTCGGAATATCCTAAAAGGGTTACAGACACATGCCCTATTCTCACATTTCAAACAGAAACATCACTGCGATGTTAGACATATAAAGAATTTTTTGGGTTTGAAAAAAGTTAATACTAATATTCACGGTGGTGACCTGGCACAAAAATTGGCAAAGGAAGAAATGAAAATTAGATTCAATTATAAAACCTTGTGGTCAACGGGTTTAAAAAACGATTTCAAAATAAAATGGTTTATGTGACAATACTTTGTTATCCTTTTTCTAATTTTATGGTGTTGTGAAATTGGTGTGTAATTTATAGTGATGTGCACCGGAAATTTTTCGGGTTTTGTGTTTTGGTTTTGGGTTCGGTTCCGCGGCCGTGTTTTGGGTTCGAACGCGTTTTGGCAAAACCTCACCGAATTTTTTTTGTCGGATTCGGTTGTGTTTTGGATTCGGGTGTTTTTTTCAAAAAACCCTAAAAAACAGCTTAAATCATAGAATATGGGGGTCATTTTGATCCCATAGTATTATTAACCTCAATAACCATAATTTACACTCATTTCCAGTCTATTCTGAACACCTCACACCTCACAATATTATTTTTAGTCCTAAAATTTGCACCGAGGTCGCTGGATGGCTAAGCTAAGCGACACAAGTGGCCGACACAAACACCTGGCCCATCTAGGAGTGGCACTGCAGTGTCACGCAGGATGGTCATTCAAAAAAATACTCCCCAAACAGCACATGCCGCAAAGAAAAAAAGAGGCGCAATGAGGTAGCTGTGTGACGACTAAGCTAAGCGACCCTAATGGCCGACACAAACACCTGGCCCATCTAGGAGTGGCACTGCAGTGTCAGGCAGGATGGCCCTTCCAAAAAATACTCCCCAAACAGCACATGACGCAAAGAAAAAAAGAGGCGCAATGAGGTAGCTGTGTGACGACTAAGCTAAGCGACCCTAGTGGCCGACACAAACACCTGGCCTATCTAGGAGTGGCACTGCATTGTCAGGCAGGATGGCCCTTCCAAAAAATACTCCCCAAACAGCACATGACGCAAAGAAAAAAAGAGGCGCAATGAGGTAGCTGTGTGACGACTAAGCTAAGCGACCCTAGTGGCCGACACAAACACCTGGCCCATCTAGGAGTGGCACTGCAGTGTCAGGCAGGATGGCCCTTCCAAAAAATACTCCCCAAACAGCACATGACGCAAAGAAAAAAAGAGGCGCAATGAGGTAGCTGTGTGACGACTAAGCTAAGCGACCCTAGTGGCCGACACAAACACCTGGCCCATCTAGGAGTGGCACTGCAGTGTCAGGCAGGATGGCCCTTCCAAAAAATACTCCCCAAACAGCACATGACACAAAGAAAAAAAGAGGCGCAATGAGGTAGCTGTGTGACGACTAAGCTAAGCGACCCTAGTGGCCGACACAAACACCTGGCCCATCTAGGAGTGGCACTGCAGTGTCAGGCAGGATGGCCCTTCCAAAAAATACTCCCCAAACAGCACATGACGCAAAGAAAAAAAGAGGCGCAATGAGGTAGCTGTGTGACGACTAAGCTAAGCGACCCTAGTGGCCGACACAAACACCTGGCCCATCTAGGAGTGTCACTGCAGTGTCACGCAGGATGGCCCTTCAAAAAAATACTCCCCAAACAGCACATGATGCAAAGAAAAATGAAAGAAAAAAGAGGTGCAAGATGGAATTGTCCTTGGGCCCTCCCAAAAACCCTTATGTTGTAAAAACAGGACATGCACACTTTAACGAACCCATCATTTCAGCGACAGGGTCTGCCACACGACTGTGACTGAAATGACTGGTTGGTTTGGGCCCCCACCAAAAGAGAAGCAATCAATCTCTCCTTGCACAAACTGGGTCTACAGAGGCAAGATGTCCAACTCATCATCATCGTCCGATTCAACACCCCTTTCACTGTGTACATCCCCCTCCTCACAGATTATTAATTCGTCCCCACTGGAATCCACCATCTCAGGTCCCCGTGTACTTTCTGGAGGCAATTGCTGCTGGTAAATGTCTCCATGGAGGAATTGATTATAATTCATTTTAATGAACATCATCTTCTTCACATTTTCTGGAAGTAACCTCGTACGCCGATTGCTGACAAGGTGAGCGGCGGCACTAAACACTCTTTCGGAGTACACACTGGAGGGAGGGCAACTTAGGTAGAATAAAGCCAGTTTGTGCAAGGGCCTCCAAATTGCCTCTTTTTCCTGCCAGTATACGTACGGACTGTCTGACGTGCCTACTTGGATGCGGTCACTCATATAATCCTCCACCATTCTTTCAATGGTGAGAGAATCATATGCAGTGACAGTAGACGACATGTCAGTAATCGTTGGCTGGTCCTTCAGTCCGGACCAGATGTCAGCATCAGCAGTCGCTCCAGACTGCCCTGCATCACCGCCAGCGGGTGGGCTCGGAATTCGTAGCCTTTTCCTCGCACCCCCAGTTGCGGGAGAATGTGAAGGAGGAGATGTTGACGGGTCGCGTTCCGCTTGACTTGACAATTTTCTCACCAGCAGTTCTTTGAACCTCTGCAGACTTGTGTCTGCCGGAAAGAGAGATCCAACGTAGGTTTTAAATCTAGGATCGAGCACGGTGGCCAAAAATGTAGTGCTCTGATTTCAACAGATTGACCACACGTGAATCCTGGTTAAGCGAATGAAGGGCTCCATCCACAAGTCCCACATGCCTAGCGGAATCGCTCTGTTTCAGCTCCTCCTTCAATGCCTCCAGCTTCTTCTGCAAAAGCCTGATGAGGGGAATGACCTGACTCAAGCTGGCAGTGTCTGAACTGACTTCACGTGTGGCAAGTTCAAAAGGTTGCAGAACCTTGCACAACGTTGAAATCATTCTCCACTGCGCTTGAGACAGGTGCATTCCACCTCCTTTGCCTATATCGTGGCCAGATGTATAGGCTTGAATGGCCTTTTGCTGCTCCTCCATCCTCTGAAGCATATAGAGGGTTGAATTCCACCTCGTTACCACCTCTTGCTTCAGATGATGGCAGGGCAGGTTCAGGTGTTTTTGGTGGTGCTCCAGTCTTCTGTACGCGGTGCCTGTACGCCGAAAGTGGCCGCAATTCTTCTGGCCACTGACAGCATCTCTTGCACGCCCCTGTCATTTTTTAAATAATTCTGCACCACCAAATTCAAGGTATGTGCAAAACATGGGACGTGCTGGAATTTGCCCAGATGTAATGCACGCACAATATTGCTGGCGTTGTCCGATGCCACAAATCCCCAGGAGAGTCCAATTGGGGTAAGCCATTCTGCGATGATCTTCCTCAGTTGCCGTAAGAGGTTTTCAGCTGTGTGCGTATTCTGGAAAGCGGTGATACAAAGCGTAGCCTGCCTAGGAACGAGTTGGCGTTTGCGAGATGCTGCTACTGGTGCCGCCGCTGCTGTTCTTGCAGCGGGAGGCAATACATCTACCCAGCGGGCTGTCACAGTCATGTAGTCCTGAGTCTGCCCTGCTCCACTTGTCCACATGTCCGTGGTTAAGTGGACATTGGGTACAACTGCATTTTTTAGGACACTGGTGAGTCTTTTTCTGACGTCCGTGTACATTCTCGGTATCGCCTGCCTAGAGAAGTGGAACCTAGATGGTATTTGGTAACGGGGGCACACTACCTCAAGCAATTGGCTAGTTCCCTGTGAACTAACGGCGGATACTGGACGCACGTCTAATACCAACATAGTTGTCAAGGCCTCAGTTATCCGCTTTGCAACAGGATGACTGCTGTGATATTTCATCTTCCTCGCAAAGGACTGTTGGACAGTCAAGTGCTTACTGGAAGTAGTACAAGTGGTCTTCCGACTTCCCCTCTGGGATGACGATCGACTCCCAGCAGCAACAACAGCAGCGCCAGCAGCAGTAGGCGTTACACTCAAGGATGCATCGGAGGAATCCCAGGCAGGAGAGGACTCGTCAGACTTGCCAGTGACATGGCCTGCAGGACTATTGGCTTTCCTGGGTAAGGAGGAAATTGACACTGAGGGAGTTGGTGGTGTGGTTTGCGCGAGCTTGGTTACAAGAGGAAGGGATTTACTGGTCAGTGGACTGCTTCCGCTGTCTGCCAAAGTTTTTGAACTTGTCACTGACTTATTATGAATGCGCTGCAGGTGACGTATAAGGGAGGATGTTCCGAGGTGGTTAACGTCCTTACCCCTATTTATTACAGCTTGACAAAGGCAACACATGGCTTGACACCAGTTGTCTGCATTTCTGTTGAAATAATTCCACACTGAAGAGCTGATTTTTTTTGTATTTTGACCAGGCATGTCAATGGCCATATTCCTCCCACGGACAACAGGTGTCTCCCCGGGTGCCTGACTTAAACAAACCACCTCACCATCAGAATCCTCCTTGTCAATTTCCTCCCCAGCGCCAGCAACACCCATATCCTCATCCTGGTGTACTTCAACACTGACATCTTCAATTTCACTATCAGGAACTGGACTGCGGGTGCTCCTTCCAACACTTGCAGGGGGCGTGCAAATGGTGGAAGGTGCAAGCCAGGGCCGGCTCCAGGCATGTTCGACTGGAGCGGCCGCGCGGGGCGCCACTCTTTTAGGGCGCCGCACGCTGCGGCCGCCATATTCCTGCCTGGAGCCAGCCTTCAAATTGTGTGTGTGTGCGCGCAGCGCGCTGTGCGGCGCCGGCGTCTGACGTTAGACGCCGGCGCCGCGCAGCGCAGACGGAATCGTTCATCCGTCCAGCCGCCCGCCCGCCTGCCTGCCTGGGCCCACAGCAGTACTCCCCCTCCCGGCTCCCAGCACCGCAGTCCGCAGTGACAATGCCATGTAAGTTAAAATCTGCACTGTGGGGGCATTATATATCTGGCACTGTGGGGGCATTATGTTTATTCATGTGGGGGCATATCTGCACTGTGGGGGCATTATATATCTGGCACTGTGGGGGCATATCTGCACTGTGGGGGCATTATATATCTGGCACTGTGGGGGCATATCTGCACTGTGGGGGCATTATATATCTGGCACTGTGGGGGCATAGCTGCACTGTGGGGGCATTGATTCTTGCACTGTGGGGGCATATCTGCACTGTGGGGGCATTATATATCTGGCACTGTGGGGGCATATCTGCACTGTGGGGGCATTATATATCTGGCACTGTGGGGGCATAGCTGCACTGTGGGGGCATTGTTTCTTGCACTGTGGGGGCATATCTGCACTGTGGGGGCATTATATATCTGGCACTGTGGGGGCATATCTGCACTGTGGGGGCATTATATATCTGGCACTGTGGGGGCATATCTGCACTGTGGGGGCATTATATATCTGGCTCTGTGGGGGCATAGCTGCACTGTGGGGGCATTATGTTTCTTGCACTGTGGGGGCATATCTGCACTGTGGGGGCATTATGTATCTGGCACTGTGGGGGCATATCTGCACTGTGGGGGCATTATATATCTGGCACTGTGGGGGCATAGCTGCACTGTGGGGGCATTATGTTTCTGGCACTGTGGGGGCATATCTGCACTGTGGGGGCATTATGTATCTGGCACTGTGGGGGCATATCTGCACTGTGGGGGCATTATATATCTGGCACTGTGGGGGCATATCTGCACTGTGGGGGCATTATATATCTGGCACTGTGGGGGCATAGCTGCACTGTGGGGGCATTATGTTTCTGGCACTGTGGGGGCATATCTGCACTGTGGGGGCATTATGTATATGGCACTGTGGGGGCATATCTGGCACTGGGGGCATTAATGTATCTGACACTGTGGGGGGCAATAATGCATCTGGCACTGTGTGGGCACTTATGCATCTGGCAATATGTGGGCATTTATGTATCTGGCACTGGGGGGATTTATGTATCTGGCCCTGTGGTGGCATATCTGGCACTGTGCGGGCATTTTTATATATGGCACAGTGGGGACATATCTGGCACTGTGTGGGCATTTTTATATCTGGCACTGTGTGGGCACTTATGTATCTGGCACTGCGGGGGCATCATGTATCTGGCACTGTGGGGGGCATATCTGCACTGTGGAGGCACTTATGTATCTGGCACTTTGGGGGCATTTATGTATCTGAACTGTGGGTGCATATCTGGCACTGTGTGGCCATTTATGTAGCTGGCACTGCTGGGGGGCATGTCACGTGTAGCTGGCACTGCTGGGGGGCATGTCATGTAGTGTTCCCGCTAGGCGTCTGTGGCTAGGCAATGTGTCTCAGTGCTGTGCCTGGCGCAAAGTGTATAGGAGGTTCTACCTGGTGCAGTGTGTATTAGCTGCACTACTGTGTGGTGTAATGCAAATTGCCACTATTATGTGGCCACGTACCTTCCCCACGAAGTAACTCCCATTAATTTTTGCTGCGCGCCTTCGGCGCGCACTGTCCATGCTTTGACATATAGGTGTGGGAACAACAAGCAGTATGTACATCATTTTGCCCTCCTAACTTAAAAATGTGCCCTCCCTGTGATCAGCACCATGCCCTAAAAAGTGAACACTATCCTGTGTAGCTGGCACTACTGGGGGGCATGTCATGTGTAGCTGGCACTGCTGCGGGGCATGTCATGTGTAGCTGGCACTGCTGCGGGGCATGTCATGTGTAGCTGGCACTGCTGGGAGGCATGTCATGTCTATCTGGCACTGCTGGGAGGCATGTCATGTCTATCTGGCACTGCACATTATGTGTATCTGGCACTATACTGGAGACATTGTGTGTAAGGAACACTACTGTGGCTATGTGTAAGGCTGCTAATTGTGTGAAAATATTTTTACAGTTTGATGATATGAAGTTACGAGTCCACGCCCACTTTTCCAGAGGCCACACCCACTTTTCCGGGAGCGCGCGCGCCTTCGGCGCGCGCATGGGGGGGGGGGGGGGGGCGCTTTTACATTTTCTCGCTCAGGGTGCTAGTAGGCCTGGAGCCGGCCCTGGTGCAAGCTCTTCCCGTCCAGTGTTGGGAAGGTCAGGCATCGCAACCGACACAATTGGACTCTCCTTTGGGATTTGGGATTTCGAAGAACGCACAGTTCTTTGCTGTGCTTTTGCCGCAAATATTTTCTTTTTTCTAGCGAGAGGATGAGTGCTTCCATCCTCATGTGAAGCTGAACCACTAGCCATGAACATAGGCCAGGGCCTCAGCCGTTCCTTGCCACTCCGTGTCGTAAATGGCATATTGGCAAGTTTACGCTTCTCCTCAGACGCTTTTAATTTTGATTTTTGGGTCATTTTTTTACTGATCTTTTGTGTTTTGGATTTTACATGCTCTGTACTATGACATTGGGCATCGGCCTTGGCAGACGACGTTGATGGCATTTCATCGTCTCGGCCATGACTAGTGGCAGCAGCTTCAGCACGAGGTGGAAGTGGATCTTGATCTTTCCCTATTTTTTTAACCTCCACATTTTTGTTCTCCATATTTTGCGCACAACTAAAAGCCACCACAGGTATACAATGTAGATGGATGGATAGTATAGTATTATATTACTTATGGACGACGAGTGCACTGACGACACAGAGGTAGGTACAGCCGTGGCCAACCGTACTGCTTATATATATAATATACTGTATATAACGGACCTGGTGGACACTGTCAGCAGACTGCTAAACTAGTATGAAGAAAAAAAAAACCACCACAGGTATACAATGTAGATGGATGGATAGTATAGTATTATATTACTTATGGACGACGAGTGCTCTGACGACACAGAGGTAGGTAAAGCCGTGGCCTACCGTACTGCTTATATATATAATATACTGTATATAACGGACCTGGTGGGCACTGTCAGCAGACTGCTAAACTAGTATGAAGAAAAAAAAAAGCCACCACAGGTATACAATGTAGATGGATGGATAGTATAGTATTATATTACTTATGGACGACGAGTGCACTGATGACACAGAGGTAGGTACAGCCGTGGCCTACCGTACTGCTTATATATATAATATACTGTATATAACGGACCTGGTGGACACTGTCAGCAGACTGCTTAACTAGTATGAAGAAAAAAAAAAGCCACCACAGGTATACAATGTAGATGGATGGATAGTATAGTATTATATTACTTATGGACGACGAGTGCACTGACGACACAGAGGTAGGTACAGCCGTTGCCTACCGTACTGCTTATATATATAATATACTGTATATAACGGACCTGGTGGACACTGTCAGCAGACTGCTAAACTAGTATGAAGGAAAAAAAACCACCACAGGTATACAATGTAGATGGATGGATAGTATAGTATTATATTACTTATGGACGACGAGTGCACTGATGACACAGAGGTAGGTACAGCGTGGTCTACCGTACTGCTTATATATATAATATACTGTATATAACGGACCTGGTGGACACTGTCAGCAGACTGCTAAACTAGTATGAAGAAAAAAAAAAGCCACCACAGGTATACAATGTAGATGGATGCATAGTATAGTATTATATTACTTATGGACGACGAGTGCACTGACGACACAGAGGTAGGTACAGCCGTCGCCTACCGTACTGCTTATATATATAATATACTGTTTATAACGGACCTGGTGGACACTGTCAGCAGACTGCTAAACTAGTATGAAGAAGAAAAAAAGCCACCACAGGTATACAATGTAGATGGATGGATAGTATAGTATTATATTACTTATGGACGACGAGTGCACTGACGACACAGAGGTAGGTACAGCCGTGGCCTACCGTACTGCTTATATATATAATATACTGTATATAACGGACCTGGTGGACACTGTCAGCAAACTGCTAAACTAGTATGAAGAAAAAAAAAGCCACCACAGGTATACAATGTAGATGGATGGATAGTATAGTATTATATTACTTATGGACGACGATTGCACTGACGACACAGAGGTAGGTACAGCCGTGGCCTACCGTACTGCTTATATATATAATATAGTGTATATAACGGACCTGGTGGACACTGTCAGCAGACTGCTTAACTAGTATGAAGAAGAAAAAAAGCCACCACAGGTATACAATGTAGATGGATGGATAGTATAGTATTATATTACTTATGGACGACGAGTGCACTGACGACACAGAGGTAGGTACAGCCGTGGCCTACCGTACTGCTTATATATATAATATACTGTATATAACGGACCTGGTGGACACTGTCAGCAGACTGCTAAACTAGTATGAAGAAGAAAAAAAGCCACCACAGGTATACAATGTAGATGGATGGATAGTATAGTATTATATTACTTATGGACGACGAGTGCACTGACGACACAGAGGTAGGTACAGCCGTGGCCTACCGTACTGCTTATATATATAATATACTGTATATAACGGACCTGGTGGACACTGTCAGCAAACTGCTAAACTAGTATGAAGAAAAAAAAAAGCCACCACAGGTATACAATGTAGATGGATGGATAGTATAGTATTATATTACTTATGGACGACGATTGCACTGACGACACAGAGGTAGGTACAGCCGTGGCCTACCGTACTGCTTATATATATAATATAGTGTATATAACGGACCTGGTGGACACTGTCAGCAGACTGCTTAACTAGTATGAAGAAGAAAAAAAGCCACCACAGGTATACAATGTAGATGGATGGATAGTATAGTATTATATTACTTATGGACGACGAGTGCACTGACGACACAGAGGTAGGTACAGCCGTGGCCTACCGTACTGCTTATATATATAATATACTGTATATAACGGACCTGGTGGACACTGTCAGCAGACTGCTAAACTAGTATGAAGGGAAAAAAAACCACCACAGGTATACAATGTAGATGGATGGATAGTATAGTATTATATTACTTATGGACGACGAGTGCACTGACGACACAGAGGTAGGTACAGCCGTGGCCTACCGTACTGCTTATATATATAATATATTGTATATAACGGACCTGGTGGACACTGTCAGCAGACTGCTTAACTAGTATGAAGAAAAAAAAAAGCCACCACAGGTATACAATGTAGATGGATGGATAGTATTATATTACTTATGGACGACGAGTGCACTGACGACACAGAGGTAGGTACAGCCGTGGCCTACCGTACTGCTTATATATATAATATACTGTATATAACGGACCTGGTGGACACTGTCAGCAGACTGCTAAACTAGTATGAAGAAAAAAAAAAGCCACCACAGGTATACAATGTAGATGGATGGATAGTATAGTATTATATTACTTATGGACGACGAGTGCACTGACGACACAGAGGTAGGTACAGCCGTGGCCTACCGTACTGCTTATATATATAATAATATACTGTATATAACGGACCTGGTGGACACTGTCAGCAGACTGCTAAACTAGTATGAAGAAAAAAAAAAGCAACCACAGGTATACAATGTAGATGGATGGATAGTATAGTATTATATTACTTATGGACGACGAGTGCACTGACGACACAGAGGTAGGTACAGCCGTGGCCTACCGTACTGCTTATATATATAATATACTGTATATAACGGACCTGGTGGACACTGTCAGCAAACTGCTAAACTAGTATGAAGGAGAAAAAAAAGCCACCACAGGTATACAATGTAGATGGATGGATAGTATAGTATTATATTACTTATGGACGACGAGTGCACTGACGACACAGAGGTAGGTACAGCCGTGGCCTACCGTACTGCTTATATATATAATATACTGTATATAACGGACCTGGTGGACACTGTCAGCAGACTGCTAAACTAGTATGAAGAAAAAAAAAACCACCACAGGTATACAATGTAGATGGATGGATAGTATAGTATTATATTACTTATGGACGACGAGTGCTCTGACGACACAGAGGTAGGTAAAGCCGTGGCCTACCGTACTGCTTATATATATAATATACTGTATATAACGGACCTGGTGGACACTGTCAGCAGACTGCTAAACTAGTATGAAGAAAAAAAAAAGCCACAGGTATACAATGTAGATGGATGGATAGTATAGTATTATATTACTTATGGACGACGAGTGCACTGATGACACAGAGGTAGGTACAGCCGTGGTCTACCGTACTGCTTATATATATAATATACTGTATATAACGGACCTGGTGGACACTGTCAGCAGACTGCTAAACTAGTATGAAGAAAAAAAAAAGCCACCACAGGTATACAATGTAGATGGATGGATAGTATAGTATTATATTACTTATGGACGACGAGTGCACTGACGACACAGAGGTAGGTACAGCCGTGGCCTACCGTACTGCTTATATATATAATATACTGTATAGAACGGACCTGGTGGACACTGTCAGCAGACTGCTAAACTAGTATGAAGAAGAAAAAAAGCCACCACAGGTATACAATGTAGATGGATGGATAGTATAGTATTATATTACTTATGGACGACGAGTGCACTGACGACACAGAGGTAGGTACAGCCGTGGCCTACCGTACTGCTTATATATATAATATACTGTATATAACGGACCTGGTGGACACTGTCAGCAAACTGCTAAACTAGTATGAAGAAAAAAAAAAGCCACCACAGGTATACAATGTAGATGGATGGATAGTATAGTATTATATTACTTATGGACGACGAGTGCACTGATGACACAGAGGTAGGTACAGCCGTGGCCTACCGTACTGCTTATATATATAATATACTGTATATAACGGACCTGGTGGACACTGTCAGCAGACTGCTTAACTAGTATGAAGGAAAAAAAAAGCCACCACAGGTATACAATGTAGATGGATGGATAGTATAGTATTATATTACTTATGGACGACGAGTGCACTGACGACACAGAGGTAGGTACAGCCGTTGCCTACCGTACTGCTTATATATATAATATACTGTATATAACGGACCTGGTGGACACTGTCAGCAGACTGCTAAACTAGTATGAAGGAAAAAAAACCACCACAGGTATACAATGTAGATGGATGGATAGTATAGTATTATATTACTTATGGACGACGAGTGCACTGATGACACAGAGGTAGGTACAGCGTGGTCTACCGTACTGCTTATATATATAATATACTGTATATAACGGACCTGGTGGACACTGTCAGCAGACTGCTAAACTAGTATGAAGAAAAAAAAAAGCCACCACAGGTATACAATGTAGATGGATGCATAGTATAGTATTATATTACTTATGGACGACGAGTGCACTGACGACACAGAGGTAGGTACAGCCGTCGCCTACCGTACTGCTTATATATATAATATACTGTTTATAACGGACCTGGTGGACACTGTCAGCAGACTGCTAAACTAGTATGAAGAAGAAAAAAAGCCACCACAGGTATACAATGTAGATGGATGGATAGTATAGTATTATATTACTTATGGACGACGAGTGCACTGACGACACAGAGGTAGGTACAGCCGTGGCCTACCGTACTGCTTATATATATAATATACTGTATATAACGGACCTTGTGGACACTGTCAGCAAACTGCTAAACTAGTATGAAGAAAAAAAAAGCCACCACAGGTATACAATGTAGATGGATGGATAGTATAGTATTATATTACTTATGGACGACGATTGCACTGACGACACAGAGGTAGGTACAGCCGTGGCCTACCGTACTGCTTATATATATATTATAGTGTATATAACGGACCTGGTGGACACTGTCAGCAGACTGCTTAACTAGTATGAAGAAGAAAAAAAGCCACCACAGGTATACAATGTAGATGGATGGATAGTATAGTATTATATTACTTATGGACGACGAGTGCACTGACGACACAGAGGTAGGTACAGCCGTGGCCTACCGTACTGCTTATATATATAATATACTGTATATAACGGACCTGGTGGACACTGTCAGCAGACTGCTAAACTAGTATGAAGAAGAAAAAAAGCCACCACAGGTATACAATGTAGATGGATGGATAGTATAGTATTATATTACTTATGGACGACGAGTGCACTGACGACACAGAGGTAGGTACAGCCGTGGCCTACCGTACTGCTTATATATATAATATACTGTATATAACGGACCTGGTGGACACTGTCAGCAAACTGCTAAACTAGTATGAAGAAAAAAAAAAGCCACCACAGGTATACAATGTAGATGGATGGATAGTATAGTATTATATTACTTATGGACGACGATTGCACTGACGACACAGAGGTAGGTACAGCCGTGGCCTACCGTACTGCTTATATATATAATATAGTGTATATAACGGACCTGGTGGACACTGTCAGCAGACTGCTTAACTAGTATGAAGAAGAAAAAAAGCCACCACAGGTATACAATGTAGATGGATGGATAGTATAGTATTATATTACTTATGGACGACGAGTGCACTGACGACACAGAGGTAGGTACAGCCGTGGCCTACCGTACTGCTTATATATATAATATACTGTATATAACGGACCTGGTGGACACTGTCAGCAGACTGCTAAACTAGTATGAAGGGGAAAAAAACCACCACAGGTATACAATGTAGATGGATGGATAGTATAGTATTATATTACTTATGGACGACGAGTGCACTGACGACACAGAGGTAGGTACAGCCGTGGCCTACCGTACTGCTTATATATATAATATACTGTATATAACGGACCTGGTGGACACTGTCAGCAGACTGCTTAACTAGTATGAAGAAAAAAAAAAGCCACCACAGGTATACAATGTAGATGGATGGATAGTATTATATTACTTATGGACGACGAGTGCACTGACGACACAGAGGTAGGTACAGCCGTGGCCTACCGTACTGCTTATATATATAATATACTGTATATAACGGACCTGGTGGACACTGTCAGCAGACTGCTAAACTAGTATGAAGAACAAAAAAAGCCACCACAGGTATACAATGTAGATGGATGGATAGTATAGTATTATATTACTTATGGACGACGAGTGCACTGACGACACAGAGGTAGGTACAGCCGTGGCCTACCGTACTGCTTATATATATAATAATATACTGTATATAACGGACCTGGTGGACACTGTCAGCAGACTGCTAAACTAGTATGAAGAAAAAAAAAACCACCACAGGTATACAATGTAGATGGATGGATAGTACAGTATTATATTACTTATGGACGACGAGTGCACTGATGACACAGAGGTAGGTACAGCCGTGGTCTACCGTACTGCTTATATATATAATATACTGTATGTAACGGACCTGGTGGACACTGTCAGCAGACTGCTAAACTAGTATGAAGAAAAAAAAAAGCCACCACAGGTATACAATGTAGATGGATGGATAGTATAGTATTATATTACTTATGGACGACGAGTGCACTGACGACACAGAGGTAGGTACAGCCGTGGCCTACCGTACTGCTTATATATATAATATACTGTATATAACGGACCTGGTGGACACTGTCAGCAGACTGCTAAACTAGTATGAAGAAAAAAAAAAGCAACCACAGGTATACAATGTAGATGGATGGATAGTATAGTATTATATTACTTATGGACGACGAGTGCACTGACGACACAGAGGTAGGTACAGCCGTGGCCTACCGTACTGCTTATATATATAATATACTGTATATAACGGACCTGGTGGACACTGTCAGCAAACTGCTAAACTAGTATGAAGGAGAAAAAAAAGCCACCACAGGTATACAATGTAGATGGATGGATAGTATAGTATTATATTACTTATGGACGACGAGTGCACTGACGACACAGAGGTAGGTACAGCCGTGGCCTACCGTACTGCTTATATATATAATATACTGTATATAACGGACCTGGTGGACACTGTCAGCAGACTGCTTAACTAGTATGAAGGAAAAAAAAGCAACCACAGGTATACAATGTAGATGGATGGATAGTATAGTATTATATTACTTATGGACGACGAGTGCACTGACGACACAGAGGTAGGTACAGCCGTTGCCTACCGTACTGCTTATATATATAATATACTGTATATAACGGACCTGGTGGACACTGTCAGCAGACTGCTAAACTAGTATGATGGAAAAAAAAACCACCACAGGTATACAATGTAGATGGATGGATAGTATAGTATTATATTACTTATGGACGACGAGTGCACTGATGACACAGAGGTAGGTACAGCCGTGGTCTACCGTACTGCTTATATATATAATATACTGTATATAACGGACCTGGTGGACACTGTCAGCAGACTGCTAAACTAGTATGAAGAAAAAAAAAAGCCACCACAGGTATACAATGTAGATGGATGGATAGTATAGTATTATATTACTTATGGACGACGAGTGCACTGACGACACAGAGGTAGGTACAGCCGTGGCCTACCGTACTGCTTATATATATAATATACTGTATATAACGGACCTGGTGGACACTGTCAGCAAACTGCTAAACTAGTATGAAGAAAAAAAAAAGCCACCACAGGTATACAATGTAGATGGATGGATAGTATAGTATTATATTACTTATGGACGACGATTGCACTGACGACACAGAGGTAGGTACAGCCGTGGCCTACCGTACTGCTTATATATATAATATAGTGTATATAACGGACCTGGTGGACACTGTCAGCAGACTGCTTAACTAGTATGAAGAAGAAAAAAAGCCACCACAGGTATACAATGTAGATGGATGGATAGTATAGTATTATATTACTTATGGACGACGAGTGCACTGACGACACAGAGGTAGGTACAGCCGTGGCCTACCGTACTGCTTATATATATAATATACTGTATATAACGGACCTGGTGGACACTGTCAGCAGACTGCTAAACTAGTATGAAGGGAAAAAAAACCACCACAGGTATACAATGTAGATGGATGGATAGTATAGTATTATATTACTTATGGACGACGAGTGCACTGACGACACAGAGGTAGGTACAGCCGTGGCCTACCGTACTGCTTATATATATAATATACTGTATATAACGGACCTGGTGGACACTGTCAGCAGACTGCTTAACTAGTATGAAGAAAAAAAAAAGCCACCACAGGTATACAATGTAGATGGATGGATAGTATTATATTACTTATGGACGACGAGTGCACTGACGACACAGAGGTAGGTACAGCCGTGGCCTACCGTACTGCTTATATATATAATATACTGTATATAACGGACCTGGTGGACACTGTCAGCAGACTGCTAAACTAGTATGAAGAAAAAAAAAAGCCACCACAGGTATACAATGTAGATGGATGGATAGTATAGTATTATATTACTTATGGACGACGAGTGCACTGACGACACAGAGGTAGGTACAGCCGTGGCCTACCGTACTGCTTATATATATAATAATATACTGTATATAACGGACCTGGTGGACACTGTCAGCAGACTGCTAAACTAGTATGAAGAAAAAAAAAAGCAACCACAGGTATACAATGTAGATGGATGGATAGTATAGTATTATATTACTTATGGACGACGAGTGCACTGACGACACAGAGGTAGGTACAGCCGTGGCCTACCGTACTGCTTATATATATAATATACTGTATATAACGGACCTGGTGGACACTGTCAGCAAACTGCTAAACTAGTATGAAGGAGAAAAAAAAGCCACCACAGGTATACAATGTAGATGGATGGATAGTATAGTATTATATTACTTATGGACGACGAGTGCACTGACGACACAGAGGTAGGTACAGCCGTGGCCTACCGTACTGCTTATATATATAATATACTGTATATAACGGACCTGGTGGACACTGTCAGCAGACTGCTAAACTAGTATGAAGAAAAAAAAAACCACCACAGGTATACAATGTAGATGGATGGATAGTATAGTATTATATTACTTATGGACGACGAGTGCTCTGACGACACAGAGGTAGGTAAAGCCGTGGCCTACCGTACTGCTTATATATATAATATACTGTATATAACGGACCTGGTGGACACTGTCAGCAGACTGCTAAACTAGTATGAAGAAAAAAAAAAGCCACAGGTATACAATGTAGATGGATGGATAGTATAGTATTATATTACTTATGGACGACGAGTGCACTGATGACACAGAGGTAGGTACAGCCGTGGTCTACCGTACTGCTTATATATATAATATACTGTATATAACGGACCTGGTGGACACTGTCAGCAGACTGCTAAACTAGTATGAAGAAAAAAAAAGCCACCACAGGTATACAATGTAGATGGATGGATAGTATAGTATTATATTACTTATGGACGACGAGTGCACTGACGACACAGAGGTAGGTACAGCCGTGGCCTACCGTACTGCTTATATATATAATATACTGTATAGAACGGACCTGGTGGACACTGTCAGCAGACTGCTAAACTAGTATGAAGAAGAAAAAAAGCCACCACAGGTATACAATGTAGATGGATGGATAGTATAGTATTATATTACTTATGGACGACGAGTGCACTGACGACACAGAGGTAGGTACAGCCGTGGCCTACCGTACTGCTTATATATATAATATACTGTATATAACGGACCTGGTGGACACTGTCAGCAAACTGCTAAACTAGTATGAAGAAAAAAAAAAGCCACCACAGGTATACAATGTAGATGGATGGATAGTATAGTATTATATTACTTATGGACGACGAGTGCACTGATGACACAGAGGTAGGTACAGCCGTGGCCTACCGTACTGCTTATATATATAATATACTGTATATAACGGACCTGGTGGACACTGTCAGCAGACTGCTTAACTAGTATGAAGAAAAAAAAAAGCCACCACAGGTATACAATGTAGATGGATGGATAGTATAGTATTATATTACTTATGGACGACGAGTGCACTGACGACACAGAGGTAGGTACAGCCGTTGCCTACCGTACTGCTTATATATATAATATACTGTATATAACGGACCTGGTGGACACTGTCAGCAGACTGCTAAACTAGTATGAAGGAAAAAAAACCACCACAGGTATACAATGTAGATGGATGGATAGTATAGTATTATATTACTTATGGACGACGAGTGCACTGATGACACAGAGGTAGGTACAGCGTGGTCTACCGTACTGCTTATATATATAATATACTGTATATAACGGACCTGGTGGACACTGTCAGCAGACTGCTAAACTAGTATGAAGAAAAAAAAAAGCCACCACAGGTATACAATGTAGATGGATGCATAGTATAGTATTATATTACTTATGGACGACGAGTGCACTGACGACACAGAGGTAGGTACAGCCGTCGCCTACCGTACTGCTTATATATATAATATACTGTTTATAACGGACCTGGTGGACACTGTCAGCAGACTGCTAAACTAGTATGAAGAAGAAAAAAAGCCACCACAGGTATACAATGTAGATGGATGGATAGTATAGTATTATATTACTTATGGACGACGAGTGCACTGACGACACAGAGGTAGGTACAGCCGTGGCCTACCGTACTGCTTATATATATAATATACTGTATATAACGGACCTTGTGGACACTGTCAGCAAACTGCTAAACTAGTATGAAGAAAAAAAAAGCCACCACAGGTATACAATGTAGATGGATGGATAGTATAGTATTATATTACTTATGGACGACGATTGCACTGACGACACAGAGGTAGGTACAGCCGTGGCCTACCGTACTGCTTATATATATAATATAGTGTATATAACGGACCTGGTGGACACTGTCAGCAGACTGCTTAACTAGTATGAAGAAGAAAAAAAGCCACCACAGGTATACAATGTAGATGGATGGATAGTATAGTATTATATTACTTATGGACGACGAGTGCACTGACGACACAGAGGTAGGTACAGCCGTGGCCTACCGTACTGCTTATATATATAATATACTGTATATAACGGACCTGGTGGACACTGTCAGCAGACTGCTAAACTAGTATGAAGAAGAAAAAAAGCCACCACAGGTATACAATGTAGATGGATGGATAGTATAGTATTATATTACTTATGGACGACGAGTGCACTGACGACACAGAGGTAGGTACAGCCGTGGCCTACCGTACTGCTTATATATATAATATACTGTATATAACGGACCTGGTGGACACTGTCAGCAAACTGCTAAACTAGTATGAAGAAAAAAAAAAGCCACCACAGGTATACAATGTAGATGGATGGATAGTATAGTATTATATTACTTATGGACGACGATTGCACTGACGACACAGAGGTAGGTACAGCCGTGGCCTACCGTACTGCTTATATATATAATATAGTGTATATAACGGACCTGGTGGACACTGTCAGCAGACTGCTTAACTAGTATGAAGAAGAAAAAAAGCCACCACAGGTATACAATGTAGATGGATGGATAGTATAGTATTATATTACTTATGGACGACGAGTGCACTGACGACACAGAGGTAGGTACAGCCGTGGCCTACCGTACTGCTTATATATATAATATACTGTATATAACGGACCTGGTGGACACTGTCAGCAGACTGCTAAACTAGTATGAAGGGAAAAAAAACCACCACAGGTATACAATGTAGATGGATGGATAGTATAGTATTATATTACTTATGGACGACGAGTGCACTGACGACACAGAGGTAGGTACAGCCGTGGCCTACCGTACTGCTTATATATATAATATACTGTATATAACGGACCTGGTGGACACTGTCAGCAGACTGCTTAACTAGTATGAAGAAAAAAAAAAGCCACCACAGGTATACAATGTAGATGGATGGATAGTATTATATTACTTATGGACGACGAGTGCACTGACGACACAGAGGTAGGTACAGCCGTGGCCTACCGTACTGCTTATATATATAATATACTGTATATAACGGACCTGGTGGACACTGTCAGCAGACTGCTAAACTAGTATGAAGAACAAAAAAAGCCACCACAGGTATACAATGTAGATGGATGGATAGTATAGTATTATATTACTTATGGACGACGAGTGCACTGACGACACAGAGGTAGGTACAGCCGTGGCCTACCGTACTGCTTATATATATAATAATATACTGTATATAACGGACCTGGTGGACACTGTCAGCAGACTGCTAAACTAGTATGAAGAAAAAAAAAACCACCACAGGTATACAATGTAGATGGATGGATAGTACAGTATTATATTACTTATGGACGACGAGTGCACTGATGACACAGAGGTAGGTACAGCCGTGGTCTACCGTACTGCTTATATATATAATATACTGTATGTAACGGACCTGGTGGACACTGTCAGCAGACTGCTAAACTAGTATGAAGAAAAAAAAAAGCCACCACAGGTATACAATGTAGATGGATGGATAGTATAGTATTATATTACTTATGGACGACGAGTGCACTGACGACACAGAGGTAGGTACAGCCGTGGCCTACCGTACTGCTTATATATATAATATACTGTATATAACGGACCTGGTGGACACTGTCAGCAGACTGCTAAACTAGTATGAAGAAAAAAAAAAGCAACCACAGGTATACAATGTAGATGGATGGATAGTATAGTATTATATTACTTATGGACGACGAGTGCACTGACGACACAGAGGTAGGTACAGCCGTGGCCTACCGTACTGCTTATATATATAATATACTGTATATAACGGACCTGGTGGACACTGTCAGCAAACTGCTAAACTAGTATGAAGGAGAAAAAAAAGCCACCACAGGTATACAATGTAGATGGATGGATAGTATAGTATTATATTACTTATGGACGACGAGTGCACTGACGACACAGAGGTAGGTACAGCCGTGGCCTACCGTACTGCTTATATATATAATATACTGTATATAACGGACCTGGTGGACACTGTCAGCAGACTGCTTAACTAGTATGAAGGAAAAAAAAGCAACCACAGGTATACAATGTAGATGGATGGATAGTATAGTATTATATTACTTATGGACGACGAGTGCACTGACGACACAGAGGTAGGTACAGCCGTTGCCTACCGTACTGCTTATATATATAATATACTGTATATAACGGACCTGGTGGACACTGTCAGCAGACTGCTAAACTAGTATGATGGAAAAAAAACCCACCACAGGTATACAATGTAGATGGATGGATAGTATAGTATTATATTACTTATGGACGACGAGTGCACTGATGACACAGAGGTAGGTACAGCCGTGGTCTACCGTACTGCTTATATATATAATATACTGTATATAACGGACCTGGTGGACACTGTCAGCAGACTGCTAAACTAGTATGAAGAAAAAAAAAAGCCACCACAGGTATACAATGTAGATTGATGGATAGTATAGTATTATATTACTTATGGACGACGAGTGCACTGACGACACAGAGGTAGGTACAGCCGTGGCCTACCGTACTGCTTATATATATAATATACTGTATATAACGGACCTGATGGACACTGTCAGCAGACTGCTAAACTAGTATGAAGAAGAAAAAAAGCCACCACAGGTATACAATGTAGATGGATGGATAGTATAGTATTATATTACTTATGGACGACGAGTGCACTGACGACACAGAGGTAGGTACAGCCGTGGCCTACCGTACTGCTTATATATATAATATACTGTATATAACGGACCTGGTGGACACTGTCAGCAGACTGCTAAACTAGTATGAAGAAAAAAAAAAGCCACCACAGGTATACAATGTAGATGGATGGATAGTATAGTATTATATTACTTATGGACGACGAGTGCACTGACGACACAGAGGTAGGTACAGCCGTGGCCTACCGTACTGCTTATATATATAATATACTGTATATAACGGACCTGGTGGACACTGTCAGCAGACTGCTAAACTAGTATGAAGAAGAAAAAAAGCAACCACAGGTATACAATGTAGATGGATGGATAGTATAGTATTATATTACTTATGGACGACGAGTGCACTGACGACACAGAGGTAGGTACAGCCGTGGCCTACCGTACTGCTTATATATATAATATACTGTATATAACGGACCTGGTGGACACTGTCAGCAAACTGCTAAACTAGTATGAAGAAAAAAAATCGCCACCACAGGTATACAATGTAGATGGATGGATAGTATAGTATTATATTACTTATGGACGACGAGTGCACTGACGACACAGAGGTAGGTACAGCCGTGGCCTACCGTACTGCTTATATATATAATATACTGTATATAACGGACCTGGTGGACACTGTCAGCAGACTGCTTAACTAGTATGAAGAAAAAAAAAGCCACCACAGGTATACAATGTAGATGGATGGATAGTATAGTATTATATTACTTATGGACGACGAGTGCACTGACGACACAGAGGTAGGTACAGCCGTTGCCTACCGTACTGCTTATATATATAATATACTGTATATAATGGACCTGGTGGACACTGTCAGCAGACTGCTAAACTAGTATGATGGGAAAAAAAACCACCACAGGTATACAATGTAGATGGATGGATAGTATAGTATTATATTACTTATGGACGACGAGTGCTCTGACGACACAGAGGTAGGTAAAGCCGTGGCCTACCGTACTGCTTATATATATAATATACTGTATATAACGGACCTGGTGGACACTGTCAGCAGACTGCTAAACTAGTATGAAGAAAAAAAAAAGCCACAGGTATACAATGTAGATGGATGGATAGTATAGTATTATATTACTTATGGACGACGAGTGCACTGATGACACAGAGGTAGGTACAGCCGTGGTCTACCGTACTGCTTATATATATAATATACTGTATATAACGGACCTGGTGGACACTGTCAGCAGACTGCTAAACTAGTATGAAGAAAAAAAAAGCCACCACAGGTATACAATGTAGATGGATGGATAGTATAGTATTATATTACTTATGGACGACGAGTGCACTGACGACACAGAGGTAGGTACAGCCGTGGCCTACCGTACTGCTTATATATATAATATACTGTATAGAACGGACCTGGTGGACACTGTCAGCAGACTGCTAAACTAGTATGAAGAAGAAAAAAAGCCACCACAGGTATACAATGTAGATGGATGGATAGTATAGTATTATATTACTTATGGACGACGAGTGCACTGACGACACAGAGGTAGGTACAGCCGTGGCCTACCGTACTGCTTATATATATAATATACTGTATATAACGGACCTGGTGGACACTGTCAGCAAACTGCTAAACTAGTATGAAGAAAAAAAAAAGCCACCACAGGTATACAATGTAGATGGATGGATAGTATAGTATTATATTACTTATGGACGACGAGTGCACTGATGACACAGAGGTAGGTACAGCCGTGGCCTACCGTACTGCTTATATATATAATATACTGTATATAACGGACCTGGTGGACACTGTCAGCAGACTGCTTAACTAGTATGAAGAAAAAAAAAAGCCACCACAGGTATACAATGTAGATGGATGGATAGTATAGTATTATATTACTTATGGACGACGAGTGCACTGACGACACAGAGGTAGGTACAGCCGTTGCCTACCGTACTGCTTATATATATAATATACTGTATATAACGGACCTGGTGGACACTGTCAGCAGACTGCTAAACTAGTATGAAGGAAAAAAAACCACCACAGGTATACAATGTAGATGGATGGATAGTATAGTATTATATTACTTATGGACGACGAGTGCACTGATGACACAGAGGTAGGTACAGCGTGGTCTACCGTACTGCTTATATATATAATATACTGTATATAACGGACCTGGTGGACACTGTCAGCAGACTGCTAAACTAGTATGAAGAAAAAAAAAAGCCACCACAGGTATACAATGTAGATGGATGCATAGTATAGTATTATATTACTTATGGACGACGAGTGCACTGACGACACAGAGGTAGGTACAGCCGTCGCCTACCGTACTGCTTATATATATAATATACTGTTTATAACGGACCTGGTGGACACTGTCAGCAGACTGCTAAACTAGTATGAAGAAGAAAAAAAGCCACCACAGGTATACAATGTAGATGGATGGATAGTATAGTATTATATTACTTATGGACGACGAGTGCACTGACGACACAGAGGTAGGTACAGCCGTGGCCTACCGTACTGCTTATATATATAATATACTGTATATAACGGACCTTGTGGACACTGTCAGCAAACTGCTAAACTAGTATGAAGAAAAAAAAAGCCACCACAGGTATACAATGTAGATGGATGGATAGTATAGTATTATATTACTTATGGACGACGATTGCACTGACGACACAGAGGTAGGTACAGCCGTGGCCTACCGTACTGCTTATATATATAATATAGTGTATATAACGGACCTGGTGGACACTGTCAGCAGACTGCTTAACTAGTATGAAGAAGAAAAAAAGCCACCACAGGTATACAATGTAGATGGATGGATAGTATAGTATTATATTACTTATGGACGACGAGTGCACTGACGACACAGAGGTAGGTACAGCCGTGGCCTACCGTACTGCTTATATATATAATATACTGTATATAACGGACCTGGTGGACACTGTCAGCAGACTGCTAAACTAGTATGAAGAAGAAAAAAAGCCACCACAGGTATACAATGTAGATGGATGGATAGTATAGTATTATATTACTTATGGACGACGAGTGCACTGACGACACAGAGGTAGGTACAGCCGTGGCCTACCGTACTGCTTATATATATAATATACTGTATATAACGGACCTGGTGGACACTGTCAGCAAACTGCTAAACTAGTATGAAGAAAAAAAAAAGCCACCACAGGTATACAATGTAGATGGATGGATAGTATAGTATTATATTACTTATGGACGACGATTGCACTGACGACACAGAGGTAGGTACAGCCGTGGCCTACCGTACTGCTTATATATATAATATAGTGTATATAACGGACCTGGTGGACACTGTCAGCAGACTGCTTAACTAGTATGAAGAAGAAAAAAAGCCACCACAGGTATACAATGTAGATGGATGGATAGTATAGTATTATATTACTTATGGACGACGAGTGCACTGACGACACAGAGGTAGGTACAGCCGTGGCCTACCGTACTGCTTATATATATAATATACTGTATATAACGGACCTGGTGGACACTGTCAGCAGACTGCTAAACTAGTATGAAGGGAAAAAAAACCACCACAGGTATACAATGTAGATGGATGGATAGTATAGTATTATATTACTTATGGACGACGAGTGCACTGACGACACAGAGGTAGGTACAGCCGTGGCCTACCGTACTGCTTATATATATAATATACTGTATATAACGGACCTGGTGGACACTGTCAGCAGACTGCTTAACTAGTATGAAGAAAAAAAAAAGCCACCACAGGTATACAATGTAGATGGATGGATAGTATTATATTACTTATGGACGACGAGTGCACTGACGACACAGAGGTAGGTACAGCCGTGGCCTACCGTACTGCTTATATATATAATATACTGTATATAACGGACCTGGTGGACACTGTCAGCAGACTGCTAAACTAGTATGAAGAACAAAAAAAGCCACCACAGGTATACAATGTAGATGGATGGATAGTATAGTATTATATTACTTATGGACGACGAGTGCACTGACGACACAGAGGTAGGTACAGCCGTGGCCTACCGTACTGCTTATATATATAATAATATACTGTATATAACGGACCTGGTGGACACTGTCAGCAGACTGCTAAACTAGTATGAAGAAAAAAAAAACCACCACAGGTATACAATGTAGATGGATGGATAGTACAGTATTATATTACTTATGGACGACGAGTGCACTGATGACACAGAGGTAGGTACAGCCGTGGTCTACCGTACTGCTTATATATATAATATACTGTATGTAACGGACCTGGTGGACACTGTCAGCAGACTGCTAAACTAGTATGAAGAAAAAAAAAAGCCACCACAGGTATACAATGTAGATGGATGGATAGTATAGTATTATATTACTTATGGACGACGAGTGCACTGACGACACAGAGGTAGGTACAGCCGTGGCCTACCGTACTGCTTATATATATAATATACTGTATATAACGGACCTGGTGGACACTGTCAGCAGACTGCTAAACTAGTATGAAGAAAAAAAAAAGCAACCACAGGTATACAATGTAGATGGATGGATAGTATAGTATTATATTACTTATGGACGACGAGTGCACTGACGACACAGAGGTAGGTACAGCCGTGGCCTACCGTACTGCTTATATATATAATATACTGTATATAACGGACCTGGTGGACACTGTCAGCAAACTGCTAAACTAGTATGAAGGAGAAAAAAAAGCCACCACAGGTATACAATGTAGATGGATGGATAGTATAGTATTATATTACTTATGGACGACGAGTGCACTGACGACACAGAGGTAGGTACAGCCGTGGCCTACCGTACTGCTTATATATATAATATACTGTATATAACGGACCTGGTGGACACTGTCAGCAGACTGCTTAACTAGTATGAAGGAAAAAAAAGCAACCACAGGTATACAATGTAGATGGATGGATAGTATAGTATTATATTACTTATGGACGACGAGTGCACTGACGACACAGAGGTAGGTACAGCCGTTGCCTACCGTACTGCTTATATATATAATATACTGTATATAACGGACCTGGTGGACACTGTCAGCAGACTGCTAAACTAGTATGATGGAAAAAAAAACCACCACAGGTATACAATGTAGATGGATGGATAGTATAGTATTATATTACTTATGGACGACGAGTGCACTGATGACACAGAGGTAGGTACAGCCGTGGTCTACCGTACTGCTTATATATATAATATACTGTATATAACGGACCTGGTGGACACTGTCAGCAGACTGCTAAACTAGTATGAAGAAAAAAAAAAGCCACCACAGGTATACAATGTAGATTGATGGATAGTATAGTATTATATTACTTATGGACGACGAGTGCACTGACGACACAGAGGTAGGTACAGCCGTGGCCTACCGTACTGCTTATATATATAATATACTGTATATAACGGACCTGATGGACACTGTCAGCAGACTGCTAAACTAGTATGAAGAAGAAAAAAAGCCACCACAGGTATACAATGTAGATGGATGGATAGTATAGTATTATATTACTTATGGACGACGAGTGCACTGACGACACAGAGGTAGGTACAGCCGTGGCCTACCGTACTGCTTATATATATAATATACTGTATATAACGGACCTGGTGGACACTGTCAGCAGACTGCTAAACTAGTATGAAGAAAAAAAAAAGCCACCACAGGTATACAATGTAGATGGATGGATAGTATAGTATTATATTACTTATGGACGACGAGTGCACTGACGACACAGAGGTAGGTACAGCCGTGGCCTACCGTACTGCTTATATATATAATATACTGTATATAACGGACCTGGTGGACACTGTCAGCAGACTGCTAAACTAGTATGAAGAAGAAAAAAAGCAACCACAGGTATACAATGTAGATGGATGGATAGTATAGTATTATATTACTTATGGACGACGAGTGCACTGACGACACAGAGGTAGGTACAGCCGTGGCCTACCGTACTGCTTATATATATAATATACTGTATATAACGGACCTGGTGGACACTGTCAGCAAACTGCTAAACTAGTATGAAGAAAAAAAATCGCCACCACAGGTATACAATGTAGATGGATGGATAGTATAGTATTATATTACTTATGGACGACGAGTGCACTGACGACACAGAGGTAGGTACAGCCGTGGCCTACCGTACTGCTTATATATATAATATACTGTATATAACGGACCTGGTGGACACTGTCAGCAGACTGCTTAACTAGTATGAAGAAAAAAAAAGCCACCACAGGTATACAATGTAGATGGATGGATAGTATAGTATTATATTACTTATGGACGACGAGTGCACTGACGACACAGAGGTAGGTACAGCCGTTGCCTACCGTACTGCTTATATATATAATATACTGTATATAACGGACCTGGTGGACACTGTCAGCAGACTGCTAAACTAGTATGATGGGAAAAAAAACCACCACAGGTATACAATGTAGATGGATGGATAGTATAGTATTATATTACTTATGGACGACGAGTGCACTGATGACACAGAGGTAGGTACAGCCGTGGTCTACCGTACTGCTTATATATATAATATACTGTATATAACGGACCTGGTGGACACTGTCAGCAGACTGCTAAACTAGTATGATGGAAAAAAAAAGCCACCACAGGTATACAATGTAGATGGATGGATAGTATAGTATTATATTACTTATGGACGACGAGTGCACTGACGACACAGAGGTAGGTACAGCCGTGGCCTACCGTACTGCTTATATATATATATAATATACTGTATATAACGGACCTGATGGACACTGTCAGCAGACTGCTAAACTAGTATGAAGAAGAAAAAAAGCCACCACAGGTATACAATGTAGATGGATGGATAGTATAGTATTATATTACTTATGGACGACGAGTGCACTGACGACACAGAGGTAGGTACAGCCGTGGCCTACCGTACTGCTTATATATATAATATAGTGTATATAACGGACCTGGTGGACACTGTCAGCAGACTGCTTAACTAGTATGAAGAAGAAAAAAAGCCACCACAGGTATACAATGTAGATGGATGGATAGTATAGTATTATATTACTTATGGACGACGAGTGCACTGACGACACAGAGGTAGGTACAGCCGTGGCCTACCGTACTGCTTATATATATAATATACTGTATATAACGGACCTGGTGGACACTGTCAGCAGACTGCTAAACTAGTATGAAGAAGAAAAAAAGCCACCACAGGTATACAATGTAGATGGATGGATAGTATAGTATTATATTACTTATGGACGACGAGTGCACTGACGACACAGAGGTAGGTACAGCCGTGGCCTACCGTACTGCTTATATATATAATATACTGTATATAACGGACCTGGTGGACACTGTCAGCAAACTGCTAAACTAGTATGAAGAAAAAAAAAAGCCACCACAGGTATACAATGTAGATGGATGGATAGTATAGTATTATATTACTTATGGACGACGATTGCACTGACGACACAGAGGTAGGTACAGCCGTGGCCTACCGTACTGCTTATATATATAATATAGTGTATATAACGGACCTGGTGGACACTGTCAGCAGACTGCTTAACTAGTATGAAGAAGAAAAAAAGCCACCACAGGTATACAATGTAGATGGATGGATAGTATAGTATTATATTACTTATGGACGACGAGTGCACTGACGACACAGAGGTAGGTACAGCCGTGGCCTACCGTACTGCTTATATATATAATATACTGTATATAACGGACCTGGTGGACACTGTCAGCAGACTGCTAAACTAGTATGAAGGGAAAAAAAAACACCACAGGTATACAATGTAGATGGATGGATAGTATAGTATTATATTACTTATGGACGACGAGTGCACTGACGACACAGAGGTAGGTACAGCCGTGGCCTACCGTACTGCTTATATATATAATATACTGTATATAACGGACCTGGTGGACACTGTCAGCAGACTGCTTAACTAGTATGAAGGAAAAAAAAAGCCACCACAGGTATACAATGTAGATGGATGGATAGTATTATATTACTTATGGACGACGAGTGCACTGACGACACAGAGGTAGGTACAGCCGTGGCCTACCGTACTGCTTATATATATAATATACTGTATATAACGGACCTGGTGGACACTGTCAGCAGACTGCTAAACTAGTATGAAGAACAAAAAAAGCCACCACAGGTATACAATGTAGATGGATGGATAGTATAGTATTATATTACTTATGGACGACGAGTGCACTGACGACACAGAGGTAGGTACAGCCGTGGCCTACCGTACTGCTTATATATATAATAATATACTGTATATAACGGACCTGGTGGACACTGTCAGCAGACTGCTAAACTAGTATGAAGAAAAAAAAAACCACCACAGGTATACAATGTAGATGGATGGATAGTACAGTATTATATTACTTATGGACGACGAGTGCACTGATGACACAGAGGTAGGTACAGCCGTGGTCTACCGTACTGCTTATATATATAATATACTGTATGTAACGGACCTGGTGGACACTGTCAGCAGACTGCTAAACTAGTATGAAGAAAAAAAAAAGCCACCACAGGTATACAATGTAGATGGATGGATAGTATAGTATTATATTACTTATGGACGACGAGTGCACTGACGACACAGAGGTAGGTACAGCCGTGGCCTACCGTACTGCTTATATATATAATATACTGTATATAACGGACCTGGTGGACACTGTCAGCAGACTGCTAAACTAGTATGAAGAAAAAAAAAAGCAACCACAGGTATACAATGTAGATGGATGGATAGTATAGTATTATATTACTTATGGACGACGAGTGCACTGACGACACAGAGGTAGGTACAGCCGTGGCCTACCGTACTGCTTATATATATAATATACTGTATATAACGGACCTGGTGGACACTGTCAGCAAACTGCTAAACTAGTATGAAGGAGAAAAAAAAGCCACCACAGGTATACAATGTAGATGGATGGATAGTATAGTATTATATTACTTATGGACGACGAGTGCACTGACGACACAGAGGTAGGTACAGCCGTGGCCTACCGTACTGCTTATATATATAATATACTGTATATAACGGACCTGGTGGACACTGTCAGCAGACTGCTTAACTAGTATGAAGGAAAAAAAAGCAACCACAGGTATACAATGTAGATGGATGGATAGTATAGTATTATATTACTTATGGACGACGAGTGCACTGACGACACAGAGGTAGGTACAGCCGTTGCCTACCGTACTGCTTATATATATAATATACTGTATATAACGGACCTGGTGGACACTGTCAGCAGACTGCTAAACTAGTATGATGGAAAAAAAAACCACCACAGGTATACAATGTAGATGGATGGATAGTATAGTATTATATTACTTATGGACGACGAGTGCACTGATGACACAGAGGTAGGTACAGCCGTGGTCTACCGTACTGCTTATATATATAATATACTGTATATAACGGACCTGGTGGACACTGTCAGCAGACTGCTAAACTAGTATGAAGAAAAAAAAAAGCCACCACAGGTATACAATGTAGATTGATGGATAGTATAGTATTATATTACTTATGGACGACGAGTGCACTGACGACACAGAGGTAGGTACAGCCGTGGCCTACCGTACTGCTTATATATATAATATACTGTATATAACGGACCTGATGGACACTGTCAGCAGACTGCTAAACTAGTATGAAGAAGAAAAAAAGCCACCACAGGTATACAATGTAGATGGATGGATAGTATAGTATTATATTACTTATGGACGACGAGTGCACTGACGACACAGAGGTAGGTACAGCCGTGGCCTACCGTACTGCTTATATATATAATATACTGTATATAACGGACCTGGTGGACACTGTCAGCAGACTGCTAAACTAGTATGAAGAAAAAAAAAAGCCACCACAGGTATACAATGTAGATGGATGGATAGTATAGTATTATATTACTTATGGACGACGAGTGCACTGACGACACAGAGGTAGGTACAGCCGTGGCCTACCGTACTGCTTATATATATAATATACTGTATATAACGGACCTGGTGGACACTGTCAGCAGACTGCTAAACTAGTATGAAGAAGAAAAAAAGCAACCACAGGTATACAATGTAGATGGATGGATAGTATAGTATTATATTACTTATGGACGACGAGTGCACTGACGACACAGAGGTAGGTACAGCCGTGGCCTACCGTACTGCTTATATATATAATATACTGTATATAACGGACCTGGTGGACACTGTCAGCAAACTGCTAAACTAGTATGAAGAAAAAAAATCGCCACCACAGGTATACAATGTAGATGGATGGATAGTATAGTATTATATTACTTATGGACGACGAGTGCACTGACGACACAGAGGTAGGTACAGCCGTGGCCTACCGTACTGCTTATATATATAATATACTGTATATAACGGACCTGGTGGACACTGTCAGCAGACTGCTTAACTAGTATGAAGAAAAAAAAAGCCACCACAGGTATACAATGTAGATGGATGGATAGTATAGTATTATATTACTTATGGACGACGAGTGCACTGACGACACAGAGGTAGGTACAGCCGTTGCCTACCGTACTGCTTATATATATAATATACTGTATATAACGGACCTGGTGGACACTGTCAGCAGACTGCTAAACTAGTATGATGGGAAAAAAAACCACCACAGGTATACAATGTAGATGGATGGATAGTATAGTATTATATTACTTATGGACGACGAGTGCACTGATGACACAGAGGTAGGTACAGCCGTGGTCTACCGTACTGCTTATATATATAATATACTGTATATAACGGACCTGGTGGACACTGTCAGCAGACTGCTAAACTAGTATGATGGAAAAAAAAAGCCACCACAGGTATACAATGTAGATGGATGGATAGTATAGTATTATATTACTTATGGACGACGAGTGCACTGACGACACAGAGGTAGGTACAGCCGTGGCCTACCGTACTGCTTATATATATATATAATATACTGTATATAACGGACCTGATGGACACTGTCAGCAGACTGCTAAACTAGTATGAAGAAGAAAAAAAGCCACCACAGGTATACAATGTAGATGGATGGATAGTATAGTATTATATTACTTATGGACGACGAGTGCACTGACGACACAGAGGTAGGTACAGCCGTGGCCTACCGTACTGCTTATATATATAATATACTGTATATAACGGACCTGGTGGACACTGTCAGCAAACTTATAAATTAGTATGAAGAAAAAAAAAAGCCACCACAGGTATACAATGTAGATGGATGGATAGTATAGTATTACATTACTTATGGACGATGAGTGCACTGACGACACAGAGGTAGGTACAGCCGTGGCCTACCGTACTGCTTATATATATAATATACTGTATATAACGGACCTGGTGGACACTGTCAGCAGACTGCTAAACTAGTATGAAGGAAAAAAACCCACCACAGGTATACAATGTAGATGGATGGATAGTATAGTATTATATTACTTATGGACGACGAGTGCACTGACGACACAGAGGTAGGTACAGCCGTGGCCTACCGTACTGCTTATATATATAATATACTGTATATAACGGACCTGGTGGACACTGTCAGCAGACTGCTAAACTAGTATGAAGAAAAAAAAAAGCCACCACAGGTATACAATGTAGATGGATGGATAGTATAGTATTATATTACTTATGGACGACGAGTGCACTGACGACACAGAGGTAGGTACAGCCGTGGCCTACCGTACTGCTTATATATATAATATACTGTATATAACGGACCTTGTGGACACTGTCAGCAGACTGCTAAACTAGTATGAAGAAGAAAAAAAGACACCACAGGTATACAATGTAGATGGATGGATAGTATAGTATTATATTACTTATGGACGACGAGTGCACTGACGACACAGAGGTAGGTACAGCCGTGGCCTACTGTACTGCTTATATATATAATATACTGTATATAACGGACCTGGTGGACACTGTCAGCAAACTGCTAAACTAGTATGAAGGAAAAAAAAAGCCACCACAGGTATACAATGTAGATGGATGGATAGTATAGTATTATATTACTTATGGACGACGAGTGCACTGACGACACAGAGGTAGGTACAGCCGTGGCCTACCGTTCTGCTTATATATATAATATACTGTATATAACGGACCTGGTGGACACTGTCAGCAGACTGCTTAACTAGTATGAAGAAGAAAAAAAGCCACCACAGGTATACAATGTAGATGGATGGATAGTATAGTATTATATTACTTATGGACGACGAGTGCACTGACGACACAGAGGTAGGTACAGCCGTGGCCTACCGTACTGCTTATATATATAATATACTGTATATAACGGACCTGGTGGACACTGTCAGCAGACTGCTAAACTAGTATGAAGGAAAAAAAACCCACCACAGGTATACAATGTAGATGGATGGATAGTATAGTATTATATTACTTATGGACGACGAGTGCACTGACGACACAGAGGTAGGTACAGCCGTGGCCTACCGTACTGCTTATATATATAATAATATACTGTATATAACGGACCTGGTGGACACTGTCAGCAGACTGCTAAACTAGTATGCAGAAAAAAAAAACCACCACAGGTATACAATGTAGATGGATGGATAGTATAGTATTATATTACTTATGGACGACGAGTGCACTGATGACACAGAGGTAGGTACAGCCGTGGTCTACCGTACTGCTTATATATATAATATACTGTATATAACGGACCTGGTGGACACTGTCAGCAGACTGCTAAACTAGTATGAAGAAAAAAAAAAGCCACCACAGGTATACAATGTAGATGGATGGATAGTATAGTATTATATTACTTATGGACGACGAGTGCACTGACGACACAGAGGTAGGTACAGCCGTGGCCTACCGTACTGCTTATATATATAATATACTGTATATAACGGACCTGGTGGACACTGTCAGCAGACTGCTAAACTAGTATGAAGAAGAAAAAAAGCCACCACAGGTATACAATGTAGATGGATGGATAGTATAGTATTATATTACTTATGGACGACGAGTGCACTGACGACACAGAGGTAGGTACAGCCGTGGCCTACCGTACTGCTTATATATATAATATACTGTATATAACGGACCTGGTGGACACTGTCAGCAGACTGCTAAACTAGTATGAAGAAGAAAAAAAGCCACCACAGGTATACAATGTAGATGGATGGATAGTATAGTATTATATTACTTATGGACGACGAGTGCACTGACGACACAGAGGTAGGTACAGCCGTGGCCTACCGTACTGCTTATATATATAATATACTGTATATAACGGACCTGGTGGACACTGTCAGCAGACTGCTAAACTAGTATGAAGAAAAAAAAAAGCAACCACAGGTATACAATGTAGATGGATGGATAGTATAGTATTATATTACTTATGGACGACGAGTGCACTGACGACACAGAGGTAGGTACAGCCGTGGCCTACCGTACTGCTTATATATATAATATACTGTATATAACGGACCTGGTGGACACTGTCAGCAAACTGCTAAACTAGTATGAAGGAGAAAAAAAAGCCACCACAGGTATACAATGTAGATGGATGGATAGTATAGTATTATATTACTTATGGACGACGAGTGCACTGACGACACAGAGGTAGGTACAGCCGTGGCCTACCGTACTGCTTATATATATGATATACTGTATATAACGGACCTGGTGGACACTGTCAGCAGACTGCTTAACTAGTATGAAGGAAAAAAAAGCCACCACAGGTATACAATGTAGATGGATGGATAGTATAGTATTATATTACTTATGGACGACGAGTGCACTGACGACACAGAGGTAGGTACAGCCATTGCCTACCGTACTGCTTATATATATAATATACTGTATATAACGGACCTGGTGGACACTGTCAGCAGACTGCTAAACTAGTATGATGGAAAAAAAAACCACCACAGGTATACAATGTAGATGGATGGATAGTATAGTATTATATTACTTATGGACGACGAGTGCACTGATGACACAGAGGTAGGTACAGCCGTGGTCTACCGTACTGCTTATATATATAATATACTGTATATAACGGACCTGATGGACACTGTCAGCAGACTGCTAAACTAGTATGAAGAAGAAAAAAAGCCACCACAGGTATACAATGTAGATGGATGGATAGTATAGTATTATATTACTTATGGACGACGAGTGCACTGACGACACAGAGGTAGGTACAGCCGTGGCCTACCGTACTGCTTATATATATAATATACTGTATATAACGGACCTGGTGGACACTGTCAGCAGACTGCTAAACTAGTATGAAGAAAAAAAAAAGCCACCACAGGTATACAATGTAGATGGATGGATAGTATAGTATTATATTACTTATGGACGACGAGTGCACTGACGACACAGAGGTAGGTACAGCCGTGGCCTACCGTACTGCTTATATATATAATATACTGTATATAACGGACCTGGTGGACACTGTCAGCAGACTGCTAAACTAGTATGAAGAAGAAAAAAAGCAACCACAGGTATACAATGTAGATGGATGGATAGTATAGTATTATATTACTTATGGACGACGAGTGCACTGACGACACAGAGGTAGGTACAGCCGTGGCCTACCGTACTGCTTATATATATAATATACTGTATATAACGGACCTGGTGGACACTGTCAGCAAACTGCTAAACTAGTATGAAGAAAAAAAATCGCCACCACAGGTATACAATGTAGATGGATGGATAGTATAGTATTATATTACTTATGGACGACGAGTGCACTGACGACACAGAGGTAGGTACAGCCGTGGCCTACCGTACTGCTTATATATATAATATACTGTATATAACGGACCTGGTGGACACTGTCAGCAGACTGCTTAACTAGTATGAAGAAAAAAAAAGCCACCACAGGTATACAATGTAGATGGATGGATAGTATAGTATTATATTACTTATGGACGACGAGTGCACTGACGACACAGAGGTAGGTACAGCCGTGGCCTACCGTACTGCTTATATATATAATATACTGTATATAACGGACCTGGTGGACACTGTCAGCAGACTGCTAAACTAGTATGATGGGAAAAAAAACCACCACAGGTATACAATGTAGATGGATGGATAGTATAGTATTATATTACTTATGGACGACGAGTGCACTGATGACACAGAGGTAGGTACAGCCGTGGTCTACCGTACTGCTTATATATATAATATACTGTATATAACGGACCTGGTGGACACTGTCAGCAGACTGCTAAACTAGTATGATGGGAAAAAAAAGCCACCACAGGTATACAATGTAGATGGATGGATAGTATAGTATTATATTACTTATGGACGACGAGTGCACTGACGACACAGAGGTAGGTACAGCCGTGGCCTACCGTACTGCTTATATATATATAATATACTGTATATAACGGACCTGATGGACACTGTCAGCAGACTGCTAAACTAGTATGAAGAAGAAAAAAAGCCACCACAGGTATACAATGTAGATGGATGGATAGTATAGTATTATATTACTTATGGACGACGAGTGCACTGACGACACAGAGGTAGGTACAGCCGTGGCCTACCGTACTGCTTATATATATAATATACTGTATATAACGGACCTGGTGGACACTGTCAGCAAACTTATAAATTAGTATGAAGAAAAAAAAAAGCCACCACAGGTATACAATGTAGATGGATGGATAGTATAGTATTATATTACTTATGGACGATGAGTGCACTGACGACACAGAGGTAGGTACAGCCGTGGCCTACCGTACTGCTTATATATATAATATACTGTATGTAACGGACCTGGTGGACACTGTCAGCAGACTGCTAAACTAGTATGAAGAAGAAAAAAAGCCACCACAGGTATACAATGTAGATGGATGGATAGTATAGTATTATATTACTTATGGACGATGAGTGCACTGACGACACAGAGGTAGGTACAGCCGTGGCCTACCGTACTGCTTATATATATAATATACTGTATATAACGGACCTGGTGGACACTGTCAGCAGACTGCTAAACTAGTATGAAGGAAAAAAAACCACCACAGGTATACAATGTAGATGGATGGATAGTATAGCATTATATTACTTATGGACGACGAGTGCACTGACGACACAGAGGTAGGTACAGCCGTGGCCTACCGTACTGCTTATATATATAATATACTGTATATAACGGACCTGGTGGACACTGTCAGCAGACTGCTAAACTAGTATGAAGAAAAAAAAAAGCCACCACAGGTATACAATGTAGATGGATGGATAGTATAGTATTATATTACTTATGGACGACGAGTGCACTGACGACACAGAGGTAGGAACAGCCGTGGCCTACCGTCCTGCTTATATATATAATATACTGTATATAACGGACCTTGTGGACACTGTCAGCAGACTGCTAAACTAGTATGAAGAAGAAAAAAAGACACCACAGGTATACAATGTAGATGGATGGATAGTATAGTATTATATTACTTATGGACGACGAGTGCACTGACGACACAGAGGTAGGTACAGCCGTGGCCTACTGTACTGCTTATATATATAATATACTGTATATAACGGACCTGGTGGACACTGTCAGCAAACTGCTAAACTAGTATGAAGGAAAAAAAAAGCCACCACAGGTATACAATGTAGATGGATGGATAGTATAGTATTATATTACTTATGGACGACTAGTGCACTGACGACACAGAGGTAGGTACAGCCGTGGCCTACCGTTCTGCTTATATATATAATATACTGTATATAACGGACCTGGTGGACACTGTCAGCAGACTGCTTAACTAGTATGAAGAAGAAAAAAAGCCACCACAGGTATACAATGTAGATGGATGGATAGTATAGTATTATATTACTTATGGACGACGAGTGCACTGACGACACAGAGGTAGGTACAGCCGTGGCCTACCGTACTGCTTATATATATAATATACTGTATATAACGGACCTGGTGGACACTGTCAGCAGACTGCTAAACTAGTATGAAGGAAAAAAAACCCACCACAGGTATACAATGTAGATGGATGGATAGTATAGTATTATATTACTTATGGACGACGAGTGCACTGACGACACAGAGGTAGGTACAGCTGTGGCCTACCGTACTGCTTATATATATAATATACTGTATATAACGGACCTGGTGGACACTGTCAGCAGACTGCTAAACTAGTATGAAGAAAAAAAAAAGCCACCACAGGTATACATTGTAGATGGATGGATAGTATAGTATTATATTACTTATGGACGACGAGTGCACTGACGACACAGAGGTAGGTACAGCCGTGGCCTACCGTACTGCTTATATATATAATATACTGTATATAACGGACCTGGTGGACACTGTCTGCAGACTGCTAAACTAGTATGAAGAAAAAAAAAACCACCACAGGAATACAATGTAGATGGATGGATAGTATAGTATTATATTACTTATGGACGACGAGTGCACTGACGACACAGAGGTAGGTACAGCCGTGGCCTACCGTACTGCTTATATATATAATATACTGTATATAACGGACCTGGTGGACACTGTCAGCAGACTGCTAAACTAGTATGAAGAAAAAAAAAAGCCACCACAGGTATACAATGTAGATTGATGGATAGTATAGTATTATATTACTTATGGACGACGAGTGCACTGACGACACAGAGGTAGGTACAGCCGTGGCCTACCGTACTGCTTATATATATAATATACTGTATATAACGGACCTGATGGACACTGTCAGCAGACTGCTAAACTAGTATGAAGAAGAAAAAAAGCCACCACAGGTATACAATGTAGATGGATGGATAGTATAGTATTATATTACTTATGGACGACGAGTGCACTGACGACACAGAGGTAGGTACAGCCGTGGCCTACCGTACTGCTTATATATATAATATACTGTATATAACGGACCTGGTGGACACTGTCAGCAGACTGCTAAACTAGTATGAAGAAAAAAAAAAGCCACCACAGGTATACAATGTAGATGGATGGATAGTATAGTATTATATTACTTATGGACGACGAGTGCACTGACGACACAGAGGTAGGTACAGCCGTGGCCTACCGTACTGCTTATATATATAATATACTGTATATAACGGACCTGGTGGACACTGTCAGCAGACTGCTAAACTAGTATGAAGAAGAAAAAAAGCAACCACAGGTATACAATGTAGATGGATGGATAGTATAGTATTATATTACTTATGGACGACGAGTGCACTGACGACACAGAGGTAGGTACAGCCGTGGCCTACCGTACTGCTTATATATATAATATACTGTATATAACGGACCTGGTGGACACTGTCAGCAAACTGCTAAACTAGTATGAAGAAAAAAAATCGCCACCACAGGTATACAATGTAGATGGATGGATAGTATAGTATTATATTACTTATGGACGACGAGTGCACTGACGACACAGAGGTAGGTACAGCCGTGGCCTACCGTACTGCTTATATATATAATATACTGTATATAACGGACCTGGTGGACACTGTCAGCAGACTGCTTAACTAGTATGAAGAAAAAAAAAGCCACCACAGGTATACAATGTAGATGGATGGATAGTATAGTATTATATTACTTATGGACGACGAGTGCACTGACGACAAAGAGGTAGGTACAGCCGTTGCCTACCGTACTGCTTATATATATAATATACTGTATATAACGGACCTGGTGGACACTGTCAGCAGACTGCTAAACTAGTATGATGGGAAAAAAAACCACCACAGGTATACAATGTAGATGGATGGATAGTATAGTATTATATTACTTATGGACGACGAGTGCACTGATGACACAGAGGTAGGTACAGCCGTGGTCTACCGTACTGCTTATATATATAATATACTGTATATAACGGACCTGGTGGACACTGTCAGCAGACTGCTAAACTAGTATGATGGGAAAAAAAAGCCACCACAGGTATACAATGTAGATGGATGGATAGTATAGTATTATATTACTTATGGACGACAAGTGCACTGACGACACAGAGGTAGGTACAGCCGTGGCCTACCGTACTGCTTATATATATATAATATACTGTATATAACGGACCTGGTGGACACTGTCAGCAAACTTATAAATTAGTATGAAGAAAAAAAAAAGCCACCACAGGTATACAATGTAGATGGATGGATAGTATAGTATTATATTACTTATGGACGATGAGTGCACTGACGACACAGAGGTAGGTACAGCCGTGGCCTACCGTACTGCTTATATATATAATATACTGTATGTAACGGACCTGGTGGACACTGTCAGCAGACTGCTAAACTAGTATGAAGAAGAAAAAAAGCCACCACAGGTATACAATGTAGATGGATGGATAGTATAGTATTATATTACTTATGGACGATGAGTGCACTGACGACACAGAGGTAGGTACAGCCGTGGCCTACCGTACTGCTTATATATATAATATACTGTATATAACGGACCTGGTGGACACTGTCAGCAGACTGCTAAACTAGTATGAAGGAAAAAAACCTACCACAGGTATACAATGTAGATGGATGGATAGTATAGTATTATATTACTTATGGACGACGAGTGCACTGACGACACAGAGGTAGGTACAGCCGTGGCCTACCGTACTGCTTATATATATAATATACTGTATATAACGGACCTGGTGGACACTGTCAGCAGACTGCTAAACTAGTATGAAGAAAAAAAAAAGCCACCACAGGTATACAATGTAGATGGATGGATAGTATAGTATTATATTACTTATGGACGACGAGTGCACTGACGACACAGAGGTAGGTACAGCCGTGGCCTACCGTACTGCTTATATATATAATATACTGTATATAACGGACCTTGTGGACACTGTCAGCAGACTGCTAAACTAGTATGAAGAAGAAAAAAAGACACCACAGGTATACAATGTAGATGGATGGATAGTATAGTATTATATTACTTATGGACGACGAGTGCACTGACGACACAGAGGTAGGTACAGCCGTGGCCTACTGTACTGCTTATATATATAATATACTGTATATAACGGACCTGGTGGACACTGTCAGCAAACTGCTAAACTAGTATGAAGGGAAAAAAAAGCCACCACAGGTATACAATGTAGATGGATGGATAGTATAGTATTATATTACTTATGGACGACGAGTGCACTGACGACACAGAGGTAGGTACAGCCGTGGCCTACCGTTCTGCTTATATATATAATATACTGTATATAACGGACCTGGTGGACACTGTCAGCAGACTGCTTAACTAGTATGAAGAAGAAAAAAAGCCACCACAGGTATACAATGTAGATGGATGGATAGTATAGTATTATATTACTTATGGACGACGAGTGCACTGACGACACAGAGGTAGGTACAGCCGTGGCCTACCGTACTGCTTATATATATAATATACTGTATATAACGGACCTGGTGGACACTGTCAGCAGACTGCTAAACTAGTATGAAGGAAAAAAAAACCACCACAGGTATACAATGTAGATGGATGGATAGTATAGTATTATATTACTTATGGACGACGAGTGCACTGACGACACAGAGGTAGGTACAGCCGTGGCCTACCGTACTGCTTATATATATAATAATATACTGTATATAACGGACCTGGTGGACACTGTCAGCAGACTGCTAAACTAGTATGCAGGAAAAAAAAACCACCACAGGTATACAATGTAGATGGATGGATAGTATAGTATTATATTACTTATGGACGACGAGTGCACTGATGACACAGAGGTAGGTACAGCCGTGGTCTACCGTACTGCTTATATATATAATATACTGTATATAACGGACCTGGTGGACACTGTCAGCAGACTGCTAAACTAGTATGAAGAAAAAAAAAAGCCACCACAGGTATACAATGTAGATGGATGGATAGTATAGTATTATATTACTTATGGACGACGAGTGCACTGACGACACAGAGGTAGGTACAGCCGTGGCCTACCGTACTGCTTATATATATAATATACTGTATATAACGGACCTGGTGGACACTGTCAGCAGACTGCTAAACTAGTATGAAGAAGAAAAAAAGCCACCACAGGTATACAATGTAGATGGATGGATAGTATAGTATTATGGATGGATAGTATAGTATTATATTACTTATGGACGACGAGTGCACTGACGACACAGAGGTAGGTACAGCCGTGGCCTACCGTACTGCTTATTTATATAATATACTGTATATAACGGACCTGGTGGACACTGTCAGCAGACTGCTAAACTAGTATGAAGAAAAAAAAAAACAACCACAGGTATACAATGTAGATGGATGGATAGTATAGTATTATATTACTTATGGACGACGAGTGCACTGACGACACAGAGGTAGGTACAGCCGTGGCCTACCGTACTGCTTATATATATAATATACTGTATATAACGGACCTGGTGGACACTGTCAGCAGACTGCTAAACTAGTATGAAGAAGAAAAAAAGCCACCACAGGTATACAATGTAGATGGATGGATAGTATAGTATTATATTACTTATGGACGACGAGTGCACTGACGACACAGAGGTAGGTACAGCCGTGGCCTACCGTACTGCTTATATATATAATATACTGTATATAACGGACCTGGTGGACACTGTCAGCAGACTGCTAAACTAGTATGAAGAAGAAAAAAAGCCACCACAGGTATACAATGTAGATGGATGGATAGTATAGTATTATATTACTTATGGACGACGAGTGCACTGACGACACAGAGGTAGGTACAGCCGTGGCCTACCGTACTGCTTATATATATAATATACTGTATATAACGGACCTGGTGGACACTGTCAGCAGACTGCTAAACTAGTATGAAGAAAAAAAAAAGCAACCACAGGTATACAATGTAGATGGATGGATAGTATAGTATTATATTACTTATGGACGACGAGTGCACTGACGACACAGAGGTAGGTACAGCCGTGGCCTACCGTACTGCTTATATATATAATATACTGTATATAACGGACCTGGTGGACACTGTCAGCAAACTGCTAAACTAGTATGAAGGAGAAAAAAAAGCCACCACAGGTATACAATGTAGATGGATGGATAGTATAGTATTATATTACTTATGGACGACGAGTGCACTGACGACACAGAGGTAGGTACAGCCGTGGCCTACCGTACTGCTTATATATATGATATGCTGTATATAACGGACCTGGTGGACACTGTCAGCAGACTGCTTAACTAGTATGAAGGAAAAAAAAGCCACCACAGGTATACAATGTAGATGGATGGATAGTATAGTATTATATTACTTATGGACGACGAGTGCACTGACGACACAGAGGTAGGTACAGCCGTTGCCTACCGTACTGCTTATATATATAATATACTGTATATAACGGACCTGGTGGACACTGTCAGCAGACTGCTAAACTAGTATGATGGGAAAAAAAACCACCACAGGTATACAATGTAGATGGATGGATAGTATAGTATTATATTACTTATGGACGACGAGTGCACTGATGACACAGAGGTAGGTACAGCCGTGGTCTACCGTACTGCTTATATATATAATATACTGTATATAACGGACCTGGTGGACACTGTCAGCAGACTGCTAAACTAGTATGAAGAAAAAAAAAAGCCACCACAGGTATACAATGTAGATTGATGGATAGTATAGTATTATATTACTTATGGACGACGA
Organism: Pseudophryne corroboree; assembly: GCF_028390025.1. Classification (NCBI taxonomy): domain Eukaryota; kingdom Metazoa; phylum Chordata; class Amphibia; order Anura; family Myobatrachidae; genus Pseudophryne; species Pseudophryne corroboree. The sequence continues at coordinate 357,922,018 of NC_086448.1, read as the reverse complement.
GTGCACTGACGACACAGAGGTAGGTACAGCCGTGGCCTACCGTACTGCTTATATATATAATATACTGTATATAACGGACCTGATGGACACTGTCAGCAGACTGCTAAACTAGTATGAAGAAGAAAAAAAGCCACCACAGGTATACAATGTAGATGGATGGATAGTATAGTATTATATTACTTATGGACGACGAGTGCACTGACGACACAGAGGTAGGTACAGCCGTGGCCTACCGTACTGCTTATATATATAATATACTGTATATAACGGACCTGGTGGACACTGTCAGCAGACTGCTAAACTAGTATGAAGAAAAAAAAAAGCCACCACAGGTATACAATGTAGATGGATGGATAGTATAGTATTATATTACTTATGGACGACGAGTGCACTGACGACACAGAGGTAGGTACAGCCGTTGCCTACCGTACTGCTTATATATATAATATACTGTATATAACGGACCTGGTGGACACTGTCAGCAGACTGCTAAACTAGTATGATGGGAAAAAAAACCACCACAGGTATACAATGTAGATGGATGGATAGTATAGTATTATATTACTTATGGACGACGAGTGCACTGATGACACAGAGGTAGGTACAGCCGTGGTCTACCGTACTGCTTATATATATAATATACTGTATATAACGGACCTGGTGGACACTGTCAGCAGACTGCTAAACTAGTATGATGAAAAAAAAAGCCACCACAGGTATACAATGTAGATGGATGGATAGTATAGTATTATATTACTTATGGACGACGAGTGCACTGACGACACAGAGGTAGGTACAGCCGTGGCCTACCGTACTGCTTATATATATAATATACTGTATATAACGGACCTGGTGGACACTGTCAGCAGACTGCTAAACTAGTATGAAGAAGAAAAAAAGCCACCACAGGTATACAATGTAGATGGATGGATAGTATAGTATTATATTACTTATGGACGACGAGTGCACTGACGACACAGAGGTAGGTACAGCCGTGGCCTACCGTACTGCTTATATATATAATATACTGTATATAACGGACCTGGTGGACACTGTCAGCAAACTTCTAAACTAGTATGAAGAAAAAAAAAGCCACCACAGGTATACAATGTAGATGGATGGATAGTATAGTATTATATTACTTATGGACGATGAGTGCACTGACGACACAGAGGTAGGTACAGCCGTGGCCTACCGTACTGCTTATATATATAATATACTGTATATAACGGACCTGGTGGACACTGTCAGCAGACTGCTTAACTAGTATGAAGAAGAAAAAAAGCCACCACAGGTATACAATGTAGATGGATGGATAGTATAGTATTATATTACTTATGGACGACGAGTGCACTGACGACACAGAGGTAGGTACAGCCGTGGCCTACCGTACTGCTTATATATATAATATACTGTATATAACGGACCTGGTGGACACTGTCAGCAGACTGCTAAATTAGTATGAAGGAAAAAAACCCACCACAGGTATACAATGTAGATGGATGGATAGTATAGTATTATATTACTTATGGACGACGAGTGCACTGACGACACAGAGGTAGGTACAGCCGTGGCCTACCGTACTGCTTATATATATAATATACTGTATATAACGGACCTGGTGGACACTGTCAGCAGACTGCTAAACTAGTATGAAGAAAAAAAAAAGCCACCACAGGTATACAATGTAGATGGATGGATAGTATAGTATTATATTACTTATGGACGACGAGTGCACTGACGACACAGAGGTAGGTACAGCCGTGGCCTACCGTACTGCTTATATATATAATATACTGTATATAACGGACCTTGTGGACACTGTCAGCAGACTGCTAAACTAGTATGAAGAAGAAAAAAAGACACCACAGGTATACAATGTAGATGGATGGATAGTATAGTATTATATTACTTATGGACGACGAGTGCACTGACGACACAGAGGTAGGTACAGCCGTGGCCTACTGTACTGCTTATATATATAATATACTGTATATAACGGACCTGGTGGACACTGTCAGCAAACTGCTAAACTAGTATGAAGAAAAAAAAAAGCCACCACAGGTATACAATGTAGATGGATGGATAGTATAGTATTATATTACTTATGGACGACGAGTGCACTGACGACACAGAGGTAGGTACAGCCGTGGCCTACCGTTCTGCTTATATATATAATATACTGTATATAACGGACCTGGTGGACACTGTCAGCAGACTGCTTAACTAGTATGAAGAAGAAAAAAAGCCACCACAGGTATACAATGTAGATGGATGGATAGTATAGTATTATATTACTTATGGACGACGAGTGCACTGACGACACAGAGGTAGGTACAGCCGTGGCCTACCGTACTGCTTATATATATAATATACTGTATATAACGGACCTGGTGGACACTGTCAGCAGACTGCTAAACTAGTATGAAGGAAAAAAAAAACACCACAGGTATACAATGTAGATGGATGGATAGTATAGTATTATATTACTTATGGACGACGAGTGCACTGACGACACAGAGGTAGGTACAGCCGTGGCCTACCGTACTGCTTATATATATAATAATATACTGTATATAACGGACCTGGTGGACACTGTCAGCAGACTGCTAAACTAGTATGCAGAAAAAAAAACCCACCACAGGTATACAATGTAGATGGATGGATAGTATAGTATTATATTACTTATGGACGACGAGTGCACTGATGACACAGAGGTAGGTACAGCCGTGGTCTACCGTACTGCTTATATATATAATATACTGTATATAACGGACCTGGTGGACACTGTCAGCAGACTGCTAAACTAGTATGAAGAAAAAAAAAAGCCACCACAGGTATACAATGTAGATGGATGGATAGTATAGTATTATATTACTTATGGACGACGAGTGCACTGACGACACAGAGGTAGGTACAGCCGTGGCCTACCGTACTGCTTATATATATAATATACTGTATATAACGGACCTGGTGGACACTGTCAGCAGACTGCTAAACTAGTATGAAGAAGAAAAAAAGCCACCACAGGTATACAATGTAGATGGATGGATAGTATAGTATTATATTACTTATGGACGACGAGTGCACTGACGGCACAGAGGTAGGTACAGCCGTGGCCTACCGTACTGCTTATATATATAATATACTGTATATAACGGACCTGGTGGACACTGTCAGCAAACTGCTAAACTAGTATGAAGAAAAAAAAAAGCCACCACAGGTATACAATGTAGATGGATGGATAGTATAGTATTATATTACTTATGGACGACGAGTGCACTGACGACACAGAGGTAGGTACAGCCGTGGCCTACCGTACTGCTTATATATATAATATACTGTATATAACGGACCTGGTGGACACTGTCAGCAGACTGCTAAACTAGTATGAAGAAGAAAAAAAGCCACCACAGGTATACAATGTAGATGGATGGATAGTATAGTATTATATTACTTATGGACGACGAGTGCACTGACGACACAGAGGTAGGTACAGCCGTGGCCTACCGTACTGCTTATATATATAATATACTGTATATAACGGACCTGGTGGACACTGTCAGCAAACTGCTAAACTAGTATGAAGAAAAAAAAAAAGCCACCACAGGTATACAATGTAGATGGATGGATAGTATAGTATTATATTACTTATGGACGACGAGTGCACTGACGACACAGAGGTAGGTACAGCCGTGGCCTACCGTACTGCTTATAAATATAATATACTGTATATAACGGACCTGGTGGACACTGTCAGCAGACTGCTAAACTAGTATGAAGAAAAAAAAAAGCCACCACAGGTATACAATGTAGATGGATGGATAGTATAGTATTATATTACTTATGGACGACGAGTGCACTGACGACACAGAGGTAGGTACAGCCGTGGCCTACCGTACTGCTTATATATATAATATACTGTATATAACGGACCTGGTGGACACTGTCAGCAGACTGCTAAACTAGTATGAAGAAAAAAAAAAGCCACCACAGGTATACAATGTAGATGGATGGATAGTATAGTATTATATTACTTATGGACGACGAGTGCACTGACGACACAGAGGTAGGTACAGCCGTGGCCTACCGTACTGCTTCTATATATAATATACTGTATATAACGGACCTGGTGGACACTGTCAGCAGACTGCTAAACTAGTATGAAGAAGAAAAAAAGCCACCACAGGTATACAATGTAGATGGATGGATAGTATAGTATTATATTACTTATGGACGACGAGTGCACTGACGACACAGAGGTAGGTACAGCCGTGGCCTACCGTACTGCTTATATATATATAATATACTGTATATAACGGACCTGGTGGACACTGTCAGCAAACTGCTAAACTAGTATGAAGAAAAAAAAAAGCCACCACAGGTATACAATGTAGATGGATGGATAGTATAGTATTATATTACTTATGGACGACGAGTGCACTGACGACACAGAGGTAGGTACAGCCGTGGCCTACCGTACTGCTTATATATATAATATACTGTATATAACGGACCTGGTGGACACTGTCAGCAGACTGCTAAACTAGTATGAAGAAGAAAAAAAGCCACCACAGGTATACAATGTAGATGGATGGATAGTATAGTATTATATTACTTATGGACGACGAGTGCACTGACGACACAGAGGTAGGTACAGCCGTGGCCTACCGTACTGCTTATATATATATAATATACTGTATATAACGGACCTGGTGGACACTGTCAGCAGACTGCTTAACTAGTATGAAGAAGAAAAAAAGCCACCACAGGTATACAATGTAGATGGATGGATAGTATAGTATTATATTACTTATGGACGACGAGTGCACTGACGACACAGAGGTAGGTACAGCCGTGGCCTACCGTACTGCTTATATATATAATATACTGTATATAACGGACCTGGTGGACACTGTCAGCAGACTGCTAAACTAGTATGAAGGAAAAAAAAACCACCACAGGTATACAATGTAGATGGATGGATAGTATAGTATTATATTACTTATGGACGACGAGTGCACTGACGACACAGAGGTAGGTACAGCCGTGGCCTACCGTACTGCTTATATATATAATATACTGTATATAACGGACCTGGTGGACACTGTCAGCAGACTGCTTAACTAGTATGAAGAAAAAAAAAAGCAACCACAGGTATACAATGTAGATGGATGGATAGTATAGTATTATATTACTTATGGACGACGAGTGCACTGACGACACAGAGGTAGGTACAGCCGTGGCCTACCGTACTGCTTTTATATATATAATATACTGTATATAACGGACCTGGTGGACACTGTCAGCAGACTGCTAAACTAGTATGAAGAAAAAAAAAAGCCACCACAGGTATACAATGTAGATGGATGGATAGTATAGTATTATATTACTTATGGACGACGAGTGCACTGACGAAACAGAGGTAGGTACAGCCGTGGCCTACCGTACTGCTTATATATATAATAATATACTGTATATAACGGACCTGGTGGACACTGTCAGCAGACTGCTAAACTAGTATGAAGAAAAAAAAAACCACCACAGGTATACAATGTAGATGGATGGATAGTATAGTATTATATTACTTATGGACGACGAGTGCACTGATGACACAGAGGTAGGTACAGCCGTGGTCTACCGTACTGCTTATATATATAATATACTGTATATAACGGACCTGGTGGACACTGTCAGCAGACTGCTAAACTAGTATGAAGGGAAAAAAAAGCCACCACAGGTATACAATGTAGATGGATGGATAGTATAGTATTATATTACATATGGACGACGAGTGCACTGACGACACAGAGGTAGGTACAGCCGTGGCCTACCGTACTGCTTATATATATAATATACTGTATATAACGGACCTGGTGGACACTGTCAGCAGACTGCTAAACTAGTATGAAGAAGAAAAAAAGCCACCACAGGTATACAATGTAGATGGATGGATAGTATAGTATTATATTACTTATGGACGACGAGTGCACTGACGACACAGAGGTAGGTACAGCCGTGGCCTACCGTACTGCTTATATATATAATATACTGTATATAACGGACCTGGTGGACACTGTCAGCAAACTGCTAAACTAGTATGAAGGGGAAAAAAAGCCACCACAGGTATACAATGTAGATGGATGGATAGTATAGTATTATATTACTTATGGACGACGAGTGCACTGACGACACAGAGGTAGGTACAGCCGTGGCCTACCGTACTGCTTATATATATAATATACTGTATATAACGGACCTGGTGGACACTGTCAGCAGACTGCTAAACTAGTATGAAGAAGAAAAAAAGCCACCACAGGTATACAATGTAGATGGATGGATAGTATAGTATTATATTACTTATGGACGACGAGTGCACTGACGACACAGAGGTAGGTACAGCCGTGGCCTACCGTACTGCTTATATATATAATATACTGTATATAACGGACCTGGTGGACACTGTCAGCAAACTGCTAAACTAGTATGAAGAAAAAAAAAAAGCCACCACAGGTATACAATGTAGATGGATGGATAGTATAGTATTATATTACTTATGGACGACGAGTGCACTGACGACACAGAGGTAGGTACAGCTGTGGCCTACCGTACTGCTTATATATATAATATACTGTATATAACGGACCTGGTGGACACTGTCAGCAGACTGCTAAACTAGTATGAAGAAAAACAAAAGCCACCACAGGTATACATTGTAGATGGATGGATAGTATAGTATTATATTACTTATGGACGACGAGTGCACTGACGACACAGAGGTAGGTACAGCCGTGGCCTACCGTACTGCTTATATATATAATATACTGTATATAACGGACCTGGTGGACACTGTCAGCAGACTGCTAAACTAGTATGAAGAAAAAAAAAAGCCACCACAGGTACACAATGTAGATGGATGGATAGTATAGTATTATATTACTTATGGACGACGAGTGCACTGACGACACAGAGGTAGGTACAGCCGTGGCCTACCGTACTGCTTATATATATAATATACTGTATATAACGGACCTGGTGGACACTGTCAGCAGACTGCTAAACTAGTATGAAGAAGAAAAAAAGCCACCACAGGTATACAATGTAGATGGATGGATAGTATAGTATTATATTACTTATGGACGACGAGTGCACTGACGACACAGAGGTAGGTACAGCCGTGGCCTACCGTACTGCTTATATATATAATATACTGTATATAACGGACCTGGTGGACACTGTCAGCAGACTGCTAAACTAGTATGAAGGAAAAAAAAAGCCACCACAGGTATACAATGTAGATGGATGGATAGTATAGTATTATATTACTTATGGACGACGAGTGCACTGACGACACAGAGGTAGGTACAGCCGTGGCCTACCGTACTGCTTATATATATAATATACTGTATATAACGGACCTGGTGGACACTGTCAGCAGACTGCTAAACTAGTATGAAGAAGAAAAAAAGCCACCACAGGTATACAATGTAGATGGATGGATAGTATAGTATTATATTACTTATGGACGACGAGTGCACTGACGACACAGAGGTAGGTACAGCCGTGGCCTACCGTACTGCTTATATATATAATATACTGTATATAACGGACCTGGTGGACACTGTCAGCAAACTGCTAAACTAGTATGAAGAAAAAAAAAAGCCACCACAGGTATACAATGTAGATGGATGGATAGTATAGTATTATATTACTTATGGACGACGAGTGCACTGACGACACAGAGGTAGGTACAGCCGTGGCCTACCGTACTTCTTATATATATAATATACTGTATATAACGGACCTGGTGGACACTGTCAGCAGACTGCTAAACTAGTATGAAGAAGAAAAAAAGCCACCACAGGTATACAATGAAGATGGATGGATAGTATAGTATTATATTACTTATGGACGACGAGTGCACTGACGACACAGAGGTAGGTACAGCCGTGGCCTACCGTACTGCTTATATATATATAATATACTGTATATAACGGACCTGGTGGACACTGTCAGCAGACTGCTTAACTAGTATGAAGAAGAAAAAAAGCCACCACAGGTATACAATGTAGATGGATGGATAGTATAGTATTATATTACTTATGGACGACGAGTGCACTGACGACACAGAGGTAGGTACAGCCGTGGCCTACCGTACTGCTTATATATATAATATACTGTATATAACGGACCTGGTGGACACTGTCAGCAGACTGCTAAACTAGTATGAAGGAAAAAAAAACCACCACAGGTATACAATGTAGATGGATGGATAGTATAGTATTATATTACTTATGGACGACGAGTGCACTGACGACACAGAGGTAGGTACAGCCGTGGCCTACCGTACTGCTTATATATATAATATACTGTATATAACGGACCTGGTGGACACTGTCAGCAGACTGCTTAACTAGTATGAAGAAAAAAAAAAGCCACCACAGGTATACAATGTAGATGGATGGATAGTATAGTATTATATTACTTATGGACGACAAGTGCACTGACGACACAGAGGTAGGTACAGCCGTGGCCTACCGTACTGCTTATATATATAATATACTGTATATAACGGACCTGGTGGACACTGTCAGCAGACTGCTAAACTAGTATGAAGAAAAAAAAAGCCACCACAGGTATACAATGTAGATGGATGGATAGTATAGTATTATATTACTTATGGACGACGAGTGCACTGACGACACAGAGGTAGGTACAGCCGTGGCCTATCGTACTGCTTATATATATAATAATATACTGTATATAACGGACCTGGTGGACACTGTCAGCAGACTGCTAAACTAGTATGAAGAAAAAAAAAACCACCACAGGTATACAATGTAGATGGATGGATAGTATAGTATTATATTACTTATGGATGACGAGTGCACTGATGACACAGAGGTAGGTACAGCCGTGGTCTACCGTACTGCTTATATATATAATATACTGTATATAACGGACCTGGTGGACACTGTCAGCAGACTGCTAAACAAGTATGAAGAAGAAAAAAAGCCACCACAGGTATACAATGTAGATGGATGGATAGTATAGTATTATATTACTTATGGACGACGAGTGCACTGACGATACAGAGGTAGGTACAGCCGTGGCCTACCGTACTGCTTATATATATAATATACTGTATATAACGGACCTGGTGGACACTGTCAGCAGACTGCTAAACTAGTATGAAGAAGAAAAAAAGCCACCACAGGTATACAATGTAGATGGATGGATAGTATAGTATTATATTACTTATGGACGACGAGTGCACTGACGACACAGAGGTAGGTACAGCCGTGGCCTACCGTACTGCTTATATATATAATATACTGTATATAACGGACCTGGTGGACACTGTCAGCAAACTGCTAAACTAGTATGAAGGAAAAAAAAAGCCACCACAGGTATACAATGTAGATGGATGGATAGTATAGTATTATATTACTTATGGACGACGAGTGCACTGACGACACAGAGGTAGGTACAGCTGTGGCCTACCGTACTGCTTATATATATAATATACTGTAAATAACGGACCTGGTGGACACTGTCAGCAGACTGCTAAACTAGTATGAAGAAAAAAAAAAGCCACCACAGGTATACATTGTAGATGGATGGATAGTATAGTATTATATTACTTATGGGCGACGAGTGCACTGACGACACAGAGGTAGGTACAGCCGTGGCCTACCGTACTGCTTATATATATAATATACTGTATATAACGGACCTGGTGGACACTGTCAGCAGACTGCTAAACTAGTATGAAGAAAAAAAAAAGCCACCACAGGTATACAATGTAGATGGATGGATAGTATAGTATTATATTACTTATGGACGACGAGTGCACTGACGACACAGAGGTAGGTACAGCCGTGGCCTACCGTACTGCTTATATATATAATATACTGTATATAACGGACCTGGTGGACACTGTCAGCAGACTGCTAAACTAGTATGAAGAAGAAAAAAAGCCACCACAGGTATACAATGTAGATGGATGGATAGTATAGTATTATATTACTTATGGACGACGAGTGCACTGACGACACAGAGGTAGGTACAGCCGTGGCCTACCGTACTGCTTATATATATAATATACTGTATATAACGGACCTGGTGGACACTGTCAGCAAACTGCTAAACTAGTATGAAGAAAAAAAAAAGCCACCACAGGTATACAATGTAGATGGATGGATAGTATAGTATTATATTACTTATGGACGACGAGTGCACTGACGACACAGAGGTAGGTACAGCCGTGGCCTACCGTACTGCTTATATATAATATACTGTATATAACGGACCTGGTGGACACTGTCAGCAGACTGCTTAACTAGTATGTAGAAGAAAAAAAGCCACCACAGGTATACAATGTAGATGGATGGATAGTATAGTATTATATTACTTATGGACGACGAGTGCACTGACGACACAGAGGTAGGTACAGCCGTGGCCTACCGTACTGCTTATTTATATAATATACTGTATATAACGGACCTGGTGGACACTGTCAGCAGACTGCTAAACTAGTATGAAGGAAAAAAAACCCACCACAGGTATACAATGTAGATGGATGGATAGTATAGTATTATATTACTTATGGACAACGAGTGCACTGACGACACAGAGGTAGGTACAGCCGTGGCCTACCGTACTGCTTATATATATAATATACTGTATATAACGGACCTGGTGGACACTGTCAGCAGACTGCTTAACTAGTATGAAGAAAAAAAAAAGCCACCACAGGTATACAATGTAGATGGATGGATAGTATAGTATTATATTACTTATGGACGACGAGTGCACTGACGACACAGAGGTAGGTACAGCCGTGGCCTACCGTACTGCTTATATATATAATAATATACTGTATATAACGGACCTGGTGGACACTGTCAGCAGACTGCTAAACTAGTATGAAGAAAAAAAAAACCACCACAGGTATACAATGTAGATGGATGGATAGTATAGTATTATATTACTTATGGACGACGAGTGCACTGATGACACAGAGGTAGGTACAGCCGTGGTCTACCGTACTGCTTATATATATAATATACTGTATATAACGGACCTGGTGGACACTGTCAGCAGACTGCTAAACTAGTATGAAGAAAAAAAAAAGCCACCACAGGTATACAATGTAGATGGATGGATAGTATAGTATTATATTACTTATGGACGACGAGTGCACTGACGACACAGAGGTAGGTACAGCCGTGGCCTACCGTACTGCTTATATATATAATAATATACTGTATATAACGGACCTGGTGGACACTGTCAGCAGACTGCTAAACTAGTATGAAGAAAAAAAAAAACCACCACAGGTATACAATGTAGATGGATGGATGGATAGTATTATATTACTTATGGACGACGAGTGCACTGATGACACAGAGGTAGGTACAGCCGTGGTCTACCGTACTGCTTATATATATAATATACTGTATATAACGGACCTGGTGGACACTGTCAGCAGACTGCTAAACTAGTATGAAGAAAAAAAAAAGCCACCACAGGTATACAATGTAGATGGATGGATAGTATAGTATTATATTACTTATGGACGACGAGTGCACTGACGACACAGAGGTAGGTACAGCCGTGGCCTACCGTACTGCTTATATATATAATATACTGTATATAACGGACCTGGTGGACACTGTCAGCAGACTGCTAAACTAGTATGAAGAAGAAAAAAAGCCACCACAGGTATACAATGTAGATGGATGGATAGTATAGTATTATATTGCTTATGGACGACGAGTGCACTGACGACACAGAGGTAGGTACAGCCGTGGCCTACCGTACTGCTTATATATATAATATACTGTATATAACGGACCTGGTGGACACTGTCAGCAAACTGCTAAACTGGTATGAAGAAAAAAAAAAGCCACCACAGGTATACAATGTAGATGGATGGATAGTATAGTATTATATTACTTATGGACGACGAGTGCACTGACGACACAGAGGTAGGTACAGCTGTGGCCTACCGTACTGCTTATATATATAATATACTGTATATAACGGACCTGGTGGACACTGTCAGCAGACTGCTAAACTAGTATGAAGAAAAAAAAAAGCCACCACAGGTATACATTGTAGATGGATGGATAGTATAGTATTATATTACTTATGGACGACGAGTGCACTGACGACACAGAGGTAGGTACAGCCGTGGCCTACCGTACTGCTTATATATATAATATACTGTATATAACGGACCTGGTGGACACTGTCAGCAGACTGCTAAACTAGTATGAAGAAAAAAAAAAGCCACCACAGGTATACAATGTAGATGGATGGATAGTATAGTATTATATTACTTATGGACGACGAGTGCACTGACGACACAGAGGTAGGTACAGCCGTGGCCTACCGTACTGCTTATATATATAATATACTGTATATAACGGACCTGGTGGACACTGTCAGCAGACTGCTAAACTAGTATGAAGAAGAAAAAAAGCCACCACAGGTATACAATGTAGATGGATGGATAGTATAGTATTATATTACTTATGGACGACGAGTGCACTGACGACACAGAGGTAGGTACAGCCGTGGCCTACCGTACTGCTTATATATATAATATACTGTATATAACGGACCTGGTGGACACTGTCAGCAAACTGCTAAACTAGTATGAAGAAAAAAAAAGCCACCACAGGTATACAATGTAGATGGATGGATAGTATAGTATTATATTACTTATGGACGACGAGTGCACTGACGACACAGAGGTAGGTACAGCCGTGGCCTACCGTACTGCTTATATATATAATATACTGTATATAACGGACCTGGTGGACACTGTCAGCAGACTGCTTAACTAGTATGAAGAAAAAAAAAAGCCACCACAGGTATACAATGTAGATGGATGGATAGTATAGTATTATATTACTTATGGACGACGAGTGCACTGACGACACAGAGGTAGGTACAGCCGTGGCCTACCGTACTGCTTATATATATAATAATATACTGTATATAACGGACCTGGTGGACACTGTCAGCAGACTGCTAAACTAGTATGAAGAAAAAAAAAAACCACCACAGGTATACAATGTAGATGGATGGATAGTATAGTATTATATTACTTAATGGACGACGAGTGCACTGATGACACAGAGGTAGGTACAGCCGTGGTCTACCGTACTGCTTATATATATAATATACTGTATATAACGGACCTGGTGGACAGTGTCAGCAGACTGCTAAACTAGTATGAAGAAAAAAAAAAGCCACCACAGGTATACAATGTAGATGGATGGATAGTATAGTATTATATTACTTATGGACGACGAGTGCACTGACGACACAGAGGTAGGTACAGCCGTGGCCTACCGTACTGCTTATATATATAATATACTGTATATAACGGACCTGGTGGACACTGTCAGCAGACTGCTAAACTAGTATGAAGAAGAAAAAAAGCCACCACAGGTATACAATGTAGATGGATGGATAGTATAGTATTATATTACTTATGGACGACGAGTGCACTGACGACACAGAGGTAGGTACAGCCGTGGCCTACCGTACTGCTTATATATATAATATACTGTATATAACGGACCTGGTGGACACTGTCAGCAAACTGCTAAACTAGTATGAAGAAAAAAAAAAGCCACCACAGGTATACAATGTAGATGGATGGATAGTATAGTATTATATTACTTATGGACGACGAGTGCACTGACGACACAGAGGTAGGTACAGCCGTGGCCTACCGTACTGCTTATATATATAATATACTGTATATAACGGACCTGGTGGACACTGTCAGCAGACTGCTAAACTAGTATGAAGAAAAAAAAAGCCACCACAGGTATACAATGTAGATGGATGGATAGTATAGTATTATATTACTTATGGACGACGAGTGCACTGATGACACAGAGGTAGGTACAGCCGTGGTCTACCGTACTGCTTATATATATAATATACTGTATATAACGGACCTGGTGGACAGTGTCAGCAGACT